>NC_070614.1:37324166-37942222 GCF_027172205.1 Podarcis raffonei | reverse complement strand
GTGGGGAACCTGTAGCCTGACAGATGTTGATGGACTACAACTCCCAACATTTATGACCATCAGTCATGCTAGCTGGGGCTGAGGGGAGTTGGAGTCCAGCAGCATCTAGAGCAGGACGGCCCAACTTTTCATACACTGCCTTGTTTCGTGGCGGGGGGTGGGGGGGTGGAACCCGAGGCCAAAATTTGACACATACACCCCCCCCCATGCTGCCTTCCCAAAGCAGGCTAAGTGAGGCACCAGTCTTTGGGAAGGAGGCGCAAGGCTCCAGCAGGGTCCTACAGCACCTCTGATCTCCTCCCCAAAGCTGGCAAAGTGCTAACCAGGTTTCGGGAAGGAGGCAAGAGGACTCTAGGAACCCGTCAGGGCCGTCACACCTTCTTCACAAAGCCCAGTGCCTCCTTTACCCAGTTCCTGAAAGGTAGCACAAGAAGTGGGGGGGGCATCAAATGTTTCTGAGGGCCACCAAAAAATTTATAACATGTGGACCCCAGGCCATGTGTTGCACTGCCCTGATCCAGAGGGCAACAGTTTCCTCGTCTCCTGGGAAATCTACCTGCTTGTGGGTTTCCAACACACACCTGGGTGTCCACTGTGAGGACAAGATGTTGGACTGGATGGGCCATTGGCCTGATCCTGCAGATCTCTTCTGCGCTAAGCTACTTTAGCCTGTGGGCAGGGGTGGAATTGCATGCTTGAATGTGACTCATTTTCATCTAGAAACCCCCTCCGGTCTCTGATATTCTGTTTTCCTATAGGTGTGGAGTTCTGCCACCAACTTGGGAGACTATTCAAACTTGCAACCTTGGGCCTGAATCAGAAAGTGGTATGGTCCATACACAGCTTTACCACTTGATTCTGGTGATGGTATGAACAGGCCTTACAAACATGCTTCCCTTGTTTAGGGGACAGGACAGCAGTTTTCTTCTATGCTGGGTCACAGTCTGGTTGGCTAACCTTGCGAGTGGAGCAGGGTGGAGGGAAAAGGAACAATCTTGTTTGCAGTGGGAAGCGAAAAGCCTCTGGAGCTTGAGGTTAGGGCTGAGTTGGGAGAGAGAGAAGGAGCAGAGCACAATGTCACCCGATGGAAATTCTCACTCACTCGCTGAGGAGTTTCCGCTTTGGAAAGCTGACTGAACACAGCTGTTGTTCACGGGATGTGCTGGGAGCATGGACAAAGTTAGCTGA
Organism: Podarcis raffonei; assembly: GCF_027172205.1. NCBI lineage: Eukaryota > Metazoa > Chordata > Lepidosauria > Squamata > Lacertidae > Podarcis > Podarcis raffonei. Next base: position 37,941,034 of record NC_070614.1, on the reverse strand, counting down.
GTGGCGGTGAAGAAAGGTACTGGCACAGTGGACGTGTAGTTAATTGTGCAAAACCACTTTCACATATCTGGATCAAACTGTGCCTGTCCAATGCGCAGCCCTGCCTGGACTGCCTGTGTAACCCAGCCAGGCACTGGAGGAAAACCCCAATTTTGGTGACCCTGGGCCAAAACTGCACACGCACACTCTCCTTTCCTCGGTACTAGGTCCGAGAGCCTTGTATGGGGCTGCCCACAACTTGGGAGGCAGCTTTGCTGAGCAAGGAGGGATCTCTGGCTGAATGTTTCAATTCCAGGGGAATTGAAGGAGGCAGTGGTGCACCCGCTCTTAAAGAAAACATCATTAGATCCTTTAGCTCTATCCAATTACCACCCGGTTTCGAATCTTCCGTTCCTGGATAAGGTGATTGAGAGAGGGGTTGCTGAACAGCTTGGTGGGTTTCTGAATGAAACATCAGCTCTGGATCCATTCCAATCCGGCTTCCGCTCTGGTCATGGGACTGAGACGGCTCTGGTCGCCCTAACAGATGATCTCCATAGGCAGCTGGATAGAGGTGGGTCGGGGCTGCTGATTTTTTAGACCTGACAGCAGCCTTCGACATGGTCGATCACAAACTCCTGGACCACCACCTCACCGACGTGGGGATCCAGGGCACAGTCCTTCAGTGGCTGCACTCATTTCTCTCTGGTTGGGGACAGAGGGTGGCGCTTGGGGGGGAAATGTTATTGCACCACTCCTTGTTGTGTGGAGTGCCACAGGGTGTGATACTCTCCTGGATGCTTTTCAACATCTTTATGCGCCCCCTCGCCCAGCTTGTCCGGAGTTTTGGTTTGGGCTGCCATCAGTATGCTGTTGACACCCAACTCTATCTGTTGATGGGTGGCCATCCTGACTTGGCCCCAGACACACTGACCAGATGTTTGGAAACTGTGGCTGGATGGCTATGTGGGAGCCGGCTGAAGTTAAATCCTTCGAAGACACAGGTCCTTTGGCCGGGTTGGGATGATATGGGATTGGGGGGGGGGCAACTACCATCTCTTGCGGGGGCACAATTAGTGCCAGCACCGTCCGTTAAGAGTTTGGGTGTAATCTTCGACACCTCCCTTTTCATGGAGGCACAGATTGCAGGTATAACAAAGGCGGCATTTTTTCATCTCCACCAAGCTAAGCAGTTGGCTCCTTATCTCTCTTGCCCTGACCTAGCCACTGTGATCCACGCAATGGTCACCTCCAGACTGGATTATTGTAACTCACTCCACGTGGGCTGCCTATGAGACTGACCCAGAAACTACAGTGGGAGCAGCGAGACTCCTTACGGGGTCCTCGCCACGGGATCACATTCACCCGGTGCTATACCAGCTGCACTGGCTCCCGGTGGAGTATAGGATCAGGTTTAAGGTGCTGGTTTTAACCTTTAAAGCCCTATACGGCCTAGGACCCTCATACCTATGGGACTGCCTCTCCTGGTATGTCCCACAGAGGACCTTACGGTCTTCAAACAAAAACATCTTGGAGGTCCCGGGCCACAGGGAGGTTAGGCTGGCCTCAACCAGAGCCAGGGCTTTTTTGGCTGTGGCCCTGATCTGGTGGAATGCTTTGTCACAAGAGACTAGGGCCCTGCGGGACTTGACATCTTTCTGCAGGGCCTCCAAGACAGAGCTGTTCCACCAGGCCTTTGGCCAAGGCACAGTCTGACCCCCCTGCTTTGGTAATCCTCACAGAACTCTAGCCCAATGGTTGCCATTAATTTGATTTTGAATTGATTTTAGAATGAATTGATTTTAGAATGCTGTGTTAGTTTTATTCTTGTTAGCCGCTATGATTATTATGTCCGCCTCCCCCGAGGATTGTGCAAAGGATTCCTGCGGCTGCAGCTGCTTCCACTCCAGTGGCAAGTTCTGGCTGTGCCTCAGCCTTGGGATGAGGTCATCGTAATATGTGTGTGTGTGTTTTGTGTGTGTGTATCTGGCAGGAATGTGTTTTCCCAATACTGTGGCTCGCCTTGAAGCTAAATCCACGCCCAGGCTGAGAGCAGGATCCAGGTCTATGGGTGTGGGTGAGGGAGAGGGAGACTCTTCATCGCTCCCATTGTGGAATAATACATAAGGAGTCTTCTATGTTTAGTCCTCGAACTCCAGCTAGCTGGGTGTGTCCAGCAGCTATTATTAGGCATTACCTCCCATTCACCATTTCCAGCTCATTCTCGATACTTATTTAGAATATTTATAGAGTGCCATTAAGAAAACCCCCCAAAACAAACATTTTTTTAAGCAGAGTAAAATTGGGAAAGAAGAAGAAGAACAACAACAACAAAAGCCCTCCTGAAACAGCTTAAGGTTTTCCCTAGAGTAGGGGTGTCTAATGTGTTTCAGCAGGAGGACAGCATTCCCTGTCTTCATTAAGCATATTTAGGCACCAGGTAAAAGCATTCCTCTAATCCCAGGCCTTTGGCTAATTAAACAATCTATGGCCCTTTTAATGGGGAGATGGAGGCAGTGTTTTCCTTTTTTTAATATAGAAAAAAAGGTGAAGGTACTTGCCATGAAGTTGCTGCAGTAAGCGTCACACTTTTAACATGGGGGGGGGCCATGGGCACAGCCAGGATTTTTATTAGGCAGGGCAGGCCTTTTGTTTGGGGGGGGGTTAGAACTTCAGTTTGCTATGTAGTTTTGTTGATGGGGGGCAGCTGCCCCTCGCTGGCTACGCCCATGGGGGTGCTGGTACTGCGTACCCTTGAGTACCCCCGGGGGGGAAAACACCGGTTGGAGATACTGTTTTTGCTCGTTACTATGGTATGTACAGGGGACGCGGGTGGCACTGTGGGTTAAACCACAGAGCCTAGGACTTGCCGATCAGAAGGTCGGCGGTTTGAATCCCCGCGATGGGGTGTGCTCCTGTTGCTCGGACTCTGATCCTGCCCACCTAGCAGTCCGAAAGCACATCAAAGTGCAAGTAGATAAATAGGTACCGCTTCGGCGGGAAGGTAAACGGCGTTTCCATGCGCTGCTCTGGTTCACCAGAAATGGCTTAGTCATGCTGGCCACATGACCCGGAAGCTGTACGCCGGCTCCCTCAGCCAGTAAAGCGAGATGAGCACCGCAACCCCAGAGTCGTCCGCGACAGGACCTAATGGTCAGGGGTCCCTTTACCTTTACCTATGGTATGTACAGGGTGAGTCTTTTAAAAGAGACCCCGTGGAACATGTGTACTCTGTATCCACGGGGTCTCTTTTAAAGGACTCACCCTGTATTTTTGTGTTTTTATGTTGTAAACCACCCTGTGATCCTTGGATGAAGGGAGGTATAAAAATCAAACAAATAAAAGGCGAAAGATTTATACGATCTTCTGGGAAATGATCTATAATGAAATTAAGAAGGTTCTTAAGTGCACCTTTCATAAGAAACCAGAAGCTTTTCTCCTGGGCATGGTAGGCCAATTGGTATCAAGGAAAGATAGGATGTTCTTTATGTATGCTACAACAGCAGCAAGAGTTCTTTTAGCAAAGTATTGGAAGACACAAGAACTACCCACGCTGGAAGAATGGCAGACGAAGGTGATAGACTACATGGGACTGGCTGAGATGACTGGCAGAATCCATGACCAAGGAAAAGAGACGGTGGAAGAAGATTGGAAGAAATATAAAGTTTACCTTAAGAACTGTTATAAAATTAATGAGTGCTAAAATGTCAAGGGTAATGAAAAAAAAACACCGAATTACAGCTGTAAATGACTGGGTAAGAGAAGAAGGATTAAAGAAAGTGAGTTATAAGTTATTTGAAGTGAGGGGTTGCTGAAGAAAATTTTAAAATAGGGATGCAGAAAAGGGAGGCATGGGGAAGTCGGTGAAATAAGGTTTATGAAAAAGAGGTTATGAAATTATACGTGTTTATATGTTTGTTTGTTTGTTTATGTATTGTGAATTGTAATGTGTTTAATTTATGTTGGAAAACCAATAAAAATTTATTTTAAAAAAATCAAACAAATAAACAAAAACAAAAACCCTCTGAGGGGCACATGCCAGCGGTGGCCATGGCCAAAGCAAAATGGGTATGGCTGCATTACCTCCACCCCACCCCACCCTCTCTCTCGCCAGAGCAGTTATACACATACAGATTTTGTTATTAGGCAGCTGGGGCTGATGAGAATACTAGTTCAAAATGTCTGGAGGGCACCCAGTTAGGGAAGGTCATTGCCTTTTGGCCTAGTAGCTTTGGAGAGCCCACATGCATCTTTCCAGCTAAAAGTCAGAAACAGAATGCTGGTCTAGAGAGTTCTTTGGTGCATCTAGACTACAGTTGCATGGACACCGTACATTTTTAAAAGTATACACATACCCCCAGAATCCTGGGAACTGTAGCTATAATTCACAACACCCTTAACAAGCTTGCTGGGTTTGTTTTGGGTGGGGAAAATGTGCTTTAAATGTATGGCTGTGTACTAGACATTCGACGTGGGTGTAATCCTGCCCATTTTGGGGTGACCCCTCCCCCTTCTGTTTCAGCCCGCCCACCTCTGGCATGCAGACCTTGAAAGAGTAGCCATGAGGGAATGAGGCCCTTGGGGTGAATAGTGTCCCTGCCACCTTCAGATCTAGAGCCAGAGATACTGTACATGGGAGACCTTTTTCAACCATTAATTTTATGAGCTGATCACTAACTTTCAGCCTGGCCTACGTCATAGAGTTATGAAAGAGCTGGTGAGAAGAGAACCAAATCTTTTGCCCCGAGTTTGTCCTTGAAGGAAGGGCAGGAGAAAATGGTACTTTAGATTAGAAGAATGTTCTGACCTAGAACAACTCTGATTATTTTTTTTGTAACCTTTAAACCTAGCTCTCCTCCTCAAGCAAACCAGCACCTCCACCTTGGGCTTTGCTAAATTGAGGGCTTGCAAGACAGTGTTCCTCAACATTTTTGAGGATGAGCCAGTTCTCATGCACAGACTTGTTTTCATGCAGAAGAGATTTTGACTTCCCAAATTCCATTAACGGAGCAGGGGAGGATTCAGCAACATAGGCACAGCCTCAAATAGTGTGGTCCAGTTTGCACCTGTGATCTACGGCAGGAATGGGGAACCTTTGGTCTCCCACCTGTTCCTGAACTACAGCTCCCATCAGCCCTAGCAGGCACGGCCAATGATCAGGAATGGTGGAAATTGCAGTTTAGTAACATCTGGAGGGCCAAAGGTCTCTTGCACCTGATGTAGGGCTATACGCTTTAATAGATCTAATTTATAGCATTACTTACAGGTTAAAATGTGTCCTTCCACTAAACCAGCGTTTCCAAAACTTGGATCTCCAGCTGTTTTTGGATCACAGTTCCCATCGTCCCTTCCCACTGGTCTTGCTAGCTAGGGATAATGAGCGTTGTAGTCCAGAGACCCAAGTTTGGGAAGCGCTGCACTAAACTGTGGAGCAGGCGGCAAATGCTTTGGGGTAGGGCTAGTCTACTCATGGTCTCTGGGCCAAGCCTGACTCCCATGTCTCCAGCTCAGAAGGAGACAAGAAGGAGATGAGCTGATGCAATAGGGACAAGGCGGCAATTTGGAAGAGAGCGTGTGTGTACATACTTCCAGTGAGTCCTTAGCTCTCGTCTAAAAAATGACCCATCACCAAAACTAGTTGCTAACCAAGGCCTGAGAGCAGGGATAGGCAACTACGGTACTACAAGCCTATGAGTTGTATCCAGCGCCAAAGTAGTTCTAGCCAACCCATGCAATGGGTGGGGAGTGACGTGACCTGCCAACATTTAAGCAACATGTTGTAACGTTTTTGCTTGCAACGAGGAAAAGGCATATAACCGTCCATCCTTATTTCTCAGGGTAACTCCCAACTCTCTGGACTTAGTCTTGTCTTTGGTTATTTACTATCTCTAGTTTCACCTCCTGGGTACATCTTCCTCAAATGCTTGAGTCAGCCGTGTTCTTGTTCTTCAGCAAGTTTAGGGAATGTGTGGCCCTGCAGATCTTCTTTGACTCCAGCTGCCAACAGTACCAGGGTCAGGGATGCTGGGAGTTCTATTTTGCCAGTATCTGCAAGGTTCTCTAGGTCTGTAGACGTTAAAGCCCCTGAGGGCCAAACTTGGTATGATGTTCCTTGTACAGAGCTCTTGCTTCTTCTCCATATGTCAAATGTTATTTATAAAAGAATTTTTTAGGAAGTAGAGAGCCCACAGTATAAGCTTCTCTTTGTGGTTTTGCATGTGATGCCTGAGCATGTGACTCATAGAATCAGAGAACTGTAGAGTTGGAAGGGACACTGAGGATCATCTAGTCCAACCCCCAACAATGCAGGAATCTCAACATACAGTCTCCCATCCAATTTGAAAGCATACCGGACCCTGCTTAGCTTTGCAAATGTGCTGGCTGTTTTATTGCTGTACCACTGTTCTGTACTTCAGGATTTCATAATTTTTCAGTTTTGTGATCATTTTTTTGTTGAACCTCATCTTATATTTTTTTTAATGAGTTGGAGGGTTACAAATATTCTTATAAAATAAAAATATGTGATCTGTAGCTGTGAGGTCCTTTCTGCTAAATTGGGTGAGAGGGAATAGCTTTATAATGGGGTCAGCTTGGGAAACAAAATCCACTTTCCAGCTCCAGAGCAGAGTAAAAAAAAAATAGCACAGTATGCAAACTAGACTAAAATACTTCTCTCTGTTGTCCTGGCTGACTTTCATGGGGCAGCTTTCAAGTACGGTATCTGTCTGATACCTGCAGTGTGAAGCCCATTCTGCTGTCTCATTCCCCCTTACTTTGGCACACATTGTACATGCAGGCAGCTTGGCCTCTGTAATGGGGGACAATGAACAGCACTGTATGGAGAAGTGTACAGTGGTACCTCAGGTTAAGTACTTAATTTGTTCCGGAGGTCCGTACTTAACCTGAAACTGTTCTTAACCTGAAGCACCACTTTAGCTAATGGGGCCTCCTGCTGCTGCTGTGCCGCCGGAGCACCATTTCTGTTCTTATCCTGAAGCAAAGTTCTTAACCTGAAGCCCTATTTCTGGGTTAGCGGAGTCTGTAACCTGAAGTGTATGTAACCCGAGGTACCACTGTACTTACTTTTCTCTGTCCTGTGTCTTTGTCACTTAAAATCAGCATCCGTGCATCTATTAAATTTTGGTCTTTTCATCACACAGCTGCATTTTGAAGTTGCTTTTTAAAAAAGCTATTTCTATTCCTTATCTATTCCCCAGTAAAGATTAAGTGAAAATGTTAAAGATGCCCTTTTCTCCTGGCTAAAGTTAGCGGATGGAGTTTATTTGGTAAATGTCAAGTCATCCAATGACCTGTAATAAAATGATGTATGGGAGCCATGAGCTAGAGGTTTATAAAATTAGGTAGGGAGTATAGAGAAAGTGGATAGAGGGAAGTCCCACCCCACCCCACCCCAGTCTCAAAATTCTAAGTTAAAACTCTGGGTCACCAAATGAAATTGATGAGCAGATCATTCAGGGCAGGCAAAATAAAAAATTTCTTCATAGGACATCAGTTAATTTATGTTCACTGCTGCAAGATGACAATAGCCTTAGGCAATTTTTTAAATGGGATTAGATAACTTTACAGAGAGTAGTCTTAATCAATGGCTATCAGCCATGACTGTCTTATTTTTTATTCTTTGTACAGCACTTAGAAAATTCTAGACACTTTATAAGTGATAAATAATAAGAAAAAAGATGATGGTGATGGCAAATTGGAACCTCTGGATTCAGAAGCAGTGCTGTATACCACTGAAGAGGTTGCTGTCCTAGCAGAGGCTTCCTGGAGGAAATTGGTTGAGTAATTAAGGGAAGCAAGATGTGGAACTAAAAGGATCAATTTGTTGGATCTAGTAAAGGCTCTTCTTGTGCAATATGTTTTTCTGCCCATGTGAAGGATCCTGCCTTTTTATCAGGTTCCAGTTCAGGTGGACAAAAGTAATTTGTAATGATTATGGCTACAAACAGCAAGCAAGTCCTGTGATGGTTCTAGTGAGGACCAACATATTGAGTTTTATGTAAATTCTGATGGGAAGCTGGTGCTGAATGAGACATTGCTATTTCGTTCCAATCCCAGAAGCACAAATCTGAATTTTAAAGGATGCAACACCCCTGCCCCCCACCCCCTGCGCAAACTCAGCCAAATGAACAAATTTGTATGAAGGTTATTTATTTGTGTTATTTATCTTGCATACTGTTTTGTTTTTTTAAATGTGTGTAATCTACCAATACCGCACAGGCTGCCCTGTACAATGTGTCATATTTCCAGTTTCTGATTCTATCTGTTCTTTTAATCTGAAAAACAAACTAGTGGTAGAAAGGGGTGGGGTGGGGATGTTTTGACTGACTAATCTTTGCTACACCAGTTTAAGACTCAATATATAAAATTGGGGCTACCCGTTTTTTCTTCCCTCTCCCCCGCCCTGCAATATTGATTGATGTGAAATGTAATGTAAATGCAGGAATTATTCTCTCCAGGTGCTTCAAGGTGGAGCTTAATATTGTAAACGGGTTGTTCAGATGTTGCAAGAAAGGTATTGGTAACAGGGTTTATTTTTTCCTAAATTTTTTTTTTACTGTACTTGGATTCTTCCCGGAAAGAGTAAATCTGGATTAGATGGGAGAGGGGGAAATATGGGCTGCCATTTTTATGCCAACAGTGTCACGTGGATACGGTAAAATAAAATGCATTTATTATGAACGTCTGACAATGGAAGCCCCCCCCCCCAAGCGTCCCCTGCTTTCCCCCAGGCTGAAACAATAAATTAACCTACTAGTAAATTTCATGTAGACAGGAGGATTGTGCAGGAAGTGTCTCCATTTCTTTGTTCCTTCTAGCTCTTTCCTCCCTGCAGTAATAAATTGCTTCCTTCCCAGGCTCCTGCCTTGTTCTGTAAATATGGCTTAATAGGATTGCTTTTCGATCCCTGGAGAGGTGGGGTGAGGATGGTCCGGCCATGAGCTAAGAGGGTGGTTCCCTCCTTCTCTCCGATGAATCATTCAGAAGTCATTTCCGAGAGAGCTGCTAATGGATTGAGAAACAGGAGAGAGAGGGAAAAAAACCCTTTATGACCAGAAGTCTAGCTTGGGCTTAGCGAGCCACTACACTAGGGACAGATGTCTGCACAAGTCTGCACAGGGGTGAGCCTGAAGTAGATTGTGGTAGACCGCTGGCCAATTTCTGCTGAACCACAGAGTGTCTGTTGGTTATTGGGGATTTCTGCAAAGAATGCCAGATGGGTGTACTTTGGTCTGACCTTCTGGGGGCAGGTCTATATATTTCTAGGCAAGACAACAGGATCTCTTAACCCAGATTAGTTGTGCCTGAACTCTGAAGAGATCTTGAGATTTGTAAAGGCCGCTTGCTTTGTATGCTTATTTTCATTTTCGTTTTCCTCACTGACTTTTTATTCGTTTGCACATTTAAAACACACGGGTGGAGCAGGGGGAATTATCATTAAGGAAGTAGGCAATGCAAGACTGCTGTCAGCCCAACCTTAAATTAGGAGTAAGAAATAAAACTACCAGGAAGGTAAAGAGATAAGCATTGTGTACTAAATGAATACAATGCGTGTCTGGTTTGCCGGAGGGCAAAAGTAAACATTACACAAAGATGCAGGTAAGATTTCCGCTACTTAACCAGAACAGGTTACTTCTGGAGAAGCAGCTAGGATTGAAAGTGTGGAAGGGGGAGGGCGCTTAACCCTTTCCCAAACTTCCTCGTACTGCCCCCAGGTGCTTTTTCAGAAAAACGAGAAACTGACCACATTTTTGAACTTCGCAAAATGGTTTCTTAGAAGCCATTTGGATCACCCTCCCACAATTGGCTTTTCCTGCTTAAAAGCACCAATAGGAGTTCAATGTTACAAACATCTCTGCGTAATCTCTGCTCTGACTTCTTAAAAATGTCTTGTTGGTTCTGCTTCAAGCTGGAACCATCTACTCCAGGGTAAAATGAATCGTTGTGAATTATGAATCAGTTCCCACACTACAACCCAAACTCCTTAACAATGGTGTCTAGCCACCTGCAGTTTTTATAAGTGTTTGTAGTAATATATGCAGAGACACATTTTTAGTAAATCTATTGATTAAATGTTACACCCATGGCCCCCAGTTCTGATTTACAGGTTCAACATACTGAGCTAGGAATTCGAGGTTAAACTATTGAGGAGATGGTACATTCAGGTTTCAAATGTGGGGATTGTAATGTTAGCAATCTCTCTGTCTACGTAGAACCGTAGAGATTAAGATATCTAGTATGGCTGGGAGTATGCTCGGACAGAACATTCCCCCAGTTATGGGTTAATTCTTATTATTTAAACTTGTGGTGTAGTTTTCACAAGGGGGCATTTAAAAATGTGGTGCACACCCTTGCAGTCAGATTGGGACAGCCCCCTCAGACATCCAGCCCCCTCATTCTGCCACATGGGAAGGCCAGGTCCGAATGTTGAGCCGTTCCTCATGGAGTGCATGTTCCTGTATGTAGCAGCAGCCCTTTGTAAGCTTCTAACGTCACACACTGGCAGGGAAATTAAGTGCCAAGAGATCAAACGTGATATGTCATGCCAGTGCTGTGGCCAGATGCACAAAATCCAGGCCCAGAAGGGTATGTTCTGCAACTCATGATCCCTGACACCATGCTGGTGCCTGGGGCTTGAGCCACAGCGCTGGAGTAGCTGGAAGAAGTATCTACTTTGATAGCCAGGCAAAGGCAGAAAGGAAAACCAGGGGGAAGCTGGGCTATCTCCAGTGTGGAAAATTGCCACCTTTGGAAAATTGCCACCTAGAGGCCCACTTCCTCCTCAGCGAGCATCCTTCCTGATGCTGGGTGCCTCGGAAACCGCCATTTAAAATGGACAACAAGCACCAGATGTAGGTTGTGTACTCTCGACACTTCAAAAGCACATTCAAAGCCCTCCCTGAAGGATTCTGGGCCGTGTAGTTTGTTAAGGGTTGCTGTAATTTGTGTGGGATAAACTGCTGTGCCCAGAATTCTCCTGAGGATAACAAAGGGGCTTTGAATGTTGTTTGAATGTATTCCTATTCTGGGGCATTGTGGGAAATTTAAATGGCGGCATGCCATTTTCACATACTGTCCAGCATTCCTCTGATGAAAATCGGGATGTGCGTTTTTTGATGTCGCACTTGTGGGAGCCAGCTGAATCAGCTCATCCTCCTTCCTGAGCTTGGTGGTGGTGGTGTGGGGGGCGGGAAAGGGATCAAATCAGAAGCTGGGGTGGCTTCTGTAATTCTGGGAAGGGCATGTATTTAACCATCCAGTATGGTGGGGCTGGGAGAGGCGTTGATACTGGTGGTCCCTGCTTGAGTTTTGGGGTCACTGCAGCTCCTGGGCCTCCCTTTTAGTATTTATTTGAAGCCTAGTCAATCCAAGGGCTTCATACCACTAATTAGACACTGTTTCCTTCAGTACCTCAAGGGAATTGTGGCCTGAACTCGCAATCACTGGACCAAGTTCCTGCCCCAGGTTATAAGATTCTGGATTGAATCCTTCACACATGGCCAGAGCAGGGGCTCTGATCAGGATTGGGAACCTAAATACAGTATGGAAATAGGGGATTTAAACCCTTTACCCTTGCTGTGTTCCTGATCCAGATTGGGCCCTGCTGTCTGCAATTTGCCTTTGGAACAAAATTTCCCATTCACATCAATGACTGGGATTTGGCTAGATAAAAAAGAGAAAAGGAAAGGTGTTCTATGAAAAAACAACAACACATTAAGAGCTAGAGAAAAATATTGATGGGTAAGCATAATCTTGAAAGTTGCTGTTCCAGAACATGATGGATGATGCCTACTTTTTAATACAATTGTTTGCTTGGTTTTTGTTAAAAAATAAAAGTTTAGGAGAATTGCATCAAATAAACAATACGTTGTACACAATCTTGGCTTCAATACATCACAGCACTCTTAAACGTCCTGCTATTATTTCTCATATGTTCTTATATATTACATTGCAACATGTTATATCAAGCTGTTCTGCAAAAGGATGGAACTTCCTCATTGATATCTTGAGGTCCTTGCCCCCAAAAATCTGTTATCCAGCTGAAATAATATGACAACACTACAATATATATTAAAAAGAATACTCCCCCAGTATAGGGTTGCCAATATTTCACAAAGTGAAAATCCGGACATATGGCAACCCTACCCAGTACATACTTACTATCCAGCCAACATCTTGAAACTTGTGGCAGTAGCACCATCTGGTGGATACTGTAGTATCTTGTAAACTGCAACTTTGAATTTTTGCCAACAAGTCAGAAGGCAAAGTTAGTTCCCCCTCATTGTCGTCCAAACTCCCCACAAACAAATCAGATGTTCAATACTCAATGAAGGCTGGGTACAGTCTAAGCTTTGTGTAAGTTTTGGCAAGCAAATCGGTATGAATGCTAAAAGAACAGTTTGTCTGGAGGAGCCTGCTGTAAATTTTTTTTGGGGGGGGGAGTGGGATTGTGCCTGCTAACTACATATTCAGTATGTTTGCAAGCCAAGCTGAGTGGACGTTCGTTTGCTGGCGGTTTGAAAGAAGATCTCTGCAAATTCAGATTTGGGTTTCCAGGGTATAGATGAGCCCTGTATGCAGACATCTGCATACCTACATGTAAACTCATTTTACTCTGCTGCTAGAAGTGTGGTCAGTGGGTGCATCAGCTATTGGGTAGCTGTAATTCCAGTCAGGCATTCACTGAATGGTGGTGTGTTTGTGTATACAGTGGTACCTTGGTTCTCAAATGCCTTGGTACTTAAACAACTTGGAACCCAAACACTGCAAACCTGGTAGTAAGTGTTCTGGTTTGCAAACTTTTTCCGGAAGCTGGGCATGCTCCGTTTTGAGTGTTACGCTTCCATTTTGAATGTTACACTGAGGTCTGTCTGTTTTTGCTATTTATTTTGCATTTTTGTTTTTGCGGCTCTTTTTTGTTTTGTTTTTGTGACGGTGTGGAACCCAGTCCAGCTACTGACTGATTGATTGTGTGCCTGTAGTACATTGTTTATTGCTTTAATTTTATGGATCAGTGGTCTCGTTAGACAGTAAAATTCATGTTAAATTGCTGTTTTAGGGGTTTAGTCTGGAACGGATCAATCCATTTTGCATTACTTTCTAGGGGAAAGCGCGCCTTGGTTTTGGAACGGACTTCCAGAATGGATTAAAGTTTGAGAACCAAGGCACCACTGTATGTGTGGAGGTGGAAGCCATTTGCGTGGGCCTTGTGTTTGGCAAGAGAAATATCTCCTATGCCGCATCCTTAGGCCTAGTTAATCAATGCAGCAGAATGAGATGGAAGAAGGCTGTTAGACTTATTGGTCTGTATGACATCAGACAGACCCATTTATGAACTATTATTACTATTATTATTTATTTATCTATAACTTATGATCTTTTCTAACCATCATACAGAGAATAAAAGACAGTCCTTGCCCACAGGCTCAGTATATAAAAGGCTGGATTACAAGAGGCAGGCAGGGAACAAGTAAGATAAACAAATTCAAGCCCCAATTCTTGAAGTTGCGTAACTGGTCAGCATTATTATCTGACCTAGACAGGTGGGCCTCCCTGCTTTTAAGTGCACCAGTCCTCACTGACCTGATGCCCTCCGGATGATTGGCAAAGCTGTTGGCACCAGGTTGACAAAGGATGAAACATGCATACAACCTAGCAGCCCTTAGTCCACTGGTCAGTGGCCAAGGGCAGAGTCTGTTCCCTTCAGCTCTGCAGTCTCGGGACAGCTAGTACCTTAGTTTATTGCACAATCCCATTAAGGAGAGGAGTCAATTTAACTCAGCAGGTCATCTACAATGTCAGAATTCCACTCTCTCATCACTCCCTTTAATAGCAAACTCAAGTGGTAAGTGCTATCGACAGAAATGAAGCTTTAAAATGGGGCTGCTGAGAAATAAGTTAGGGGGGTATCAGCACATTAAATGGAATCATGAGGATTGTGTTGGTGCAAGGGCGAAAAATAGGTGTATAGAAAGGATAATTCCCTGGATGCCAAATCCAGGTTTGGGGTGGGGCAAGTGTGTCACTTCCACATGACCTGCCTATTGAGTAACTTGATTTGCTTGTGGGGAGACTGGCTATGTATTGAACATGCACTCTGATTTGTTTGCAGGTTGGTTCTCCAACTCCGTTGCAAGCAATTGTTTTGCCACCCTTTCCATTGCATCTTCTTGACGCTTTCCTTGTTGCAAAAACGTCCGGTTTTGAGGGGACGTGGGTTTTTTTTTTTTGTATCAGAGCTCCAAATAATGTTAAATTGCACTACCTGAATTTGCTGGTGATTGAAGCTCACCTGAAAATAGTAACAGTTTGGAATAGCTTTTTTATTTTTTTATTTTTTTAATAATATTTATTACTTTTCAAGTTTACAGAAAAGGAAAAGAGAAAGAAGAAAAAAACAAAAGAGAAAAAACAAAGAAAGAAAGCAAAAACAATACAATACAATATATAAACAATACAAAACACAACCTAAACACATTAAACTAAACTAAACATAACTCTAACCCACCTTAACCCTAAACAAAACAAAACAATAACCATTTAAAAACATACAACACACCTTTTCCATACTCTATCTTTCATTCCCTTGTTTCCTCGACTTCCTCTCACCTCCCTTTTTGTATTCCACTTCTATTAATTGTTTCAGCAAATCCTTTCCATCTTTCTCTATTTTCTGTCATATTATAAATATCTTGACATATTTTTTATCATTAAAACTAAAATACTTATATATGCTTAACTCCTTATAACATTTCTGCTAAGGCCATAAAATTTCTTTCCACCATTTTTCTATCATTCATTAATTTTACAGTATTTCTATATATAAACTTTAAATTCTCTAATCTTCTTCCACCATCTCCTCCCCCTGGTTTCGGATTCTGCCAGTCCTTTCCGTCAATTCCATATAGTCCATCAACCTGGAGATCTTATGTCCGAGGCTCTTAACTCTTTTCCTGGTCCCTTCTGCAGGTTTTCTTCATATTCTTTAATGCCAAAGAGCAGATCTCGGGAAGACTCCAACCTAACGATGCTTTTATTCCTTCCAGGCAGGTCAGCCCAATTTCCATGGTTGAAGCTGAGGTCTATAAGATGTTTCATGACATGTTTCGAAATTCCTCGAAATCCCAAGGCCCCAGAACTCCAATCTCCTCCAGACCCAAGTCCATGTCCCAAAAGTCAGTTAATCCCTGCATAGAGGGATCTTTCCAACTTTCCTTCTTCCGTCCAAGCTGGGATCCAGTCCTCAAAATCTGGCTTTTTCTAGATTCAATCATAGAAGGCCTCAACCTATAATCCTCAATTTGCTTCTGTAAGACTGAGGATCCCGCTTGTATTACTTTAGGCTCAACAACCACAGCTTTCTCTTTCTCCTCCACAATTTTTCCTGCCAAAGTAAATTCTTGTACCAAGTCCTGAATTATTTCTGTGTTGGTGCTCACTTTTTGACTCCAATTAGTCACTTTTTGACCCAAGTTGTCAATTTTAAAGGACATGTCATCCGTCTTCTTATGAAGCTGTTCCAGCGAGTCGCTTATCTTGCATAATACCGTCACAATGGCTTCTCCTGTCAACATTTTGAGTTGTCCAAGGTCAATCTCTGGTTCTCACAATAACTTATCTTGCAGCTGGTGATTCCCCAGTTGCACTCCTGTGACAGTTTCAAAAACTCCCTCTAGAGGGAAACAGTCTCCACTTGTATCATTCCTTTCAGACACAATTCAAGCCATAGAAATAATTTCAATTTCCAGTTACTTTTCCTCCTTTTTAAATGCAGAAGAGGACAATGGAAACAGTATCTTTCTTTTAATTCACTAGCTGTCAAAAATGTTTTGTTTGCAGTCAATGAACTCTCCCAAAACTTCACTCTTTCTGGCAGCCCTTTCCAGGTTCGGAGCAGTGGTAATTTGGTTTTTCACTCTCTCCTGCAGGCTCCCTACGTCCAAAATACCCCCCTCTTCTCCTGCTTCCAAGGGGGTTTTATAGTTTTAACCGATGAAAATTTAATCCTTTGCCAAAAGCTTTCAAAGGCTTTAGCTTATAACCTCTTTGCTTCAATCTATTTACAAAAGGGGAAGGCGGACTTCCTGTTTAAGACCTTCCCCGTTTCAGTGCCAAATTAAGGTATTTAAAAATCCAATTTTCCGTTCTACTCACGGGTAGTTGTTTAAAATCCAATTGTCCACAGGAAAAAGTCAGTGCTCTCCGGCAACAGCAATGCGGCTTCACTCCGTGAAAGAAGCGGTGGATTCAAAGCACCGCACCACTCACCCCACGTCGCTCCGGATCCCCGAAACCGGGTTTCCCCGCGAGTAGGGGAGGCGCAAAAGGTGCCAGCCGAATCTCAAGTTCACAAGCTTCTCCCGCTTGTGATTTCAATGGGTTTCCGCCTTCGCCGTGGCGGTCAGACCCTGCTTTTCACGGAGCAAGTTCCTCCCAATCGGAGGAGCTCCGCCATTGCCGGAGGCGCCAACCCGGAAGTCATCCCGGTTTGGAAGAGCTTTAAGTGTACAGTGGTACCTCGGTTAAGTACTTAATTTGTTCCGGAGGTCCGTTCTTAACCTGAAACTGTTCTTAACCTGAAGCACCACTTTAGCTAATGGGGCCTCCTGCTGCCACCGAGCCGCCGCAGCACGATTTCTGTTCTCATCCTGAAGCAAAGTTCTTAACCTGAAGCACTATTTCTGGGTTAGCGGAGTCTGTAACCTGAAGCATATGTAACCTGAAGCGTATGTAACCTGAGGTACCACTGTATTTAGTGAGGGGAAATGGAATGGCATTGCCTGCTGGAAGACAGCATTGCTAGTGGGAACCTGAAATAAGAACACTCCTATTGAAAAGTGAGAATATATTCCAGTTTTGTCCTACTTGTCCTGTATACTAATAGCAAACTCCTTTCCCTTATACAGCCAAAACAGCACCACCCATGCACAAGAGAGAAGCATTAGTAGGCTTGAGGAAACTGCAAGGTTTGCTGAAGCTTTTTAGTTTTAAAAATCCCTAAGCAGAGGAAACCCTCAAAAGAGCCTGGAGGGAATTGCATATGTTCAGTGACTATGGAATGCTGGGTGGCTGTTGAGAGGGAAAAAATTGAGAAGTGGAGGGGAATGGAGTGGCAGATTATGGAAGAAGGCATGCCTGGAACACCAAACAGGTGCACCCCATACTGCAACATTTTGTTGCAGTTTCCCACCTTCTTTCCTGCCCTGAATCTGCAACTTAAATCACTGCAACTTAAATTTCCACTGCACATTTAAACCAGTTTCAGGTTCTTGAACTCAATCAAATGTACAAAGATGTACACAGAGGCTATAAGGGATCTTAAAACAAAGACTTCTCAGTACTCACAAACTAGTTCCCAGGGTTTTTGTGGGGGAAACCCTATACAAGTCACGCTTCCTTATCTAGCTGCTTGGTGTATTTGCCTTTGGTGACCAAGCAAGTGCTATTTACAAATGCAATTTTCCATTTGTATTACAAACACAGGGAAAGGCGAAGAGCACTTTTAATGCTATGCGTGAAAGTCATCTCCATAATTGACTGAATCTGCTTCCAGGCTAAGCTGTGTTTCCTCTGTGTTTATGTGTAACTGGAATTAGATTTTCTTACTGACTCTGCAAGGACACTCTCTCACCACTGAGTGCTGTGGGCTCTTCTGATCAGACAATCTAGGAACATACCTGCTGCCAAAGTGGAGGGTAGCAGTTTTTCCAGGAATCCCTCACTAGAGGCCAGCCTGTACCTTTTAGGAAAACTATGGACAGGGAACTGTGTTCTCTGCTCTTGGGCAAGACCCTACCTCTTTTCTACCCACTCCTCCCTGCCATTGACTTCACACTCTGTTCCTTTGCTCATGGCTTGCAAATCATTAATAGGTCCAAGGCCGGGACAGATAGGACAACTGTCGGAAGGTTCAGAATCAGCCATCATACGACAATTCAGCAAGAGCCAGGAGCAGCAATGGAGGAAAACCCCGACTCGGTTTGCATTTAAAGCCTAAACTATCACTTTTGCACTTTCTGAAACAATATGAGAACTGAATCTCAGCCGTCCTTAGAAATTTTTGGCTTATCTGCATTTTGTGATGCAGTTCTCTAACCAACCAGTGTTTACAACAATGCATATGGAAGGCGAAAGTGTGCATTAAAAAGAAAATAGTATTAAAAATGCCTATGTATGTATGCTAGTCAAAATTACATACAAAACTGTGTTTAGTAGGATATATATGTGCTATAATACTAGAAAAAAATCATGTGGATTTTCAAAGAAATTGCAGAAATATGGAGAACTGAATTCCAGATGAGAAAAAGGAGAGGACCAAAACCGACAGAACTTTCCATCCTTAGCTAGGAGCAGACTCTTCTTCACCATGTAGAAGCTTCTGCCTGCTGTCAACACTCACCAGTGCTATTGAGCTTAGAAGGCCCTGCCATTAAACAATGGACCTCACTCACTGCCCCAAGTACCAACCTTAGTATTCTGTTGATGGGGAAAGTGTCAGCAACGGAATGCTCACAAGCTGCATCCTAAATGTTCCAAATGCTGTGGGGAAAAGAGTCAGGGTGGAAAGGGTAGCTAATTGGACTCTAGGAAGGCTGAGGTGAAAGACGCCTCAGCTGAAATCTATTGCTGTTAAATGAGACAGGAAGTGACCTAACAGTGCAAATCACCTGCCTGGTGATAGGAATTCTTAGGATGTTATGCGACAGGGAATTGTCCTCCATTAAAAATTTCCTTTTTGTGAAGCTATATCCCAAGTAGGGATGCGAGAGAGGTTGTTTAAATTTGCATTTAAAGGTGAAACTACCTAATTTGCAGTTTCAAAAAACAATACTCTGCACTTCTCCAGATTTTACGGTGCAATTCTTGAGCCAAGTAAACCGAGTAATGGCTACAAAAATGCATCTACTAGGGTAAAGTATGCATAGAAACTCATATATTAGTGAAAGAATACTATACAGAAATGCTTTCTGTCTGGGAAAATTGCTTTGTGAAAGAGGTATGTTTGGCAAAATTGCATAGAAAAATGTATATATAAGGGTAATGTCACACTAAAATGTAGATGATTTTTCAAAAGGACTTTAAAAATAAATTTCATTCTGGCATGTGGAGGACTAAATTTAAGGCTAGAAAAACGAGAAACTAAGAGGAATAGAAATTGACAGATTCAGCCCTTCTGAAATTCAGAGTCTGATTTATTTCAGATTTTGGGCTGGGAGAACACGTTGCTCTAGGTCAGCTTAGCTAACAAGTGGCCTTGGTTTTGTCTGGGCATTTCTCTTCCCCTGTGTTGTGTGTTTCCACTTATTGGCTTAAACCATCTCTGCTCTGCAGGTAAAGGTAAAGGGACCCCTGACTATTAGGTCCAGTCATGGCCGACTCTGGGGTTGCAGCGCTCATCTCGCTTTATTGGCCAAGGGAGCCGGTGTACAACTTCTGGGTCATGTGGCCAGCATGACTAAGCCACTTCTGCCGAACCAGAGCAGCGCACGGAAACGCTGCTTACCTTCCCGCCGGAGCGGTACCTATTTATCTACTTGCACTTTGATGTGCTTTCGAACTGCTAGGTTGGCAGGAGCAGGGACCGAGCAACGGGAGCTCACCCTGTCGTGGGGATTCGAACCACCGACCTTCTGATTGGCAAGTCCTAAGCTCTGTGGTTTAACCCACAGCGCCACCTGCATCTGCAATTTTCCTGTTCCTTCTCTTGTCTGGAATGTACTGCCATTGACTGTGATTGGCAAGAGGAGCAAAGAGGAAGTGGCTTTGCAACAAGATCTTTGTAGCATCCTTCTGTTCAGCTTCTGCTAACATGTCATCCAGGAATGTAGTTCATACAACCTTTCTGCAGGGAGTTCAAGAGATGTATGCCAGCATTATCTGGAAAAAATAAATGGCACAGTTCCTTCTTCCTTAAGCCTAGACAGTTGCAGCAGGAGTAGGTCCAGAAATGAAAGGGACACTGCTGAAAATGGCCGTCCCCTGGAGAGGAGCTTCAATTCCCCATCCCACACCCTCCAACATTTCATAGCTGAAAATAAGGCCATGCTTATGCCCCCCCCCCGGTTATTGCTTGTCGAGTCCCAGCCCCTCCATTATTTCACATGCTTACAGGCTCCTTGCCTGCAGTATGCTGCATTCATTTATTCTGAAATTGCCCAGTGGGTGCTCCTAGAAACCATAAGAGTAACTGATGGCGCTTTACAGAAAACATAATTGTCCTAGAATATCTTGTCAACTCAGCAGTGGAAGAAGCGGGCTATGCTCATGCTTTGTGTTCATGCCTAAGGCTTGATGCCATAGTGTTTGTGCATGTGCCTTCGGTGCTGTGCAGCAGCGGTTGCCAACGTGGTGCTCTGCCACCAAGTTTTGCACTACAACCCCTATCAGTCCCAGCTGAAGATCAATGATCAGGGATGATGGGAATTGTAGGCCAGAGCATCTGGAAGGACAATGCGTACCCATTCCCTACTTAGAGATGATGGCTGCCCTGGCAGCTTTCATTCTGGAGGAATAAGATCTGGAGGGCGGGTTTTTTTGTTGGTAGTACAGGAGAAAGAGATACCCCTCTGTCCTCATCGGCTGTGGTCCTAACTCTGGTTGCTTCTTCTACATCTTGGCTTCCTTCGTTCCTTCCAACAGATACATGAAATGCAAACACACATTTCACTTATTTCTGGATTGACCTTGAAGCACTGAATATTTGCAATGCCAGCAACTCAACTCACACAGTGATGCACTTAGGTAATTTTTAGACTCTGGACTTTTATGGGGGTGCTCATCTTTAGATGGCAATGGGTATTACTTGGTTTGCTTAATAATGTAAGCTAGCAATGCTGCATTTTTTGAAGGGGTCTGTTTATTCCGATTGTTGAGTTCCTGGATTCCGTCCCCTGTCCCCCAAGTCCTGCCATAAATACCACACAGCTCACACTCCATTAACATTTTAACAAGGCATCTCATTTAAAAGCAAAAATTAGGGACAAGAAAAGAGGATTGTCTATATTTACCAGAGACTGGATAATAGGGGCTGTCCCTGGCAGTTGGAGCATATAGCATCCTAGTTACTCACTAGGTCAGTCACCCTTTTCAGGTGGCTTCCAGGAACTTGGAGGGATGTGGCGGCTGTGTTTTTGCTTTTATCCCAGTGGCAACCATTACTTATACTTGGCTTGGTGGTTTGGCAGGAAAGAGAGAGAGAGAGAGATCAAGAGCGAGAGAGATCATTTTGTCGTCAATAGTGACCTTCACCTCTTCACACACATTGCATACAAAAACTGTCAGGGATTTTTTTTTTTTCTGGAATAAATGCTTGTGTACATGACCTTTGCTAGCAGCTGGCAGCTATACTTTGCATATCCAAAAACTGAAGGTTTTTATTTTATTTTAGAAAAGCGATGATTAACACAAAGGGCAATCCTGTGCCCAGCCATTTTGTTCACCTTTTGCCTCGTTTTATCTTTTGTAATCTTTAGCTTGCATGCAGTTTGTAAATCTTCCGTTTGTATGCTTCTCTCCTCTCTTTTGTTTTTGTTTTAAAGCACGTCCAGACTGTTAGTATTTTGAGAGAGGGATTCATGTGCATACCAGGGAAGTTTGGTTTGCTCAACTAAAGTAGATCAAAGTCATTCTAGCATATCAAATGCACTTTTGAAAAAGAAACCAACTTTTTGCAGCTAGGAAAGTGACAGGGAAATGGCTTGAAAAATGGGAATTAATGGGAAGACAAATGCACACCCCATAAGCAAATTGGAATGAATGCTCAGTGTCATATAACCTTCCCACAACCAAATCAGAACAAATGCTCAATAAAGACTGGATATAATCTAAGCTCCCCATAAACTTTGGGCAACCTGTTGATTGAGTATTCCTATTTGATTTGTTTGCAGGGACAGGGAGGATTAGTAGACAGTGGCTATTTAATCAGCATTCATTCTGAATTTTTTGCAAGTGTGGTTAGATGACATTGCATCAAAGCAAGTGTTATCCCTCACTTTCCGGTGCATTTTCCCATTGCTTTCCTCATTGCAAAGAAGTCTGACCTTTGGGGGAAGAAGGTTTGCTCTGCAAGACCTCCTAATCAACTATAATTGTGCAACTTGCAATTGCAGGGATGTGATTGTATCCTTCCCCAAAATGATGGAAGCACCAATTCACTCAAGCAAATCAGGATGAATGTTCAACAAATAGGTTGACTGGATGAGCCCTAAGTTGTCTTTGTCTGGTTTGTGAGCAATAATGAACATATTTGAAGATGGTATTATTGAAATGTTTCTTCATATTTAGTCCCAATGGCTTTATTCTGTGGTTGTGCATGATTTTCTCAGTCAAACAGTTCTGATGTCTTTTCAAGTCTGTAATAGGAACTTTGATAACCAGCGACATGGGCTTGAAACTAGAGTCACTCTAGCTCAAAGTGCACTGGGTAGGACTCACTGAAGGGCATCATACTCAATACTAAATTTCCTGGTTTTGTGTTGCTTTTGGATTTGTGTAGCCTTTAGATTTACTGCCTCCCTTTTCCACACGTTACCTAGTGAGGTAAAATCCAGTTCCCACCCAACATCTTGTCACCTCTTTGTTAATCTAAGGGGTTGAGTTGACCTTACTTGCAGATATTTGTGGAAACTTTAAGGCCCTCCTCAGAGACTCACACCTCCCCCCCACCCCATGTTCCTTTTATTTCTCTCAGTTTAGGCACTGGTGTCGTACCCCAACCCCTGTCACCATTGCTAAGGCTCCAGGGGGAAATAGGCCTGTTGCCTAGCAACAAGCCAGGAAGGGGTTGGGGAGCACTTTGTGACAGAAAGGGGACTGCTAAATGCTTCCCATCTCTATTTGTAGAGGAGCTTAAAAATGGAGGCACAATACATGGTTTTCCCTTCCACATTTTCATCAGGCTGAAATATGCTTGGCCCCAGTCAGTCTAAATCTTGGCCTAGGCTCTCTCCCCTTGAACTGGCAAAATGGTTGGCCAAAAAGCATGGGGTGGAGAGAAGAAGGTACATGTGAATGCTAGCCAGTAACCTCAAATTGCTGTGTCCCCGTCAAGTAGTGCTCCTTTGTCTTTTAAGAGCTACATGAAATGCAGAAATTCAACAGATGTAGACCTTCCAAGTGTCCCTGTTTTCCAGGGATGTCCCTCATTTAGATAAGCCATCCCAGTTTCTGATTTGATCCCAGAATATCCCACTTTTCCTTAGGGTGACCCTATTTTCATTGGAGAAATGTTGGAGGATAGGGAGTTATCCGGCCCCAAGCCGTCTGAAGGCAATCCTGTATAGGATTTTTTTAAAAAAAATGTTTAATGTTTTATTATATTTTTATATATGTTGGAAGCTATGGCTGGGGCAAGGCAGGAAGATGTGTGGGGGTATGGTAAAATCTGAATTTGTTGTGGATTCCCTGCATTCCGAATCGGCACAAGCTCTTCTTGGTGTCCTTCTACCTGCTGATAGCAGACTGTAAGCTATAGTAATTAGAAACTGACTTAGAGCAGACATATCAGTGCTAGGAAAGCAATGTATGATCAGAAATGCCTACTTGCTGTGTTGATCACAGTGGGTCTCAGGTCATGACATTTACCTGGGTCCCATTTAATGACACCCCAGGTTATCAAAACATGGCGGACAGCCACTTTGGATGGGAGCCAAGGTTTGCTTACATTAAGGAGTTTCAGTGCCACCCACCCAAGTGATGGGGATTTCATCTGTGGAAAAGCCCTGCTAGAAAGAGTGACAACTCTAAAACCGTGTGCAGCAGCACAACCAGCGAACCTCAGAGGTCTGTTTTGTTCCTCTCTGTTGCATGGTGAGCACAAGTTCACACTGTTGTATAACAAGTGCAGTTTATTATGTACAAATCAATTTACACGAGTATTCAGTAGCATCAGCTGTAAACCCCATTCCAGGCTTGTTTTTCAGTTGCCTTATGTTTCCATTCTCTTCATACACAGCCCCATGTCACAAGGCCTCGGGGCCTGGGACGAATGTTGCACCTGCCCATTGTTACGATTGGCTCCAGCTTGCTTCCTGTAGCACCACCAATCTGAGGCTATGTTCAGGGTTTTTTGCCTGTTGCACAGCTCAATTCTGTGGATGAGTTGTAAGAAAGAAGGCTGCAGTTCTACATCAGCTTCCCTGGGAGTAAGCTCCGTTCAGCTCAATGGGACATACTTCTGATGAGATGTGTAGGACTGCATTGCAAGCCTCCCTCATCAAGTTAATTTATGTTTACTCCAAGTAAGAATGCATAAGATTGCAACTTTAAACTGTTTTCCTTCCCCCTTTTTAATTTACTTGAATACAATCCCTTTTGTGGTGGAGGAATATTTTCTAAGCATACAGAAAGCTGGTGTAGCATAATTCGTAAGATATGAACTGCAATACAGTGGTACCTCGGGTTAAGTACTTAATTCGTTCTGGAGGTCTGTTCTTAACCTGAAACTGTTCTTAACCTGAAGCACCACTTTAGTTAATGGGGCCTGCTGTTGCTGCTGCTGCGCCACCAGAGCACGATTTCTGTTCTCATCCTGAAGCAAAGTTCTTAACCCGAGGTACTATTTCTGGGTTAGCGGAGTCTGTAACCTGAAGTGTATGTAACTCGAGGTACCACTGTATAAGATCAGAGGTCCTTGGTACAAATTAACTTCCTTGAGCCACATATACTCTCTGGGTAACCTTAGCCATTCACTGTTTACTCAGACTCAGCCCTTCCCTCGTATATAATGGATAATTCACCTACAGGGCTATTGGTAGGATCACTGCAATTAATTTATATGAAGTGTACTGAATGCTTGACACACTATATAAAAACTACTGCATGAAACTGCCTTCATGTTTAAAAAGCCCACCAGTGGTATCATGTTGGCACTGATTTGTCAATCCAGCCATACAGCTTGATGAATGGAGAAAAACAAGGGGTACATAGGAAATTGACTTGCATGTTTTTATGACCTGAAAGGGATCTCTTGCTCATCTGGGGAGCAACAAAGATAGAAAATAAATAGAGTACAATAAAATAGCTAGCTGTTGGCCATCAGGATACTTAAATTCCCAGGCCCGATCTCTGTTTCAAATGTGGCTGGTTTCCTATTTGCTTGTGTTGATTGCCTCTTTTCCATCTGTCTTTTCCCACTTCCAAGAGGCCTGCTGAGCCAGAACAAGAAGAGAAGGAAGCATCTCACTGGGGAATGTATGGGTTGAAGGTGTGCTCAACAAGCAGGTATTTCAGATACAACTCTTTTGGGGAACAGGTGGTATTGCAGATAGGTAGGCTCTGTAAGAAGAAAGAGAAGGGAATCAGCAAAGCTGTTTGCAATGAGGGAAGGAATATAATAAAAATGGACCCTCTTGACTATGTATGGTGTCCCCCATCCCTCAAACAGGGGGTGGTGCAAATCCTCTGTGAAGCTAGCAGAATATGTAAAATAGGAAAACTAAGATTTTATGCTATGCATTTCCCAATCCCATCTCAAGCTCTTTGATCAGAAACGAACGGTTCTATAATTGCGGTTAATTACTCAAGTGTGCTTCGGTTCCTTTGCATGCTGATTGCACAATTTTGGTGTTAGAGGGATGAATTTTTTTATATACTTGTACAGACTTCAAGTTTGTTTTAATGAGGAACTGAACTTCTCCACAATGAAATCTGGAAGTGGAAACCTAAATCGGGGACAGTGCCTGGAATATGGCACATACCGCACCAGTCATGAGCTCAATGTTCTGAGATATATTGCAAGAGAGACTAGCTTGTGGAGACCTGCCTCCCAAGAGCATAAAGCAATAATATTCATAACAGTTCCAGTCTCCTGCCCCCAGTCTACCAAAACTTAACACCCAATGTTGTTTTGTGCAGGGTTGTTTTCTGTCTCACCATCGTAGCAGTCGGGCATCTTCAACACACCATCGAAACACTGGCTGTCGGCCATAAAACTGCAGGTCTTGTTCTCACTACGGCAGAAAAACGTGACAATTTCTCCATGATGAACCAGACCATCAGGGATCTCATAGACCCAGAGCTTACGCCCTTGGTAGATCATCCGGCTCCTCTTGGCAGTGATGGGACAGCGGGCTAGAAAGGGTAAGAAACAAAGCCTGTTAAGTATGGTTGACAGACCCATCGGCTTTTCACCATCTGGAACCTCAAAGACAATGGGGATGCTGGTATGGAATATAATGGATGGGTTGGTAAAGTAATTGTCAGTATGTAAAAAGCAGTGGGGATTAGGAGGAAAGTACCTCTGCAGTAGGGTAGTTGGGACCAGTTTCCATTCTCCAGGCAAACCACTCTGTTAGAGCCATCTAAGAGGAAGTCCTTGTTACACAAGTAATAGATGACAGTTCCCACGGGGTATTCAGACTGGTGCACAGCAACCAGGGTTGCTTCAGCAATATTGGGGGGTCGGGAACAGGTCACAGCTAGGGAGAGAAAAAGAAAAGTATTCTAAGTATGTGTGTGTGTGCATAAATGGATGGAAAGGATGTACAGATGTACAGATAGAGAACTCATGGATGGGTGTTTATTTGGATTTATGAACAGAGAAATAAATATGGAGTGATGTATAGAAGGATGATGGATGCTTTATTGGGTAGGTCAGCATGTGTATGTGTGAATGGATGGATATATCAGCCTATTGTTTGGTAAAGGCAGAAGTTGCTTGGCCTTTGACTCAGAACTTATAATGTACTTCCAGGTGGAGTTTCCTCTGGTTTATTTGAGGTATATATGGTAAAATGTGTGGATCTGTGTTACCAAGGAATAGAATACTACTGAATACTAATCAAGCGGCCAGAAAGAAGCTCTGTTCCCTACCCCAATAATCTTGACTACTTACGGTGGCAGGTTGGGGCTGCATGTGACCATTCCTCATTCTCTTGGCATAAAAGAGAGCTGGGTCCCTCTAGGCGATATCTGTGAGGTAGGAGGAAGAAGAAGAAACC
This sequence comes from Podarcis raffonei, assembly GCF_027172205.1. Taxonomy (NCBI): domain Eukaryota; kingdom Metazoa; phylum Chordata; class Lepidosauria; order Squamata; family Lacertidae; genus Podarcis; species Podarcis raffonei. The sequence continues at coordinate 37,914,098 of NC_070614.1, read as the reverse complement.
AGAAGGAAGTATTCAGTAGCTTTCCGCTTGAGTCCAGATATGAGATAGTATTTATTAGATTTATATTTTGAGGCAGACCATGTTTTTATGCTTTTTAAAAACAGCTGACTGACTTTTTGGGTAAATGTTCTACCTCATTTTATGAAATTGTAACATTATATATATATATGTTCAGACACTCTCAGTGGTGTTTTTGCATGAGAATGGTATGATAAAGGTAAAGGACCCCTGACAGTTAAGTCCAGTCACAAACGACTCTGGGGTTGCGGTGCTCATCTTGCCGAGGGAGCCGACGTTTGTCCACATACAGTTTTTCTGGGTCATGTGGCCAGCATGAGTAAGCTGCTTCTGGCGAAACCAGAGCAGCGCACGGAAATGCCGTTTACCTTCCCCCTGGAGCGGTGCCTATTTATCTACTTGCACTTTGATGTGCTTTCGAACTGCTAGGTTGGCAGGAGCTGGGACCGAGCAATGGGAGCTCATCCAGTCGCGGGGATTCAAACCGCCGACCTTCCGATCGGCAAGCCCTAAGCGCCACAAATTAAATTAAATTAAATTAAATGGGATGTGTATGCTGATCAGCGTGTTGGAGCAAGTGATGGAGTTGAGGATAGTTTTATTTACATCATTTCTAACACACTCTTTAGCCCAGAAAGACTCTCTGAGCCACTTAGAACAAATCAGTTCTAAGACAGTCCCTGCCCTCAGGCTCACAACCTGAACAACTGACTTACCCATAGTCACACCAGTAGTGCACTTCCCTTCCTGTGTTGTAAGGGCCCCCTTCATGGGATCCATTTTCGATCTCTGGTGGAGATTTGCAGTGGGATGGTGGGTTAAGAGCATCTGATAAAGAAGAGGAAGGGGGAGGAAAAAAATGCTTGGTAAGTCTGTATCCTTGGTGCATTAGACCAATTGTTGGATTTTGTTTGTCACCTGGTGGAGGCACTGTAGTGGTGGAGGGTTAGCAGCGGCTGTTCTAGATTGAATAAGAGGTGCTTGCGAGCTTGGTCCCTCCTGGTAATTATTGATGACAATGGTAGGAAATGGTTGATTACCTTCACAGGGTAAAGTGAAGCTCCACTTCGCGTCTCCTTGGCAGCGACTTACTGCCACTTCCTGCCCACCAGCCATTAGAAATCCAGGTTTGCATGTCACCTCCATTAAGTCCCCAAACATAGTGGATTCCTGGACCAGCTGTGTCTCAGCATTGTCAATTGTCACCGGCCATGCACACCTCAAGCCTTGGAAGAATACAGAAAGAAAGATGGCGGCTGATGAGAACCCTGAATTTTGTGGGAAAGAGTTGAGCCTGAATTCTCAGGGTCTAGTGAGCCATGTTGGAAGAAGAACTGCTGGGTTCTTGTGAGGAAATAGAAGGTCTAATGGACAGAAAGAGATGAAAACCAGGAGTTCTGATCTTTTGGGGTATAGTTGGTTGAAGCAACAGGGAACTGGCAATCAGGAATATTGAATTTTCTTAGACGGGGCAAAGGAGGGGTTAAGGAGTCTGGAGACCAGGACTCCTCTGCAAAAGGAATAAATGGAAGGCTAGATGCTAGAGCAGGGCTGGAAATACTAGGAAACAGTTCTTCCCACCTAATGGGATGGTGAATGTGGGCTAGGTGGTGTTTTGGAGTTATGGGAGCCAGAAGAGGAATGAAACCTGTTTCATAAGGGAAAATGAGAGGCTATGACCTAGCATCTTGGGATCATTGCAAGTGGAATGTGATTGGGAGGAGAGAAGGATCTGGGAACGATTATTGACTTATTTTTTTTTAACCAAAGTAACTCAAAGCAACTTTCAATATATAAACAAACACATACATATCTTGAAACTGACATAAAACTACAAATCTTAGGTTCTTCTGGAATGGGGGATGAAGACTATATGGCTGAAGTTTGGAGTTTGGGAATCAGAAGTCTCAAGTTCTCGAAACTGGTTTAAAGGATTTTTTTTCTGGTAACGGAGCACTTCTGAAATCTCTATAAAGTGGCTAGGGCAGAGTTAGGTAGGAAGGACTGGGAAGCATGTAAATGCCTGGATTTTCTGTGAATATTCCTGTGTGTGGACTAGGTAGTCAAGTTTCTACCTGTAGAAATGCAGCTCATTCCACATTCCCCGTCACATTCACACTTCCTGCTTTTAGAGCATCTGCGGCGCTCACAGTTCTTCTGGCACGTCTGCCCTGTCAGCATTGTAAAATTCTTCTTCCGCAGTGGACATTTGGGGTCGGTCAGATTCCTGACTGCAAATAGAAGAAAAGATAAGTGGTTACACAGATATGAGGGAATGAGACTGGGGAAAGAGGCGAGTGATATACAATCGTATTTAAGAGCTATGTCTGTGTGTCTGTAATGGGGGAGTCGAAGGTAAAGAAATACCTTCCTTCCCTTCCCTAACACATAGCTGTCAACGTTTCCTTTTGTTTTAGGGGAAATTCCCTTATTCCAAATAGGATTCCTCACAAGAAAAGGGAAAAGTTGACAGCTATGCCCTAACAAGAAGCTCCAAGATGCTTTGTTGCCTCAAACAAAAAATTCAAATAGTGTCTTCTCCTCTTGAGGCGATACAAAATATCACAGTAAACTAAATAATTGGCAATTGGCCGTCCTTTAACGTTGTTTTGAAATCTTCCATCTGAGTGGGCTGCCTCATGGTAGTCCTGGTCCTGCTTTTCCCTGTGGTGAATGAGATAATTTCGGTATCGTGGCTCATTTCCTCCTAGCGAGCTTCTCAAATGTCCCTCAGCTGAACCTAATTTTTAAGCTGTGCCTCATTACTCTCGCAATGTCTCCGACTCCTGCCGTGTGCTTGTTTGTTTAGGTTTGTGTACAAGCAGGATGTCAGACTGAACCTAAATCTGAACTCAAAAAACCACGCAGAACCTTCACCCCCCCAACCGAATTGTAACAGAATAAGAATTATTATCCGTTGAATCTGTTGACAGCAATCAACAACAATTGGGTTACCTGTTAGAATATGAACCTAGCTTTTTTTTTTAAAAAAAAGCAAATATTTTGTTTTTATTATTTTTAAAAATTCAAAACCATTTAAAAACTGCTTATTATTAAACCAATATTTAAGTGATGTACAATAGAACATAACCCCCCCCCAAAAAAAACCAGCGTGTTGTGCTAACCCCACCGGCTCCAACCAGAATGAATCACGATGAGCACATAAAAACAGAATAACATCTGGAGATTTTGGGAAAGATATTTGGGAGCTGCTCAGTGAAGAGAAAGGCTGACAGCAGGGAATATCCACAGAAGTGAGAGACACAGGCTCCCAGATGCCTTTAGGAAGCCTGAGAGCAAGGGCTCTCTCCCTCCTGTGGTTGCCACCAACTGGTATTCAGAAGCGTACTGCCTCTGACTGGGGAGGCAGAGTGTGGACTTTGTGGCTTGTAGCCATTGAAAGCCTCTACCTCAGCGGACTTGTCTAATCCTCTTTTAAAGCCATCCAAGATGGCAGCTATCACTGCCTCATGTGGCGGCAAATTCTGTAGTTTTACTATGTATGTACTGTGTGAGGAAGTACGTTCTTTTGTCTGTCCTGAATCCTCCAAAATTCAGTTCCATTGGATGTCCATGAGTTCTAGTGATATGGCAGAAGGATTTCCCCCCCTTCTCTATCCATGTTCTCCATGCTATGTGTAATTTCATAAACCTCTAGCCTTTTACTCGCCTCTTTTCTAAACTGAAATGCCCCAAATGCTGCAACCTTCCTGCATTGGGGAGTACAGTGGTACCTCGAGTTACATACGCTTCAGGTTACATATGCTTCAGGTTACAGACTCTGCTAACCCAGAAATATTACCTCGGGTTAAGAACTTTGCTTCAGGATGAGAACAGAAATCGTGCTCTGGTAGCGCGGCGGCAGCAGGAGGCCCCATTAGCTAAAGTGGTGCTTCAGGTTAAGAACAGTTTCAGGTTAAGAACGGACCTCCGGAACGAATTAAGTACTTAACTCAAGGTACCACTGTAGTTGTTCCATCCCTTGATTATTTTGGTTGTGCTTTTCTTAACCTCTTCCAACTCTACAATATCCTTTTTGAGGTAAGGCAACCAGAACTGTACACAGCATTCCAAATAGGATTGCCCCATGGATTTGTGTAACCACTTTATAATACTGGCACTTTCAGTTCCTTTCCTATTGATTCGCAGCAGCAGCAGCAGCAGGAGGCTGGCAGCCGGTGCCACCCCCTTGGAAGGCAGACACATGGGGGCTGGTCGAAGGCAACTTGAAGTTGGTGGGGCAGTGCCCCATTCATTCTAATGGGCTGTAGTTCCACCGGCTGTAGTTTCCCAGTCCAAGGTAGAAGACATGTTCCGGTCAGGGTTGTACTCCCTCTAAAACTCTCATTATCACATCATTCACTTTCCGAAGCAAGTGGGGTCCATCAGTTACCCTGGTTCTCCTACAGATGACAGAATCACTGGTGGCCTGGACAAAAGTCCTGGAGTTGTGTTCCCTGTCTGCTAGGCTACCTTATTTTTTTTAAAATAGCTATGAGCCTTGACTGTGTACTTGCAGTCTCAAATGTGGGGCTGAAACTCTACATATGCGAATGTCAAAAGGCTACTTTGTTCACTGGTCCTGATTATGGGAAGGGTTACAAATGGACCAGAAAGAAACTGCTGTGGCCTGCTGTTCCCATAGTTTTAACAGCCTTTTTGCATGTGCCAGTGAAATCAGCCAGTGGAACTTTCCACGATATGGAGATAATAAACATTATCACCTGCTAATTCCTGCAAAACTAATTGTGAGCATGACAGCAGTTGGTAGGGTGTTAATGGGAAGTAACACTCATTTGAAGAGATCTTGAGACTTTGGCTTAAATATATTCAGTATGGAAGGGCATGAGGGTTAAAAAGAGGGATATTTAGAGCTTTGTATCTTAAGCAAAATGAACATTTCCTTCCTTTCCAAACTTGAATGAGAAAAGTTGTGATGCTGCCAATGGCCACCAGGTGGAGAAATATATACTTGGCTTGAAAAGCTGCCTTATACAAGAAATGCTGTCTACCTGTTTATTTCCATACATGTTTTTTTTAAAAAAATATATATTTATTTTAATGTTTAGACTGCAACACTTGAAGGTGCCATGTGAGTAGCAATACATCCAAAGGTAACACGCCTAATTATAGCTGACCCAGATAGGAAAAAACCTCCAAAATCCATAGCTGGATTTTGGAAAAAACACACACCCAAAAGATCCACTTTTATTAGGACCAACCAAATTAAAAAATAATGGCAAGCTTTTACATTCTCCAGAACTCTGCAACAGGCAAAGTGTTACACAAAGCAGGAGTCAAAGGGACAAAGGGAAAGTACAAGAATTAGATTGGATGTTGTAGCTCTAACATCAGCTTGTAAACTCAGTTCCCAAATTATATTGCTCCGAGGTACAAATTTTAATGGTCCTGCAAGCTAACAAAATTAAAATAAAATGCACAGTATATTGAATAATAAATATATAAAAAGATACTATTATTAAACAGCTTACATTTAATAACATGACTTATGCAGTCCGTCATGAGGATGGTTTATTTGTGCAGGTAAGAACCTAGCTATGTAGCAGTCAATGTACTTACCCTGATGATCTGCAAGTGAGCCTCAGTTGCCTTGCTTGCTTTGTATAAGCCCACAGCTAAATTGCAATAGTGCTACATCCATTCTGCAGTCACGTTACTTCACATAGCCCTCTAAATTCAAGAACAAGTGACTGCAGAATGGATGTAGCACTATTGCAATTTAGCTGTGGGCTTATACAAATATATATATATATATATATGGACACAGGTGGCGCTGTGGGTTAAGCCTCAGCGCCTGGGACTTGCTGATCGAAAGGTCGGCGGTTCGAATCCCCGCGGCGGGGTGCGCTCCCGTTGTTCGGTCCCAGCGCCTGCCAACCTAGCAGTTCGAAAGCACCTTCGGGTGCAAGTAGATAAATAGGGACCGCTTACGAGCGGGAAGGTAAACGGCGTTCCGTGTGCTGCGCTGGCTCGCCAGATGCAGCTTGTCACGCTGGCCACGTGACCTGGAAGTGTCTGTGGACAGCGCTGGCTCCCGGCCTATAGAGTGAGATGAGCGCACAACCCCAGAGTCTGGCAAGACTGGCCCGTACGGGCAGGGGTACCTTTACCTTTTATACACACACACACACACACACACACACACACACACACACACACATACACACATACATACATACATATATATGCTTTTAATTGCAGGGGAAATGTGATATCCTTGAAATAGAAGCGTGAGCTTAAAAGAAAGATGTCTGGATCTTTCTCAAACCCATTAATCCTCGGCAACACATTAGTAACAACTGTGTGCATTTTAAATTTTTTTCTTGACAATTTGCACCATGAGTAGATGGATGGATACATTGATTTAATAATAGACAGAGATAAAATTAGGCATAAAACCTTGATACTTCCCATTTTAGAAATTGTACACTGGATGGAGTGAGAGAGAGAGAGAATATGTGTGGGAATAGGGAGAAGAAAAGTGAATGGAAGTTAGGAAAACAGCAGAAAGAAAGAAGCCCTACCTGGCAATCTTACACAGTAGGCAGAGAAGAAGGTATCTGGTTGGCCACTGTGAGAACAGGATGCTGGACTAAATGGCCCAGCAGGCTCTTTTTAAGTTCTTATGAGTAAGGGGCTCAGACTTCAGTGAGCTAACTAGATTCCTATCTCTTTGTAGGCTTGGCTTTTGCTTCAATTTTCTTTCTATAAAATGTGTTGAAAGTGACTGCGAGGGAAGGGATTCTGGTTATACATCCTCAGTTTTAAGACTGGAGAGCCTAGAAATCTAAATATACGCAAGTGTCCTTATGAGGGTAGAGCATGTTAGGTAAATGGAAAACTATTTGGACACAGGACAGGTCTGAGAAGGTTAAGAGTCCTGGCGTCTTAAAGTATGCGTCAAAAGCCAACAGATAGTTCAGGATATATAAATTCTACAACTCTGTGGCTCTACAGTTCTTTCCCACAAAGTGGTGCTTTATACTTCGGGCTGCTTGTATCCTGTGATCCTCTCCAAACACAGAACGAGATCAGAAAAATCTGGCACCCTGAGCTTTTAGTGAAAAACACTTTAGGGAAAAGTACAAAGGGGTGAGAGAAAATGAACAGATAATAAAGTGTTCATGGGAAGCTGGCTTATACCAAGTCAGACCATGGTTCATCTAGTTCAACACTGTCTGCACTGAATGGTATCAAGTCTCCAGGATTTCAGACTGCTTTCTCTCCTAGGCTTATCCAGAGAGAAGCTGGGACCGTCTGCCTGCAAAGCAGCTTCTCTACCACTGAGTTTATGGTCCTTCCAACTTACTCGTCTTTGGGGGCAGGGGAGAGTATATTATTTTCTCCTGTGTCCTCTTTGAGGTGCACAGTTGGTACAGCTGGGGGTTTTCTGCTCCAAGTGGCTGCCCCAGAATACTCCAGGACCCCCTGCAACATTGCAGCTGATGCCAGGATATGTCATTTCACTGATGGGCCTAACAAAAATTGTTGCTCTAACTATGTTTGGCCTGCTTGTGCCCAGCAGCCTGGATTTATATAAGATGGTAGCTCAAGTTGCAAATGGGCGGAACGCAAATACAATCTTTCCACAATGTGTAGAGATGGAGCACAGCTCTAGGGCCGGTCCAAGACATTTTTCTCCCTGAGGTAGAATAGCAAATGCTGCCTTCCCTTGTCCCTCCCTCAGCAAGTCAAGAGCTTTGAGTTTTGTCAGTGGTTGGAAGGTGGAGCGGAACTGGCCCAAGACATTTTGCTGCCTGAGAAGGAGCGGCAGATGGCACATAACACACCTGCCCTGCCAAAGTGAAGGCACATAGTAGTACCCAAGGCTTGCTTTGGCACATGAGGCAGAAAATCTCTCACACATTTCCCAGGAAATGAAAAAAAAATCACAACAATAATCTAAATACTGTTGTCATTTTAAATCACCATTATTTATTAATTTATATAATCCTTAATGAAAAATAAAAGTCTCCCAAGCAGTTTGCCAAATATAAAAACTAATTACACAATTCTGTTGCCCTTTCATGATACCCCAAATCATAACTGCCTCACGCTTCCTAATGGTAAAGCCGGCCCAGCATTGCTCACTGCTTAATGACCCCTGTCATCTCCAGTTAAAAGGATCAGCTAGGAGCTGATGGGAAAGACCTCTTTCTGCCTGGGACAGACTCTGGGGAGCTCCTGCCTGTCAGACAACAGAGGACTAGATGGATAAATAGCCTGACCTGGTATATGGCACCTACCGACGTTCCTAATATAGCAGCTTGTAAGGGACGACTGAGCAAGGAATATGAGGAAGGGGAGGTGAAAAGTCAGGTAGAGGGACTGAAAGCAGAAAAGGGGTGAAGCGACTGTGGGGACTCACCTCCCACTTGTCCAGAGCCTTGTGAGAACCAGAGAACCGCCAGCAGTGCCAGGAAAAGGAGCGAGGACATGATGCGAGGAAGATGCAACCCGCGTCTCTTGATTACACCTATGTTTTGGGGAGACAGGTTCTTTCCTGCGTTCTCTGGTCCCAGGAAAGTTTTTGGGAGTGGGTATTAGCGCCTCCTAGATAATGCAGTTTGAGACAAGGGTGCAGAGACACAAGATTCCTGGGTGCTCTGAGAAAGGAACCAAAATTAATAGGTGCCAGGGTGGCAGCCGAAGCTCCTGGATTTTGTCTTGCAGGCTGAGGGGACGGACTTATAAGTAACTGGGATTTGAGCACCCATCTGAAATATATGTCCATTTCTCCCACTGTGTGTCCGAAGTTATTCATTAACAAGGCCTGGATGGGACCCTGCCAAAGGGCAACCTGCCTTCCACATTTGTCACAGGGAACTCTGAACTCCAAAGCAAGACAACAGACAGCTGTGGGGGGGGGGTCAGCATACAGAGAGAGGAACCCAGGAGTCCTAAACCTCCACAGATCCCACACCTGCCTAAGCCCTACTCTTCTCCAAAAAGGATCACCCTAACTCTCTCCACTCTGGATTTCTCTGCTCCCCCAGAGAATCCAGAAAAGCTGGCTCCCTGTTGTGAGTCTTCTTTAATAGCACCGCTTTATTCTTCCACAATCCCATTCAGGAGGCGATCCTTTTAGTATCTCCCCTCAGCTGCTTTCACCAATCTCTTTAGATTTTCCTTACTCTTGCTCAGAAATTCTGGCTTCTTCAGGGAGCGAGAAAGAAATCTGATGGGTGTGTGCGTATGCCTGGCGTGTGGGCGAGAGAGGGGTGGATACCAAGGCACCTGGTGGGTTTTCTTAGTGGGCAGCACAATGTAGAAAAAGGGTTAGAGGGGAGAGATCCCTGGCTGCTTCTGTGGGGGGAGAGAAAAGCCTTCCCAGCGATTCCTCTTTAAACTCTGACTCCTCCCCCTCCTCCCCCCTTGCTCAGCCTCAGCCTCCCCCGTCCAAATCTCCCATTCCTGGGCGAGAAACAGACACAGCCCAAATCCACAACCTGTTTGTTTCTCTCTCTCTCCATCTCTCTCTGTCTCTCGTTCTGTGGAGCTGTTGCTGGGAGCTTTCACCTCTGCCTCTTCTCTTTTTTTTCCATCAGCAGTTTTGCCATTCTCCCTATCACTGTCGTCTTCTCTTTCTGTTCTCTCTTTCTCTTTTTTACTCCATTCACCTCTTCGTTGCCCATCCCTCCTTCACTTCCCATCCCTCCCCATTCCTTTTTCTCCCCATCCATCCTTCTACATCCCTCCAGTCCTTTTCCGTCCTCCATCAGTTCTCCACTTTCCATCTCTTCTCTCATTCATTGCACGATCCACCGGTCCCTCTTCCTCATCCACCCATCTGCTCCCTCTAGCTCCCATATCTTTCTTGCCTGATTTTAATCGCCTCTTCCCTCTGGTTCTTTCCTACCCCTCCCTCTTGAAGACCCTAGCAGTTAAGGTGCTGGGGCTTCCCCCAGGTGGCACCATGGCGCTGCTGAGCTCCCCAACAGAGACTGAATGCTTGACTAAGCCGCTTTTCTGCCGCAAGGGGGCGCTACGCCAGAAGGTCATCCACGAGGTGAAGAGCCACAAGTTCACCGCTCGCTTCTTCAAGCAACCCACCTTCTGCAGCCATTGCACAGACTTTATCTGGTGAGAGAACCTGACCCTGTGATGTGACCCTATTTGCACTGACCCCCTGTGACCCTTTGCCTTTGATCTTGCCACCCCTTTTACTGCTGCTTGTGCAATCCTGCGCCCCACATTCCATAACCCTGTGGTCCTATCACTCTTCTCCATAAAGGGCTACCTTATTCAGGGCTTCCTGTGTTCTGTAGTTCTGTCTAGATGCAGAAACAGTAGCAGGCACAGAATTCAGCACTCTGATAACCTGATTGTTCTGTTTTTATTTTTTAAGGTACCTTTCTAGTCCTCATTGTGGTTCTGCAGATTAGTCTTGGGCCATGCTTGGTGAAATCTCTAAAACTCTGAGGTTACTAAGTAGGAATTCTAGTGGTTAGGGGGTAAGGCTGCAGTGTCCTGTGTAAGTCCTTGCTCGTCTCTGTAACAAAAAAGTGATGCTAATTTATGTAAAATTTGGATAGGTCATATAATCTCTTGCTGGAGAATTTGTGCAGTTTTGGTCCTGAAGTTGAGTTGACCAATGGTCCTGTCCTCTACCATTATTGGCTTTTATTTCAAGTTTTTCTAACTAAGGTATCTACTTTTACTCTGCCACCCAAGATGATGCCAAGGTTCAAACGGAGGAATTCATATAAGCAAAGTGATTTTCTCTCTCTCTCTCTCTCTCTCTCTCTCTCTCTCTCTCTCGTCTTCCTTCTGGCAGATGTTCCTTGTCCTATAATCCCATTACTCCTCTATATGTCTCTGAAGCCCCATAGATCTACATGGTCTGATCACCTTTTACCACCCTAGTTTTGTTTCTGTAGATTTTCCTCAATCTATAAATCCATACTTCCATCCATGCAGCCTCTTATTTATATTTATTGTATTTGCATGTAATACCAAGCCTTTGGCACAATTGATCTAGTTAGTTCTTTCCAATATATCTCTACATCTTACCATATCCTCTGTCCCTCCATCTCCCCCATAACCCATGGCCCTATATAATTCCGTTTGACCCTGCAGAGCCTTTAGTTTCAGCCAAGAGCCCCCATGACTACCTGTGTGTATTCTGTGCTTCTCTCTTTCGCCCACATTTCTGCTTCCGGGAAATCTAATTCTGCAATCAGAATGTGTTGGGCAAATTGAGTGTATCAAAATATATTATGCAAATTAAGTGTATTTGCGTAATGTGGCTAGTTTTGCATAATTCATCTTACTTTCTGTGATTCAGCTGTGGAAATAAGTAGGATTTATTTGTGGCAAAGATGATGTTGATGGAGGCGAATAGAAGTGAGGGAAGGGCAAGGAGATGTTTCAACACATAATAACCAGGACTAGAAACTTGGATATATATTTTTAAAGGATGTGATCCTTAGGATGTCAAAACCCACACTAGAAATAACTGTTTAAATAGTCATCATCTCCAGGATCCATAATCCTGACCCATATTTTGGAAGTTTGGAAATAGGTTCTGAGTTTATGCAACAATGCATATGGCCCATGCATTGCCTAGGAACACTCAGGTATTCTGAAGAGATATTGCTGGTCAGAGATATCCCTGGCCTTTGGTTTCAGTGTGTTTTGTTACTGGTTGTCCTCATTTTGGGATTGTTTTCCTACAGCCTGTAGTTCTGACAGGTGCACAATTGTGGTAGGGTTGCTGTGTTTGTAAATTCTCAAATGGTGGACTATCCCTCCATTAAACCCATTTAGTGGGAAAGAGCATTTAAGTTTTATATAGTAGGACATCAGGGAACTTGCTAAAATCACAGTACTCTCATGGGCTTCTTGTCATCTTGAAGAGATACATATGTTATTAAGTATGGGATATAGGTCCCTGCTGCCTAATACAGTCCTTTATATACCAAATGACAATTTCAGCTTTCAGAGTGGGTGTAGCAAGAAAAAACAACAATGTGATGCCCTATATTTCTAAATATCAATGTACCACAATTATGTATGATTCCCCCTCCGCAGCTTTTCTTATTTGGGGTTCCTCTTTGCTGCCTCCAGAAGCGCCTTTTATCACACACACACACACACACACACACACACACACACACACTTCTCTCAGACATATTCCTGAAGGCTGCAGAAGTGATGGAAATTTGTTCTGACACATGGTTCTGTGGTCACACACACACAACACGCACACACACACACCATACAGCACATAATACATTTTCTGCTTATTATGGGCAGAGAACATGAAGGATCCGTAAAAATATAACCAACAGGTGGGAGGCAAAGCAATGGTTGTAAGGCTCAGGTAACAACTGTTTTTCAAGTACGCAGAAAGGTTGGATTGCTATGAATAGACAAGGAGAGCAAGCCATATTCCTCTGCAGCTGAATGGAGAAAAACAGGGGGATGGAAAGAAAGTGTTTGTGTTAAATATATCATGCTGATGAGATCTTTCTCATGGTTAAGCTGCCCCCTTTATCACTCTGCGCTCAGATCCCAATACAGATCCCCTCTCCAAGACTATTGCTCCTTCAGCAGCTTCACAACCCTCAAGCTGAAGCCACACCATCCATTTAAAGGACTTTTATAGCGCTTTTAACAGTTATGGCTTCCCGCCCCACCCAAAAGAGAGAGGGTGCTGGGGACTGCAGCCTGCATCCTTAAAAAACCTACAGCTTCTAGGCTTCTCTGGGACTGTTAAAGCTATATGAGTGCTTTAAATGGATGCTGTGGATGTGACCTCAGTCATCCAAATGTCTCCTGTTCCCACAAATGACTCCAGCCTTTCTCCCACGCTGCAGTCAGTAGGGGACATGGCTCGATGGCAGAGGACATGCTCTGCGAGGAATGGATCTCAGCCTCAGTCCCTGGCATCCCCAGGTAGGCCTGGCAAAGACCACCTGAAACCCTGCCAGTCAGACAATAGACCAGTTTCCCAAACTTGGGTCTGCAGCTGTTTTTGAACTACAGTTCCCATCATCCCTGATCACTGCTCTTGTTAGCTAGGGATGATGGGAGTTGTAGTCCAAAAAAACAGCTGCAAACCCAAGTTTGGGAAACCCTGCTATAGGCAGTGCTGTATTTAGGCCTTGCAGAATCGCTGTCTGCTGCTGCTTCTCTCACTTCCTTCAAATTCCATCTCAACCCTTCCCCTTGACCTTTTCTGTAACCCCTTAGTCCAGGGATGCAGAAGCTGTGGCCCTCCAGATGTTGTTGAACTACAACTACCACAGAATAGTACCAAAAGGCACACAGCTATAGCAACGATATATTAATAATGATAAGTTTATATTGAGGTAGACAAAATACCAACACAATTGCAGCATATACATTTCAGCACAGCTTACAAAGAACCATATGGCTCAACAACAATTATTATTGTGTTGAAGAAGGCTCTGTAGTACAGCTGCCTATAACTTTGCACCCTAGCAATGGTGTTATCCTCTTGGAATCAAGCAACTTCTTTGGAGATATAAACATTCTGGTTGTGAAAACTGCGGCTGGGGCCTTGAAATGCTTTTTGCGGGTTTGTCATCTGAGGAAGGCCTTCGAAGCAGGACCTTATCCAGAAGCCTGTCTGTTGTCAACTGCTTAGAGCATTCTTCGATGCAATAATAATTATCGTTGCGCCATATGTTTCTTTGCAAGCCTTGCTGAAATGTACATATTGCAACAATATTTTTCCTACCTCATTGTAAGTTTCTTATTGCAGTTACAGTTGTATGCCTTTCCACACTTCTCTGTGGTGGTTTCATCTAGGACTGTGTCCTTGTATGTGATGTTGAACTACATCTCCCATCAGCCCTAGTCATTGTCCTTGCTGGCCAGGGCTAATGGGAGCTGGAGTCCAGCGACATCAGGAGGACAACAGCTTCCACACCACTGCCTTAGTCCCTGACCCCTACTGAAACTGAAGCCTTAGTACAAGCACGTGAAGTTCTTAGCCTCCATCTCTCCCCCTCTCTTTTGCCTCCCTGAGGTCATTTGTTAAGAGCCGTGGATTTTATTGATTTTTAGAAACAACAAGCAAAAGAAGAAGCATAACAGGTGCCTCATGTCAAATTTTAGATGGTAAGCTCCTTGCAGTAGGAACCTGTCTTCTTGTTCTTTGTAAAGGTAAAGGGACCCCTGACCATTAGGTCCAGTCGTGACCGACTCTGGGGTTGCTGCACTCATCTCGCTTTACTGGCCGAGGGAGCGGGCATGACTAAGCCGCTTCTGGCGAACCAGAGCAGCGCACGGAAACGCCGTTTACCTTCCCGCCAAAGTGGTACCTATTTATCTACTTGCACTTTGACGTGCTTTTGAACTGCTAGGTTGGCAGGAGCAGGGACTGAGCAACGGGAGCTCACCCTGTCGTGGGGATTCGAACCGCCAACCTTCTGATCAGCTAGTCCTAGGCTTTGTGGTTTAACCCACAGCGCCACCCGCGTCCCTCTTGTTCTTTGTAGGCTGCTACAAAACTTTGATAGCTCTATATGAACAGAAACAAACAAATTCAGATAAAAGAGCAAAGGTCCATAAGAAAGACAAAAAAACCCCTCTGATATCCACCGTAGGGTATTAACTTTGTTAGGCTCAACCAAACTGTCACAGAGTTGTTGCAAGCTTTTGAGTTCTCTAGAACTGTTTATTGGGCAAGATGTTGCAGGAAATCAATGGGCGTGGAGGGAACAGGGCAGAAGGACAAAAGAAGAAATCAGGGTCCCCACCAGACTGTCACTATTTTGCAGGAGTGATTAAGCAGCATACTGGCAAAATTAGGATTGCACAACTAAAAGTGGATCAGAGAGCTCTTCTGCAACAAACCCACTTCAAAACAATTCAGACTTTTTGTAGTAAGAAAAGTGATGGGAAGGTGAAATGGGGTGGAATGGTGGGCCAGACTATATTTCTTTTGGGTGGGGGAATGAACGAATTTCTATGCCCCACAAATAACCCAGAGATGCATTTTAAATAAAAGGACACATTCTACTCATATAAAAACATGCTGATTCCCGGGCTGTCTGCGGGCCGGATTGAGAAGGCAATTGGGCCGCATCTGGCCCACGGGCCTTAGGTTGCCTACTCCTGATTTTGCTGCTGTGCCATGCTGAGAAAATCTATGGCTTGGCTTAGTGTGTTCCCCGAACCTGGGTGCTTGCAATTTAGCTCTCTCTAGGCTAACCAAGGTTTGTACTTGTTTTAGCTCACTGTGGCGTAGCAGCAAACTCCTCCCTTGCTTTCGAAAAAGACATCATGGGTAGGGGGAAAGCAGAATGATGTCACAGATCCCAAATGGGAACCTGCACCAAAATGTTGAAGTGCTCTGGTTCACTGGGTCTGTCAGTCAGCCATGATCTCCTCTAAGATTCCTATTTCATGCTCTGCACCCGCAAGAGGCAGTCTGTGGCCACTGAGCATGCTAGAACCTTCTTTGGGCTGCTCTTTTTGAGGGTGGGTGGGTGGGGGTGCACATTAGGTTGTTTTTCCTATATATTCTTTGTACTTTTTGCAGGTTAGCGTTCACCCAGAGGTTCTGATGCTACCTTGCTATTTCTTACTAGGTAGCGTCCTGTTGGCAATCACCAGCTGAGTTCATTATTAGAGGGAACGATGACAGGGTCTGTCACATTTAAGGAGAACTTGTACAAATGACAGCAGAAAGTTCATGAAGTTACGGTATTGGCCACACCATCTGGTTATGTGTGTGTTTTATGCAGCTACCTCTTCCTTCAGGCTGCTCAAGGGCGTAAACATGGCTCCCCCTTTTGTCCCACTCAACAATTCTGTGTGAAGCAGGTTAGGCAGATTGCCGATGACTGGCTCAAGCTCACTCAGTAAGTTTTACAGCTGAGCAAGGATGTGAACCTATGTCTCTCCATTCCTAGGTCCAGTACTCAGTATTTGCATTGCAGGGGGTCTGAGTCCATGATGTAACTAAATTTGAGGGGAGCCAAGGGGTGGAGCTTGTGGATTTCATCAAGGGCACCCTTGCTTTTCCCTCCTAAGCCCTGACAACACTTTCACCACTGCCCGACACTACACTGGCCCATGCTGGCTACTCTTTAGATAACACAGCAGCTTCTGCTTGTAACGGGATGTGGAGTGTTGACTTGGTGAGTGGGTGGGTGGTGGTGGTCCTGTGCTCTCACTGGTGGGTGGAAGAGATGGGTCAACATGGCTGCATCATGGCCGAATCGCCAGAAGTGACTGTGCTGGCACTGGACTCTGATCTCACTGAGGGCTGGGCTACACTCCCGCTAGTCCCACGGCTAGGAAGCACGAGTCTGAGTGGTTTTCCCCCTTGCCCCACTCCCTTCCCAAGGAAGACCTGCTCTGAATCGGAACAAACGCCAATCCTCGGAAAAACCCAATTGCCTTTTGCTCCGACTGAGTGCTAAAGAACAGTTTTCCCCAGGAAGAAGCAGCAGGACAAGAGGAAGTGTGGATAAGCCCTTGACCAGTTAGACTGCTGAAGTACTTACAGCCTGATCTTAGGTGTTTTTATAGGGCTGTGAGCCCTGCTGAATCCACCTTATTCTTCAAAGGGGTGAACTACATGTTACACTCGGCTATGAGGAACTTTTATCAGATTTTCTCCTTTAAACCAAAGGCTGCCTCTGAAGCTGTTTTCTGCATGGATATGAGCAAGTAGTAAAGGGAGAGATGTGCCTCTTATCCCTTTCCCTTCCAGCTGCTTTCCCATTCAACCCCCTGGGCTGCTTCCCTGCCCCTCCAGGAAAGGATACAGTTCCTGCATGTCCCCTCCACAGGGCAAAAATCCCCCCACCATACTGGGGTGGGAAGGAGCTTCAGTTCGGAACAGGTCAGAGAGGCAGTGGAGTGTAACACTTTCTTTCAGTGCTATTTTGCTCAATTAAAACAATCTCTTCCCAAGTGGCAGTTTGTCCCGTGGAGGAAAACTATGTTTTGCCCAGCAGGCCAAAAAAATATTAGGACTTGGAAAAAACCCCTGATAATAATCCCTGCTCTTGAATCTCCTGTCATGCCATGCCAGACATGGCCCTGATTCTGCACAATATTTCTCCCTTGTTAACCATTGCCTTTGTTCTGTTATCCTCCATACTATCTAGATTTGTAAGCTCCACAGGGCAGGGAGTTCTGCTACGATTGTGTGACTCTATAAAGTGCCACATACAGTAATGGCACTGTATGGATAAGAGGATCCTTCCCAAAGACTGATAAGGATGTGATGAGGAGAAAAGGCTGTTGGAAGAGGTATGAAATTCTGTTTGAAGTTAGCCGAAAAGGCAGCTGTGTGTCAGCTTGTGGAAAAACCTGGAGCTTCGACACCAGCACCCCCGCAGCCTCGGGAGTTAGTGTCAGGCGGAGACAAAATATGCTAAACCCCTCATCTCTGTTAATGACTCACATAGCAGAGGGCACAGAAGTCTTTATAATAACTACTAACTCCAAAGACATACAAACATTTCCATCCCCATTTGGGGGATGTGACAGCTGGGGACTTGCCACATAGACACCCAGATCTTACCCTCGTATTTATTTCATTATTTATTTATTTATTTATAAAATCTCGTGAGTCAACATTTGTAGCCCATATTGGGTGCTCAAAGTGACATAACACAAACATACAGAGAATCTATTTAAAACGCATTAAACACAGTAAAAGCAGAAAAGTAAAAATAATGAAAACCGTCAACCCTAAACTCTGCTAGAATTTAAGGCAGAGAAGAAACAACAGAGGGACAAATCCAGTTCCCAGCTCATAAGGCAAGAAGCAAAGTTGCAGTCTGTTGAAAGTAAGACTCCGCTGTATTCAGTGAGACTTACTTTGAGTAAATGTGCATTTGCTTGGGCTGTGAAACAGAATGCTGGCAAAGGCTGAAGAAACCAAACAGTTCCCACTAGTGTGTCAAATGCTCATTTGGGAAATGGGCCAACCAGCCCAATCTCTCTTGGGAATAAGGTCTTAAATGGAAGTTACCACCATAAACACGGTCCTTCTGAAGCAGGCTAAAATATTTTACCTGTTGATCTTACAGAGCAGGTGCAGTGGCATATAAGGGAGAAGATGCTGGGATAGCTCAGTTGGTAGAGCAGGAGACTCTTAATCTCAGGGTTGTGGGTTTGATCTCCACATTAGACAAAATATTCCTGCACTGCAGGGGCTTGGACTTGATGGTCCTTGTGGTCCCTTCCAACTGTACAATTCCACGATACTTAGAGCAACAGGACCTAGGACCACTGCCTTAAACTGGGCAAGGAAGCAAACTAGAAGCCAGTGCAGATGGGTCATGCAGCAGAGTAAAAACACTCTTTCCTACTCAAGCTGGCTAATGAGCAGGCTTGCTGCATTCTGCAGAACCTGAAGCTCCCGAGTCATTTTCAAGGGCAGCCCAGTGCCAATGCATTGCCATAGCAGTTAAAATGAGAGGTTACTGTTGCTTGCGTGAGAGCGTGCTGCATCTCCTAGTCAGAAACGAGGGATTTCAGCCGGTTTGTTGGCCAAAGCTCGTGCAAGGTGCTCTTGACTGTGACCTTCACCTGGATAACTACCAGCAAAACAGGACTGAGGAATAAGGTAGCCCCTTTTTGAACCAACACTTACTCCCCTGCTTTAAAGTGCAGTTTGGTCTGCAGATGTTACCAGGCAATTGATACTAGGTGTTTAGCTCTGTGTCATGAAAAGCTTCGCTTGCTGATTTCCGTAGAACAAGGTCTCGCTTCCAGACAGCCTGTTTATTGAACGTTCATCCTGATTTTTTTGCACACTGTGTGTAAGGAGGTTGGACAACACAAGCTATTCGTGGAAAATTCATTCTGATCTTTTATATGGGGAGGCTTCATAATGCAATTCTTACCCACAAAAAGTCTGGGTTTTTGAGGAAGTGGATTTGTTGCAAGAGTACCTAGTCAACTTTGATTATGCTACTTTAATTTGCCAGTATGTGATTGAATCCCACATGAAAACATCAACAGTCTGGAAGTGTCCTAAACCTCAGTTAAAGACAGTGACACAAGACAGGTCCCCCACCTTGATTAAGTAGAATAACTACCATCTCCTGGTTCCATAAGCACAATTGCAAATGATATGTTCTACACACTGGTCATTTCTCTAATAAGCATGCTTGCTTGGTCCATAAGAAACACCACAGCCATGAACATGCCATGTGAGTTCTGAGATTCTGCTAAAGCATGGGGCCACATGTGCATTTTGACATGGTGTGCAGAAGTTAGTATCCTGCGAATCTTAGCTTTCAAGTAAAATGAACCAAGTTTCTAGTCCTTAAGGCTGTGAAGATAGGCCTTGAAAGAGTGTTAATGTTAATGCTTTGCAAGTAGAAGGCCTCAAGTGCAGTCCCTAGCATCTCCACGGAGGGCTGGGGAAGATTTCTAAACGAAATTCTAGGAATTTAAATTGGGGGAAACATCATGGCTTTCCTGTATAACCTATGGTTTGGTCCTTAAAACAAGGTCTGCAGTTCAATTTCAGGTTACCACTGAGAGCACAATGGCAAAAACAGAAGGCCTTTTTCCAGAGCCAGGAGGGATTGAGTCCTGCATCAAAATTCAACTCCTTCTAGATTCTAGTGCTACTGAACTGCAGCATGCAGGGCGAAGGGTGGGGTAGGGGAGTATTGCTAGATGTTGCTAGAGCTGCCACTTCCAGTCCGTGACCTTTGCTACCTAGATGCCTTTTCCTTCCACCCTGTCTGTTTAGTAGAGCTGCACCCAAGTGTTGAAAAACATGAGTGTTAATTGCCACAACGTAATAAAATAATTGCCACCACGTGCAGCAAGGAAGCAAAGCCAGCCGGCCTATTGGTTGGTTTGTAATATTAGAATAAGAATTGCTGACATATCTGTTTAACAGTTCGTGCTTTGTTGGATTTTAAGTAGTGTGTGTGTGTGTGTGTGTGTGTGTGTGTGTGTACACCCACCCACCCCAATACACAAATTGTACTGTGAAGCCCCTTTACCCTGGCCATGGGTTGGACAAACCATGTGGTCATTCTTTCTACCCACCTGCCACCTTGCCCCTCCTTGCTTACCTTCAAAGAGGTTGACAATTAAACTTTTGTTTCTCCTTAGGTCTGCATGCATTTATGTGGCAGCAAGTTCCTTTTAAATCATGAGGGCTGACAGTTTATGGTTACAGATTCTGCTGACATTCACCTACTATGGTGGGCATCTGCAGATGTTTGCCTGTTCTCCGTTCTATGCAGACAGAACTCTCTCTTGAACTTTATTCCCAAACCCGCTTCAGTTTCCAGATTTATCAGTGGGAAAATCCCCTGACCTCCTCCTGTACCATTCACAACACTTTGATCTGCAAACATCAGCAAATACAGTAAAAATGTTTCAAGGCCTGGTGGCAAACATTATCACCTGCTAATGTCTTCAGAGCAAGCTGCTGTTAAATGCAGAGCAGAGGGCCGGTGTGAACCACACACCACACAGTGCCTGTTTATTTTGGCATCACTTTCCAAGATTATGCACGCCCCAGCAAAATCAGAAGTGTCTATGTGGAGCAAGCATTGAACTGTGTGCAGTTTTGGAATGATCAAAACACATGTTCTTATGGACACAAAGACTGTCCCCTTGCAAAGAATAATCCAGCAGTCATAGAAAAATATCTATATAAACCCAGTCTTTCCCTGTTCATCAGTGGCTACAAATTCTAATGTCTCTTTTGTTGCTCCTCTGTCAGAGGTAGTACATTATGCTTCTGAACACCAGTTGTTGGAAACTTCAGGAGGGAAGGGTGCTCTAGTGCTTAAGTCCTGCTTGCAGGCTTCCCATAGACATCTGGTTAGCCACTGTGAGAACAGGATGATGGGTTAGATGGGCCATTGGCTTGATCCAGTGAGGAGTTCTTATGCCCTTAGTCTCAGTGTTAACCCTTATAGAACTCAGCAAGGAGGAAGATGGGAAGAAATGCTGCTTGTGGGCTTCTCTGAGGCGTCTGGTGGCTTGATCTGAACAAGCTTTTCTTTTGTTCTTTTGCTCAGCACCCCCTAACAGGTGGGGTTATTGAGCTGGTTATAGGGCATAACAGGCACGAGACTAAAGGCTTATCAATACTTCCTCATGTCCCATTGGTTTCCCTCAGGGAAAGCTGCTCTTTGGTGCTCAATTAGAACAAACAGCAGTTCAAGTTTTCCTCAGGTCGCCATTTCTTCTGATCTATCACTAAAGAATGGGTTTTCCCTTGGAAAGGAGCGAGGCAAAGGGAAAACTGCTTGGACCCGTGCTTTCTAGGCACAGGACAAGTGGAAGTATGGATGAGCCCCCAGGGTCATTCCTGATTGTTTACTTGCAGGCCGGCTCCCTACTTGACTTAAAGGAGCAAGGGTGAATCTTGGATGAAGGTTCAAGTATGTCTGCCCCTTCAGATAATCAACGAACTACCTTAGATCATATTTCCATACAACAGAGAAACTGCCTCCTATGTGCTGCTGTAAGGAGCTGTCCAATTTTGTAAGTGGGTTTTCTTCAACCCTCACATTAAAATAACAATTATAATAAAGGGCTGGGGCACTGCACTCCCAAATAGTCCTTGGTAAGTCTTCATGAGGTACTTCCTGATCCTAGAGTCCTTTATAGTTGTGATTTTAACATGAGGGATGATACATACAACCTATTTGAAAGGGTGTGGACTCTTGCACCAGTCAGTAGATTTTACACACACACACACACACACACACACACACACACACACACACGACAATGTCCCCATTATAGGGATATATGGTTTGGGGTGGTCCAAATCCTATTTTGGTGTACAACTGTGTTTAGCCACCTTCCTACTTTCCCGTACTGTTCTGAACCTGTTTTTTTTTAAAAAAACTAAAAAAATAGGGAACTAGGAACTGCAGATAAGGAACTAGGACAGGAGCCATCTTCCGCTTGTCAGCCTTGTTTGTTGTGATCCCCATTAAGGGATCTCTAGGCTTCCCCCTCGCTGCTCCTCCACTGAGAGAAAAGCATCACCTGTCAAATGTCCGCTTGACATGAGGCAGCTGTGAAAGGCAGAGAGGCTCTGACAGGGACCGGGGAAAAGGCTGGCAACCCGAACTGTGGGGCAGAATCTATTCTTTGCCCAGAATTCAAAGTCTACAATTCTGGGTTATATCTCAGCATCCTTCCTGGCCACCTCCTGCTCTGTCTTTGTCCTCACATTTTAAAAGCTGTAAAGATGTAGAGTGGCTTTGATCCATCCCTGGAACACCAAGGGATCTGGAAACTCGAAGACATAGACCTGTAGTGGGGGGAAATAAAGAAAAACACCAGTGAGAAACAGAGAAATCAAACCCTTTCACTTCACCCATTAGTCTTTCCTCCCTCCCCACAAAAAGAGGCGGGATCAAATGTTTCAGGGTCTTCACCACCACCGCCCCACCCTGCCAGCTTTCCTTTTCCAAACATTTGTCAGACCCAGAGATATGAGCTGTTTTTCTTTCTACACCCCCTTTTTTCTTAAAATATCTCCACAGAATCTCTGGGTCAATTTCTCTGGTTGTATTCACCCACTCAGGCCTAGGAAGAGAACGCCCCTCAGGCATATATATCTTCAGGATCTCTCCTTGTGGAGTAATTGCTACAAACATATTTCAGCTCACATTTCTTATCCATAGTTGGGGGGGGTCTCTCTCTCTGTGTTTAAAAATAAGTTTGTTTTTCCTCTTCACAGTTTTTTGGTGATAAATGGGAGACACACTCCCCTGTTGTACTCATATGTTAGAATGTGGGAGGGGTGAATTCCTATAAAGCAGGGTGGAGATAGAAAACACAATACTGGAGAGACGGAAAGGGGCATCAATCTTCCCAAGTCTCCTCCACCAAACTTTTCCATCTATTTACATTTCTTAGAGCTCCAGTGAAGAAAAAGTTGCTTGGGAAATAGTGCTGTTTTTGTGCCTGGGGGAGAAGACATGGGTGTGAGGAGGATTCAGCCCTCCCCTCCCTCGCATACTATGCTTTATGTTGGTCCTACATCTCTACCCCTCCCTATAGGAATCCAGTTTTAAAACACATGTCCGCTGTGATTATGTATCATTTACCCCAAGAGGAAGATCTACCTTAGAAGGAAGAGCCCACCTTTTGTGCCTCCACATGAGTCACTGTTCTATTATTTATTTAAGATATTTTTAGGTTGCCTTTTAGGGCCAAGCCCTCACAAGCTTCCAACTTGTAAGAGCACAATATATATATAAAATCATCACTAAAAACAGCAGTACAATCCAATGACTGTTTTGCTGAATAAGAGTACCATTCAACCCAGTTGTGGGCATGTAAAATTTTGCTGCATCTCTTGCTGTATGAATTCATCCTTCCTGCAGCAATGACCAAAGAACTGTAGAGTTGAAAGTGATCCCAAGGGTAATCTAGTCCAACCACCTGAGAATGCATGCAGCAGAATGGCTTGCCACCAGTAGAAGGTGATTGGAAGAGGTGAGGCAAGAACAGGGACTCATTCAGAGACGCAGTGGGCAGCCTCCTTTTGCAGTAGGTTCACAAGGTGCATCTATCTATCTATCTATCTATCTATCTATCTATCTATCATCTATCTATCTTGTATGAAGGTGCCCTGTCACACATCTTAGGAATTACTATCCTTGCTAGTGATCATGAATTGGCAGGCAGTGGTAATTATTTTGGATTACAGTGCAATCCTACCTGTTCCTATTCAGAAGTAAGTCCTATTGAGTTCAGTGGCACTTACTCCCAGGTGAAATGCAACTAGGACTGCCTCCTTAATCTGGAATAAAAGGGTGGTCTCGTCAATGCCAGCCACCTTTATGCCCTCCCCCTCCAAACCCACACTCCTCATGTCAGATTGCTGCCTTCCCTTTATGGCAGAAACTCTCTGCTTTTAACACACACTTTCCTTCCCTGCAGAAATTCAACAGGTAGAGCATTCCCCCATAAGGATATGCAGGGATGGGGGAGGTTGCACATGATACGCACACACTCCTGTTTGCTCTGCATCCAGTGAGCTCCCACTGCTGGTTTGAGAAATGGTATACACATGACTCCAGCCACAATCCATATCCTGTATCCATACAGTTCTTTCTTGTGAAACACAGCATTTCGAGTTTTGACGCATCTTCCCCACAAGCCAGCTTAGGTTCAAACTGAGAAAAAGAACAGCCTTGCTGTGCTTTAAGCCAGTAATGTGTACACAGCATGTCTTATTTGTTTCTAATGGCACAAAATCTACTACAGCTTCCACACAACACCTTCTTTCTCCAAGTCCCATCCCATATCCCCCCCACCCCGCTTTTACTCTGGATTTACCATTTCTACCTTTTTTTGTTTGCGTATCAGAATTTCTGCCAATACAGTAAAACTGGATGCAATGAGAAAATAATGCAGAATAGCAGTTTGGTGAGGACAGTGTCGTGTGGATGCTGGGAAAAACCCTGCATGCATGAGCAGGGCCTACAAAAACTACTGTGTGGAACTAGACATGCCCTGTTTTTGTTTTTGTGCGGATGGGTAAGCAGGAGGAACAAAATTTGTGACCACCGTTCCTGGCCCAGAATTCCTTTCTTTCTGATTGCTCAGAACTCAGGGCTGCTGAATCCTAATTCTTGCCCCTTAACCCCTTTCCTTCACAAACAGCCAAAGAGTCCTACATTTCTCAGGCTCCTCCCCCATGCCCCCCCATTTCCTATTATTTCTCATTTATATTTAGACCCGGAGTAACCAGATTCCACACCTGCCGAAATCCATTCTTTTAAAAGGTCGGGGAGCCCTGCCCTCTTATGCTTCTGGCTATCCTGATTAGCACCCCACTTTCAATCCTTGGCATCTCTGCCTGAAACCCTGGACAGCTGCTGCCAGTCAGTGTGGACAATACTGAGCTAGATGGACCAATGACCTTACTCAGTACAAGGCAGCTTTCTAGTGCCCAATTAAAAACTTACCATGTGTTAAAATATGCGTGCATTTGTGTATGTGGCAGAGAGGAGATGTTTGCAGCTCGCTTTTCTAGCACCTTGTTTCCCGCCCCCCTCCTCATGTTCCCAGTTGCTCTTGTCATCATAACCTCCTGCTTGGCTAGTTTATTCCTTTTGTGCATTTTTAATTAAAGCCAAATGCTGAACCTTAAAATAAAAAAGCGACATCATCAGTATTCTAATGACTACAAAGAGAAGTACAGATACACACACACACACACACACACACACACACACACACACACACTGTATTTCCCTACATGCTGAAAGAGGCTTTGCCATCTCCAGTGTCTGTTAGAGCTGGTGGAACATTGAGATACTGGCTGTCAATTTTTGGAGACTATTACCATGGCATGTGCGTATGTGTGGATTTAACTAGCTGACATATTTAACTAAGAATCCTGGCTGTTCCACTCCCCCCCCCCTTTGCTTCAGTCTAAAGGTTCATACTACAGGAGAATCCTGGGTACTGTAGTTGGTTAAGAGTGCTGGGAATGGTCACTGTGTGGTTGTGTAAGCTACAGTGCCCGGGATTCTTTGGGGGAAGCCATGGGACGCGGGTGGCGCTGTGGGTTAAACCACAGAGCCTAGGACTTGCCGATCAGAAGGTTGGCGGTTTGAATCCCTGTGACGGGGTGAGCTCCCGTTGCTCGGTCCCTGCTCCTGCCAACCTAGCAGTTTGAAAGCACCTCAAAGTACAAGTAAATAAATAGGTACCTGTTATGGCAAAATCTGGGTGCGGGGCTGCTCTGCCATCCAGCTCGTCGGACTAAGTCCGCGGGTCCCTGCGGAGGAAAATGAGCTCAGCCGGAGACAGGAGCAAACTGCAGAAGATCCAAGTTTATTGCGCAACAGGTTCAAGGCGAGATTGAACAGCGAGAAAGGGGTGACATGAACTTTTGAAACTTCCCTCCATGTCCCAGAATACAGTGCAAAATACATCCCAGTTACATCATGAATACATTAAGAAGAGGTTGGGTTACACAGATTACCGTATTTTTCGCTCTATAACACGCACCAGACCATAACACGCACGTAGTTTTTAGAGGAGGAAAAAAAGAAAAAAAAATTCTAAACGAAATAGTGGATATATGATTTTTGTGGTTCATGCTGTGGCCACAGACATGTGATCTGACAGTGAGTTTGGAGTAGCCCAATGCAAAAATCCTGAGGATCCATGTGGATCCATGCTTTGTAACCATGGAGGAGGGAAGGAAGGGGAACCATGGATCCTCTGCTCACGACTGTAGCAGATCCCCCCCGCCACCCGCAGGCATTCGCTCCATAACACGCACAGACATTTCCCCTTACTTTCTAGGAGGAAAAAAGTGAGTGTTATGGTGCAAAAAATACGGTACATCATGAATACTTTAAGAAGAGGTTGGGTTACACAGGATTAACATATGGAGGAGGGAGGGGGGAATATGCAGAGCTGGAGATATGCGCAGATAAGCACATCCTGAGTACCGGTGATGAGAAGACAATGGTCCATGTACGCATAGTCTGCCACCTGGCATTGCCCGGAGGAAAGGCTTGGCAGAGTGATTTGACAGGATTAGGGTCTTGACACCTTGCTTGAGGGATTATGGAGGACAGGGGAGGTGTCATGGAGTCCTAGAGAAATTGAGCAAATTTTCACGTTGATTTTCTATGAATTTTATAGATTTTAGTCCCTTTTGACATTGACAATTGGAAATAAATGGATATATTGTAGCAAAGAAGAAGGTGAAGAAGACATGCCCCCCTTCCGTATCAGTACCGCTCTGGTGGGAAGGTAAACTGTGTTTCTGTGTGCTGTTCTGGCTTGCCAGAAGCGGCTTAGTCATGCTGGCCACATGACCCGGAAGCTGTACGCCGGCTCCCTCGGCCAATAAAGCGAGATGAGCGCCGCAACCCCAGAATTGGTCACGACTGGACCTAATGGTCAAGGGTCCCTTTGCTTTTACCTTTATGTGCCATAATGTGTAGCGTGGCTCTGACTGTGGTCAACCTGTCCCAGTGAGGAGGATAAGGAGCAGCAGCAAATTGTTGGACAAGAGATGTTCAGGGCCCTGTGCCCCCTAAGCTAGCATGCTACCCACAGGAGAACACATTTGTCCATTGTCAGTGTTGAAATAAGATTTACCTGTTAGTCTAGTGTTGGGTTCTGCACATGGAAATGTGGGGAGAGAGGGTGTCATCTTGTCCTTTGCCTCAGGCAGTAAAAGGAGCTAAGACTGTATCTGATACTAATTTAAAGACCGTTTCTCCCCGCATGAACCAACCTGACCCCTGTGCTCATCATCTGAGACCCTTCTCCATGTTCCCCCTCTGAGGGAGGTGTGGAGAACATCAACACAAGAGCAGGCCTTCTCAGTGGTGGCTCCCCACTTACAGAACACTCTCCCAGGGAGGCATGCTTGGTACCGTCGCTACTTATCTTTAGGCACGAGGGGGAAATGTTTTTTTATCTTTCTCCAGGCTGTTTCCTTTTAATCATCTGCGGCCTCCTTCAGTGGCTGGAATTAGTTTATTTTAAAAATACAAATGAGTTTTAGATTTCATTTTGTTTTCGTTTTATGCTGGTTTTAATGTATGTGTTACTTTTCTGTTGTGTGTAGCTTTGAGTTACTTTTTGATTAGAGAGATAGAGAGAGAGAAGTGATTGATAAATTTAATAAATAATAATGTATGGAGGCTGCAATCCTGCACACACTTACCTGGGAGTATGCCCCCACCCACCCAAACGCAGTGGGACTACTGGTAAGTAAAATTCATCGGATTGTGCTTTCAGTCACCCAGCGATAATTATCGTCAGTGTAATAGAATGGAGGATTCTGTCCCCACCCTCTGTTTATGGAGATTGTAACCCATGTTAGGGATTATGAGTATGTAACCAGGAGGATTATTGTTATTGTAGGTTAAATTATCCAGTTAATAGACATAAATTTGTATTAGGGTTGCCATATTTCAAAAAGTATAAACCAGGACACCCCTTTTTTTAGGAAGACCCCAAAAATGTTGATCCCCAACCCCCAAGTGACTTGTCTAAGGCATATGGCAACCCTAATGTGTATGGGCATGGTACAAGAGACTTTGCATTTTTGAAATCCACACTGTTTCCTGGCATTCTAACCACTCAGCATGATTCCCTTCCTATAAGTCTGTCTTATCCCCACCTCTCCCTGGCACATGAATATGCTGCTAAAGTCACATCTAAGGGATTTGCTAGCTGAGTGCTCCTTAAAGCTGGCATCCTACGCTTTGTGTGAGCTAACAACCTGTTTCTTTTCTTCCTTCTTTTTATTTTAACTTTCTATGCAGGGGGATTGGAAAGCAGGGGCTCCAGTGCTTAGGTAAGAACTTTTTTTTGGCTTTCCTCTCTGGGTTGGTCCTCCTTTCATGAGGAGAGCACCACATGTTGTGAAAGCACAATTAGGCATATGAAGCACCCCAGTAGGGTCACAGCGGGGAAGGAATTGCAATTTTATAAAAGAGAGGTTGTGGGAGCGGAAGCCACATGCATCCCTCAGCCCAGATAATGTGGTGGATTGCTTGTAGCACATCAGTGCTCAGGGAAGAAGTGCACTCTGCATGTACCTCAGAGGCACTCTCTCCACTCAGTTTGTATGTGCAAAAAGACAAATTCTGGGTCAGGAGTTTGCTCTTGGGGGAAAAGGGCTGCTGTAACTTGAAATCTTTCTTTTTGATGGCGGTTCCATGACTTTTACAACAGATCATAACAAGAACAGTGTTCTTGTGACTTGGAGTTAGGGAGAAGATACACTAGTTGAATTTGTTTCTGTTGGGTAGCTTTTCAATTTACAGAACCTCTGTGGGAAGACGAAGCAGCAGATCTAGTTGGAACAGGAAAGCTGGGAACAAAGGGCAGGATTCACCCAGTATACCTGAAGGAGCGTCTCCACCCCCATCGTTCAGCCCGGACACTGAGGTCCAGCACCGAGGGCCTTCTGGCGGTTCCCTCACTGCGAGAAGCGAAGTTACAGGGAACCAGGCAGAGGGCCTTCTTGGTAGTGGCACCCGCCCTGTGGAACGCCCTCCCATCAGCTGTCAAAGAAATAAACTATATGACATTTAGAAGACATCTGAAGGCAGCCCTGTTTAGGGAAGTTTTTAAATAAGAGCCAGGGCGCCTGGGTTCTTTGGGAGAAGAGTAACTTCCTGTGGTGTACAGGCTGGCATGTAGGGGACAGAAGAGCTGGGATTCAGGACTCACAGGCTCTTAGTAGGAAGGGAGAGCTGGATTTGTGTGGGTGCTGGGCTGGGTTGCTTCTAATTTCCCTAATTCCCTTTTTAATCAGGCAGTTCACACACACATGGCCCCTGAGCCAGGTTTTATTGTTTCGCTGAACTAGATTTCTTCGTCTATTTTAGGGCTGTGAAATCTCTCTCTCATTCTTCTTGTATTTTATATACACTTCTGTCTCTTCCGCTCCCCTTGTACCTGACACTTCAGTCCAAATTTACCTTCACATTTGCACCTGCCTCCAGCTTCCTTGTGCTCTTCCCCCACCCCGGTCAGGGGTGTGTGTGTGTGTGTGTGTGTGTGTGTGTGTGTGTGTGTGTGTATGCCAGTATACATATGCACAGTAGTGTGGAAGATGGCAATTACACTGTCCACCAAGATACTTGTAAAGTTAGCCATAAATCTTCACCTCATACTTAGAAGATCCTACCTCCATTGGTTTCAATATGTTTGGAGGGCCAACAAAATCCACCACAACTCAAAACATGTTCAAAGTATGTTTGGAGTTGTTTGTATCCACTTCACATTTTGTGCATTTATCAGGAGTGTTTTCTTCCACCGTGTGTGTTCATGTCAGAATCCCCCTGCACACCCTCCCAGAAACAAACCCTGCACTTTATGCCATTACTGTATACACATTTCCCCCCTGTATAGAAATGGTGGTGTGTTGTTGTTGTTTTTGCATTTTGTTGTTGTTTAGTCATTTAGTCGTGTCCGACTCTTCGTGACCCCATGGACCAGAGCACGCCAGGCACTCCTGTCATCCACTGCCTCCTGCAGTTTGGTCAAATTCTCGACCTCTGTCGTCCCCTTCTCCTTGTGCCCTCCATCTTTCCCAACATCAGGGTCTTTTCCAGGGAGTCTTCTCTTCTCATGAGGTGGCCGAAGTATTGGAGTCTCAGCTTCAGGATCTGTCCTTCCAATGAGCACTCAGGGCTGATTTCCTTCAGAATGGATAGGTTTGATCTTCTTGCAGTCCATGGGACTGTTTTTTGCATAGGAAATTATAATCTATGAAGATGCACTAATTCTTTGGATCAACCTCCGCATGAAGCCGTCATATGTGGTTACCTTGCAACTCCCTACTCCCCTGATTTTAAATACATATATACATTTATTGACTACATTTTTATCTATTTCTCCTTCTCCAAAAAGCTTAGGACTGCATACATGGTTCCCTCTCCGCTTTATTCTGACGACAATCTCACAACACAGGCTAGACTCAGGCCATGTACATGTTAATGGCTGACAATGCAGCAAGATCATCTGTCTCCACCCCCAACCCTTTGCTTCAAGAGTTGCATTTGTATGCTGTCATACACACCAGATGTCTGCACCCGATGACCTATTTGCTTTCCCTGCCCCTGCAAGCCCCTGCAACCCCTCTGACTCATATTCATGAAGCTGCCATCTGCCCATGTGCAATGGCTCCCTCAAGTGTACACACCTCAGTTTCACTGTGAAGTGAATGTGGCTTCAAAGCAGCAGTATTTCTCAAGGAAGTACAGAATAGCTCTGC
This sequence comes from Podarcis raffonei, assembly GCF_027172205.1. Classification (NCBI taxonomy): domain Eukaryota; kingdom Metazoa; phylum Chordata; class Lepidosauria; order Squamata; family Lacertidae; genus Podarcis; species Podarcis raffonei. The sequence goes on along the minus strand of NC_070614.1, from coordinate 37,883,344 downwards.
ATTGTGGGTAACATTGTGCGTACACAGATTCAAAAGCCTGTGGTGAGACTGCACTGGAGGAAGAGTAAATGATAATGTAAACACAATTGAATACAGAGTTACTGGTTTATGGTCACCCAGTGGGCTTCATAGCTGAGTGGGATCACGCAGGTTCTAATCTGGCACTCTAGCCACGACAGTGGTACCTCGGGTTAAGTACTTAATTCGTTCCTGAGGTCCGTTCTTAACCTGAAACTGTTCTCAACCTGAAGCACCACTTTAGCTAATGGGGCCTCCTGCTGCTGCCGCGCCGCCGGAGCACGATTTCTGTTCTCATCCTGAAGCAAAGTTCTTAACCCGAGGTACTATTTCTGGGTTAGCGGAATCTGTAACCTGAAGCATATGTAACCTGAAGTGTCTGTAACCCGAGGTACCACTGTATTTGATCACACCAGCTCTCCAGCACTGTGAAGTATGCAGCCTTCCACTAAAGACCAGAAGAGGACAGTGGCTCCTTATCCCTTTATCCTCCAGTATCTTCCTGTGGAAAATCACACACAATTTGGTTTTCATCCCACAGGGGAAAAGATAAAGTCACCTATATATTTTCCTCTGCTGGGAGTAAGGGAAGCAGCTTGTGATATGTTTTTTTTCCCCCTTCAGCAAACAAACTGGAGGGTAAGTGGTTGGTAACCCATATCCTTCAGGCCTCTATGAAAAACCACATCCTGTGGGGGTTTTTTGCAAAATAAGTAAAAAGCCAAAATGATAAACAACATGTGCCATGCGCAGTTAGGCCCTCATTTATCCATAGGCCTTTCTCACATGTCACAGAAAAACGTAAGTTAATTGCTTACTGGGTTGTGCCTTTCTGGTCTGTTTTGCTCCCCCCTGCAAGCATACGGAAGAAAGAAATTCACGAGCCCTGGCGTAGCGTTATGTCTTAACCAGGGACTGCGTCTTGTTTCACTGCCAACAAACCACAACCTATCGACGAGATTTGTTCTTGGCATACTGACTGTGGTTCGTTGGAGCAAAACAGACGATTCCTGGTTCAGACAAAAGTGTCAGCAGGGGAAAGAGCCCTTCTAGGCCCCTTCATGACATGTGAACTGGGCCGTAGACACAATTGTGCTTAATTAGACAGCACGGATGTGCTCTACTGCACACCCAATGAAAATGTAAAAGCACATGCCCTGCCATGTGCTCATGCCCTTTCGCTTGCCGTGAGATGCGTGGCCCCCCACAGACACCTTTCTCTGACAGGTATCCAGCCCCCCTCTCTGACGTTCACCCTCATGCATGTGAGCACGTGCAGAAATTCTCCCATGAACATACATTTCGGGCCTCCCATCCCTGCACATTTTCACAGGCCCCTATGCTTGTGTGGAATTCCCTCCTCTACCAGTTGCACTTGTGAAGAAGAGTCATGCTGGCAAGCCAGCACTTAACACCTGGAGATGCCCCTACCCTGCCTTTCACAAACATTCATGTCAGCTCCCGTCCAGTTTAATATTTATGGCTTCCCCCTGCTGCTTCTTTCCACAGTGCATTTTCTAGGTTCAGGTTTTCCTTCCCCATGGAGGCCTAAGGATCTCCCCCTGCCTGCCTGCCTGCCTGCCTCCCCCCTAACCGCCCCCCCCCCCGCCCCGCAACTTTATTACATTCTGCAAAACACATCTTCAGCTCTCTGTGTCCAGACCTGCCGGTTGCTAAGAAACCACACTACGGCTGCTAAGCAACCCCCCTCCTCACTTGCCAGCTCTGTCAACACCTGCCAATCAGCTGATGTCCCATATCATATCCTGCTTTTCCAACTATGCATCCCTTTGCCCAGCTGAGAGGACCCAAACATCCTCGTTCCTGCACCCAGTTTGCCCTCTTAACTCATCAGCCGCCATTCCTTTCCTGGAGAATTTAGGAAGTCTGGATCCAGGCATGCTCCATCATAGCCCTCTGGGTAACATTCCTGCCCCTTCCCACCCCACCCTTAGGTATTCTAGGTCTCAGCTCCCACCACCTCCACTTCGTGTTGTAATTCCCCTTATGTACGCTGGACATCACACACACACACACACACACACACACACACACACGGCAATGGCTCAGTTGGTAAATCCGTTGCCATGGGAACCCAAGACAAAAGTGAGTGAGCAAGAGATATGGCTCAGGGATAGGAGTTGCCAACTGGCTAGAAAGTCATGGGCTTGGGCTGCCCTTGTGTATTTTACAGCGGCTGGATACGCAGGAAATAGCAGCAAAACAACAATGGCATCTTAAAGATGAACAGGAAATAGCAGGCAAAGGTTTCAGCCTCTGGACTGCACACGATCCCCTTCTGTTTGCTGCAGGTCAAATGCCTGTTAACTCGGCCCAGCTGCAAATGAAACACGGGCAACTGTATTGTGGGGAGGGGGTGCTGAATGGATAAGTGAAAAGCAGGGCTAGGTTCTCTGGGAGAGGGCTGTATCCTAATTGTCTTGGAGGATGTCAGTGTGTGTGTGTGTGTGTGTGTGCCTGAGCAAAAGTCTTCCCTGCCCCCTTCCTCTGACTCCGTCCGATCCCCCTCCCCCGCTGTGTGCGGGTACTTGTGGATTCGTCCCCCGCCTGTTGCCATGGAGACCCATCTTCCAAATCTCAGGCCTGAAGATGCTGAAGGCGTGGGGGGGGGGGAGGAAAGGAGAGAAAAGTCACCCCCTCACCCTGCACCTGCATTTGCAGACTAATAAATATCCAGTCTCTCCTCTCCCCCCAGAAAGCCCACTCATTCCCAGCACTTTTGCTGCTTGGCTTTAATGGAAAAGCCCATGAGTACAAAGTCGAGATCAATTAGCACATATGAATATTGGCCCATTTAGACAGCCTGGCATACTAACACAGAGGTGGTAAAAGGTTAGGGTCCGCCCTCCCTGCCTTCACCATTTCAGTGAAAGCGGATAGGGGAAGAAAATATTCTAATCTGCCATAGCCAGTGCCAGAAGCCAGTGAGGTGATAGTTTTCTCCACAGCATTAAACACAGAGTACTAAGTTCCAGCGCCAGGACGAGATCCCATAGCTCAGTGGTAGGCCTCATGTTTTGCGAGCAAAAAGTCTCGCGTTCAGTCCAGGCTTTGTTTTGTCTTTAATGATCAAGTAGCAGGGATAGGAAAGGGACTCTAGCCGGCCACTGCCGGCCAGAATAGATAACACGGGGGCTGTGTACACACCATTCACTTAAAGCCCATGACTTCCCCCAAAGAACCATGGGAACGGTAGCTTACCCATCACAATTCAAAAAGCAAAGCAAAACTACAGCTCCCAGGATTCTTTGGGGGAGGGGAAGTCATGTGCATAGCTGTCAACTTTTCCCTTTTCTTGCAAGGAATCCTATTCGGAATGAGGAATTTCCCTTAAAAAAAGGGAAACGTTGACAGCTATGGTCATGTGCTTTAATTGTGGTTTGTATGCAACCTGGAATGAAGGACCAATGGTCTGCCTCAGCATACGGTAATGTCATATGGTCATTTTTTTTGCTGCTAGACATCTGGGACATGTATGGTTTCGTGATGCAGTTTCCTCCAATAAAGAACAACAAACATTTATTCCCACCCCCCTTTCTGCCATGTTTGGTTTTCTACTCAGCACTTAATCCCCCCACCCTTTCCCAGTAAACTTTTCTCTCTTTCTCCGTCCCCTTTCTTAGTGTGCAGCTTTGTCTTACACAAGAGATGTCATGAATTTGTCACTTTTGAGTGCCCAGGAGCTGGGAAAGGACCCCAGACAGATGTAAGTGAACCCCTTCACATTGTCAAATTATAAGTGGCTACTTATAACTCTTTTTGCTGCTGCCTCCAAAATTGATGGGGATTTGTCGGGGTGGGAGGGAATTAAAAATTGGGTTGGTGGGGGCGGGGGAAATGGATAAGTTAACCACTTCTGTTTCCGTGACTTTGGTGGGCAGAGTACTGTGGGGAGGGCTTGGCAGCCAGGACTTCAGGCCTCACTCCTCCACTCCAGGTGAGCGTCCCGGTTTCCTTGCTATTTATATTGCAGAGAGGGGGAGTGGGGAGTGGATGTCTTCATGAGGCTGACACTGTCCCATTTCTGTTGTCCTTGGCCTGGAAATCCCAGGGAAGGAATAAGGAAGGATGGGAGGGCTTGCCTGACTCACTCCTTCAACTGCAAACAAATTGCCTTGCAGAACTGCTTCGCACAGAATTACCTGTCCCCTGAGTGCCTTCTCAGTTGCATGCACTGAGGCATGTGTCATGCAGCTTCACTTGCATCCAAGCTTGTAACATGCATGCCCAGACCTGCATGTTCTTACATGAGAAGAAGATGCATTGGTGGCACCCAGGCCCTAAAGGCAGAGTTGTGAAGCACACATCTTTAAAAATCTAGCATTTAGTACTATGTGGTTTTGTTTGAAATTACATGTTTCTGCCACCCCAATTGTGCTCCAAATGTTGAGTATGATTTGTGCTAGCATGCACACCTATTTGTTTATTTATTGCAGCTATTTCTATATCGCTTATTTACTGAAATATCTAAGCAGCGCTACATGCTTGTGGAATGTACTGTGTACATATTCATAGAATAGTCATGGAAATCCACACCCATAGACCCCCAAGTCATGTTCATAATCCATAATTGTGCGGTAGGAGGACATGTAGCATCTATATTTGAGGCCCCAGAATCAATCCCTAGCATTTATTTTTAAAGGCTCTTAGGGCCAAACTACACATGATGTGAAATGTGTCACTGGAAGCAACATGTATTCCCAGAATGTTCACCCCCACCATTTAAATAGCAGCTGTTCGTGAGGTTAACCTTTACCTTTTGTGATGTGGTCCCAATTAAAATCCTCCCGAGTTGCTTTTACATCTGGGAGGGGAGCTTCAAGGTGAGCTTCCCTCCTGGGATGAATTGTACCTTTGTAGGGAGAGGAAAGATGAGGTTAAGCCCTCCATACACCGTGACTCTGATCTTGATTGCCCTTACAACATGGCTAATAATAATAATAATAATAATAATAATAATAATAATAATATTGTTATTTATACTCTGTCCATGTGGCTGGGTTGCCCCAGCCACTGGGCTGATATTGGAGTAAAAGAAAAATACCGTATTTTTCACTCTACAAGACTCACCAGACCATAAGACGCACCTAGTTTTTGGAGGAGGAAAACAAGAAAAAAATATTCTGAATCCCAGAAGCCAGAACAGCAAGAGGGATCGCTGTGCAGTGAAAGCAGCAATCCCTCTTGCTGTTCTGGCTTCTGGGATAGCTGCACAGCCTGCATTCGCTCCATAAGACGCACACACATTTCCCCTCACTTTTTAGGAGGGAAAAAGTGCATCTTATAGAGCGAAAAATATGGTAATACTTGCAGCTTCTAGTGCTGCCCTGGGTGTCACAATGTACATTGTGCACCCCCTTTTTCTCATGTACTTGTTTCCACTCCATGAGCACTCTCATAAAACGTTCTTTTCACTTGCACACAAACCGCACATTCACATTCTAAGCCATATCTTTTGCCTTCCACATGCTTCTTAACAACTGTGCATTCTCACTTCCAACCTCTAAAAGGTGGCAGCGGGGGGGGGGGGGGGCTGAGTCTCCCCTAACAACCTGCGTGCCAGAGGTTTTTATGGGCGGTGTTGGTAGGGATGGAACTAGGACAAAAGACGCAAGTGTTTTAGAGAATCATGTGTAGGTTCCCTTCGTCATAGATGCTGTGCTTCTGTGCCTTTCCCCTTTGACAGGATCCTCGGAACAAGCACAAGTTCAAAATTCACAGCTACAGCAGCCCAACCTTCTGTGATCACTGCGGCTCACTCCTCTATGGGCTGGTGCACCAGGGGATGAAATGCACCTGTGAGTAACCATTTGCCTTCCGCAAAAAAGAAATAAATCAGTCCTGTGGTGCTGTAAAGGCTAACCGTGTCATGGGATCTCCAGAGCAAAAGCCTCTTTTGTCAGAGGGCTGTTGTAGCGTGGGGGTTACGTGTGTGTGCTGTGAACAGGAAATTCTCAGTTCAGAACTGGCTCCATCATGAGTGCACTGGGTAGGTAAGGTGGTATTCTTCAACCTCCGCTCTACACCTGCAATGTGGAGGTAGTTGTCGTGCCTTGACTATTAAGACTATGTCCCAGGGTTGCCTCAACAGTGGCTGAGGTTGCATATGTCCATCTTTTCAATGACTTAGGAGAAGTGGTCCATACATGCATGGGCGTAGGCAGGATTTTTGTTGGAGGGGAGCAGGCCTTTTGGTGGGGGTGGCAGAACCTCAGTTAGCTATGTATTTTTATTGATTGGGAGGCAGTTGCCCCTCTCTGCCCCTCCTTGGCTACACCCATGCATATACATCAACTAGTCTTACAAAGTGGACCGATAAGGCAGAGGGCATATTATCCATGGCCTCAGTGTAGTGAAAATTAGCTGTGATTGAGGCTGGATCTACATATGCAGCAGGACAAGATGATGGTGCCCTGAGATGAAAGAAAATACATGTAGACTGCGCCTCTTAGGAAGACAGCAAGGGGATATTTCCTCAAGTAAACAATACCCAGTCAGAAAACCTAGGAGAGATTCACCCGCCTGCACTCTGAATTGGTATTATAGGCTGTTATATCACATCGTTCCCACCCAGTGTGGACTGATCCCTATGGGGATTGGTAGGTTGGAAGGCAAAGAGACCACCAGCAGGTGGAGCTAGAGGCAATGACAGGCAGTGTTGTTCTCCTCCTCTCTGCTCTGCTAGGGCAGTACTGAAATCAGGAGGAGGAAGCTGCCACCTCTTAAACTAGCTGTAAGAAAGAAGGCAGGCAGGCGGAGAGAAATGTCCCATTCATCCATATGGACTAGCTTCCTCTTATCCCACCTTCGTCTTCTGTATGTGTAGGTCTAGGTAAAGGTACTCTTGACCGTTAGGTCCAGTCGCGAACGACTCTGGGGTTGCGTGCTCATCCCGCTCTATAGGCTGAGGGAGCCGGCGTTTGTCCACAGACAACTTCTGGGTCATGTGGCCAGCATGACTAAGCCGCTTCTGGCAACCTTCTGATCAGCAAGCCCTAGGCTCAGTGGTTTAGACCACAGCGCCACCCGCATCCCTCTTAGGTCTAGCTTAACCACTAAATTAAGCTTCATGGATTTCAGTGGGAGCTAGTCATTATTAACAGCAGCTGGACTGATACCCACATTTATATTTGGAGTAAGAGGAATCTGATGCAGTTTTGCACACATCACTATTGCAAAGTAGCACCTACAGATTGTCCTGAGCATACATGGACAGGCTCTTGTGAAGTTTGCAAATTCATGCACATGAAACTGCCAAATGGATGAAATCATCATCATCATCTATACATTGAAATTGCCCAGTTTTATGTAAACCAAGTATATTGTGTATCCTATATCAAAACATTTCTTAAAAATCTGTTGGATTAATAAAACACAATTGTAGTGAATTGGAAGTCGTTAGTTTTTCTGTTGTTTGTTTTTTAAAAAACAACTAACCAGTTAGTTGCCTGGACACTCCTATGTCTGCTCAGAAGTAAGTCCTATTGAATTAAATGGAGCTTACTCCCAGGTAAGCGGGATTAGGATGGCAGCCTAAATGCTGCAAAGGGAACGGTACCATTGCCGTCTATGGTTATCTGGTCCTAGCTTAACTCGCCCACCTCTGTTGCCCCCTGCAGGCTGTGAGATGAATGTGCACAAGCGCTGCGTCCACTGTGTGCCCAGCTTGTGTGGTGTGGACCACACAGAACGCAGGGGACGCCTGCAGCTCCACATTGAGACATTTGGGAGTGACGAGATCCATGTGACTGGTAAGACGAGAATGGTGGTGACTGGGGTAAGTGGGGAAGAATAGGAATAGGTCGGCCTGATCTCACCTGAAGCTGACTCTTTGTTGACATCTTCATTGGAGCTTAGGTGGGAGACAACAATACAGAATGCTCCAGTTGTGGACTGTCTTCTCAAGAGGAAACCAATGTTTGGCTCCATCTCTTCTCTCTTCTCAATGGCAAACTGCAGTAGCTCTTTTTGCCCAGTCCTGTGATGAAAAAGGATGAGAACCCTTCCTTTCCTCTTATGCTGCTCTCAGTTCTCTCAGTTGTCTCATATTTAAGGGAGCAAACAAGATGTGATGGGATAGCTAGATCAGAGGCTCTGCTCTTTGGCCAGGGAAAATCCTGCTCAGCCCTTCTATAGCGACTGAGATTTCAACAGCCATTGTGCAAAGCTTATTGCTATAGCAGACGAGGACTAGAACTGTTGTTATTAAATAAAATTAAAATAAAAGCTGTTCAGGATGTTTGATTCTGCCTTTAAGGGACCAACGACACATGTAAGGCAGCCCCATTGCCCAAGTCATTTTGAGAGGTTGGGGAGGAGGTACAACTGCATAAGAACGTCATTTCTTCAGCTGAAAAAGTCTCCCACAGTGGCTGACAAATCCCAACCTTTACGCTTGCGTTCTAAGAGACACAACACAAAAGGAAAAGGGAGTTGGGAAAAAGCAAGCCCAGGCACTAATTCTTAGTTACAGGGATCTTGTAGTGAACAGCAGGAATGGAAAAAATTGGCTGGGAGCCAGAAGTTCCTGGTCTTTCAGCAGAGCTTGATGGAGAGGCAAGGCAGCCTCATCTCTCTGCATCTCTTGCAGAGGAAAGCAGTTTGGGCCACCAGTACTACTTGTTTTTTTGGCGGGTACCAGCCATCAGGGATATCTTTTAACTGGGAATCTTCATATTCTAAAAGTGAGCCCTCACTTTTTAAACAGAAACTGTCATGCCACAAATTAAAAAGCTTGTTTTTAATTTTTTTAATCTTAGCTGATGCAGACACAAACTCCAGGCATGCTGCTCTGCATACATCTGAAATGGTGTCAGGTGAATTGAGAATGATAGACAGGAAAGTGGGCTGTCGTAGACTTCCAGGGGTCTGGAGCCATGATTCAGAGTTCCATGTAGCCTTTTCTGGCTCCCTGTCGCAGGCGGGGATGGAATAAATTATGCAAATGCATGCACACTTGCTCAATTTGCATAATTCATGCAACGTTTGCTTGATTCATACAGATGACAGGATTCAGCTTAATTTGCTTCCTGGACTGAAAACTGCCTTGGTGCCAAATCTTTGAATGTGCGTTCTTGTGCACAGGGAAGGGCGGTAGCTCAGTGGTAAAGCACCTGCTCTGCCTGGAGAAGTTATCAGGATCAGTCCCCTGCCACAGCCAGTTAGGGTTGGGTGGAAACACCCTCTGTCCCCTGGGGAGCTGCTGCCAGTCAGTGTAGGAAATACTGAGCCACATGGACCAATGGTCTGACTCAGTCAAAGGCAGCTCCCTGTGTCCCTCAGTATGCACAGCTCAACATGAGTATGTAACTATCATCTATCTATCTATCTATCATCTATCTATCATCTATCTATCTATCTATCTATCTATCTATCTATCTATCATCTATCTATCATCTGTCATCTATCTATCTTTCTCTCTTCCTTTCTTTATATCTACCTCAAAATAACAATAATGGCTATTGTTATACAGTGGTACCTCAGGTTACATACACTTCAGGTTACAGACTCCGCTAGCCCAGAAATAGTACCTCAGGTTAAGAACTTTGCTTCAGGATGAGAACAGAAACCGTGCTCTGGCGGTGCGGTGGCAGCAGGAGGCCCCATTAGCTAAATTGGTGCTTCAGGTTGAGATCAGTTTCAGGTTAAGAGTGGACCTCTGGAACGAATTAAGTAGGTACTTAACCCGAGGTACCACTGTAATACAATATATTGATCGATCGATTGCATCTGTATCCCATGTAGCTTCCAAGGAGCTCAAGGCGGTGCACATAGTCCTCTTCTTTATTGTATTCACACAACAACCCAGTGAGGTAGGTTAGTCTGAGAGATGGTGACTGGCTCAAGGAACAGCCAGGCCAGATAATGGGGCTGCTGGAACATCAAGAAAATGCCCGGGGCCCTGTATCAGAGAAGAAAACCTTTTGGGGTTGAGGCGGGTGGCGAACAGCATGGGAGCAGGAGGCCTGGCTGTGGCGGCGAGTGGGATTGATTGAGCTGGTGGAGGCTGAGAGCCAGGACGCCTGGGTTCTATTCCTAGCTGCAGAACTTGACATCCCCCGCCTCTGCTTTTCACACCTTCTTTCTCTGCACACTTTCTTCCCGCTCTCGTTTCCCTCCCCCCCTCCTGGAACCCTGCATGTAGGTGGTGAGGAGAAAGCCATCGCTGCAGTTTTCTTGACAGAAAGGGATTTCCTCACCCACCCCTCTACTATCTCCTTCACGTTCTCCACCCCCAGCGCGCACACAAGCCACATATGAGGGTGGGAGCAATTGCTGCCACAGCAACTTCCTTGGCCCGCAGCAGGTGGCCTGGGATGGGAGCCAGTGGATCCTCCTTCCTCCGCCCACTAGGGAACGCAGGAGGTCTGTCTTCCCGCCCACTCGCCCTCTCCTCCAGTACTTACTCTGCTGGAAGCTAATCCTCTGTTGGAAGCTAATATGCGTGTCTCCCCTTCCCCCCTCCCTCCCTCCTTCTCTTTGTTAGTTGGTGAAGCCCTTAACCTGATCCCGATGGATCCCAATGGCCTCTCGGACCCCTATGTGAAACTCAAGCTGATCCCTGACCCTAAGAACCTAACAAAGCAAAAGACTCGGACCGTTAGATCCACCCTCAACCCAGTGTGGAATGAAACCTTCACTTTGTAAGTCCTGCGGATGTGATGGAGGACCTAGAAACCAGAGCCATGGTGGGGTTGTGTGTGTGTGTGTGAAAGAGAGAGAGAGAGAGAGAGAGAGACTCTGACCTTCTTTATACCTCCCCAGCACCCTGCAGCCGGGGGACATGGAGCGGCGCCTCTCCATCGAGGTGTGGGACTGGGACCGGACAACCCGCAATGATTTCATGGGAGCCATGTCCTTTGGGGTGTCTGAGCTCTTCAAGGGTCCTGTGGAAGGCTGGTAAGGGGAGATCTGTGGGGAAGCAGGGCCAGAGGGGGTGGGGGGTGGAGAGAAGCAAAGATGGAAAAGTATGATGGAGCAACTCAGGGGACCACCAGTGGCTCATTTTCTTTCTCTTTCCCCGTCCGTCTTGGCGTCTCTTTGGGTTTTTATCTGTTTGCCTGGATGGCTCCATTATCTAATCCAATCTGTCTATCTATCTACCTGTCTTCTCTGCCTTATCTATCTACCTTATCTATTTTAATCTACCTTAACTACTTATCTATCTTATCTAATCCATCAAATACCCCTCATTTCTCCTCCCACCCCTCACCCCACTCTTCTGTCTCCATTTCCTTCTGCATTCCTCCCCATCCATCTCTCTCCCTAAACACTCCCTCCTCTTGTTCATCCTCTTCCTCCTCCTCCCTGCCTGGTGTCCCTGTCTGCGTTGCTGTCCCAGGTACAAATTGCTCAATCAGGAGGAGGGCGAATATTATAGTGTCCCTGTGGCCGATGCAGAAAACTGTGGGCTGCTGCAGAAATTTGAGGTAACCTTGTGGCTCTCCGGCCCCGCTTGGACTGGCACCCCCCCTGGTCTGCCCCCGCCAACTATGTGCCATATCCAGCCCAAACAGAAACCACACCCCTAGCTGGGGGTGGTGTGGCAGGGCCACTGCTGTGATGAAAGGAGCCAGGTTGGAGGGAATACCTCTGAATCACTTCTTCTCTTAGGACTCCAAGGGAGGGAGAGAGGGTGGTCGGACTGGGTAACTGGCAATTGACCTGAAATGGTACTCCTAGCCAGGAGATAGGAATAGGACAGAGGTTACTTGTGCATCTGTCTTAAACCCTGATTTATTTCTATTTTTGGTCTTCCAGGCTTGCAACTTCCCACTGGAGCTCTATGAGGTACCTGCGATTCCCTTAGTTTCTTCTGCCTTTTTCCTGGTGCAATGAGATGGGGTGGGGGTGAAGTTGGTTTCCCGTTTGCTGCCCGTAAGGACATCTGTCAGTCTTGGAGCTGATTTCAAAGGCTTTATAGAGTGGGAGGAAGCAACATAAGAGGAACAGCTACGCTTGGATGGGGGGAAAGTCCATCAAGACCAGCATTGCCCAGCGTGAGCCGTTCCTGGGCAGCTCCAAGCAGTGACACACATTTGGATCTCCGGGTACTGATGTTGAGGGCAGCAGCAAACAGGCCATGCATCTGCACTGGGCTGGCATGGGCATACTTCCCTTTTATTACTATTAATATTTTTTAAAAAACCTAATAGCACTCTGTATAGGGGGCAGCTGGCTATAAATGCACATGGTTGCAGACACCAATCAATCAATTAATTATCCTTTTCTGCAACAAAGTGGTGCATATTCCCAAGTCAGTGTATTTAGTGTCAGGGCAGCAGATGCAAATTCTGTTTTATTTCTGTGCCCTCCCCCATTCCCCCTAACATAGCAGAAATGTTAAAGCAGTTGAGCCATAGAAGCAGGTGCCTTGTGGAGAAAGCCACCCCCTTGTTGTTTTTCTCAGCACACACACACACACACACACACACACACACACACACACGTAATACCTCTGAACATGGACATTGCATTCTGTATCATGGCTCATAGCCACAGATGTCGATACAAACCCTCTATTATGAGTGGCCACCCTGAGCTGCTGTTTGAATCCGCACTTGCACAGAGAGGAAATATTTCCTTTTGACTGCCCCAAACCTCCTAAAGGAGGTGAGCAGAAGGTAGAAAGTACTTGTGGGGCAAATGGATTAAAGAAAGAAAGGTAGAAGGCTCTGAGACAGGACTGGCTGTTCCTGGGCCTCCCGTATAGGATAAGCCCTTGAACATAGCATGCTGCCTCGCACTGTGCCAGGTGCCCTTGGTCCAGTGAGGGTCATTCTAGCTGGCAGTGGCTCTCCAAGGTTTCAGAGGTGCTTTCCTAGTCCTGAGATTCCACTAACCAGAAATGCTTGGGCTTGAACCTGAGACCTTCTGCATGCAAAGCCCTGAGCCATTGAAACTCCCTTCTTCATTGCATGCATCTGCCACTCCACAAACTGCACACAACCCCTGTTTTATAAATGTTTATAAGGAACTACACATACAACCAAGCTACTTTACAGCTTTTGCACAAGTTTCACAAACTCTCCCTAACATACAGAGTGTGTAATAAGGTAATAGACTGGTGACTGGGAGCGGCCGCCGAGACCATATAACACTGGTCTTGAAAGACCTACACTGGCTCCCAGTACGTTTCTGAGCACAATTCAAAGTGTTGGTGCTGACCTTTAAAGCCCTAAACGGCCTCGGTCCAGTATACCTGAAGGAGCGTCTCCACCTCCATCGTTCTGCCCGGACACTGAGGTCCAGCTCCGAGGGCCTTCTGGCAGTTCCCTCGCTGTGAGAAGCCAAGTTACAGGGAACCAGGCAGAGGGCCTTCTCAGTAGTGGCACCCGCCCTGTGGAACGCCCTCCCACCAGATGTCAAAGAGAAAAATAACTACCAGACTTTTAGAAGACTTCTGAGGGCAGCCCTGTTTAGGGAAGCTTTTAATGTTTAATAGGTTATTGTATTTTAGTGTTTTGTTGGAAGCCCCATTGGAAGCCCCAGAGTGGGAAACCCAGCCATATGAGCGGGGTATAAATAAATTATTATTATTATTATTATTATTATTATTATTATTATTATTATTATTTGAGTAAACATGGGGCAGGGGACATATTGACTAAAATAAACCAGTGTGCCACTATTGGCATAGATACTGCATTAGTTGTATTGCCGGCTCTCCTGCCCCTTGTTCTGAGCTTAAGGAGGAGGTGGTACTCATGCATACCCATGTCTGTGTTTTCCTTTCCTCCCTGCCTCCAACCACGGTGCGCCCTGCAGAAGGTTCGCCATGGCCCCATCCCATCACCATCCCCCAGCCCCACTGACACCAAGCGTGGTGGGTTCTTTGGCACCAACCGCTTCCACATCTCCGACTTCAACTTCCTGATGGTGCTGGGCAAGGGCAGTTTCGGCAAGGTAGGCCTGCTTTTTTTTAAGGGATGTGCACAGAGGAGCAGTATTGCAATTGCAGGCACAGCAACACATTGAACGCATTCCCGTTTGAGAAAGTGTGATGGCGAGAAAAGGATGTACGTGCACGAAATACTTCACCTCCAAGAAAGTGTGTAAAGTCACCTGCTTCCCCTGCAGAACTGTCACGGGATTTGGAGAACCTTTCTTTGTTTTCTTTTTGCCTCCTGCTCCTCTGGTTCTTTGGAGGCTGAGCGCACCCTTCTGCAGTGCTGGAACTCTCATCCACCCAGAGGATTATCTATCTATCTATCTATCTATTTATCATCTATATCTATCTATCATCTATCTATCTATCTATCTATCTATCTATCTATCTATCTATCTATCTATCTATCTATCATCTATCTATCTATCTATCTATCTATCATCTATCTATCTATCATCTATCTATCTATCTATTATCTATCTATCTATCTATCTATCATCTATCATCTATCTATCTATCATCTATCTATCTATCTATCTATCTATCTATCTATCTATCTATCTATCTATCATCTATCTATCTATCTATCATCTATCTATCTATCATCTATCTATCTATCTATCTATCTATCATCTATCTATCTATCTATCTATCATCTATCATCTATCTATCTATCTATCTATCTATCTATCTATCTATCATCTATCTATCTATCATCCATCTATCTATCTATCATCTATCTATCTATATCTATCTATCTATCATCTATCTATCTATCTATCTATCTATCTATCATCTATCACCTTCCTTCCTTCCTTCCTTCCTTCCTTCCTTCCTTCCTTCCTATTCATATTGAAGCTTGTGCTACTTTGAAGCTTTTAAGACACACCACTTGTATAATAATCAGAAGGAAGGCTCAACAAGCAGGACATATGGACCTGCTCTGTGTCCCAGTATCAGACATGCAATTGATTGATTGGGGAGTGTGGGAGGGCTTCCTTTGTGGCCACACCTACATTGTGAAACTCACAGCCCAGGGAAGCCTGCCCTTTTCTCTCTTTATCTGATGGTCTTTCACCACCTCAGGAAAACTGCTTCATTTTGACAGGCTTTGTGCCTGTCATTAAGCTGATGGTGCTTTTGCTCCCAGGAATTTTTGTGAAATTTTTATCTTCCATCTTTTCTCTGCCTTTAAACTGTTTAGTTTTTAATTGTGCCATGTGCCGGTTGTCTGTTGTATTGTAAAAGTTCTATTGGTTGGTTGTTGTTTTTTGAAAAGTGGAAAGGCAGCTTTTTACAAATTATCTAAAAAGACAACAAAATGAACTGGACTCCTTGGCAGGTATTGAATAAACATACACAAATTTATTGGTTGACAACATGTTAGATATAAAATTTTACATATCCTTACATTATCTAACATGCAGAGAATAATATGTGCTGAGAAATCAGAGAGAGGAGCTGAGGGAAGTCTTTGGTGGGGGAGGGGAGGGAGGGATGGAAGGGAGGGGGGAAAGGGGAAAAAATAATGTATGCGATTATATGGTTTGATAATTTGTTATGTTGAAATTGCTAATAAAAATATTTTTTAAGAAAAGAAAAGTGGAAAGGCAAAATGTAATGTATTTCAGGAAAAGAACAAATAAGTAAATGGAAGCTTCCAGGTGCAAAAGAGCACTTTGCAAAATGTTAAAAGAAGTTTAAGGGGGGTGGGGAGGGAATAACTAAACTGCATCCCACTGCCCATGGAAACGTCCCTTCCGTAAATCATTTGGCAATTTTCGCCCTATGAAACATCCTAGAATGTTCCCTACAAAAATTCACCACCTGCCAATGGGGCTTTCAATTTGTGTTAGGGGTGTTTGTGTGCTGTTTTCATTTAGCACCACCTACTGTCTCTGTTCATAGGAAAACAATGTTTTTATCATACCACCTTGAATTCAGTAAAAAATCCCAAACACTACTGTCCCTACGTGGGAAGTAAGTTCTGTGTAAGGGTTGGAGTGTGTGTGTTCCCTGAAGGGTTAGTAGAGCCCAGGTTGTCATGAGTTTCCTTTGGGTAGGTGTGGGCAAGACCCAAACTTTTGGGGTTCTCTCCCCACAGGTGAGGGACGCGGGTGGCGCTGTGGGTTAAACCACAGAGCCTAGGACTAGCTGATCAGAAGGTCGGTGGTTCGAATCCCCACGACGGGGTGAGCTCCCGTTGCTTGGTCCCTGCTCCTGCCAACCTAGCAGTTCGAAAGCACGTCAAAGTGCAAGTAGATAAATAGGTACCACTCCAATGGGAAGTTAAATGGCGTTTCTGTGCACTTCTCTGGTTCGCCAGAAGCAGCTTAGTCATGCTGGCCACATGACCTGGAAGCTGTACGCCAGCTCCCTCGGCCAATAAAGCGAGATGAGCGCTGCAACCCCAGAGTCGGCCACGACTGGACCTAATGGTCAGGGGTCCCTTTACCTTTACCTTTACCCCACAGGTGATGCTGGCGGAGCGCCGTGGAACGGACGAGCTGTTTGCCATCAAGATCCTCAAGAAAGACGTGATCATCCAAGATGACGACGTTGAATGTACTATGGTGGAAAAGAGAGTTTTGGCCATGGGGGAGCGTCCACATTTCCTAACCCAGCTGCACTCTACCTTCCAAACCGCAGTAATTGCGTGTGGTTATTTACTTGGTTAAAGAAACCGTAGCTATTTAACTGTATGCTGTTTTGTTGATTAAGTAATTCATTGCATCCACTTAAATTTGCATGCAGGGGAAAATGGATGAAAATGGATGACACAGCAACATCTCGGAAGAGGCATTTCCCCTCATCTCTCTTGCACAGGAGGGAATGTCTTCTTATAAGATGGCAGCTATATCTTTTTAGAACTAGTGGTTAAAATAAGTTTCAAAAGGTTGCTGTCCATTCAATCACATTCAATCAAAATGTATCTTAATTTAGGGGTTCCCCAATGGGTCACTGTGCTTCATTCAGGCACCTGTGGCATATCCGTGAGGAACACACACAATATGAATTCTGTGGAATTCCTAAACAGTAATACAATAAAGGGGGTGGGGGTGGGAAGAAGCAATAAAAATACAATTTAGAATTATATAGCATCTGGCACAGTGCATTGCAATTGCTACTAGAGGCAAAAATAAATAAATTAAGAGGTCCATCAAGACCCTTAGCAATTTTCAAGTGGCCCATGAGGGAAAAGGTTTGGGAATCCCTTTCTTAATTGATTTAACTGACTAAGCATTGCAGAGAGGGAAGGGGGCATCCTGTGGTATCTGGATCTTTCACTTTATCTGCCTGTGGCAATAATGGACACACATCCTGGTTTTTTTCCCTTCAAGGACCGGCTCTATTTTGTCATGGAGTATGTCAATGGAGGAGACCTGATGTATCATATCCAGCAGGTTGGGAAATTCAAGGAACCCCATGCTATGTACGTGAGTCTCTTGGGGAACTCTATTGAGAATGGGTCTCTCCTCTCTCTCTCTCTCTCTCTCTCTCTCTCTCTCTCTCTCTCTCCCTAGCTGCTCTCACACTGGAACAGCTCTGCTTTTTCACACAGTTCTTACAGGGCATTTGTACAGTATCATTAGCTAAACACTCCCCTTCTCAAGTTTCCCCACATTTTTCCTCCTGGGGGCTCATAAAACCCAACCCTTTTTTGTAGACAACTCAGTGCACAATTTCCCCTGCTGTAGATAGCCTATGTGCTGCTATTCCATCCTCCTAGATTGCTCTAGCTGTTTCCTGGGGTGTCCTCCAGCCATCTCCTTCTCAATCATTTGTCTTCCCTCTCTAAGAATCAGCTCTGCCACTCCATTCCTTGCATTTCCAAATAGCTTTGGCTTTCTATATCTTTTTTTCTCTTCCCTAAATTGCAGAAGGGTGTGTGTTGGGGCACTACCATTACTGGGAGGGAAGTGGTAGAGAAGGAGCCTTTAACCTTTTCTTCCTACATAATGATCCCAATGAAAATTGCCTTCCAACATTTGGAATGGGCGAATGAGGGACTGCCCAGTTGGCCACAGAATGCCAGAGGTCTGTAAGGAGAGCTGCTATTCCACTTCCGGCTTCAAGCAGGACAGCGTTGAGTGCATGTTGCTAAATTGTCCTTGTCCAGAAGTACCCTCTGCCTGCCTGTCTTTACTTGCATAGTCACTCCAGTCCAAAACATGATGACACCTGAGAACGGCTTTTCTTACGTATCTTAAGGCCAGGGTTGGCTTCAAAGGGTGGTCAGGTTGGGCATTTGCAAAGGCCTCGTGTTTGGCAGATGGGCCCACAGTCCCAAGTGTCACTGCACACCCAACCTCTTTCAGTTCAAGATGCTTAATTTAGGGATTCCCCAAATCCTGGAAGCTGTACTGCTACCCCCCCCAATATTTTTATTGATTTTGCAATAGTATTCATTAAATGAACACAATGACTTTCATACAAAGAAAAATCATGTCATTGTCTCCGCTTCTCCTGTTGCCAGAAACCTAGTAAGTATTCTTATGAATATTCTATTGTACACCCTTCACCCGTGTTTACTACCTACTTTTGGCATTCTCTCAACAGGGATCTTATATGTCATATCATCAAAATCTCTTGAACACAGTTTTAACACTGTTTAAGAGACAAACTACATATGACCGGTGTCTAAATTCCTTTGCGTAACTAAAGGCTGTTATAGGGTGCTAACTGGATCAGGGAAATAGCTTGGGGGTATAGGTATTTAATGCTTACACCTCCTGTACTCTAAACCACTGAGCCTAGGGCTTGCTGATCGGAAGGTCGGCGGTTCAAATCCCTGCGGCAGGGTGAGCTCCTGTTGCTCAGTCCCTGCTCCTGCCAACCTAGCAGTTTGAAAGCACGTCAAAGTGCAAGTAGATAAATAGGTACCACTCCAGCGGGAAGGTAAACAGCGTTTCTGTGTGCTGCTCTGGTTCGCCAGAAGCAGCTTTGTCATGCTGGCCACATGACCCAGAAGCTGTATGCCAGCTTCCTCGGCCAGTAAAGCGAGATGAGCGCCGCAACCGCAGAGTTGTCTGTGACTGGACCTAACTGTCAGGGATCCCTTTAACTGTGCTGTTTTCCTGATCTAAATCCTCTGTTGCCCGAACACATGGACACTTGCTGTTTGCTCTGTGGCTGAAAACATTCCAGCATGTTGCATGCAGTCCCCCTGCGAATGCACTTAGTAAGAGCATAAAATAAAATGTCTAGAGTTCAATGGAGGATTCCTGCTGAAATGTGCACTTTGGTCCTAAGAGCCATGTGTTTGAAGATCCACCTCCGTGTCAGGTGAATCAGGAGTGCTCCACATACGCAGCAGAATGAAGTGGGAGTGAAGTAATTAATAGAGTTCTGAGGTTGTAGAGTGGTCTGTACCACTTCAGACTGCAGGTGAGACCTCACATTTAAATACCTTTCTATGTCAGGAAAGCAAGGAGACCCACTTCCTGCACTTGCAAATGAGCACGGCAGGGAGTTAGCTGGGCAAGAATTTTTCTCCCTGATGTACTAGATTTCTCCTTGTGGAGAGTTTTTACCTGGATGAGTGTTCAAAAATGTGGCACACACACACCACCCTCTCACAGCGGTCTGAAGTGGTACAGTCTGCTCTATGGCCTCTGGATTCTACCGCTTCATTCTGCATGCTTACGTATGCCAGAGCTCAGTTTCATGGGAAATTATTACACTCCAGTGAAGTTGTGTAATTGAGTGACCTGAATGTGAAATCAACAAGCGTCCACTTGCTCTAAAAAGAAACATAAATTGACAAGGAGTTTAAAACACCCACTCACCCACCCTCTGTCCAAGCCGCTGAGAAGAACCATGGGAAGTAAGCTTGGGCTACCAATTTTTGCAAGAGACTCCCCTGTCTTAAAATGACATTCAGATGGAATGTGAGAATGACAAGGCAGGCAGCTACATTGGAGATAGGATCCCTTTTGCCTGAAAAGCCAGAGTCTTAGGCTGCCTGCACACCATTCATTTAAAGTACAATGGTACCTCTGGTTACGTACTTAATTCGTTCCGGAGGTCCGTTCTTAACCTGAAACTGTTCTTAACCTGAAGCACCACTTTAGCTAATGGGGCCTCCTGCTGCCGCTGCACCTCCGCTGCATGATTTCTGTTCTCATCCTGAAGCAAAATTCTTAACCCGAGGTACTATTTCTGGGTTAACGGAGTCTGTAACTTGAAGCGTATGTAACCTGAAGCATCTGTAACCCGAGGTACCACTGTACGTTGTAGTTTACCCCCTTAGAGAGTTACAGTTGCCAGCACCCTTAACAAACGATAGTTCCCATGATCCTTTGAGGGAAGTAATGTGCTTTAGATGTACGATGTGTGTAGCAGCCCTACTGTTCCTGGCGCGCCATGTTGGGGTGTGGAGTGGCCATTCTCCTGTATGCGTTTCTGGGACCACTTCATACCTCTCACCTTATCTTAGCTCTGCCTTGCATGCAGAAGGTCCCATGTTAAAGGACTCCTGCCTTAAACGATGGAGAGCCACTGCTACGTGGACAACACTGCGCTAGGCGGACCATTGATTTGAGATGATAGAAGGCAGCTTCCTCACCTGGAGTACTGTGTCCAGTTCTGGGCACCACAGTTCAAGAAGGACACTGAGAAACTGGAACGTGTCCAGAGGAGGGCAACCAAAATGGTCAAAGGCCTGGAAATGATGCCTTATGAGGAACGGCTAAGGGAGCTGGGCATGTTTAGCCTGGAGAAGAGGAGGTTGAGGGGTGATATGATAGCCATGTTCAAATATATAAAAGGATGTCACATAGAGGAGGGAGAAAGGTTGTTTTCTGCTGCTCCAGAGAAGCGGACAAGGAGCAATGGATCCAAACTACAAGAAAGAAGATTCCACCTAAACATTAGGAAGAACTTCCTGACAGTAAGAGCTGTTCGACAGTGGAATTTGCTGCCAAGGAGTGTGGTGGAGTCTCCTTCTTTGGAGGTCTTTAAGCAGAGGCTTGACAACCATATGTCAGGAGTGCTCTGATGGTGTTTCCTGCTTGGCAGGGGGTTGGACTCGATGGCCCTTGTGGTCTCTTCCAACTCTATGATTCTATGATTCTATGTGTTCCTATCTCCTTCTAAAATGAAGCCAACATAGGTGTAGGGCTGGTGCATGCAGCTGGAGAAAATGGCCTCTCTGGTAAAATTAGGATCACTGCTGGACCTAATTAGGCTTGTGGGCTGGAGGTTCCCCATATTTGCTCCAACCACCACACTCTGCACTGTCTCCCCACATACATACATACATACATACATGCATTGTTCTTCCTATTTATCCTTGCCTGCATCGCCCCTCTATTGCCTCCACTGGGTCTGATTACAGATTGTAAGTTCTTCGGCACGGGGACCTGCCTTCTTACTGCTCTGTACAGCACCGTGCATGTTGCTGGTGCCATATAGATAACAGAAAACCTTTAAATTCACAATAATGAATACTAACCTGTGTGCCTGCCAACCCACATCCCTGGTAACATGTAAAGGTTGGTACCTGTACGTGGAATATGCTTTAATCCTAACTTGATGCAGCGGGAAGCAGGTCTACGCACAGTAACTTCCAGCCACTTGTACGCAGAATAAAAAGCTCTCTTGTGATCATGCATAAATTAACATATTACGTTTCTGATATGCGTATCATTACAAAGGTGGGGGAGGTGGTAAGTTCTGTGTGGAGGAGCTGTATGGTACTGGAATGGCATGGCTAGTGAGTGTGGCTGCTTGTATTTTTCAAACATCATGTGAAAAGTGGCCATCAGAGCCACCATGATGACTTCAGTGCCACTACTAATGAAATCCTTGCCGTGTTATCTCTCTCCCTTCCTCCCTCTCCCTGCCTTAACCCTCCTCACCCTTTCCCCCTTCTCTGTTACAGGTTTTATGCTGCAGAAATTGCAATTGGCCTGTTCTTTTTGCATAACAAAGGAATTATTTACAGGTGAGTCTATTCTGTTCTCTATAGAGGTCCCAGACTCGACTGCAAAACCCCACTTTCCCCCCTGAGAATCCAGGGGTTCTGGCTCCATCTCTACTTCCCCTCTGCCCCCTCTCCAAATCTCTACAGGACTGCCTCCTTCCTTCCTTCCTTCCTTCCTTCCTTCCTTCCTTCCTTCCACTCTCAAGATTCTAATAGGCAAAAAATACTGGCAGCATTACGATAAATTCAAGAGAGTAAATAAGTTTTGATGGATGTAACAGTGGAAATCCAATTTGAATAGTTATTGTAAAAAATGCAGGGATATGCAAAACGAACCATGGAACCATGGCTTGCGGAGAGTTGCCTGCATGCCGAAGGCTGGGCGCACTGAGCCTTCGGCATGCAGGCAACTCTCCACAAGCCGCGGGAGCCCGGCGCGGGCTCCCATGGCTTACGGAGATCTGCGCGAAGCCTGGAGAGCGAGAGGGGTCAGTGCGCACCGATCCCTCTCGCTCTCCAGGCTTCAGCGAAAGCCTGCATTTGCCCCATAGGACGCACACACATTTCCCCTTCATTTTTGGAGGGGAAAAAGTGCGTCCTATGGGGCGAAAAATACGGTATGTAAAATGTTTATTTGAAATCGTAAAACAGAAAAAAATATTATTTTTTTAAAAAAGAGATACTCTAATAGGCAAATCATCTTTCATTCTGGATTGTCCTCTTGGAACTAGGAATGGGGGAGGAATTCAGTTTGCATTTAAAGGTGAACATGCCTTATTTGCACTTTCCATAACTGAAACATAGCCAGTGGTTGAAATGCAGGCTTTTCCTAATGTTCTCCAGCCAAGTAATGTGCACAAAGATGCATATCCTAAGATAAAGTATGCACAAAGATGCAGATGTACACATGAAAATAACTTACAAAAATGCATTATATTAGGGGAAATTGCTTTGCAGAAATGTGCACATCAAGAAAAAAATCATACTAGACTGCTGGTGAATTTTCACAAGACAAAAAATCACAAATTGATGTGGAAACTGAATTTCAAACTGGAAAAGTGAGAAACTGGGAGAAGCTGAAACTGATGAATCTGCCCATCCCTTCCTTGCTTGGAGGACGTATTTCCTAGCTGTAATTTGGCACCCTCTGCTGGGCACTCCTATTGCTTGCTTTGTCTCTCCTGCCCAGGGATCTGAAACTGGACAATGTAATGTTGGATGCTGATGGTCACATTAAGATTACCGATTTTGGAATGTGTAAAGAAAACATTTTTCCTGGCATCACCACACGGACCTTTTGTGGAACACCAGACTACATCGCTCCAGAGGTACAGAATGCTCCTAAGTCTCCTGTCCCCAATCACACAACTCACCACCCTTCCAAAGAAACATCAGGTTCCTTCTGCTCTAAGCTAAACTCTCCCCAGGAATTTAACCTGATAGGTTAGACTTGTTGCCTTCTAAAAACTCCAGAGCCCTGGTTTCAAATTCCTACCTCTTATGCTCGGATCCAAAACAACTGTATGTCACAGGCACACCCATTATTGTATATTCCTGTGCCTGGGGTCTAATTTTACAGTTAAATGTGTGGGGTTGTGAGTGGAATAGTTGACCTCCTCCCCTGCCTTAATTCGCTGTGTCCCTTTCATAATCCGTTTGACCCTCAGAGCATTCGGGACGAAGCTGGTTGTTGAATGAATGAATCTGCTATCCGAATTCACCCTGTTGCCAGGAATCTTGGATCTTAGCTCTCCAATGCATGCCTTGGTGACTTATAGACGAGGTTACTCCCCAGAGAGGCTCACTTTGCTACTTCTCTACTAGTTTTTCAGACATTGGGCAAAGGCAACTTAATTTCTAAGGACATTTGGGACCAATTGAATCGTGTTTGTTGCTTCTATTGGAACTTCTTGGTTTATATGGTTTGGATTTCTGTTATTGGTTGTTATTTACTATGTTGCTTATGGTTTTAGAGTTTATTTTTGTTGGACCTGTTTGGGTAAAAAAAATGGAATGAAAAAGGTCTGTAGATTTAAAGGTCCTAACCTCCCATTTCTACCCATCTTAGATTATTGCCTATCAGCCATATGGGAAGTCAGTGGACTGGTGGTCATTTGGTGTCCTTCTGTATGAAATGTTAGCTGGGCAGGTAAGTATGTTGAGGTGGGTTTTTTTCATGATCCAGTCCAGGTCAAGGGATACATTTGTGGTATCAGGGGATGGTTTGTGGCTGTTGCAAAGAGACCTCAAGGCATTAATTTCTTAGTCTAAATATTCCACCTGCCATAGTGCTCACACTGGCTTTACCTGTGCTCCTGGTCCACAGCCACCATTTGATGGAGAGGACGAGGACGAACTCTTCCAGTCAATCATGGAGCACACGGTGTCCTACCCCAAATCTCTTTCACGTGAGGCTGTCTCCATCTGCAAAGGGGTGAGTCCTGGCACATCAAAGAGGAGAAAGGCTTCGTGCCACATTTCCTTTTCGCTGCCCTGAAGGTTGAAACCAGGTGGTTGTGAGAGAAACAATGGGTGACTCTCATTGAGAATAGAAGGACTTTCAGGGAAGAATTGGCCGAAAGGTGGGGGGTGCTTAACTCTGAATTCACAAGCTGATTGTTCTGCCCCTGGACATTTTTAATGGACAGCAATAATGGGGAAGCAGGGATCCGCAGGGGACAATCGGCAGGGTTGTAAAGGGTTAAACGCTTCTCCCTCTCACCCAGGGCTGGATTTAGGTTTGATGATGCCCTAAGCTATTGAAGGTAATGGGGCCCTTTATATGTCCAACTGTCTTTTGTCAACAATAAATTGCCGCTATTTTTGTGTGTTGAATATATGCTATATGGTAATTTATGGACCTAATAGGTATCTAAAGCCATTTGCACATAACAAAATATGTATTTTATCAAAGTAATAGTTATATATCAAAGTAATTGATATCAAAGTAATCTTATATTTTGGAAATGTACATCCAGTTTTTTTTCTTTAATTTTTTGGGGGGTCCCCAAGAAAGTGGGGCCCTAAGCTATAGCTTGTTTAGCTTATACAGTTGTACCTCTGCTTACGTTACCTTCTGGATACGTAAACTTCAGGATGCGAACGTGGCAAACCCGGAAGTATTTTTCTGGGTTTCGCCGCATGCTCAGCGCAGAATCGCTAATCCACTTGCAAATTCCTTGGGGTGCAGCCGGACCTCCGGAACGGATCCCGTTCGCAACCAGAGGTACCACTGTACGTAAATCCGGCACTGCTCTCACCTCGCTTCCCTGTCTTGGTACATGCAGATTGAGAGACATGCCTTTCTTGATAGAATGTCCAATTCCCATCCTGTAATAGGCAGTCTCGGACTGTGGTCCGCACCCCTTAGAAGAGGAGGGTATTCCTAGCAAATCTCTTTCTCTTTCCCCAGTTCTTGACCAAGCATCCACTGAAGCGCCTGGGTTCAGGACCAGAAGGGGAACGGGATATCCGGGAGCACGGCTTTTTCCGCTGGATGGACTGGGAGAGGCTGGAGCAGCTGGAAATCCCCCCGCCGTTCATCCCCCGCCCAGTGAGTAGTTTTGGGTCCCCAAATGAGCTCGGCCACATCCAGCTGTGCAGGCTCCTGCCACCAGGTGTGAATAGGCACACACCTGTATTTGTGGATGTGGATGGGCACACTCATGTTGTCCTACGGACCTGTGGCTCAAGCACAGTGTCACGTACCTCCATTAAGAATACATGCATCGCTGTACATTACTCAGGCAGAACTTTGCATATCTACAAATCTGAACCTCTTCACACATTCATTGCAACGTGCATAGATCAGTTTATTAGTATTTTTACTTTCTGTATGCCTTCCTCCAAGGGACGCGGGTGGCGCTGTGGGTAAAAGCCTCAGCGCCTAGGGCTTGCTGATCGAAAGGTTGGCGGTTCGAATCCCCGCGGCGGGGTGCGCTCCCGTTGCTCGGTCCCAGCGCCTGCCAACCTAGCAGTTCGAAAGCACCCCCGGGTGCAAGTAGATAAATAGGGACCGCTTACCAGCGGGAAGGTAAACGGCGTTTCCGTGTGCGGCTCTGGCTCGCCAGAACAGCGATGTCACGCTGGCCACGTGACCCGGAAGTGTCTGCGGACAGCGCTGGCCCCCGGCCTCTTGAGTGAGATGGGCGCACAACCCCAGAGTCTGTCAAGACTGGCCAGTATGGGCAGGGGTACCTTTATGCCTTCCTCCAAGGAGTCAAGGCAGTGTACATTGTGCCCCCTCCCATTTTATCCTCACGGCAACCTTATGAGGTAGGTCAGCCTGAGAGTGTGTGACTGACTGAGGTCACCTTCATGGCAAAATGAGGATTCAAACCCGAGTTTTCCCAGACTTATTCCAACACTCTTAAACTACTACACAATACTGCGTTTCATATCTATTAATATCTGTAAACACCCACAGATACCAGCTCTAGATATATGAGCTGCAGCATGCAGAGACCTTCACACAACACAATATAATGAAATGCACCAGGAAGAAATAAAACGGTGATCAAGATTCAGGGCTGTATCCAATGTTAGTCATACCCGTAGATCCATTTCAAACTCCTTTCCATTTCCCAGTCTCCCTGAGATGGAAAGAAATGTCAAACAAAACTCAGAAGGGTAACAGAGTGGTGGGGTTTTTTTAAGGCTAAAAATTCAGATGTTGTGTTTGGTTTTTAATTCCGGAAACGTTATGAAGAAACGCCTTTGAAGACGTAGCAAGTTCGAGAAAGAATGAAAAATGGAGAGGGAGGGGTTGTGGTAAAGAAGCCAACAGAGATAATTCTTATTGTCTTTTTCTTTCCATTTTCCTTGTTCCCCTCATCCCTCCTATTCCCCTTTTCTTTCTCTCTGCCCCCGTCCCCCCATCCAGTGCGGCCGAAGCGGCGAAAACTTTGACAAGTTTTTCACACGGGCACCTCCAGCGCTGACACCCCCAGACCAGCTGGTCCTCGCAAGCATTGATCAGAGCGAGTTCCAGGGGTTCACCTACATCAACCCTGAGTTTGTGCACCCGTCCATGTTGCGGCAGGGGAGCCTCTCCCCAACAGCCCTGCCCCTCTCTCCGACCAGCATGCCCCTCTCTCCGACCGGGATGATCCCTTCCCCAACCTCCCTGGTGTGAGATGGTCTCCCGGATGACCCTTGACCCTAAGAACCCCAATTCAAGCCCTTAGAATTCTGCTCCCGGGAGCATGACTCCTGCTCAGAGCTCAGCCCTATAAACCCTACACTTGACCTTATCACCCCTGCCTCCCCTAGAAAACACTTTTTGTGTTGTTAATTGTCTCCAGTGAGTTGCTTCCCTCCTTCCTTACCTCCACTAGGTGAAACCCAGATCAGTGAGGTTAAGAAAGCAGACATATATCTATAGAGGGATTTTTAAACTCCACCGCACCAATAAAATAGGAATATTCCCTAGGTCAAGGCTAATCTTTTTTGAGCATCTCCCAATTATGGCCCTTTTGAGCATCCCCCAATTAAACGGAGTTTGCATTGGTACAAAGAGAAAACTGTGCCAGGTGTTTCTGTAAAAATGGCCCTTTAAGTACTGTGTTTGCAAGGTTTCCCCCCCTATAATCAGAGCAGTGGATAGCTTTCACACCATCAGAAATTCCTCCAAATTGGCCAAAACATGGGATGGCCTAAGCAGGCAAGAGGGCAAGAGACAGGGCTGCACACACTTTGTGACAAAACGATGGAAATTGTGGCTGAAATCTGCCCAGAAGACATGCCCTCTGCCCTAAATCCAGGTTGGCCACATGACTGCAAAGTTCTGGCAAATGCGTTGAGTAGGCAGTGAAATGAAGGTGTGTTGCAAAAACAGAAGTCCAAACAGGAAGCAGTCGTGGAACTCCTTAGCTCAACGTGTATTTTTTTCATCCCTTACAAAAGGCCATGCGATTATTTATTTATTTGGCCCTTGCAAATATTTCTTTGATGAGTTTGGTTTCTCTAATGGATAAGGGGAATGCAGTGGGCATAATTATACTCTGGAATCGAAGAAGCAACCATAAGGTGAGCATGTGATCACTGACCAAAATAGCAGCCTGTGAATTATTATTCCATGTGTTGCTCTGCACTAAGGTGGGGGTGGGGAGGAGAGCCCACCCTTTCACCGCTGTCTGTCCTGATCATGAGCTTTCCTTCACAGGGCCATGGCTGAGTGGTAGAGCAAAGGCCACGGGTTCAATTTCTAGCTTCTCTAGGGCTGGGAAACCCCTAAGGAGAGCCACTGCCAATCAGTGCAGACAGGACAAAGCTAGCCCAGTGGTCTGACTCAGTATATGGCAGCTTCCTCAGTCCCTTCGTGCAGGCTTAAAATATGAAGGGATGCCTAATCTACGTTTAAATGATCCTGAGTATCTGTTTGCCCTGGAAGTAATTTTTAAATTTGGGGAAATGTCAGGAAGCAACACCTTCCTTTCCTCTCTCTCCCTCCCTCCCCTGCCGATTGACTGCTCAGATAATTTCCGAAAACCCTTCCAGTCTTCATCCTTTGCCCTGTTCCCAGATCCTAGTCCTAAATTTCGTCTCCATGGTGCTTTCCTTACCTGCTACAGTGTGACGATGTAACCTTGAACTCGATAGATCTTACCCAAACTAGTTGGAGCCCTTCGATTTCACGCATAGCTAGGATGCCTGCCTGCACAAAAAGAGTGTAGAATCCCAAACTGGCCCTTCCTCTACACCCCTACCCACCCACCCACCTCACTCTTTGTGACACAGTCCTGCCCTTGTTGAGCCCCGATGGCTCCGTCCCCCATCGCCCCCGGCCCCCAGCAGTGACACCTTTGCCTTGCTTCCTTCAACATGGCTGCTTGCATCACCCACTCAGCTGTTGAAAACCAGACTTTGGAAAGGAAGCGATGACAGCAACAGAGGTGGCACGCTAGACTCCAAGGAGAAGATATCGCCCTCCTTTATAGTAACACACAGCATGCCCAAAGGCGACTTTTCTTTCGTTCTTTTCTCTCTCTTTCTCTGGTGCATGGACTATATTACATTAACATTATAGTATATTTATTTATTTATACCTATCTTCAACGTTTCCATCCTGCTCAGTGGACACCGCCAACCCTCTACATCTGCTCTCCCAAGTTAACACCTGGCAGCCTCTTTCCAGCTTTAAAACTCGAGGTGTGTGGTAAACTGAAGATGGCGCCTTCTCTCCCCCCCCCCCCCCGCACACCTCCCAATTCTCTGGGACTCCTCTTAACAGATCATTTTATTTATCATGAATACCCTGTTGCTTTTTGATGTGGGAAAGACACCCTGTCAAGCTTGTGTTGTGAATATTTTTCATTATGTGGCAAAAGACTGGTATTTGTTTTTACCTCATGAGGGAAGCCCATCGAGAACCGGTCTTTGTCCTGATTTGCCCAATGCTGGCGATTTCCGTAAGAGCGAGTGCTCGCCGTGTTAAATGGGTGCACGTAAGATGATCCTGGGGTGTCTCTGCTGTGCCAAAAGTTACAAAAACTGGTCTTAGTTGGCGACTGATTGATGGGCGGAGAAATAATTATATTCTGCTGGCAGGTCATGTAGATGAGCCAAGCGAAAAATGTCAAGGCCATTCTCTTCCCTTCATGCATCAGGCTGCAGATTCTGGTGCATCTGGGCCAACAGTCCCTCTTTACCTTTCTCCACTCACTTTGAAATTGGTGGAAGCTAGATTCGGCCTCTGTCACCTCATGCCTGCCCATTCTATGTGGACCTCATTCCTCCTTCTCTGGCAGAGGGTTTTTATCAAGCACCCAGCAGGCTATAAGCTTGGGCAAATGGGCGTTAAGTGGGTAGCCCTCTTTAGCCCCTCCCTAACTCAGCAAGGGCATGGGGTTAAGAGCGAGCATGGGAGCTAGACCACAAGTACCTTGTACCTACCTAAGGAAGAGATAGCCTGTCGTTAGACCAGAAGATGTTGGGATCCAGAACTGCTGCGCTCATGAAAGATGAGTAAGATTGCTAACAGGACCAGAATTGTTCTCCTGAGTCATTTCCAGAGCTCTTTCCCCTTTGGTTTGCCTGATCCTTCCAG
The DNA here is from genome assembly GCF_027172205.1 of Podarcis raffonei. Taxonomy (NCBI): domain Eukaryota; kingdom Metazoa; phylum Chordata; class Lepidosauria; order Squamata; family Lacertidae; genus Podarcis; species Podarcis raffonei. The sequence continues at coordinate 37,853,443 of NC_070614.1, read as the reverse complement.
CACATCAGTCTTCCGCCAGTTTCCAGCCTCGGTCTTTTTTCTCTTTGCTGACAGCCCTCCCACCCCCGCAGCTTGGGAATAATCCACGCACACCTCCTTCCCTTCAGCTTGTGGTTCCCTGTAGCCAGTACCATAGATTAATGGACTCACCTATGCATTTCAATATAAAAGATATTTATCCAACCCGCAGTGTGCCTTGCCTTTCTGTCTCTGTGTTGGTTGGCGAGACGTTGCGTTGTCATACTGGATGAAAGGGACTTGGGCTGCATTCACTAAGCATCATGACCTGGGAGTAAGAAGGGAAGCGGACGGTGGGGTGGCACCCTTCACCTGATCCCTGTTTTCTGGAAGGTGCAGGGGAGAGGCAGCGGGGAGCATGGTCTGGTGCAAACGCGGCAGCAGGAGCGTGAGATTGGTTCTGCTGATGCATTTGCACCGAGCCTACTTTGCTGCTGCTTTGCTCCTCCCCTTCTACCTCCTGGCAAGCAGCAGCAACTCAGCCAATCTGAGGCCAGGTGAGCAGCAGGACCTCTTCACATTATAAATAGTAAATGGCATCTAACACCCTGCAAACTCTGTGCAAATACTGTAAATCAGGACGAATATTCAGTGAACAGGTCATCAGGAAGCAACAAAAGGTCCAATTTGCTGGTGCCGTTGAGAAGCACATTTGTTGCATCAGGGTGCCAAATCTGCTTTAGAAACAGCCCGAATTTGCTGAAATGTGATTGACTCTCAGCCCAAAATAGTGACAGTCCGGCAGCAGCCTTGGTTTTAGCCACTTTTGTCCAGATGAATCCTCCAGAGATTTCTACAGAATTCCTACAAAGTTTCCATGTCGGATCTTGTCCAGGAATGTAGTCTAAATTGATGCAACCCCATGTGATTTAGCTGATCTCCACCTGAACAGAGCTTCAAATGCTGGTCAAGCAGAGAGAATTGGGATCTTCCCTGCCACATCTGGGAGAAAAGATCAGGCTATGATTCACAACACAGTTAAAGTGGAGTTGGGTGCAGACTACCCAGGGGTACACAGCATCACACTCTGGGTAGTGAATCCTCATAAGCTTAGAGGAACTTGCTCCCATCCCCAGTGAATACGGGTAGGATCACAGCCTTGTTCCGGCTTAACAGAGCAATCCTAAATATAGAAAACCATAAATTATGCGCCTGAATTACCCCTATTCCAAACTCCATTCAGGATGAATTTTTCTTACACCATCCTTTCTCTGGCTAAGTTTTGCTGGGTTACTAGAGTTGAAAGGTGTTTGGAATAGGTGCAAATCCTTGCCCCGCCCCTGGAACACTCCTTTTTAGGGACATGCCGATGTAAGTTACACCAGTTTTAAGTTCTGCCAGCTGTGCCCCAGTTTAGGGAGTTAAGTTGGTATATCTCCACCTGAGCTAAACTTAGGGACTTAAGCCAGCATAGCCCCAGCTGTGCCCAGTCTCAGTGAGGAAAGACCAACACCTGCCAAATCTTGTGCTGTTGGATCTTGGGTTTGGATTGTGCTTGTTAGGGAACTTGGTTTACGCATGCCCTTGTAAACATTAATCACATGCACTCACAGATCTACAAATCTGGGAATATTTTTTTTGGCAATATGGATTCCACTGATGGAGTTGATGTGGGAGGCTCCTATTTAAAGTACGAGCTGTTTAAGAGAATAATCAGAGGCTCACTTTTCTGTCTTACGCCTCCGTCCCCCTCCCCTGCCACAAGCCTGTCTCCCAAATCTCCTTGATTGGAACAGTCCCCCTTGTGTATTTACTCCAAAAAGAGTAAGGGTGGCTACCGTTTATTTGCTGTTAGCCAAATATCAGTCTTGTTTACAACAAATAAAATTTTTGGGGGCTGGGGATAATAATAAGTTGGGAGAGAGAGGAAGGCTGAAGGCTAGAATAATTGCTTAATTGTTCAGATGAAACAGTGAAACACATACGCATTAACACCCTGGTGTGGGCACATCCCAGGACTGGGGGAAGCCCGAAAGGTTAGATCCAGGTAGATCTTTTGTTTCGGATGTTTCTAGTGACACTAGGTATTTGGCCTTTCCTTTCTTGCAGGGAAGTCAGTTTCTAGGCACTCTGCACCTCATTCCCCGAGGACTCTGAAGAAGTCCACTGCTCTTTGACATTGGCAGTGGACAATTCATTTCCCCCCAAATGTAGCTAAAGACAATGGTCACTAGAGGGAGCTGCAGGACAGAGCAATGCTCAACTAATGAAAACTACTGCTTGCAACCTTCCCTGCACCCCAGCCTCAATCTAGCAAGGCTCCTGCACTTTTAACAACAGCTTTGTGTCTGGAAGAAATTCAGCTGCTTCAGGTTTTCCTATACTCTAGTTCCTGGAAAGGAGGGCTTAAGGTGGATGGGCATTGCTGGGCTGGGGAGTGAGCCTGCTGCTGCTCCACCTTCCCAGCGTCCAAAGTCTGAGATGGCTGCTTCACTCTGCCTAATGGTAGGGCTGGCCCAGATGCTTCAACTGGGAATGTCTAAGGCAATGCCCAGTTTTTGCCCTTATCTTAAAGAGCACTATTCCGTTTCCCTTTTACAATACAAGGGAAAATAGATATTCTTAAATGAGTACTGTACTTTGACCATATTCTCATTTGAATTATTTTTTTCCTGTACTGTAACATTTTAAACACTTCAGCAAAAATAACAAGGGGCACTCCCAGGCGCTCACTATTTCCAGGTGGGATTCAATCACATACCACTGGCAAATTCAGGCTGTGCAGTTATACTTGATTGGGGCGTCTTGTATGGCAAACCTACTCCCCCCAAAGAGCAGACTTCCCCCCCTCCCCAATAAGGAAAGTGACAGGAAAATGTGGAATGACACTGGATTTGACACAATGTCATCTAACCTCCACACAAACAAATCGGGACGAATGCTCATTAAATAGCCGATGTTATCTAACTTCCCTGCGAAGAAATCAGAACGAATGCTCAAGAAGCAGGTTGTCTGGAAGCAGCCAAGGTACTGAATTTAACAGCTGATGCCTAACATTCCTGCCTTAGCATCCCTCAGCAAAATATAGTTTGTTTGAAGCATCTTGCAGAGGTGTGGGTGTTTATTTGTGTGTCATCCCGTCTTCCCAGACGATCAGGTTGATAGATGCCACCTGTGCGTGTTTTTATGTGGCAGTCCTCAGTGCATGGTGTTTAGACAATATATAGACCACTTAACATTTCTAAATGGTTTGCAAGTATCATAAAATATTACAAATAAATGTGTTCCAGGTGATGTGAGTTCTGTATGTTCTGTCTACCCATGTGTTTATGTTTAATTTTATATATTGATATATATATTAACCCAAAGTGGCGGGAAGGGTCCCTGCCTCTGGGTGGTTCATAGAATCATAGAATTGTAGAGCTGGAAGAGACCCCGAGGGTCATCTAGTCCAACCCCCTGCAATGCAGAATTTTCTCACCTAAAGCATCCATGACAGGTGGCCATCCAACCTCTGCTTAAAAATCTCCAAGGAAGGAGAGTCCACAACCGCTCGAGGGAGACCGTTCCACTGTCAAACAGCTCTTACTGTCAGGAAGTTCTTCCTGATGTTGAGTCAGAATCTCCCTTCTTGTAACGAGAAGCCATTGGTTCGAGTCCTACCCTCCAGAGCAGGAGAAAACAAACTCGTTACAAGCTAAATGTTGACTGTGGTCTGTACATGGACCAAATGCAATGATAGATATGTAGACTTATTTTCACCTGAAGGCAGGACCTTGCTTTTAAAGCTTCGTGGAAAATGTGTTTTGAGAAGAGATCTGAGGGATGAAAGAGCTGGCACCATGTTTTCAACCAGCATTTATTCACTGTGCCAACCAGTAAAACATGTTCTCTCAACTAACCAGTGTGTTCTTTCCAAGTAACCATGAAAAATCAGTAAACTTGAGATTCAGCCAGGTTCTAGCCATAACTCATGTTTCCACCCAAATGATGTAGAGACTACAACTTCCATCAGCACTAGCCAGCATGGCTGGCGTTCTGGAATTATGGGAGTTGTGGTCCAAAAACATGGGTGGGGGCACTACACTGGCTTACTCCTGTGCAAGATTTTGCCCGGACTCTTCCCTGCTGAACTTCCAGATTCTACATGGACTAAGGTTACCAGACGTCCCCGTTTCCCAGGGACAGTCCCTGGATTTACAAATCAGTCAGCTGACAAAATCCATCTATTTAATAGGAAGTTGAAAAGTGTCCCCGGATTCATTGAAAAAAATCTGGTAACCTTAATATGGACACCATCCAGATTTTTACAGATTCAGAGAGCTGGAGATGTATGACTGGATATGTGTGGTGCATGGGTGTGAATGGGGACATGATGGTCTGTATTTAAACCAGCAAATACACTGTCCATTGAGTGGCTGCAGCTTTAATCCCATGAAGTCACGTATCCTGTTCGACACTGGGTCTTGTTTCCAAAAGCATCGGTTTTAGCAGTTTTTCTGTGTGTGCCTTTTGCATACAGCTGTTGCTTGCAAGAGATTCACGGTTGTCTGGCATGGTCTGGGTGTTTGATGGTTGCCTCCCAATTTATATTCCAGCTTGCGAAGCCTAATGAAATTGCAAAGCAGTTTTATTAAGCCTACAGTATTACTTGGAGTAGATCCTGATTACAGTAGGTGCCATTCCCACTATGTAAATATGGGCAGCATTAATGGGGTGCTTCAATGGTGTGGGCAATGGCCTGAGGCTTAAAGTTAATTCATAATACATCATTGTGTGTGTGTGCTTTGTCTGTCTGCTGCATAGAAACAGCTTGGTCTCTCTCCAGTCAGACTGATACGTCTCTGATGTATATGTGGGTTTCCCTCCCCGCCTCCCGCCTCATGTTTCTCTATCATCTGGCTGGTGGCTGCGTTTGTGTGCTCTGTATCTCCAGGTGTTGTGGGTGTGTGAGAGAGAGGTGCTTATGTGTGTGTGACGTCACTATCCGCAGTGGTTGTGCATTCACATTCCAGTCACCAAGTCTGAGATCGACACAGAGACAGCTGGGCATCTCTCTGCCCTCTTTCTCTGCAAAAGAAATGAAGATGTGAGAGGGTAGCAGGCTGCATGGGAGAGGACTAGAGAGGAGCCATTTCACATTTTCATTGGAGGCCGGGTGGTGTGGTGGGAATATTAATGAGACCTGCTCTTGGATGCATTCTAATTGAAAAAGGGGTGTATTTTAATGACATTTCTTTCCTTCCCCCCTGCATGTCACAATATAGCAATATTATCAACAGAAGAATATGAGCTGGCTAAAGAGAGTTGGGTGCCTGGGAAGGAATTACAGTGATGTCTAAAATCTGGCTGAAATAAATTAAAAAATTGTCCAGTAGCACCTTAGAGACCAACTAAGTTTGTTCTGGGTATAAGCTTTCGTGTGCATGCATGCTTCTTAAGGCCCACGAAAGCTTATACCCAGAACAAACTTAGTTGGTCTCTAAGGTGCTACTGGACAATTTTTTATTTTTTTAATTTCGACGGCATCAGACCGACACAGCTACCTACCTGAATCTAAAATATGGCTACCAGCCATAGGGGAGGGCAGCAGTTCGGAAAACTCCTTGGTTTCTCTGGGGATGAATGTGAAAGATGTTTGGGGAATATAGCAGATTATGGATGCAGCTGAAATCAAGGGCTTCTGGGTTCTTTAGAAGGGTTGCCAACTTCTTAGCTAGCATTTCCTCCTGCACCTTTAACCAATTGGATGGCAGAATATTAGCAGATGACGATGCTTGCTCTCATCCCCAAACAGGCTTCACTTTCTGATTTAATCAGATCAAGTTCCTCTTGAAGTAAAAAAAAAAAAAAAAGCGCTCAAGAAAATCCCCCCCATTGAGTTGGCAATTTTATTCCTTAAGTGCACATACAACAGATTATGGTTGGAGCCAGGACTCCTGGGTTTGATGAGAGGAATGTACATAAGTTAGAGCTGCAGCTTAAAAACAAACAAAACCCTGGCGGGGCTTCTGTAGACATTGATAGATAAAGAAATTCAACAGGTGCAGCCCTTGGCAGGGTTGTGAGAAAGCTGCTCCTCCGGAATGGATGCCCCACCAGAGTTTCCCTCAAGAGGGAAAAAAGGGACAAAAAGGGCGTGCTCCTGGAGGTTGCTAGGAAGCAGGGCTGCCGGGTTGTATTTTCCTGACCTGCCTCTCCCTTGCTGCGCAAAACACTGCCGAGAACCAAAAAAAAGCTCCCTCGCCCTGTTTACATCTCAGGGTGTAACTGGAGAGCCTGAGGGCAGGAGGACCAGAATAACCGAGGGGAGAGACGTGTTCCTTGCTGGAGAGCATCCCCTTCTCCCTCTCTCTCTCTGCCCCCACCCCCAGTGGGGACGCCCTGTCCCCAGGCTGAGATGCTGACAAGGAGGAATGGAAGATGGGCCGCTGGCTCCCTGCGTAGCAACGGCTGGGCAGAAGAAGCCATGCACAGTTTCCAGCAATTGCTGCCCCCGCCCCCGCCTCACCTTCCCTCACAAGCCCCAAAAGAGCCCTCCTGGCCTTGCCTCAGGCCTGGGTGAAAAATGAAGATGGCTCTTTGTATTTGGGAGGTGGGGGAGGTAGGGCAGGGGAGTATCTCCGTCTTAAATTGCTTTTTGGCATTTCTCTTGACTGTCATTTGTTCCAAACTGATTTTAATATTGTATTTTTTTTAATCGCTGTAACCTGCCCTGGAAGATTATTGTGAAAGGTGGATAATAAACTGAAATAATAATAATTCTGTGTAATGTAAACATCATGCTGCGGTGTGCAGAAGATACGTTTGCTCTGATTCTAAATAATTTGATATTTTTTAAAAAATGGCCGTTTCTTCTGCTTTCACATCTTTGCTGTTCAAAAGGCATTACCAAAAGGTCCAAAAGCACATTGGAGACTCATTTTAACCAACGGGAACACTTTTATATTAATTTATTTGCCCCTGGGTCATGTTGGCCCTTCAAGGAACCTGTGTGTGTGGCATAATAATTCCAGGGAAACTTTTTATAGGGTGCACACTCTTAAAAGAGCCTGCTTTTTTTGTGCAGGGTAGTCAGTGCAGCCTGTCTCTTTAAGAGACCAGCCTTGCCTCTATGAGAAACTCTTCTCACCCTTTTTGGATTTGGTTACCTCCATAGCTCATTAGGAACCCAATGTAACCTTAGCCTTGTCTGCAGAGCGGTTGAGTTGCTGTTCTGCTGCTCATGAATAAATGCAAGTAATGAAATGGAGATCTCCTGCTGCTTCCCTGGTATTAGGGCAGACTTGTGGCATGGTTCCCCAGTGAGTACCTTTACCAAACCCACAGGATGCTACGTGGTGTTAGAAGTGGATTAGGGGTTGAATAGAGCCACCTGTTTTAATATGGTGTGTGCCTGGAAATAGGCCAAGCCTCTCAAAGCCATCTGGAAATGATCCTCTGTGGATGCCACAAGTTACTCTTTACACCCTCCTGAAATGGTTCTGGGCAATACAAACTGGTCTACCCAGCAGGGCTGGTTCACATGTGCGCACAGATCAGCAAGTAATAATGTTGGATATATATCTGAGTGTGTGTGTGCTTCTTGCCCCCCCCCCCATGCGCAAGTACAGTTAATTCTGATCAGGAATTAGCGCCTAGAGCATTCTAAATTCAATACAGTTGTGAGATTGGAATAATCCCCATTACTGCTTGTTCGCAATTAATCAGGGTGGGGGAGGATCTGAGACAGAGACATCTTCGGAACACCAAAACTCTCAAGATCTCCACATACCTAGCACCCAAACCTTCGTCATTGCACCCGAGTGCCCTTTGAACCCTTTAGCGCTGAATTGGAACAAACGGCAATCGGGTTTTCTGTGGATTGCTGTTTGTTCCAATTGAGCACTAAAGAGCGGGTTTTCTGGGAGGAAGTGGCTCGGATCCATGCCTAGAAAACACGGCACAAGCAGGAAACTTCTCACACCTATGCTTTCCAGGTATGGGACAAGTGTGGATGAGGCCTAATTTAGCGATGTCTCTCATCAGCAGGGCAACCATGGTTACGGTTTGCCTTTTTGTGTTAAAGCTTTAAAGAGCAATTACCATTAATGGGCCCTAGGTATAAATTGACTGGTGAGTGATGTAGCTCAGTCTTGTATCTTTAGCTTGCTAAGAAAATAAGGATAGAAAATAAGGAAGAAAGTCTCAGGCAGAAGGCAAAAACAAAGGGGAGAAACTGATAAGTAGTGAGGGGAGACTTAGAGGTCTCAGGGAAGTTGGAGTTGTGCAGATTCTTTTATATTTTATCTACTACGTTTATTTGTATTCTACCTTTCCTCCAAGTTCAAGGCAGTGTACATGGTTCACCCTCATTTTATCCTTACAGCAACCCCATGAGGGAGGTTAGGCTGAGAGATAGTGACTGGTCCCAAGTTTACTAAGTGAGTTTCATGGCTTTGAACCTGGGTTTTCCTGAGCCCAGCCCAACGCTCTAACCATTAACCCTAGCAGTCTGTGTGTTTGCACCTCAACCATAATCTCAGTAATCTTCCACAAGTTTGTGGATGCCTGAACACCATGGATAAGATGGTTTCCTTTCATGCCATCTATCCTTTAAAATACGGTATATTTGAGGGCTAGAAACCATGTTTGTTTGTTTGTTTGTTTGTTTGTTTGTTTGAAAAGGAACCCAAGAGTCTTAACAGCTACAAAATCTCCATGATGTAGATTCAGTTGATACTGGATTTTTACCACCTGCCATGGGACCCAGTCCCTGTCGCTCCCTCTCTCCTTTATTCCTTAACCTCTTTCCACTTTAGAGAGTGTAACACTCCCATCTTCTCTCAAAGCTTGCTTTTTTGCCCTTAGATCTGCGTTCCGCTTGTCACCTGGTTCACTGATGCTACAACTTGACAGTCGTCTCTTCCCATCAACCCAAGCCAACACATGAATTTTCAGCACACAGAGTACACCAAGGAAAACGAGTTCTCTCTCCAACTCCCACCCCAATCTTTCTTGGAGAAATTCACTTAGATGCAAAGCCGAACGGACAGCCTGGCAACAATGCCTCAGTGGCTCGTTCGTGGTAAGGCATGGACAGTGTATCCTGAAATTATAAGAACATGGAGAGCCTTTTCAGATCACAGGAGAGGGAAAGTTCTTTTTCTTTCTTTTTAAAGCACATTTACCCCAGCTGAGCATTATTAGCACAATATCCAGTTCGCAAACAGTGTCTGTGTGTGGGGGAATCAATAGCCTTGCTCAGAGTGGGTCGGTTATGCTGCAAGATAACTGCAATCTGTTCATCGGTCAGTGTTGATTTTAAACACAGGAAGTAAACTCTTATGCTGGAGAGTGGAAGCATGCAGCCTAGAGCCAGGGCTGCCATCAAGGCTTGGCATTATCTTGCAGCTGCCAAGGCCCATGCCTCCACAGAGGGCCCTGCAGTGCTGCTGTTCCCCCTTTCCATGGCCACCCGTTTACCCACACTATCCCTGTGGCCTAGTGGGATCATGCAACCGAGCAATAAATATGAGAAGGGGCAGTCACTGCCATTGCCTGTTCACTCATCCGCCCTTTCCTTCTGGGTGGTGGTGGGGATTGGGACCAGAGGTAAAGGGAGACTGAATGAGTCAGCAAGGTGGAAGGAGTACAACTGAGAGCATCTCGCACCAATATGTAATACCTATCCTATCTAGAGAACCTGTGGTGCTTCAGATTCTGTTGAAGTCCCACTATCTCTGATGGGAGTCCATCAACTTCTAGAAGGTCGCATCCCTAGCCTAGAGCTAAACTTTAAAAGAATTTGTAAAAGGCAGTTGCTTTGGTAAGAATATTTTGGTAGGTGTACCCTTCCTCCTTTTATTTTTTAAAAAATGGGCTCATGAGTGTACCCCCAGCTGTATGGAAAGCTGAGCCTCCCAAGACAAGAAGGTCTGCAAACTTTAATCAACAGGTCAATCGGCTGAAACTTTTAACAGCCAGTTTTAACCAGGCAGGATGGTTTTTAACAGCTGTGCCTGAGAGTTGGAAGTGCACAGTTGTAATGGTGACTGGTGTTCACTGGGAGTGCTTAGGTAGGAGGCAGGGAGACCAATAGCAGGTAGAGCCAGAGCCAAGCCAGGCCGAGCCCCCCACCCCCCACCCCTGTTTGTAAGGCAGAAGGCAGGCAGGTGTTTGCAGAGGGTATACTGAGGCAGGTGAGGCAGTGCCCCACCCTCCCTGATGGGCCAGCCTCCGTTGCACAGCTGTTGTTGTTTAAGGCGCTTGCTTCTGGTACATTGCCATAATAAGATTGTGGTACAGAACTTCCTGAACTCTCAGCTTCAAGGGAGACTGCCAACAGCTCTCTGCATGGTCTTTGCCAGGGCTGAAAGAAAACTTTGACCAGATTCAAAAAGTGGTGCATTTATAAAGTCAAATCTGGAATTTCAAGTTGTAAAAAGTATGTATGTATTACTACTACTACTACTACTACTTTCTATATTAATGCCACTCCCCTTATTTATAGGTTTTGCCAAATTCTCCATAACATTTATATCAACGACCTAAGATTTAAGGGAGTCTTGTTGAGCACAAATGCCCTGAATTCAGGATATGATCCAGTTGCTCTTTGTGTTCTCCTAGTACCTCTTCTCCACACAGTGCTCTTAAGGTGGGCATTTTCTACTCCCACCTTTTCTCCACAAGCAGAGAACTGCACCTGAGGAAGAGCTGCCAGCTGGACTGAGTCCTTGGCATTTAATATTTTCCATGCATTCTTTAATACGTCACCTCTAACAACAGGAAGAACTGGGAAACGTTAACTATTTTTTTAAAGGTGAGAGTAGGATAATTTTACTTTTTTGGCAGGAAAAAATCATGTTTTGAGAAGGTTGCCTCTAAATTCATTTTGGGGGCTTCCAGATTGTCACTATATTCTGGTGGGATTTAATTGCGTACCGGCAAATCCAGGGTGCACAATTATAGTTGATTGGGAGAGCTTGTGCAACATTCCCGCTTTCCCAAAGGATCTGGTTTTTTTGCAGTAAGGAAAGTGACGGGGAAACGCACAGGAAAGTGTGGCATGGCACTTGCTTTGATGCCAATTTGCCTAAACTTCCCGCAGACAAATCAGAATTAATACTCATTAAATAGGGATGGGTGCCCAATAAGCAGTTTGTCTGGAAGTCCCCTCACTTTTGAAAGCACTGCGCTTCGTGGCTGCTGGCAGGGCCCTTGACAGAAATTAATTATGGACCCAGAATTTTTAACCCAGAATGACTGGTTAAAAATTGCCCTGTGTTTCAGGGTACCTGTCCATAATTCCTTGGGATTTCTAGGCTAATCCTGTGTGTGGCTTTCTGCCACTGTGTAAGAGTCATAGGGCCAGTTGGGGACAGGGTGCTTTTAATTTTTGTACTTGGAGGTTGTACGAAGAAGAAAAAGGAAGAAACTCAGTTTTACAGGGGAAGGGTTGGGATTTTTGCTCAGCGTGGCACATCACTCAAGGGGGAACTGAGACGAGAATCTAACGCTTGACCGCATGGCGTAGATTTAAAGGAGTCCAAGACACGGCCCCTCCATTGAGCTATAAATAGCCATTTATAAAAACCGGGTTTAAAATACAGCCCTTTATCCTCCCTCCCCTCGTAATTTCTCAGTTCATTAGCACAGCTGTCCCCTCATTCACAAGCAGAGCCCTTTCCTCATTGCCGCCCCCCCCCCCCGCCAATCTAAAACAAAACAAGCACTAGAGGTTCTATTTACAAGTCACAAAACAGGGAAGGGAGAAAACAGAGTCCAGAGGATGGAGAAAGAGGGCAGGCATGTAGGAGGGAGAAGGTCGGTTCTTTCTGCCCCCTAGGGGTGGGTGGAGGTATATGTATGTTTGTTCATTTGTGTGAGAGATATATTGTGTGTGTGTGTGTGTGTGTGTGTGTGTGTGTGATTGTGTTTGTTGGCAGAATGAGAGAAAGAGAGACTTTGGGATTCTCTCCCGTACGGTTTTTAGGAAGCGTTGCTGCTGCTGCTGCGGCTTTTCATGCAGTATTCCCAGGGCTTTTTGGGCAAGCCAGGGATGGACAAAAGGATAAAGCAGCCTCCGCCAAAGATCAGGATAGCCCCAGCCGCCACTGCACAAGCCACAGACCAGGAATACTCGTACTCCAGTGGGATGGTCTCATCAGAGGTGATAAGCCACCGAACCGAGTGCCGGAAAACCTCCAGACATACCAGCACCATAATGCCTAGAGAGGGAGAGAGAATAAGTGAGAAGGCAGTCCTGGGAGTTTCAACGACTTCCCTGCCCCATCCCTGGCGTCCTCCCCAAATTCTAGTTGTGAACGAAGACTGTAAACAAAGGACTATGGGAAGCTTCCTGGATAGACATTTGGCTTAGAGTTAACTGGACCACATGAAGGTACATTGTGCTGTGCTTTCTTTTAGCTGTCACCAGTCGCTCACTTAACTGGGTGCTTGGCCCATCTAGTACAGCGTCCTGTTCTCACAGCAGCCAAGCAAGTGCCTGGAGGAAACCCGCAAGCAGGCCTGAGTACAGGAGCATTTCCTTGCAACCTGCCATGGCTTCTAGCAACTAGTATTCAGATGCATCACTGCCTTCAACCACTGTGGCAGAGCATAGCCGTACTACTTAAAAAAAGGTAAAGGGACCCCTGACCATCAGGTCCAGTCGTGGCCGACTCTGGGGTTGCGGCGCTCATCTCGCTTTATTGGCTGAGGGAGCCGGCGTACAGCTTCTGGGTCATGTGGCCGGCATGACTAAGCCGCTTCTGGCGAACCAGAGCAGCACACGGAAATGCCGTTTACCTTCCCGCCGGAACGGGAAGGTTGACAGGAGCAGGGACCGAGAAATGGGAGCTCACCCCGTCGCGGGGATTCGAACTGCCAACCTTCTGATCGGCAAGTCCTAGGCTCTGTGGTTTAACCCACAGCGCCACCCACGTCCCCTTAGTAAGCTTAGGTTTTCACAATTAAAGTAGTCTTGAAGTTCTTTTGCAACAAACCCGCTTCTGTCTTCTCCCCCTTTACTTTGAAGAAAAGCGATGGGAAAGTAAAGCGTAGGGTAACCATTGCTCGAAGCAGCGTTGTATAACCTCTGCATGAACAAAAAAGAACGATCCAAACCAGACAGCACTGTGTAACCTCCCTGCTGAAAAAATACCCAATCTTTATTGCTGCATTTGATGCCCAGTGCCAAGCAAACAAAATAGGAAGCACATAAAAAATACCACAGAGTGAAAGAGAATAAAATAGATGAAAAAATGTCACAGAGTAAAATGAGATGGGCATCATCGACTTAAAAAAGGTTGTGTAACCTCTCTGCTAATTTTGTGCAAGCAAACTGGGACAAATGCCCAATAAAGAGGTTGCCTGGAAATGACATTTGTTTTTCAGGAACGCAGCGGCTGGGGCAGCAGGCCTGAAGAAGGGAAGGAGGTTTTTCAGGGTGGGCTGCCTTACCTGATATGATAAAGAAGCAAGATGCTGGTTTCAGGAGAAATTCAACCCCTTTGCTCAGAGCCACCGTGATGCAGAGGGACCCCATGGCCATTAGGGTGATGCTGACGAGGGACACAATGGCCGCCGTGATGTTCAGTTCTACACAGCGGTGCCAACCAAGCCAGCAGGAGGGAGATAAAGTAGACATTTGTAGACGCAGAGAGTGACAGATTCACAATTACAACACTTGACCTGCTTCCTGTGTGTGTGTGTGTGTGTGTGTGTGTGTGTGGCACAGAAGGGAATGCTCAGCCTCTGTGGCATTACAGGGACACACAGCCACACAATCATGTGCTATGTGATAAATGGCCACGGCTGAGGTGTGGTGTTGAGTGAGGCCTGATAAGAATGGAAGTGTAGGAGATGGGACAGGGCAGCTGGAGAGAGGCTTGGTAAACCAGCCTGAAGGGACCTTGGGCTGCAGACGGAGAGGAATGCCAGAGAGAGATTCAGCTAACTGCAGGTTATTTTATGTTTTCGAAGGGAGAGCCGCCCGCCACTGCTTGTCTGTCCCAGCATGCCTCTGTGTAATCTGAGATCCTCTGAACAAGGCACGGGCCTTAACCTAAATAGCCTGCTTAAGGTTAAGATTCTTAACAGTTTTTAAAAGCTTTAGACAGCAGCACGCCACCCCACTCCTGTTAAACTAGGGCAGGAGTGATGGATTGACTAATCAACCAATAACATGGGCAGATCTTTTTAATTTTCTAAAAGTTATTTTGCCTGCAGGTGCTGGGCAAAATCCCTCCTGGTTCCCTCCCACTCTTCTAACTGTGGTGATGTTTGCTATATGACACATGCTCCAAAAACAAAAGGAAGGGCGCCTGTTGCTTCAGAGCTCTTGCTTTTAATAAAAACAAAAATGTATGCGTTTCCAAATGATTGCTCAGTGGATTCAATCACGAAAACGCGTGGGACACTGACTGCGATTTCCTTAATCAGGTGGCAGTCCGGGCACTAACCCCCGTTTTCTCCTCGAATTTCAGTTTGTAGAATGGCCTGCCTGAGGGAGGAGCTCTGTGAAACTGAAAAGCCTGCACAATGCACTGTGTGTGGTGGCAGAGACTCTTGCTCTTCAAGAGTGGGCCTTCCCTGTACATGTATTGCGTAGGGTGTGTGTGGTAGAAAAGACTAAAGAGGTGCAGAGGGTCATGTCTTTGTGTGAGCCGAAGCGTTCCTTTGCCCTGTCTCTTTTATTATTTACTTATCCTACCCCTCACACCCAAAGTCTGTAAAACAGATGAGCATAAAATGGCGGGCAATTCAGTTACCGTATCTTTCCGTCTATAAGACGCCCCCATGTATAAGATGCCCCTTATTTTGGGGGACTCAGGTTTAAGAAAATGGGGGGAGATGGCCCAGAGTATAAGATGCCCCCTAATTTTTGACATTATTTTTTAGGGGGGAAACCTAGTCTTATACACAGAAAAATACGGTAATTCCAAATCTGTCTCTCATGTTGCTTTTCCAGCACCTGCTTGGAGGAAAGTACCCTGGATGATGAGGAGATACAAATACCTATGTGTAGCAGAGCCCCCCCCCAAGACCCTTTGCCTCTTTAAATATTGTGTGTTAACTGCTTAGATAAAGCTGTTGTTATTCTCATCTAGGATTCCTTTAAGAGTATTGGCTGCCCCAGCATTGAAGAATCCTGTTTAGAAGCGACATAAAGGGCTATGTCATATATCGTTTTAATTGTGTTTTATTGATACTTTATTTAAGTTTGTAAACCACTCTGAGCTCTTGGGCAGAATGGTGGAATAATAACGTAATAAACACGGGCGTTTTTAATTTGTTCCTGCTGGGATTTTGCACAACGGGCCAACAAGGCTCCCTGTTTTCGATGGGCTGATGGACTCACCTTTTTTAGTAGTCCTCTGGAAGATGTGAGCATTCTCCCCAGTAGTGAAGAATTTGAAATAAGAACAGTTGGCTTCTGAAAGGAAGGCAGGAAAAGGGCATTGAAAAAATAAGAGCAGAAGGCGAAGGAGGGAAAATAAATGGAAGCTATTGTAAATTCTCATCACACACTTTGTGCCAGATATATATGGTGTAGAATTTTTTTAAAATGTGCTTTGCTGGTGGTATAGTTTTCCGGTTTTGTGCAAATCTGATGGATCGAAAGAAATAGAAAAGAAGTGAATGCACCAAGAAAGCAGTGGTTATGGGAAGGGGAGTAGCAGAAAGTGTCAATTGATCCACCCACCCCAAAACACAGAAACAAATAGTATTTGACCCTGAGTGGAGCACTTTGGAGCCCAGTTTTACCCAATTTGTCAATTATCCTTGTATCAGATACACCCTAATTTACAAGGGGGAAGCATAAAAACTGGTGTTACATAAATTACAGTAAATGGAATTGCAAAAAGCTGCAAGCGCATAGTAACATCTGGTGTGGTCCAGTCTGGAGCGACATAGGTAGTGGAGAACACAAGAATGCAAATTCACTGCTCTAAGATGCCGCTAGCTAGGATGCTTCAGTTAAAATGCAAATATATATGCCTGCTTTCTCTCTATCCTGCTTAACACAAGAGCAAAATGCACTGTGGGTCCGTTTGCCTAGAGCAGAGTTCCCCAACCTGTGGGTTGTTGCAAAGCCTTTGCAAGTGGGTCACAGGCTTTATAAGTAAACCCCAAATAATTACTGCTTCTAATCCTTAACTGGTACGATGAGTACCTCTTTCAACTTTTTGTTTCGTTGGCATATTATAACACTGTGTTGACACTTGTAACCGAGCATCAGAAAGGCTCGAGTCTTATATCTTGACACCTGGGAGCTGCTCTCTGTCGGCTGGTGGCAGATCCGGTGACAGTTCACCATAAGATGCTCGTAGAGGGAGTTGTTTTGAGTGACTATTACAGCTCACCTCGGCTGCGCAGGCTCTTCGGCCCCTGTCAACAAATTCTGCATTGACAGGGGAGTTACATAAATTTTTTGCTTGGATGCCTCAAGGAATTGTTATAAAATAGGCAAACTTGCAGTGAAACTTGCTCGAAACCAGTGGCTGCCGAAGATGTAAGGAGTAAAATCCATGTGACAATAAATTGATAGGCCAGCATACCACGTAAATTATTATTATTATATACATGTGGAGCTCATCACTAAAATATAATATGTGAACGGAAAATAGCTCCGTTTGTTTAACCACAAATGTTGTGACAGTCCCTTTTCCTACCATTGTATACATTATAGACTAGTTGGCATCTGCCTGTCTCGGGAGACAGTGGAAGAGTGTGCCTTTGGGGGTGGAGTCGAACTGTTGGGAGGTTATTATAGACTATACAGGCTAATATATGCAGTGCATCTGCTAATTTTGCAACATACAACATTGGCTCTGGGATAGCTCAGTTGGTAGAGCATGATGAGCATATTGATCTCAGACTCATGAGTTTGAGCCCCTTGTTAGGCAGAAAATTCCTGCATTGCAGGGGGTTGGACTAGATGTCCCTCATGGTCCCTTCCAACTCTACAGTTCTGTGATTCTATAACCTCGCTGCAAACAAGTCAGAATGAATGCTCAAGAAAGAACAGGCATAATAAGATTTGTGCAAGCAAAACAGGATGAGCAGGTCATCTGGAGAAGCCTTTAAAAGCAAAAAGCAGAGAGCACATCATGATTTCTTAAAATGCTGCACAGTTCTGTGGTAACTTAGAAACAGATAGATGCCTAGATTTTCCAAATTCCCACCATATTTGCTGGTGGATATCGATTTTAAGCATCATATAGGGATATTGTTGAGAAACTCGGGAGTTAAGGTAATGAGTCTGCAATTAGCCAATGTTCCGTACACCCACTTTGCTCAGGAAGGAGACAATTTCTAGAACATGGCAACCGAAGCAGAGGTTTTGGGGGCAAAGAAAGATTCCTTGCCTCTCAGGCCTCAGGGATTGTCCTTTCCGAGATTTTACATTGCCTGGTGGAGTGGATTTAATTGTGTCCCCAGAGAGAGAAGAGCTAGCAATTACTGCAGCCTTTGCAGCTGGACAAATTCCAGGTAGCCCCAGGGTATGGGGAGCAAGTGCACCATGTGGTTGAGTGAGAGAGAATGTGCATGCATGCATGTGTGAGACATTTACAGGAATTATAATTGTGCTCACAAAAATGCTCAATGTTAAGTCTACTGGCTCCCTGGTTCTCCCCAACAACAGCTGCCTCTAGGTTTTTGACCAGTAGGGTTATATTCAAAGGAAGGCAGGGAAAGAGAGGAAGGTTATGGTCCGGCACAACATCACATGTAGTTGCGAGATGTATACACAATATATTATTAGTGTGGCAGGGCCCTGATATGTTTAACAAGTGTGTAGAGGAGGATGTGGCCCATAGTGTTCTGACAAAGCCCACTATTGGTACAGGTGCCTCCCCTAGTTGCCTTGCACCTGCCAGTGGCAGGCGGCCATTTTATATTCTCAGAGCAATCTCAATGCAGTGTCGCTTTGGGGCACTCTGAGAAATTAAAATGACTGCCTGCCACTGTCACCACCAGCTCAGCACACCACTGGGGTTCTATCAATGTAGAAGGAGCCCCAAAAGAGGGCAATTTGCCAAGGGCTCCCTCAAATGTGGTGCTGGTCCTGGTCAACATAGACTATGAAAAAATGAAAGAACGGCATCTCTGAGCATATGCTTGGTCCAGGAAAATTTATTTGGAATGTACAAAAACAACGCTGAATTAGAGAATACAGTATACTTTCAGATCTCTCCTCAACTCCGCCCCCAGACTAACTAGACTAAATTGAATTTGGTTCAGAATTGCACTCTGGTCCAAAATTCATTTTCTGATGTCAGTTCTAATTATTAAATGGTGAGTTATCTCACCCTGAAAAGCAGTGATGTCTTATCTAACTGTCCTCTAGAACTGGGGAGAGTTCAAGGCGAACACCGTATTATATTAATATTATGTAAGGGCAAAGGAAGAATGGAGATTAGTGATGGCAATCAATCTGAATTGGTTGCTGAGTTTCAAGCACTATAGTTGTCCTTGGGAAAATAAATTTCCCAGCAGCTACTTGCATAGCAGAACACCAGGCAGCAGAGGAAGAAGGGGAAACCCATCTTCCTTCGCTTTCTGCCTTCACTGGAGCCACCATTACCACCAAATAAATAGATTGGAGAAAAGGGTACATTTGTATACCACCCTCTGGAAATGACCATCAAAGTAGGATCGGACCCACTGCAAAGCAGTGCCACACACTCATAACTCAGACAGCTGCTCCAGAAGTATACCATGGTTGATGGTATCAAAAGCTGCTGAGAGGCAGAGGAGAATTAACAGGGACGCATTTCCCCGTCTCTCTCCCAACAGAAATTTGCACCCCGACATCGAACAGCCTTGGAAAGACTTTACAATTTGATTTGTTGATTATGTTAAGTTGTGGGTGAACATATCAGACGACACAGCGATTCTTCAAACAGCTCTTGTTTATTCACAGGCCAGAACAGAACTGAACTGAAGGGTTCAGCCAGCCTGCTTATATAGAACTCCACTACAACGCAACAGTAACCACTTTCTGTAACTATTCAATCACTGAATGTCACTTTCAATCCCTTATTTGCATATGCGGACCTGAGTGAAAACTATCTACAGTATCCCCCTGCTGGCCCAGGGTGAGAACTTCAGTACATAACAGATTACCGTATATAAACTGGCTCCCACAGTTTGAGGGTACGGATGGCGGCACGGGGGGGGGATATTAGCCCCACTTCCTTTCCTCAGACACCAATTTTGTTTGTAAAGCTTTGCCAGTGAGCTGAGAGCAATGCTGAGGTAGACTGCTGAAATATAGTGCTTTGCCCAAGACAACTCCATCGATGACTATAAAAAACAAAACCTATTACACGCCAGCAAACTTGCATATGATTGCCATGTGTACACTTTCCAGACATGTCTTCCAGTGGTTAGTTACTCAGAGTCAGGCCTAGCTCAGCAAAACACAGGGATGGCTCTGGTTACAGGGAGATAAGCCAGGAGTATTAGCCAAGTAATTGGCTCCAATCCCCGTTTTCTGGGCTGCGCTCCAAGCTGTGGCCCACCAGCCCAAGCCGATGATTGAGTTACAGCACAGTCACTCAACCCTGTCAGGCTAAGAAAGAAACCAATCGCTCTTGGACCCAACCGTGGGAGACAGCTGAATATAGGGGCCCTGGCTCTCGGCCTTCCCATTATGTCACACCAAGCCCCATTTCCTCCCCACAGCAACCAAAAACGGTTGCTGCAACTCCCTTGATTTCACTTTCCTCTCCTTGACAATCCAGGAGTCCTGGCTTTCAGCCAAATGTAAGCCATCAAGCTACACCCTATTCCAGTGAGGCCTGGTTGTCCATTTCGCTAATCCATGATTGATTTGCTTGATGTATTTTTAATCCCATCCTTCCTTGAATGAACTCAGGGCCAAGAGCCAGGTGTGTGAATGTGTCTGTGTGTCCCTTTCATCCTCAAACAGTCCCAGAAGCAGGTTGGGGCTCAGGGTCCATCCGCACTTAAATTTCCTCCACGTTTTTTTATACCACGGCCCACACTTTAAAGCTCCATGTGCAACCACGCTTTGTTTCACTCCAGAGTTTTCCCTGCGAAAACTTCCTCTTTACAGAAAAATGGCAGTCCGCATAAAATCCAAATTTGCTTTAAAGAGACGGTTTTCAACGTCACCGAATAAGCTTTGTGGCTAAGGACTGGGCTTGAACCCAGGTCCCTCTAGATCCGTGGTTGCTGAGGGCCCGGGGTGTGTGTGTGTGGACCACTTAATGGTTTTTTTCTGCCCATTGCAGCAATTGCTGTTCCATATAATTCAAATTGTAATACAATATAAGAAATGAAAGAAGCAATAAATATACAACTGAAAATCAATATGAATATTTAATGTGATGGATGTGCCGTCTCCCATATCCAGCCACAAACCCACAGAGACACCACAGACCACCTAAATGAGCCTCGTGGGCCACTGGTGGTTCATGAATACAGTTTGGGAACCACTGCTTTGAATGTAAATCTAACACTCAAAATCATTACACCTCACAGGTGTAGCAGTTGCGACACACAATGGTGCCTTCTTACTAGCTGACTCCTTGTTCATATACTCCTTTGTGATCCTTTTTTAACCTTGTGACTCCTCTTGTTTGCTTTATAGGGATAGAGGAGTTCTACCAATTTTGAAAATTAAAAAGGAAACAAGAAAGCAGCCTTAGTGCAGGGCATTTTTCTGAGGTCAGAATCAATCGTCTGGAGTTGCCACAGAAGCCTCATGCTGATTTCTTACCCTCAGTCAGACATGCTCCAGGCACCCATCCCCATTATGGTAATAATTATAATTAATAACAAACACTCTTGTTAAAATATGTTGGACTTTAGTTTTATTAATAGCATGCATATACTACTGAACAGAAAAAATATATCACTAATGATGCCCCAGATTCTTCCACCTGAGGCAGGTCGCGCACCACCTTGCCCAATCAATACAACCTAAGGCAGCTTCCTGTGCCTATTCATGGTCTAAGGGGGACTGTGGAGTAAAGCAGGCTTGGCAGGTGGTTAGTCTGGGTACCCACCATTTAAATTTCCCACAATGTCCCAGAGTGGTGCTTGGTGGTGGTGGTGGTGGTGGGATTGTGAGGAATTAAAATGGCAGCTGCAAACCTGCAGCCCCCCCCCAGCTTCTCTGTCTGGCCCTTGGGAGTCTCCTCACACTCCACCACACTCCTAGGTGTGGCTTTGCACCCTCTGTGAGTGTTTTAGCCTATCTTATTCAGCCCTTTTCAGGCATTCATTTGTGTAGGATAAATGCCCATGGATAGCAGGGACGTGGCCACAGGCTCCCAGCC
Source organism: Podarcis raffonei (assembly GCF_027172205.1). Taxonomy (NCBI): domain Eukaryota; kingdom Metazoa; phylum Chordata; class Lepidosauria; order Squamata; family Lacertidae; genus Podarcis; species Podarcis raffonei. The sequence goes on along the minus strand of NC_070614.1, from coordinate 37,832,186 downwards.
TATGCATATTTGTAAGAATGTACAGATATTTTAATGATTATGTTTTGGTCAGCATAAGAGCCTGCCACTCCCCCATGGGTATTTATTCTATGCAAATGAACAACTCTCTTTATTTGGAAGTCTTATTGACAGCCTATCCTTAGGACTTTGGAGGTTTTTGTTTGTGTCCCGAATTATTTGTTCATGTGCTTTAGATGCTAAGTTCCAGTATTCAAAACATGTGAACAGTACCTTTTTGTCTGCAGCTGAAGAAGATATGAATGATCCTTCATGATTACATCCCAAACACAATGAAGTGTACAGGTGATGGTGAAGGCCAGAGTCAAAATAATGTGGGATAGTTTTTACTGGAGAGATTTGACTTCTAACTGGAATTTGAACCTGCTTCGCTTGGACATTGCTTTGAAGCCCGTTTATACTTCAGTTTTTCCACTGACATGGTAAGTTTAATTTTGCTTGAAGTGCATGTTTTCTTATGGATCTTTAATAGCATATTAAATGTGTGTTTAATGACCCTACTTTGAATACAATACTCAGGTTTGGGGTTGCATCACCTATTCTTATGGGGACTTTGTTGGGTCACATATAAATAGACGTTGCTGAATTTCTCAGCTCTCAGTTATTCTATGATCAATGTTTTTTGTTACATTTCAATTCCACATTCACCGAACACAACACAGTACAGCATACATGTGGTTCCCAGGCAGTCTCTCATCCAAGCACAAACTAGACCCAGACCTGCTTAGCTTCAGCAAGGCAACGGCATCATGTGCCTCCAGACTATACCATTCTGGAAATACTTTTACACATTAACAGTGCAGCAAACAAGTAATAGCTATGCATGTGTGAACTGGTCCTGGAATGCAGTTTTGAATAGGCAGCAGTAAAAATAAGAGCTGGTGTCACCTCTCTCCGCTTGTCAGTAGATTAGGGTTGATTCAAAAATATGTGATATTATGTCTTGAAGATTAATCCTGCCCGTTGCTGTCAACTTTTCCCTTTTTTAAAGGGAAATTCCCTTATTCCGAATAGGATTCATCGCAAGAAAAGGGAAAAGTTGACAGCTATGATCCTGCCTATGACAGTAATGGGTTTTATTTTATTCTACGTGTGCTCAGCCCTTTATTTTTATTGTGCCAGCCTGATGTGTATTTTTGCTGCTGCTGATAGCCCAATTAAAAACAAAACAAAAAACAAAACAAAGATTCGTGATGTTGTAGTTAAGAGTGTCAGACTAGAATGGGGGAAACTTAGGTTCACCCCCCAGCTCACCTGCCATAACCTCACTAGTGACCTTGGGCCAGTAGTTGTCTTAGCCTAACCTACCTAACAATATTGTGATGATAAAATTTATATGTGAAAGACAACTGTGTATGCTGCCTTGAGCTTATTGGAGGAAAGGCAGAGTATAAAAATAAATAAATGAAGTTCTATTTCCCTGAGTTTTTAAAATAATCTTTTATGTTTGTATTGCTGCTTTTAATTGATGCCCTGCTGCTGCTATGTTTATTATATATCCGATTTTGGCCCTTGCCGCTAATTTACTCACCTTATGTTGATTAGCTTTGCCACCAGCTGCTTCCGAAATAAGTACTTGTTAGATAATTAATGCTGAAGCATGCTTTAAAAATCCTCAGACTTTTGAGAGGTTTTTGTTATTCTAAGCCTCATTCTTCTTCAGATACTGCTCAACTTGCAAAAGAGAATGGGAGGGTCACAGCTGTCAAAGGTCATTCATATAGCTGGATATCAAACAAATCTAATTATTCAGAAATCCAGTAAAGCGTTGCAGCTCTAGGACTGGAGTTCACCAGACACCAAATGTGAATTTCATTTATGGAGTGACAGAACCTAGGTCATCTCACCTTTGTTTAAATCATCTCTCAGAAACTTCTATCAATGACAAGGAGCCCCAGTGATTCTGCAATAAAGTCTTCTCTTTGGAAATAATAGCTCTCTGCCTATTCTGCTCTGTCTCTCTGCTTTGACAATATGCTTTCTTACAGGCTTCCTATCTGAACTTTCTCCAGATTTCAAAAAAAACATTTCAAATCTTGTAGAGTTTCTCCTCTTCCTATATCCTTTCAACTCTACCACCTCACCCTTCATCTTCAGCGAGCTCTGTTTTCAATGGCTGCTCTAGGCCATAACCATGGTCTTCATTAGAACCTACACAATGGGGAAAGGAGTCGGTTCTTTAGCTAATTTTGTATTCTGCTGCTGGCATTACACCTTAGGATAAGAAAATACATAACATGAAAGCAGAGTATGAGGCGTGTGCTTAAGTCGTATGTCTTCCTAACATGCTTTGGGTTTCTCATATGAGAAGTGACAATAGATCAGTGACAGAGCAGCCCACATTTTATCCCTGGCAGTGCTGGGTGAGAAAGGATATTGGGAAGCAGATGAGGAAAAATCTCTTGCTTCAGACCCCAAAGAGCTACTACCAGTCAGACTAGATCCTAGTGCTGCTGCTCAATTAGATGGACCACTGGTTAATCTCGCAGCATTACTGGTTTATATGGGAGGATGTTCATACATTCCCTATGCTGAGAAGCATATTCTTGGGCTATAGGAACCTGTGGTCCTCCAGATGGTGTTGGACCCCCTCCCATCAGCCATGGCCAGCATAGCCAATGGTCAGAGATGATGGGAGTTGTGGTGCAGCAACAGCTGGAAAAGTTACCCATCCCTGTACTACAGGAACAGCTTGTGAATCTTGTTTATGGGGAGTTGGTTCAGGCTCCTCCTGGCATGAGACACTGGGGATACACATCACTCACACATTTTCCTTCGTGCTTTCACACCACGCATGAAGAAACTTGCCGCTCAAAGGAAAGACGAAGTCATGGCACCAACAACAATCATCCTTATTGCCCTGTTCCATAGCAAAGAATTGCCTGTCTGCTGGTCCCTACAGATTAACCAATGCAGCCCTGGTGATTCCAGTGTGCCAAAGAGAGAAAGCTAATGTAGAAAGAGGCTGGCAAACCAAATGGTGTTAGATTACTCAAGCAACTGGGTCAAGTCACAGGAGGAGGCCAATAGCTAACTCATTCAGTCTGGAAGCAGTACTCATGTTTAGGGATGGTGGAGAAATTCATCTCGCTCACATTTTCCCTTTGAATCTGTCTAATTCACACTTTCTGCATTCATAGGAAAACCGAAACACAGCTATCCTTTGAAATTTGCAAAATGGAAAAAAAAAGTGTAAAGGAAAGTGTACACAAAAAATAATTATATCAGGAAAGGTTTCTTTAAAATGTGTATATTAGGCAAAATACATACAAGAATGCTAGCATGATAAATATACACGATACTGTGCACAAATTTCCATGCAGACTTAAAAAAAAACAACCTGATGTGGAAATGGAGCTAACGAAACACAGGTTTGGAAAAGTTAGAGACTGAAATTGAGATATCCATCAATTCCTATATAAATTTAATCTTGGGGTCGCTACTTCCTCCCAAACAATGACCAGGTTGCTTGCAATAGGTTAATAAGGTACTTCCAGGTGGGTTGTAAAGCAGGTTGCTGAGGTATTACAGATGGGTAGTTGCTAAGCAGTGGGGTTTTTGTTTTGTTTTGTTTTTTAATTTATCAGATTTTCCCCAGAAAGGGAAGATCCATATTAAATTGAAGTTTGGTGGGGTGGGGAATATAGGCTGGCATTTTGGTGCACATGACATGGTGTGGATTCTGCAAAAATAATAATAATGAAATAAAATACATTCATGAGGAGCACTGATCCCACAGCAAACGCCCATTTGGAAGTACCCATAAATATACAAACAGAAACAAAGAAAAGGTTAATGGAAAGAAAACAGTTGGCTTAAAAATCATTACAATATTATTAGAAAAAATCAGAAAAATAAAAACAGTGCAGTCAGAAGTATAAATGTGCTATTCAGATAGCTATTCACTTCGAGCTGCATTGGTTTTCAGTGACAGGACTGAGCTCCAGAACATTTAAAGTAAGAAATGGTTAAAGTTTCCCCTGAGGAGGCACAGTGTGCATTTCTCTCATCACGAATCCATATACAGTAATATGGTGTTTCTTTTTAGATTGTCTTGAGTCCCAGCATCTAGAAATGTATCTCTCCTTAGTTTAATTTCTAGAAACAAAGATATCACAGTGTCCATGTCTATCTGTCTAATTACGGTAACTATCTGTCCTTTCCCTCTCTCTCCTAGGCATAATAAGGGCTCAAGAATTTTTGTTTCCGGGGTGGGGGGTGGGCAGGAGTTTTCTCCCACAAACTGGGAACGGAGTACAGCCTGCACCAGGTGGTGCCTTTGATTTATGTCCTCCTAGGCAGTTGTCTAGCCTGTCTATATCATTGTGCTAAGCTTGTGCAGACAACTGGATGCAGAACCAAAGTGTATGAGAAAAGCTGTGATTAAAGCCAAGAGGGACATCCAAATCAAGCCCTTCCATCTTCTGTCTCTTTTAGACAGGCGTCTAGTTTCCGTTTGATGGAGAGAGTCCGTTTCCCTGCCATGGCTGCCTGGCTAAGTCATTACCCTCCTGCTGTGAAAAACTGGTGCCTCGTTTCTAAACTGGCAATGTGTCCAGATATAACTGGCACTCTTTCATTTCCAAGGTTTTCTTTAAACCAGGGGTGCCCAAACTTTTTTCAAAGAGGGCCAGATTTGAAGTGAACATGTGCGAGGGCTGACCAACGTTGATGAGCTTTTTTTTACAATTTTACCTCAGGACATAAACTGCCACAGGGACCGGATTAGATGGACCGGTGGGCTGGATTAGGCCCCCAAAACGGGCTTTGGACATGCCTGCTTTAAACCTTCCCCGCGCCCTCCCCCCCCCTTTCAGCTTTTTTTTTTTTTTTTTGTCTTGAACCAGAGTTAGTACAATCTGATCAGTCTCTGGAGCTCTGTATTGAGACTGTATCACTGGACTATTTTTTGAGCTGCAGGGTGATGGCTCATTTTCATATCGGAAGGACAGGATTATAATCTGTGTGTCATTTTCAGGGAAAGCCCCAACATTGGGCATCTTTGCATTCATACACTGTAGTCGTCTTCAGGCATTTGCCTAAACAGGCAAGGGTCAAAACTGTGCTGAGGGGCATGCAAGCCTTACGGCCAATAACCCTGTGTGCATGTGCTCCTTTCAGCAGGTATCTATGTGTGTTCAGTTGAAAGAGTTTAGAAGTCTCTGCCAAATTAGGAAACTTGACTTATAAATAAACGGTTGGTGGTTGGATGTGCAAGCCTCCCCACCCTTTGGTTTGGGGCCCAATTCAGTTCAGATCAATGCATATCTGATGTGATTCGAACCCCAAATCTGAATTCAGAAATATGAACCTTCAGATCTCCCATTAACTTGTATTGGGAAACAAACACAGCCATATTTTTTTGTTTGTTTGCATGAAAGTTGGTGACATGGTAGCATCATAATAATAATAATAATAATAATAATAATAATAATAATAATAATAATTTATTACTTATACCCCACCCATCTGGCTGGGCCTCCCCAGTGGCTTCCAACAGAATATTAAAAACACAATCAAACATTAAAAATTTCCCTAAACAGGGCTGCCTTCAGATGTCTTCTAAAAGTCAGATAGTTGTTTATTTCCTTGGCATCTGGTGGGAGGGTGTTCCACAGAGGGGATTAACCATACCAAATTTCAGACAGGTAAATCCAGGTTTTTTGTGCTAGCCATGTTAAAGATGATTCCCCCCCCAAAAAAAAATTAAAATACTGTAAGTACTTCAAAGGTAAAATGGCAATAACCTTCTTGTTGTTTCATGTAAGTGCATGCAACTTGGAGACATGGTAGGCCTTCCAGGGGTGATTAGCTGAACCAAATAGCAGGTGCCTGGATGCAGAGTTTTTGTGTGTGTGTGCTAGCCACCTTTAAATTATGTCTTTTTCAAAAAATAACATATACAGTATTTTTGAAGACTGTACAGTCAGCATAGTGTTCAGTCCTGCCACTTCTCAAGCTCCCATGTTCAGGCAGCTAAGGACCAACAGTGGACTGGGTTTCCTCTCCTTTCCAACCACAGTTGATGCCCCTACAATGCTGCTGCTGCCAGTGCCTACTTCCTCCTCAGATAATCTCTTGGCAATTGGAGTAGGCTTGTTCCCACTACCAGCAGACTCAGGACAAGGAAGAATCTGCATGGGCTGCTGCTGCTGCTGCTGCTGCCCACCACTGCAGACTCCACTAGGATAGACTAGCTTAACTGGGAAAAGGACCAATTTGGCCAGTGCTGTTGCTGCTACTGCCAGCACTGCTTGTCATCTCTGCCTCTGGTACTGGCTGGCAGCTATGCAATCTCTGCCTCTGGTGATGGCACCGTGGTTGCTTTGTAGATGTCTCATGCTAGTGCTAAAACTTCAATATTTATACACTCACTGTGTGCTTGTGCACTGACTGTGTACAATGTACTTATAAGACTTTCTGGCACACACGCTCAAGCCAAAGTACTAACAAAGGCAGGCACAGAAAACAGAACATGGCTGCAAATAAAACGAATACCTAAGCTAAAAAAAAAAACTTGTACCAAAATTGTGGGCGATAGGGATACGGGAAGTGACACAGCCTGAGTCAACAGTAAGACTAAGACAACAAACTGTTTTTATTTTTAAGAGTAAGGATGGAACTGGGAATGATTGGGAAAGGACTCGCAACCAACAGTTAAATAAGAAAGTTTGGGTACTGGTATGAACTGAAGGATTAACATAATATAAACTGAACGAGAGGATGGGGCAGGGATTGATTAGAAAAGGTTGGAAAACAAACAGGTATATATACACACACGAAAGAAAGACTGAGTAGGAAACTGAAGAATAAGCAAAATACAAGTGCAGCAAATGCTATCAAATACTTTCTAGTGTTCAGAGAGCTTACCAATGAGTGAAAGGCAGTGAGAGCAATTGTTAACACTTCTCTACCCCTCCCCATAAACACTGATGAGAAAAGTGTTGGCTCTCCTGCTTCCCCTTTCCCCACCCTTGCATTCTTCTTATTTGGTGTTGTTTTGAAACACTTTGGAGACAGGCTGTCTGGCTTTCTTAGAGAGTGTTTTATGCTCTGGATTGGTCCAAAGCACTTTATATCAATCAAACTCACTTCTGACCAATCTGGAGCTGTTTTAACTCACTTCAGACAAGGCTTGCTTTGGTTTGAGATTCATCTGAAGTGATTGCACAGCTTGTATTAGTTGCTTAATGCTGCTTATTGATTTGAACATTTTTTTTGCCATTTTATTGCTGCTTAGTATTTGTCATTTTCTGCTATTTTACTGTTTTTAATAACTGCTCTGGGACGCGGGTGGCGCTGTGGGTAAAACCACAGTGCCTAGGGCTTGCCGATCGTATGGTCGGCGGTTTGAATCCCCACGGTGGGGTGAGCTCCCGTCTTTCGGTCCCAGCTCCTGCCCACCTAGCAGTTTGAAAGCACCCCTAAGTGCAAGTAGATAAATAGGTACCGCTTTATAGCGGGAAGGTAAACGGCGTTTCCGTGTGCTGCGCTGGTGCCGGCTCGCCAGAGCAGCTTTGTCACGCTGGCCACGTGACCCGGAAGTGTCTCCGGACAGCGCTGGCCCCCGGCCTCTTAAGTGAGATGGGCGCACAACCCTAGAGTCGGACACGACTGGCCCGTACGGGCAGGGGTACCTTTACCTTTACCTGTCTTCTTTACTGTTCCATAACACTGTTTTTAATGGAATGTGTAAGCATAAGGTAAGTAAATGTTATTTAAAATAAATTAGTGGTGCAGATAAATCCATGCGTTGCTGTTGCCATGACCAAGAATCCTATCCCCTCTTCATCAAGTTGCCTTTTTATTAAACAACAGCCCAGTGTTTTAAACCCTTTCCCTCCAAATCATTACATATCATGAAACAAAGTATGATAGGCAGATTGTAAATTCCTTGGGGCAGAAACTTGATCTCTTACACTTTGCAAAACATCATGAACAATGAGTATGTTGATGATGATACTAATAACACCACCTTTTAAAATCTAATAAATGAAAGAAATTAGTGACCTTTAATTATGTTCTGAACCTGTTTTTTAAAGTAGTTGCCACAACCTGGCTTGTTTTAGGCATTTTTCTTGTGATATGTAAAGCCAAACTGACCCAGCCCACCTAATTCAAAAGCACAATACTTTTTTTCACAGTTCAGAAGTGAAGGGGTGTTCATTCCCTCCGTTTTCCTTCATGCGTTCCATCTGCCTCTTAAGCATCTGAAACCAGTTATCACGCCTTCGTTTAATCTTCTTTTCTCCAAGCTAACTATCCTGCTCCTTCCGTCTCTCTCTCTGCCTCCCATTTGTCTGGCATTCTAAGCTCTCCAATTTGTCTGCAAAATGATTGTGGATGGAGTAGTTGCTGTGGGGGAAGAGGACCATAATGATAAGGATTAATCCATCAAAGGATTCTTTTAGCCCATTTTTGCGATCGGTTTGCACCTGGAGCTCACAATCATTTAGCCAGGAAGCGATTTAAGAGCAGCTCTGCTATGATGAAATGAAGCAGAAAGGTTTTTGGGTGTGAGTGAAAAGGGCAAGCCTTCAGAAAAATGTAGGTTGGCTAGGAAAGCCCTGTCAAAACAGCACACCAAGCAAGTATTTGGTCCTGGCAAATACATTGTTTCTAACTTTGGCCTTGGTAAGTCTGCTGACGTGAGTTTTGAGAGGACATAACTATTGATAGCAGGCAAACTGTAGCCCAGGGCAATGGGCCTTTTGCCAATATTGCTTCTCTACTGAGCCATTGTCTGCCAGTTCACACATGCGTCTTAATTTTTCATCAGGTAATTACCGTATTTTTTGCTCTATAGGACGCACTTTTTTCCCTCCAAAAATGAAGGGGAAATGTGTGTGTGTCCTATGGAGCGAATGCAGGCTCCTTGCCTTCAGCGATAGCAACGTGAAGCCTCCGAAGCGCAGAGGGAGAGCTCCCCCCGCGCTCCGGAGGCTTCGCGTTGCTTTCGCTGAAGCCGCCTGAAGCCCCCGGAGCGCAGGGAACTCCCGCTGCCCTCCGGGGGCTTCAGGCAGCTATCCGCAAGCCTTCGGAGCGCAGCAGGAGTTCCCGCTGCGCTCTGAAGGCTTGTGGATAGCCGCCTGAAGCCTGGAGAGCAAGAGGGGTCGGTGCACACCGATTCCTCTTGCTCTCCAGGCTTCGCTTCGCTGGAGAGGCGCTGCACAGTTTTCCCTCTCTGCGCAGCGCCCCTTCAGCGAAGCGGGAGGAGAAATGGAAGGGGCTCCGTTTCTCCTGCCGCTTCGCTGAAGGGGCGCTGAGCAGAGAGGGGGAGAATTCCCCCCCCCATTCTCCGCCTCCTATGGTCCAGTGCATCTAGAGCGAAAAATACGGCACTTAACACACTTCAGCAGCCAACCTGGTTGGCTCATGTGCCTCTAACAACCGTTTCATATACAAAAACCATCAGGTGAAACATTGCACAGCACAAGGATAAACGTCGTCACCTCACAACAAATCCTGAACCACAAAGGCATAGCTGCTATAAAAAGTTGGCAACCTCAGAAACATGAGGAGGTATGAAATTTCAGCCAGCGGTGTTGAAGGTTCATTCACACATGTACATTGTATTTTTTTTTTAAAAAAGATATTTATTGATTTTTTCCACCTTTATACATTAAAAATTCAAAAAGAAAAAACAAAAAAGTTAAAAACACATAAGGTTTACAATCCTTATTTTCAATAACACATTTCCCTGACTTCCCCACACCTCCCCTTCTTATATTCCAATTCAAATTGTTAATTCAAAAAGTTCTTGTCCCCAATTTTTGACCTTTTTATATTTAATTCATTAAAAAAAACAAACCAATTTTAACTTATAAACATCAGTATTTAAACATCAGTGCTCATTCTTAAAACTTTTTTCTAAAGTCGTCCCAACTTCCCTTCCACGAATTCCCCAATTTTCATACTAATAACAAAACAAAATAAAAAAAACAGATAATTATTCTGCACCCTTTGGATTCCCAAACCCCACCCCCCCTTTCCCGGTTTCAATCCCCAACAAATGTCCATCAGTCTTAGTCTACTATCAGCCTGGAGACCTCACGTCCGAGGCTCTTAATTCTCTCTCAATTCCTCTCTGCCGGTTTTTTTGGTAGTCCTTAATATTAAACACCAGATCTCGGAGAAGCTCTGTCCCGATAGGGTCCATATTTCTTCCAGCCAGACCTCCATACTTAAAAGTGGAGCCTGAATCTTGTTTCTTACTCCTTTTAAGTCCAAATGTCCCAAAAGCTCCAACTTTCACCTTAATCAAATTTGTAATCCATAGGTCTTCAGATCTCCACATAAGGAGATCTCTCCATTCTTCAATCTTCAATTCAAAACAGATTTTCATCACCCAGTACTTATTTTCCTTTGTAGCCATCATGTCAGGCCTCTGGCTCTCCTTCGTCATCTGCAACATTACATCTCCTCCTTCCTTTTCCTCAGAAACAACATATATCTCTTTCTCCACACTCTCAAATCTTTCAAGTTTCTCTTCTTGTCCAGCTGCATGGACTTCATGAGTCAAGTCCTTATCAAATTCAATGGATTTGTTTACTGTTAAGTCCAGAGTTGCAACATTTGTAGCCAAAACATCAATTTGGCCTTGTAACTTTCCCAAGAGAAGAAACACTCTGTCCAATTTAGCTTGAATTTTTCCTCCTTCAGCCATTCTTGTAATGTCCCAAAATCCCCTCTAGAGGGATTTTGGTTATCTTCTTTCCAGTTCAAATCCAAAAATCAGTTTGTATCAGTTCTTCCTTGTTTTCAACAAAATATAACCAAATTGTAGCAAATATATCCAGCAGAGATAGCAGAAACAAAGTTCTCTTTTTCCTTCTTGACAGCTAATTTGACAGCTGTCAAACTCTTCTATATCTCCTCAACAGGCTCTCTCGCGGATCACTCCCGGGTCCGGGGTGGCGGCACTTCGGCTCTCAAAATTAGCTCTTATCCTCCAGTGAAATTACTTATACTGCCAAATCGTGAAATTAATGTCTTTTACCCAATAAAGAAGAAGAAATTCTCTCGACCTTAGTTAGCTAGTCCTTGCTTTAGATTATTTATAAGGCGGGGAGACGGACTTCCTGTTTGCGCCTTCCCCGATCGTGCCTAATTCAAAAAAAATATATATTTTTTCTTTACAAATCCAATTTCCGTATTACTCACGGGTTGTTGCTTTTCACACATGTACATTGTAAGAAACACGCAAGGCTTGAGGGGTTGACTTTGATTTGGAAAGTGGTGCATGCAGCTGCTCCGATCAAGCTGACGAGCTCCCACAGCTGCATTTCATTCATAAAGAATCAGCAAAGGTGATGTGCAGTTTGGTTCTCAAACAATCTTAATTTTTGGCATGTGCTCAAGATTGGAGATGAATAGTTATATATTGGCTTGCTCGGGGCTTGAGAGAGAGGAACTTTTCAGTGATCTTTTGCCTGCGGCATCATGCAAGGAAGCTCATTCATCAACAGAATGCTTCTGATGGGTGATGAGAAAGTTGAAGTGATGCAGCGCTGGGCACCAGCTGCAGGAGGATTTAAAACTTATATAGGGCTTGGGGTTTTTTTTGTCACAGCACACATCAGAATAGAGTACCGTCATGTTTTTATGCCCATGGTAGCCATTTCAGCACTTTTATCAAGATGTGAGTTTCCCTACCTCCCTATTTATTTCAAGGAGGACCAGTTCACCTCAGCTGTGAGAAATTGGAACTGTTAAAGCAGCACTGTTAAAGATCCACAATTGGTTTTATTTTCCTCTAGTATCAGTTCCCAGGAAATGGCAGGGTTAGGTGTAGAACTGAGATGCTATCCTGGACCTCAGAATGACTAGTTATTAACTAGTTTTTGCTAACCCTGTATCCTAACACCGAACCAGGGTTTGGCAGGCTTTAGGCTTTTGGGATCTACTTTGCTTTTTACTAGAACCCCCATATCCACCAGCTGCACCCCAGTGCAAAAGACATACAATTAGAATTAAATTATTCTGAGCCCAATATTGTTTCTTGAGTACCAGAACTGAAAGGGGCTCAGAGACCCACTCCTGGTTACTCTGTAACCCCCCCACCCCCCGCTTGCTTCATTTCTACAGTACAGTGGTACCTCGGGTTACATACGCTTCAGGTTACAGACTCCGCTAACCCAGAAATAGTGCTTCAGGTTAAGAACTTTGCTTCAGGATGAGAACAGAAATCGTTCTCCGGCAGCGCAGCAGCAGCCGGAGGCCCCATTAGCTAAAGTGGCACTTCAGGTTAAGAACAGTTTCAGGTTAAGTTTGGACCTCCGGAACGAATTAAGTACTAAACCTGAGGTACCACTGTATAATCTAGAGCAGGGAGTAGAGATGGACCAAGGTGTCTATTTCAGTTCTCTGTTTCTAGTTTTCCTAACCTTAAATTCAGTTCTCCACATTTCTGCAATTTGCCATTTTATAAAAAGAATCCTCATAAAAATTCATCAGCACTTTAGGGCAAATATCTCCCAGCGAATACATTTAGTATGCAGTTTTGACTAGTGTATATATTTTTTGCATCTCTGTAGCTTACTTTCACTAATATGCACATTTTTATCTACAAGTTGATCCAGACCTGCCCTTTGCCCACCCTTGGATGAAATCACAATTTGTCTGGCCTTTCTCTACTCGTTCTTGGCTCCAGCCTGGTGCTTTCCGATTCCTTCCCCTCTTGACTCCATAAAACAGGGCCTGCATTAACTTGGCTTTTGGCCTCACCATGCTTGGGTGCCTGTTGTTTCTGATGGTCTCGCTTGCCAGTTGTTTTTATATCACACTCTGGCTTGTCCTGCCTTCTGGCATGTCCCCTACCCACTTTTCTGAAACAACAGGGCATGTTGCAAGTTGGATTGTTGCTATTCCAGCTTTGGGCCTCATCCCAACATAGCCGACTGACAATAACAAAACAGGAGACATGCTTGAGCCGAATTCCAGTCAAACCTTGGTTCCCAAACGCCTCTGTTTTGGAACGTTTCAGCTCCCAAACACCAAAATCCCAGAAGTAAGTGTTCTGGTTTTCGAACATTTTCCAGAAGATGAACATCTGGCACGGCTTCCACTTGAGTGCAAGAAGCTCCTGCAGCCAATTAGAAGCCGCGCCTCAGTTGTTGAACATTTCAGAAGCTGAACGGGCTTCCAGAATGGATTACGTTCAATAACCAAGGTTTGACTGTACTTGCTTAGCCAAAATGGCCCCTTGCTCCTAGGCAAAAGGTAGCCATAAATCACTTCACAGTGTCTGCATTAGAAGCTGGCTGGAGGCCTGCCAGAGCGGTGTAGTGGTTAAAGCGTTGAACTTAGGACCTGGGAGAGGGTTCAAGTCCTCACTTGGCCAGAAAGCTCCCTGGATGGGTGTCTTTGGGCCAGTCACTGTCTCTCAGCCTAACCTAACTTTCAGGGTTACTGTAAGAATAATATGGGAGAGAAAAAAAGCATGCATGCCACCTTGAGCTCCTAGAAGGAAAAGGTAGGATATAAATATCTTGCTGTACAGTGGTACCTTGGGTTAAGTACTTAATTCGTTCTGGAGGTCTGTTCTTAACCTGAAACTGTTCTTAACCTGAAGCACCACTTTAGCTAATGGGGCCTCCTGCTGCCACCGCGCCGCCGGAGCACGATTTCTGTTCTCATCCTGAAGCAAAGTTCTTAACCCGAGGTACTATTTCTGGGTTAGTGGAGTCTGTAACCTGAAGCATATGTAACCCGAGGTACCACTGTATACATAAAAATGTGAGGCTGTCATCTTGCTGCAGATTCCATGGGTGCCAAGGTGTACATGCCAACCCCAGCATGACGACAGGGTGGTAAATGACCTAGATGAGCAGTTTAATGTGCTTGCAAACTGCTCTGTGAAGTTCCTCCCTACGTTCATTCAATGCCACTGCAGCCATGCTTAACAACAGGAGTGGGGGGGGGGTGTTTCACAAACTGTTCTGTGAAGTGCTTCTTTCCCCCTCTTTTAAATGCAGCTTCAGTGGGGCTGTAACAGAGTGGGGAGAGGCACTTCAGGAAACTGCTCTGAAGTGCTTTCCCTCTCCTTTAAAAGGGGTAGGAGTGGTAGTGAGCTGTGAGGGGAAGGACTGGGGATGAGCTCTGAGGCTGAAGGGAGGGGCTTGTGGCAAGCGGGGGGGGGATAAGTGTGGGGGGGATGAGGGTTAAAGGGAGGGTGGATTGGCAGCTGTGAAGGAAGCAGGGCTGACAAAGGGTTTGGCAAGTAGGTGGGGTTGGGGAGTAGAGTGAGCAGGGGTGGCTGTCCCTAGTAATAGTATAAATAAATATTAGTTTGACCCATCATTTTAAGACACTAATGAGCAAACCTCAGCATTCTTCACCTCTACCTCCTCACCATGACATACACATTTCACTCCTCTGCCCATTCGCTTTCCAAGCTTTCTGTGTCCTCCTTCCTTCTGGACCATACCCTCTGCCCCAGCTTCCCTAGGATGTTGTATTGTCAGCCCCCTGTCTTATTCTTCCCTAAGCCCTCTGCAACTTCCGTCCTTTCTTCCTTACATACTGCTTCCTGCCGTTCCCCGCTCGAGGCCCAGACTGTGTTAGCCAATGACATTCAGAGACATGCTTTGTCCTTCTGTGATGCTAGCACAGCTCTAGTCGATTACTGCCAGAGGCGACTTCATCGCCACAAAATCTCTGCCTACATCAAAACACCTGATACTCTATAAACAAGATTCCATGCAGCAGAGGATCTTTGCATTTAAAGAAGCAGACACTGTGCAATAGAAAATTCAGACATTTGTAGAGAAATACTGTGCTTTATCTTCTCCTCCCAACTCACTCGGTGAGACACACCCCAAATGCTAGAAAAGGAATACATTATGCAAATTCAATAGCACACATCACATATAAGGAAGTCTAAAAGACACAAATGCTCTTTTTGGCTTTAGCTATTTAGTGGCTCTCACTGTGGAATGATATGCATAATCATGATTGATGTGCAGCCCTTAATGGATTCCTCACCTCCCTCCCCTTCCCCCCAGAACATGTAGTTGGTAGCAGGAATTAACTAATATAGAAGGGACAGAGGGGCATTTTTTTAAAAAAGTGAACCTGCTTGTTTTACAGCTTCTAAATTTAATATATATAAAAACTGAAAGTTTAAGTTCTCTGGGGGAAAGGGGGATTAAACCATGAACAGGCACCTTGCCTTTTTCTCAGGGGCAAATATGTTCTCTAGTAGGAAGTCTGGAGACCAGAACTATATTTTCTGTATATGAGCTGACACCTCACCCATAGTAAAGTTGGGACTATCTAGCAGTAAAGGTTTCATAAGTTACAGAGCACATGGACTCAGGCACAGTTCAAATTTCATAAATCTGACATAAAAAATCCAAGAGAGGATAATTAAAGCGAGGAGTATCTCCTTTGTGTATAGCTTTGTAACATTTTTCTTGCTTTTCCCTTATGAGCAAAAAGATGGGGAACAAACTTTTTACTACATTCTGATAAAAATTGGTTAGGACCGCCAAGGGCCAAATAAAATGGTCTTATGGCCTGTATCTGCTCCCCAGGACCTCAGCTGCCCACCTCTGCATTAGAGAGCAAATGCTATAAAGAGCAGAGTTGCATAACTGTTGTTTTTGTTTTCTGTACACTGCCTTTGGATATTTCTTATACATACTAAGCAGTATAGAAATGGTCTAAACAAAATAATAAAGAAAGAAACTGATGAATAAAATAGAAAGAAAGAAAGAAACCGATTAAAACACCATCAAATAATCCACACTTGAACAAGGAGTCTTTCAGCATTGTCTGAAGGCAAGGAAATGCAAACTAGGACTAGGGTAGACCCAGAAACAAATCTGTACTCCATCATGAAAGTCACTGGATGACCATAGGAGAGTCACCATCTTTTGGCCAAAAATGCCTGACAGGGATGTGGTGGGGGTAAAAGGGGGGCACCATGTGTGTTACCCCCAAACTCCTCGGATGAAGAGTGGGATGTAAATGTAATCAATAGCTGATATTAGCATATCTCAAGTGCAAAGAGTACAGTGGTACCTCGGGTTACATACGCTTCAGGTTACAGACTCTGCTAACCCAGAAATAGTACCTCGGGTTAAGAACTTTGCTTCAGGATGAGAACAGAAATCGCGCGGCAGCTGCGTGGCAGCAGCGGGAGGCCCCATTAGCTAAAGTGGTCTTCAGGTTAAGAACAGTTTCAGTTTAAGAACGTACCTCCGGAACGAATTAAGTACGTAACCAGAGGTACCACTGTAATGCTTTCCGGGACTACAGACTAACACCTTGTCTTCAACACTGAGAAGAGATACATGAATCATTCCCAGAAAATCGTGTGTGTGTATCCCAAGAAATCTCTGTAGATGTTTCCCCTGAACAGGCTACTCCAAATTTCCTGAGATTGGGATTTAGGTGAAATTCAGAAACAACTCCAGATAGTGGCTAGTGGCAAGATGTTTCAGAAAACCCATCTGATGTGTCAGTGCAGAAGCAAAGGATTATAATACTCTTAAAACCTTTTAAAGTTGTGTAGGACAGGAAATTTCAGGAGGAACAGAATTTTGCATCCCTGCATGGCAACCTGGACCATTTGAAATTCTCTCTAATTGAAGGGGCAGGAATTCTCCCTTTGTATTTAATGATCACAACAGTTTCCTGGAAATCTAAGAAATGGGGGTTAGATATGGGATATGATGAGCAAATCTGTCAATTTCAGTTTTGCTCAGTTTCTCATTGTTCATATCTGAAGTTCAGTTCACATTACTGTGCCAGTTTGCAATTTTTTAAAAGTCCTCATGAAAATATGTCAGCTTTTTCAGTGTGCATTACTCCTAATACACACATTTGTATATGCATTTTTTCCTAATTTGCATATTTTGCAAATACAATGCACTTTTTAATGTTATTCTCACTAATATGCACATTTATACACACTTATCTATGCTCCTTGAACACATTATTTGACTCGAGTGCCATTTGCAATTTGGATTAATGAGACTTCTGAAGGATGATTGTGTTCACGTATTGTTTTGGCAAGTGCAAATTAGGTGTATCTGCCTTTAAATGTGAAATGAACCGAATTCATCCTCCATCCTTCAATGTGGATCTGAATCTCTTAAAAATGACTGTCTTGGATGACAGGAGTGAAGGCCAAATAAGGTGAAATCTCTCTGCCTCTCTTTCTGTCCCCAGTGTGTGGACATAGGGCCGGCTCTGTCATGAAGGAGAGTGAAGCAAACAAAACCTTTCAAAGTATTGACCCTACTAGGAAATGGGGACCCGTTATTTGGGCCCTGCTTCAGGCATCAAAGTGTCCTGTCCCAGCACTGTGCACAAGTGCATATATGCGAACATTAGGAATGGGAGAGAAACTTGATTTTGTTTTGCAGTTTAATGAGAAACTACATAATTTGGAGAACACACAAACTGTAACACAGGGATTCTTTGAAATTTGCACTTCTCTGAATTTTGCGCGCGCGCGCGCACACACACACACACACACACACACACACACACAAATGTGTACAAAAATGCACACATTAGGGGACAGTGCACTGATTCACAAAAAAATAGCTACAAAAATCAATTATATTAGGGGAAAGTGCCCCCTCCCTTTAAGGACTAAGAAGAAAGGAGTTCCCACAATCTTTCTCCCTTAGGCTGACTGTGGTTTCACACCCATTCCTCTTCAGGCTGTAACAGGGTGCTGCTGAAATTTAAAGCCCCAAGCCCACCACTGCCTTGTTCTCGGGTTGAAACCTAGTTTAGCTGTTTCACATTGCTGTGAAATTTCTCATGAGGGCAGTTTTTAGCTGAGCAAATGTAGGAATACTCACGCTATAGTTTTCAAACAGCAGGTTAGCATTGTGCCTGCTGGCTTAATTCCTAAACGCCCCACATTTATTAGTTCTTTTGTACTTGACCTGTATAAATATATATTACACTTTCAGTGTGACACAGACAGAATGAATGAAGCCCCCCCTACACTGGTGTCTTATTGCTGATGTATTCTGCAGCATACTCTCGACACAACAGTGCATCAGTTGTGAATTGATTCTGCTTCGTTAGTTGTTCTGCAATGCTTCTCCAATGCTACCACATTATTGCTGTCCAGAGGGGTTACAGCACAGCCAAAAGTTTGTGTGGTATAGCAGTTTAGATCAGAAAAGTAGCATGGGCTAGGGCATAGCTGTCAACGTTTCCCTTTTTTTAAGGGAACTTCCCTTATTCCGAATAGGATTCCTCGCAAGAAAAGGGAAAAGTTGACAGCTATGGGCTAGGGGTGTGGGCAAAGGGTTAAGTAACCTCAACCTCTGCGTTTCTTCCTCAGTCATATTGGTGGTGGAGCCTCTCCTTTGTATGCAGAAGGTCCCAATCTCATTCCCTGGCATCCCCATGTGGAGCTGGGGAAGACCCCTGCCTGAAACTCTGGAGAGCCACTTCCCTGTCAGTGTGGACAATGCTGAGCAAGATAGATCAATGCTCTGACTTGGTATAAGGCAGCTTCCTGTGTTCCTTCCTTACAGGTGTATTTCGTTTAACATCAGCAATGGGAGATCATCCAGGGATCTTTGGGTGTACAGTGGTACTTTAGGTTAAGTACTTAATTCGTTCCGGAGGTCCGTACTTAACCTGAAACTGTTCTTAACCTGAAGCACCACTTTAGCTAATGGGGCCTCCTGCTGTTGCCGTGCCACCGGAGCACGATTTCTGTTCTCATCCTGAAGCAAAGTTCTTAACCTGAAGTAACCTGAGCTACCACTGTAATATGTAATCTGACTCTCTGAAACCCCAAAATAACTTTTCTTCAACTTACGAGTTTTCTGCGCGCACAGTCTTCTCTGCCTCTACCCCAACCAGTCTTCTGTCACCTGTCCCTTATTTTACTCAACCTCAAAGCCAAGCAATGGATTTACATTGAAAGATGTGCGAATGAACAATAGCAATGAGCAAACAAGTTCAGGAGTGAAACGCAAGACGCTTGCAGCTTAGAATTATATATGTAGCCTATTTGGGGCAGTGGAGATCAGCTGTATGGGTTTTTCCTGTGAGTGAGGAATCCTGTATGTGTATTTCTGTGTATGATCACAGGTTCCAGTGCAAAGCCACATTTATAAGTTCTGCAAATGACCCATCGTAGCTGTCTAAAAGCAGCCAAGTGAGAAAAAGAACTATTTGAAAGATCTCTGCTTCCAAACCATAAGCCAGGGGAAACAAAAAAATAGAATCAGAAAATAGACCTGCGCAGATTATAATTCTGCATACTGATTTCCCATCCAAACTAGACCTTATCATCCAATGCATTGTCTAGGAAGGCATGAGACAGAGGCCCAATTCAGAGTTAACAATAATAAGAAAATGTTTGTTAAGATTAAGTTGCACACCTGCAGAGGTTGTTGTAGGAGAAGACTAAGGGGCAATCTGTACTGGGTGGCTCTTCCCAGCTGAGACATTGCTGTGTCGCTTTATCTTACAAATGGAATTGCCATTTGGTGGGCAGAGTGTGCTATATTAATAAAATTAATATCGAATTCCTTGCCACAGCCCAGTGATTACAGTGGGAAGTTGCTGATTAGTAGACAGCATTTTCTCTCTCTCATGGAGAGAGGAGTCAGGCAAATGCCTGTGCAAGAGTCAGGGGTGGAGGAAGGAGGGTGCGGTGGGTGCTGGCTGCCCCGGGTGTCACCACTTGAGGGGGGGGGACAAAATGCCAGGCAGCACTCACAAAATGCCAGGCGGTCTCCTGGGAGAGACGCGGTGGCTTGGGTGTGTGCAGGTTCCGCGCAGCCCAAATGGTTTGCCTGCTGCCTCCCCCCAGCTGTAGGGCAGCTGAGAGGGAAGAGGCAGGCAGACTCTGGAGGCCCTGCAGTGCGCCCTGCCCTCACCCCGCCCCTATGGGCGACACGCACTGTCCCTGGGCGCGCCGCCGCAGGGTCCAGGCACCCGAGCGGCTTCCTCTGCCGCTGGCAAGAGTCAGTTGGTGCGTGGGCGGGCACATTGGACAAAACCTAATGCTAAAAGTACTCTGCAGCGCTTCACAGGATGCGGCAATACAAATGAAGTTGTTGTTTATTCATTCATTATTATTTCAATTTATATCCTACCCTTCCTCCCAAAGGAGGGAGATTAAAAGATTTAAAAAGCAGTTCCTCACTGCTTCTCTGAAACAAAGCCCTTCTTTTTCCTATTGTTGCAAAATGGAGGTTCAGGGATGAAAACAGCTGACAACACTTTATGGCCCAAGAAGCCACTCCTTCTATCCATAAGTTAAGATACAAGTGGGGGGGGGGGAGTGTTGAAAAAAAAGTTTTTCAAGTTTAAGGCACTGCCAGTGATTTCAGTGAGAACTGCACCATGCCGCAATCTGACCTACCAACAGCAGAATAATAACAAAACCCAAAACACCACTAATAAAACAATTCTGAAAACACCAAAGAATAAACAGACAGAAATCACGGAGGGGAGACGGATGGACAGATTAGCTAGTCAGTGCATCATGTGGCGCACATGGAACCCACGCCCTGCTGTCGTGAAGTGAAAACCATCGTGCAAATTGGCCCACAAATAGATGGCTGGGTTAATGCATTTCTCAATGCCTATAATGGGAAATGCCACATTTTGAGCCTGCCTGAAAGCCACACAGACTTGTAGGCAGAGATTTTGTGACAATGGGGCCTGGGCAGGAGCAGAATCATTGCAGAACAGCCAGAAGATAAATACAGGGGGTTCAATATTGCAGTTACTTAACTGCATGATTTTGTAATGAATGATTGAGTAGAAAACTACTTACATTGCTTTTGCTTATGCTTATATCTTGATAAGTAAAATAATGAAAGTCTTAAGGCAGCAGCAGACCCGATGCTATTAGCCAACCTTTTTAATTAGTCAATACCTGTGTGGGGCCCCCCAGTCTGGTTTGGGACCGTGATGGGGGCAAATAGACACACTATTGTATTTTAAGATTCTGTTGGAAGCCGCCCAGAGTGGCTGGGGAAACCCAGCCAGATGGGTGGGGTATAAATAATAAATTATTATTATTATTATTATTATTATTATTATTATTATTATTATATCAGTGGTTTGCTATGTCTAATTGCAGACAGCATTTGCTCAATTACTAATTGTGTGAATAACATCATGTTTGCTTTGGCTGTTCCATTTTTCAAAAGTGCATTAATATTCAGAAAGGAGGCCTAAAATATCTCTCAAAGGGGCAATCCCCCTTACCCACCCCAGTGTCCTGGCCATATCTTTCCCTAGAAGCTCTGCTAATCTAACATCAAATACATGGGTGTTGGTTGTCTTGATTAAGTGTTAGCTGGCAGACTCTCTGCATAGTCTCAGAGGCACTCTTTTTTTCCTTTCCAGTTTACACATGCAGTGAAAAAATAGTTACAGTTAATATGGAAAACATGGCTTTGGGTTCTCTGTGGAGGCTCCTGATTCTGTGAACTGTCATCCTTACGTCAAACAGAAGATGATACTTTCAACCATAACTCCCCCGTTTCAACCTATACTGTGTTCAGGTAGAGCCTGTCCCTGTAGAATGGGAGATGGATGAAAGATGCTAGCAGAGGCAAGGAGATTATCCTTCATTAGCAGGAGGTAATCAACGCATCAGCATTCTGCATTGCAAGTGCTTGGGCTAAGCCTGAAATTGCAAACAGATGCCAAGGCTGAGGTTGTGAGCCTGATGGATGTGGCTGGGGTGGCGCAAAAAAGGAAAGGGAGAAAGACAAACACACTGCTTTTTGGTAAATAGATGAGAACAATGTGTTGGGTGGGGGCGGCATATGCAAAGAGATAATTAATTGATGAATGGATAATGGAGGGCTTTACTAAACTGGGGAGGAGGGCCTCACACTTAACCAGGGGCTGCCAGCAGTCCAGATCTAGTCACCATCTTCCCTTGTTAGTCCACACATCCCATCCCTTATGATCCTGCATGTAATGCATTGAACGTGCTGTATCACATGGAAACACCAGCCCACATTCCCTGGGTGCATAGAGAAGATGGTGGGGGTGGGGGTTGGACACAACAATGTTGGGAAGTGGAGGAAGCTGATCAAAGGGAGGGGGCAACTTCAGGAACAGGGTGTGTGTCTGTGTTTGCTTATGAAAGTGTGGGTGGGGTCGGGTGGGGAGTAAGGGAAAAGAAAACTGGAACATGCTCAGGTAAACCATTACCTCCAGGCAGCTCTGCGGGTCCACAGGTAGCCCTCTCCTCTTCCACAACGTCCATCCAGAGTTTCTTGTGGCAAAACTTCCACAAGCCATAGTGGGCCGCCTCGCAGACGAGGGATTGGTTCTGCTTGTAGGTGTTGAGCTCCACCCAGAATTCTGTGCCCACGGCCAGCACTGTCAGGGTCATCCCCACGATGGCCACGAAGAAGGCCAGCTTGATCTTGCCCTCTTGCTCATCCGTCAGGACCTTGCGCCGCTTGACCCCTGCCCGTGTGCGCCCCCCCATGCGCTGCTCCTCGTCTTGGAGGAAAAAATTTGGCCACATCATAGCCCCTTGCCCTGCTCCCCCTTGTCTTTTGAAGGGATCTATTTTGGCTCTAGAATAGCTACCCGGAACCCGGTTTGCAAACCCCCCAGGCTTTAAGCTGGGTCTCCTTGCAGCTTCTCTTGGCTCCTATCTAGGTCAACACGTTGCATGCAGTGCTGAAAAGTTGCTTGACCACCCTCACCCCACCCCTGCCTTCTCTACCCAATGCCCTGGCTTCCCAGGGTGAGGCCAGGGTTGGAACAGCAGCTACCTCACCCCCCCGGCCGCCTTGGCAAATGTGTGGAGCACCTGTTCCTGCTCTTCATCGCCTAGGCAATCAGGGTTATTTTAAGGCTCCGGGGCGCATAGACAGTCTGGATGTGTGTGTGCCTGTGTGCCTCTGAAGGTTTTGACGATGCGGAGGCCAAAATGGAAAGCTCTTTCAGCAGCAAGGGGGGGGGGACCCTCTTGCCCCACCTTACGACAGCACCCCCTGCTGGGACCGGAATACCTCGAGGCATTTTCACAAGTCTCTGGAACTTGCACCGGCTGCAATACCTCTTTTGGATTCACACTGCCCTGATTAACAGCAAGTATGCACAGCACTAAAATCATGTACTGTACAAGTCGGTCTACTGCTAGGCACACTTCTTTAGAAGTCCCACGGGAAGCAAGTGTTGTTTCCAACAAGTGCTTTCCCAGCAAGTATGCCAGCGCTTCCTCCTTCTGCATTTGCAGTTGTAAATCTTTCCTCTGCTATGACTTTTCCTTAGGCCAGGTAGGGAAGCCGTAGTCCTCCAGACATTGTTGGACTACAGCTCCTTTCTTTGAGCCATGCTGGCCATGGGCATTTGAGTTCAACATCTGGGGGGCTGTTAGTTTCCCATTAGGCAAACTGCTGTCTCTCAGCCCTCCCTTCTCTCTCCTGCCCCAATACACAGTACAGACAATAGCAATGCTGACTGACCTTTCCGGCTTGTTGTCAGGATTAGCAAGTGGTCATCTCCAGACCATCAGTGTTTTGTGGGAGGGATTCAAGTGCATACCAGACATTTGAGCAATTAAAGGGAATTAATGTGCTCTGTTGGCCTGATGCAACAAATCCTCTTACAAAAAATACTTGATCTTTTTGCGGTTAGGAAAGTGGTGGGGGAGTGGACTGAAGAGTGTGGGATGGGCAAACAATTAACAGGAAGATGAATAACTACCGAAAAAGTAAATCTGGACGAATTCAGGCAGACTGCTCCTTGCCTTATAACCGCCCCATAAACAGATCTGAACGAATACTCAATAAGGACTATTCCTGGGGGAGAAATCAAATTCCATTTGCACTTAAAGGAAAGCCCACCAAACTTGTGATTTCTGAAACAATTCCTGAACCCAACCAACCTTAGAACTTCACCTTTTTTGAATTTTGCAATTTTGCAGGGCTCCAGCCAAGTAATACGGAAATGCACATATCAGGGTTAAAAATGCACATATTGTTGTTGGGGTGTGTGTGTGTACAAAAATGCATTGTAAGAGGGAAAAATTATTTGCAAAAATAGGGCAAATTCGCATGAAAATGCTGATGATTTTTTCTGAGGACTTAAAAAAAATCACACACTGTGGGAATGTGCAGAATAGAATTTAAGTTTGAAAAAAATGAGAACTAGACAGGAAATTAACAGAAACTGACAGGGAAAATGTGAAACTAACAGATTTATTCTGTAAATTTTTGTATGCAATTTTGCCTAATATACACATTTTTGCAAAGCAGCTTTCCCTAATACAATACATTTTTCAAACAGAAAATATGGGTGTATAGGAGGCAGTGGAGGCAGTGGAGTGCCTGGCGTGCTCTGGTCCATGGGATCACGAAGAGTTGGACACGGCTAAACGACTAAACAACAACAACACATAACTTGGCAGGGAAAACTGCATTGCAAAATTAGAAAATGTTTGTATTTTGATGCACAGCTGCATTTTGGTTCACTTATTGTTTCAGAAAGTGAGAATTAGAGAGAAATTTTCTTTTAAAATGCAAACTGAATCATTTCTCTCCCCCATCCCAACTTAATCTCCTTACACGAGCATAGCTGAGCATTTTATATTACCAAATAAGAGAAGCCTCTCTTGTGAAGAATTTCAAACTGTAGGTTCCTCAGGGCAGTGACCTGTCTTTTTGTATTTCGTAAATGTCATGTGTATGGCTGGTGCCATGCATTGGTGTCAAGTGCAACACACATTGAGGAAGGAATGAAGGATGACAAAAATAAAGAAAATAAGAAAGAAAGAAGAAGTATCAACACTTGGGAGGGGTTGACACTCTACCCTTTTAGCGGCATCTAAATCTAAATCTAAATATCTAATCCTCTGTGTGAACATAGAGGATTAAAAGAATGATGTTGTTGTTCTTTAGTCGTTTAGTCGTGTCCGACTCTTTGTCACCCCATGGACCAGAGCATGCCAGGCACTCCTGTCTTCCACTGCCTCCCACAGTTTGGTCAGACTCATGTTTGTAGCTTCGAGAACACTGTCCAATCATCTCATCCTTAATTAAGAAAGTAGACTATGAGGCTAGGGAGAGAGGATTGTGGTTCCCAATGGCCGATGGCTGGTTTTCCAGTTCTTCACTCCTCATATTTCCTTTTGTTTGGTGACTTGGATATAATTTTTAAACTTACTTGCATATTGTTGTTCTTGTTGCTATTACTGTTATTGTTATCCCTCAAATGCGGCTCAGGCGGTTGAAAGTCTATCGGTTTGGAAACAAAATGGGGCCACCCAAATATAGGACGGCGCTTTTTATATACTCTGGAGATTTCCAAGTTTATAAATTTGCAACTTAAAAGGAAAAGAAAAGTAAATCTTGCAAAAGTCGGCTGGAAGGACCTGTGAGCTTCCAGAACGTATGGAATGCTGTGGTGGCAAGAGAGAGAGAAGAAGAAGCTGGAAAATGGGGGGGGGGGGAGAGAGAGAGATAATAATAATAGAGGGGGACAGGATTAGGGTTGTGGAATGCATGCTGTGAGATTAAAAAAACACCCATGGATGTTTCAGGAGAAACAAAAGGAAAAAAATACATTTTTTCTTTCCCTCTCACCAAAAAACTCCCCTCCCCATTTAGCTACAAAGTGATTAGATTCAGGGGGTTGGCAGCCCCCCAGGGTTTGAAAACTCTAGCGTTGTAAGGCAGAGCAGGGGAAGTCTTCCAGAGAGGTGAGAGGAGACTTCTTCCTTTCTCTCTTTCAGAAGAAATCTTTCCCCCCTTCCCCCTATCACACTCTCCTGAGAGGCCTGAACAAGGCTCCTGTTCCATGCTGGCTACATATGTCCCTGAAAAGCAACATTCCTCTTGGGGTGGGGGTACAGAAATACGCATAGTTTGTGTTGCAAGCATCACCACCTGCAACCTTGCGTAGATTCCCGGATTTCTGGAAGGGGAATGAGGCCCAGCAGGTTGTCAACATGTGTTCCATCACAGAGACACCTGTTCAGAACCTAAGAATGGAATTGAGACCTGCTGCAGAATGATGTGCTCTCACCTTGGTGCGCTCCATATAGTCTCTGTTTTTTCTTCCCTTGTTCCACCTGTTGCTCCTGCTGTTTCTGGCTCCTGATTCCTCACCCCCTTCTTTGTTGCTCCTATCTCCCCCCCCATCTCATCTGTTGTCCCCCTTTCCCTTCTGTCTCTCGCTCTTCCGGCTGCTCCTGTCTTCCCTCCACCACCAATTCCTTTCTCCTGGTTCTTCCTCCTCCCTTCATACACAGCGGAGAGCCATTGAAATGGCTTTCAAATGCCTGTTGCACAAGCCTTGCTTAGAACAGGAGATAAGAGTAACTGAGCATGCATGCTCAGCAGACATGTAGCATTTGGAGGAATTTGCCCCTTCTAGGGGGTCTGGCTTTAATTTCTTTTGAAACTCTGCATACATTAGCTGGGCATGCTGGAATGGCTGTTTTTGTCTCTTTTGGGCCACATTTGGGTTGCCACAGACCGAGTTCAGCATTAGTGGGAGTAGTAGCAATGTTCCTGTTTTTCTGAATGGCTCATGGTTGCTTTGCAGCAATCCTGGGGCACCTCCACATTGTTAGTGGGAGTAGTAGCAATGTTCCTGTTTTTCTGAATGGCTCATGGTTGCTTTGCAGCAATCCTGGGGCACCTCCCCTTTGATTGTCCAGTGTTCCCTCTGTTGCCCATCAGGAGGCAGATTTTCTCATGAAATTATGCTTTAGACAAGGGCTAAAGGCGCTGTGGGTTAAACCACAGAGCCTAGGACTTGCCAATCAGAAGGTCAGCGGTTCGAATCCCCGCGACGGGGTGAGCTCCCGTTGCTCGGTCCCTGCTCCTGCCAACCTAGCAGTTTGAAAGCACGTCAAAGTGGGCTTCCAGTCAGCGCCAGCAACTGTAATGGCGGATTTCCTCCGATCTCCGGAGGAAATCTGCTTCGTGGAGCCAGGGTTTTACCGCTACGGCGAAGCGGGGACCCGAAAAAAATCACAGGCGGGGAAGCCTGTGAACTGAAGGCTCGGCGGGCTCCATTTGCGTCCCCCCCCGCTGCAAAGGAGCCTTTTTAAAGGCTCCGGAACATACCGGGGGTGAGCGGCGCGGAGCTGAGAGCTGTCTACCCGTCTCCGCGAAGTGAAGCCGCATGCCATGGTTGGAGAGCGCTGACTTCTTCCTCTGAAATTTGGACTAAAAGTAACAACCCGTGAGTATTACCGAAATTGGATACTAAAAATCCCTTTTTTTTGATTCGGCACGAGCGGGGAAGGCGCAAAGAGGAAGTCCGTCTCCCCCTCTTGTAAACATTTTAAAGCAAGGACTAGATAACTAAGGTTGAAAAGAACATCTTCTTCGTGAGAAGTCAAAAGTAACTAATTTCACGTTTTGGCAGTTTAAGTGAATGTGCTGGAGGATAAGAGTTAATTTTGAAAGTGGATTGTTACCCCTCCCCCAGGACCCGGGAGCGATCCGTGAGGGAGCCTGTTGGAGAGATTTAAAAGACTTTGACAGCTGTCAAACTAGCTGTCAAAGCTGAGAGGGAAAAAAAAAGAGAAAGAACTTTGTTTCTATTGCCTCGGCTGGTCATATCTGTTACATTTAGGTAACAAATTGTCGAAAATCAAGGAAAATAAAGGACTTTTGGATTTACAACTGGAAGGAATACTAAGTAACCAGTACTCCCCTAGAGGGGGCTCTGGGACATTACAGAATGGCTGTAAGTGGAAAAATACAGACGGCACTTGAGAAGATCTTTCGTAGCCTGGGAAAACTTCATGAACAAAGCATTGTTTTGGCTAAAAATGTTACAATATTGAATGAAAAAGCAAACAAACCCGCGGAAATTGGAAGGGACTTGACTCAGGTCTTTGTACCAGAACAAAAAGACTGTGCCCTTGAACTAAAAACTCTTGCAGCTGAACAAGAAAAGGAATTTGAGAAATTTGAAGAAGTTACACATGACAATTTAGAGGGAAAGGAAGGAGGAGCTATTATGCAGCAGAGGATTAAAGAAAGAAGTAAAAAACAAGATTTGGATTACAATCATAACTATGGAGACCTGGCAGGCCAAAGGCCTGTAAAGATGGATTTAAAGGAAAAGACAAATCTAATCAAAGTGGAAGCAGGAGTTTCTGGGACATTTGGACTTAAAAGAAGTAAAAAACAAGATTTGGATTACAATTTTAAATATGGAGGCCTGGCAGGAAGAAGTATGGACCTTATGGGGACAGAGCTTCTCCGAGATTTGGTGTTTAACATAAAGGACTATCACAAAAACCGGCAGAGAGGAAAGGAGAGAGACTTAAGGGCCTCGGATGTGAGATCACCAGGCTGATACCAGATGGACTGATGGACATTGGTTGGAGATTGAAACCGGGAAAAGTGGGGAGTGGGGTTTTGGGTATCCAAAGGCGGTACAAATATATATATTTTTTTTCTTTCTTGTAAATAATCTGTTTTGCTATTCTAGATTAAAATGGGGAAATCGTGAAATGGAATTGGGGTCGACTTTAGAAAAAGGTATTAAGAATAAGATTTGATGTATCAAGATTGAGATTTATGTTAAAATTGGTTAAACAAAAAGGACTTAAATATAATAAGGTAAAATTTGGGGATAGGAACTTGTTGAATTAAAAATTAAATTGGAATACAAGAAGGGGAGATGTGGGGAAGTCAAGGAAAAATGTTATTGAAAGGTATATGTTTGTTTTTGGTTTTTTTCTTTTTTTGTGTGTTTTGTTTTTCTTTAAATCTTTTGAAAACTTCAATAAATATTTTATTAAAAAAAAATGAAAGCACGTCAAAGTGCAAGTAGATGAATAGGTACCACTCCGGCGGGAAGGTAAACGGCGTTTCCATGTGTTGCTCTGTTTCGCCAGAAGCGGCTTAGTCATGCTGGCCACATGACCCGGAAGCTGTACGCCGGCTCCCTCGGCCAATAAAGCGAGATGAGCGCCGCAACCCCAGAGTCAGTCACGACTGGACCTAATGTTCAGGGGTCCCTTTCCCTTTAAAGGAAGAGACTAGGACAGGAGGGTCCAGGCCTGAAGGTGTTAAGTAAAATCCACAGAGGGCCAAGTGGCGATTTTAGAGTGTTCATCCATGCAATTAGGAGCAGGCTGGAGCATCTGGTGCCACAGTGGCCCCGCCCTGCTGCCCTCGGGGAGCGGGATGCTGTGTGTTCTCAGCACAAGCTGATTGCGAAAAAACACTGAGTTAGCATGAAATGACAGCTGTTTCAGGGCTGGCAGGAAATGGCAGTGGGAGATCTGTAGGGGGTGCTGTGCTGCAGGGAGTGAGATGCAGGCCGAGAAGACATGCTGTGCTGTCAGGAAGAAGGATGAATTGAGTACTGCTTTGTTTGTTAATTTTTTGTTGTGTGTGTCTTGCTTTATTAACACCTGAAATGTGTGGTTGTACCATGGGGCTTTGCTGAAAATTAAGTCAGGTTTGTCAGCAACAAGCTAGGCTAGCACATGATTTGCAGCAAGCTAGGCTAGCACATTATTTGCATCTCAAAACTGCTCTGTGACAGCTGTCAGCGTCTAAGGGCAGAGGTGACAAGAGTTGATGTTTTGGGAAATAAAGAAGTATTTATTTATCCTATGGCATTTTTACCCCATACAATGTCTGAGGTTGATGGGGCAGTGCCCCATTCACCCTAATGGACCAGCCTCCACTAGTTCCTAGTCAGACAACATGCACTCATGTGCTTTGCATGCAGAAACATCCAGGTTCCATCTCTTACATCTCCAGCTGAAAGGATCAGATAGCAAATGGTGATGAAGACCCTCCACCTGCCTGAGCCCCTGGGGAGCCACTTGCCAATGTGGCTAGAAAGACAAATGGACTTACCTGAACCTTTCCAAACCAAATATCATAACCACATCTTTGCATAATGGTTTATGAGATAGATGAACAGGTTTTTGCTTATGTTTGGATACAACTGGATGCCAAGCGGATCAAACCTTTGAGAACTGCACTGATGCTAACCAATTTTGCATCATGGTTCCAGAGATCATGGAGCTGGTTTCTGTCTATGTTTGGATACAACTGGGTGCCATTTTGAATCTTTCAGAAAACTGCCCCAATGTTAACCATCGTTTTCAAAATTATTTTGTTTCTTCAAATTCCCAAACAATGCCAAGCATGAGGCTGCTAGCAAGTGCTAGCTCAGGAGCAGGGAACACATGCTTTGACTGCAGAAGGCATCAGGCCTCATCCCTATGACTGCCTGCAGCAGCAAGTGGTGTGAATTGTCTCCGCTGGAGAGCCACTGCCAGTCAGAGGGGAAGGCCGAAGCTCAGCGGTAGAACATCTGCTCTGTGTGCAGGAGGTCGCAGGTTCAATCCCTGGTGTCTCCAGGTAGAATTGGGGAAAGACTCCTGCCTGAAACCTTGGATTAGTGGATTAGTGCTCCTCTTTCCTTTTCTCCCACAGTTCAAACATGTCCTGACAGCGAGCTTGTTGCCAAACATAAGGAAGAGATGGCACCCAAAGGAAATACAGACTACAGAGTGGGAGAGATCGAGAGCTGCCTATGAGCTAGCTGTCTGCGCAGCCACTCACCCTCACCCTAGCAAAGAACCTCCAGATGTTGCTGGACTGCAGTCGCCAATGGACATGCTGGCTGAGCCCAACAGTATCTAGAGGGCCACGGGTTCCCCGTCCCTACTCTAGTGCAAAGAGGGGGGTCACCCTTTTCAAAATCCCCAGAATGCAGACTTGATGAACAATGGGGCTAATATATTTAATGCAAATGATTCCCCCACCAAAGAATCCCAGGAACTGTTAAGGGTGCTGGGAATTGTAGCTCTGTGGTGGGTAAAACTACAGTTCCCATTGATCTTTTGGGGAAGCCATGTACTTTAAATGCATGGGGCATATGCAGCCCGTGTGTCTGTGATCTCCTCTAGAAAGCAGCTCTGTAGTTAATAGTAAGGTAGCAATGCCTTCTTTTGTGACATAAGTCATTTTGGCTGTGCCCCTTCCCCTCAGTAACAACCTCCCCTGGACATATTTTCATAGGACTTTATTTGAAAGGTAGATTCCAGTAAAAATCCATGCATTTTGTTGTTGTTGTTATGACAGACAGACTGTTGTTTTTATTTGTATTGTTCCCCCCCCCTCCTCTTACTTTATTCACCAGTAAGTAGCACAATCAAGTGGATTTTGCCCCTCTGAAAAAAAAAATGTTCTTGTATTTTTGTCTTTTTTTTAATATGAAACCCACTTTTATACAGAAAAAAACTTAGAACAGGTGAGGCTTTTCCACTGAAAGGTTTTCTTTCTCATTGCACATTTTAAAACGTACACTTTTCCTCTCAAATTTTAAATTGTTCACCCTCTCACATTACCACAAAAAAAGGAAAAAAAGCCCACCTCCTTACACAATTCTAAGTGGCCCCCCCTCCGAAAAAAACTATACACTTTCATTTAAACAAATGAGGGGGGGAAATACTACTTCTTAAAAGGCAGGAAGAAACAGTAAAGAGACAATCACAGTTTCTAACTGTTTTTCAGACATGGCTTTCCCATAAGATTAGCTACTGAAAGACGAGAAGTGTAGTCTCTGACAAACCTCTTACCAAGCAGTATTTCTATTACCCAAGCACTTAATTGTTTTGAAGTTTTAACATATCCTCTTTGACAATAAGGCTAAATCAAACCGTGCTGTATTCAGGGATCCTTGAATTCTTCATAGGTTGACCCTTAATTCTTCAGTCGGAGAATTTCAGACCAAAATTCTTGACCTGAATTTTATGTCAGCTGGTTTATCAGCCAGACAGTAAGCATGCTTAATCAGAACGAAGTCCTACTGCTTCTCATTGTGCTTACCTTCCTACTAAGTGCATTTAAGGTGGCAATAGTCTGCACCACCCTTTCCAAAGTCGTTTTGGTTTGGTTATACAATTTGGTTAGAGTTTTATTTTAACATATATATATTTTATACATTTGCCGAATGTGAGACATTCTGTTCCAGTTTTATTCTCATTCATGGAGAAAGAGAAGTGGAAATTGGGTGGCTGTCTTGTCATTTTTTACGTTTAGTTTTTGATTTCTGCCTTCTCTTCCCCTTCCCCTCCTCCTTCCCCATTAATGGTGAAATATATCCATTTTGTTAACATCTATTTATTGTAACTCTTCCCTGAGTCCATGTTTTAGGGTCGCTATAAAAATAAATAGTGTGGTTCTGATCTGACACCCCTGCTGCCAGTGCTGCCAGGATAGGCCTTAATTAACCTGGCACTGTAGTTACAGTCTCCCCTTCGGCTCTTGCTGCAGATGCAGGATATGTGAGTCCAACCCCCGAGAAAAGCAGTCAGTAAAACTAGTTTCTGGGAGATTATGTTTCCTAAGGAGATGGAAAGGGGTATACATTATACATTGGGCCACTTGGGATCTTGCGGCACCCGGTCAAAAAAGGAAATCCATCTGGATCGGCAGTGAGGATCTGCAGACCCTTATCTGCATGCAGAAGGGGAGCAAAGTCGAGCATGGTTCAGGATCAGGATACCAGGATTGTAAAACCGACTGCTTGCCAGTTGGCACAAGTTCCGCTGGGGAAATAGTAATCCCACTGTTGTTTAAAAAAACAAAACAACCAACGTAAATCAACCAAGTCCTAAGAAACTTCACAATCATTTTGTTCGTCTTCTCATATATATGTGTGGTTTTTTGTTGTTGTTTATATCTATCTATCTATATCTATCTATTTATATATTTATAATACATGTAAAAATTCTCCCTAGGATGCTGAATTGGGGGTGGGGGGTAGGTAGGGATGAGCAGAAGTGTAATCCATTTCTATTTTTACTTCTTGTTTCATTTTAAAAGTTCTTCTTCCCAATATCGAAAAGAAGATTAAAAAAGGGGGTCTATCTATCTATCTATTAAATGGACGAGACAAACAAATAAAGTCAGTAATGACTGGTTGATTATCATTTCAATGGGCAAGGGGTGCCTGTGTAAATAGCAGGGACCCTCTCCTCCCCAGAGACCTCTTCATCTCAGGAAGAGCTATGGCTCAGTGTTAGAGATGGGCTGGAAACTGAAAAAAGACTTCAGCCATACATGTACTAGAAGGAGATTGAAGCAAAGCCTAGTGGATTAGAAATACTTCTAAAAGCCACCAGGGGGCAGTCGGTCCTTTTGGATTTTAAAACACCTTCCCCGCCCTTAAAAAACAAAAATTCTGGCACTGTGTTTTGGCACAAACTTTTTTGTCAGCCCTTAATTAAGCTGCAGTGAAGGAGAAGAGAGGGTTCCCTTATACCCGCTGAGGAACAAAACACCCTCTTGATCCACACTGCAGCCCCAAATTTGGCACAGTACGCTGTGGAAGCCATCTTGTAAGAGGCTTACGAGTGGAGGAGCCAGGGTCTTCAAAACATATACACGCACACGGACGTCCCTTTCGGATTCTGAATCTGGCTGCCCATTAGAGATCTTAACCAAGTAGGCAAGGAAAACTATCCTCCTTCCTCAAGCACCTCTGAGACACAACAGCATCCCCTCTTCTCCATCCCAATGTGGGGTGGGGAAAAGTAGTCCATCTAGGTTATCCTTGAGGTGCCTGTTTTGAAAGGACAATGGTGTTTGGTTTAAGTGTCTCTTAAGCTGTAGGAATGGCTGATCCCTGTCACTTCATTCATGAAAGCCCCCTGGTGAACATACTCCTCCGCTACTTTGCCCTCCCCCAAGGTGTGAGGTGTGAATTTGGGTTCTATTGGCGGGTTAGAAAAAAGGAAAGCAATGCGAGTTCATGGATGGATGAGGGAAGGGAGGGAGGGGGGGCGGAAATGCATGGATGGATTGTTTTCTCGCTTTGCAACTTTCTGACTCTCCCAACCTACTCTCTGAGCTGTGTCTTCTCTTCATCTTTCCTCCTCCCTATGCCCCCTCCTCCCTTAACTCCGTCCCTACACTGGCGTTGTCTTCCTGTTGAGCGTGTTGGTGTTGGAGGAGGTGTCTTTGCCCAGGGTGCCAGTCGCCCCCGCTACACCAGGCCCAGTCACTGTGACGGTGACACCAGGGTCCTTGGGGAAGGTGTTGTGCAGCTGCAAGAACCCACCGCCACTGCCAGTTGCGCCCGACGCAGCCGCGCCCGTCGATGCCGTTTCGCTGGCACCGCCGTAGAGCGAGCTGACGTTGGCTTTGGAGGGGTCCCTCGATAGTGTGTACATGGAGATGTCAGTGGAAGGGAAGCCTTTGAGGCCCACCGGCGAGGTTTCTCGAGACTGTGATGGCTCGGTGGAGCGGGAGCTGGAGCGTGACCGGCGGCGGTATCGGAAACGGTAGCTGGGCAGGCGCAAGATGGCCGATGACGAGGAAGATGGGTTTTTCAGTAGCTCCGTGCGGCTCTTGCAATGGGCTTCCCGGTTCTTCTCAATGTATATGTTGACGGCCAGGACTCCAATCATCTCGGCCAGGATGAAGGAAAGGCCTCCAAAATAAAAGGACCAGCCGTAGGAGTAGTAGCTCTTCTTCTCGTCGTCGCGTTTTGTGCCAGGGTCTCCGGCATTGGCTGAGATGTAGACGATGACACCGATGATGTTACTGAGGCCTGAGGAGTTGTGGAAATAAAGAACAGTGAAATGAGGGAGGCTGTGGGGTGGGCAGGTAGAGAAGGCAGATGACTCACTGCATATGGATATGGGTTAGAGAAAGATGAAAGCGGGAGGGGAAATGGTGGCAGTGAATGGATACGTCAGGAGTTGTCAAGGCTCGAATTGGGAGCTCCTGGCTCCGTACACAGCTGCCCTATATATTGAGACGCTGAGACACTGTAGCTGCACTGCCCTAAATCCGCCTCTGGTAGGATAAGCAGGAAGAGAAAGGAAAGATGAGGGAATGGGTAAGAAGGTTGAGGTAAATAGTTGTGAAGTTGTAGATGCATGTATGAAGTGATAAAGGAAGGGTGATAGATTGGTAGAGAAATAAGCTGTGTACACATATCCAGCTTAAAAAACAGCTAGGTTGTTCTTTTCTCCAGTTCAGGTTGAAACTGGTTTGAGGGGGGGGAATGCACTGAAATGCAGCATTTCATAAGAAATGGAAGAATTGATACAGATTGTGGCTTACATCATGTGTATACCTCTTCCCAAAGCAGTATTGGGAACATCTGGATGCAAAGCAAATGGGAGTGTATACACAGCTATAGACTGGGGGATAAAGTTTTTGGTGGATCTCTGTCTGTCTGTCTGTCTGTCTGTCTGTCTGTCTCTCTCTCTCTCTGTTGTGTGTGTGAACTGACCACTGAATAGACACACACATGGAACTACACTAGAGAACCAGAGAGGGATTGTTTACCCCCACTCACCTGCAGCAACAAATAGAATGCCGGCACCTAGGATGATGTTGCGCTTGGACTTGTAGACACGGCTGGCAGCCACGCAGAACCCTCCCAGCAATAGCAAGATTGCACTTAGAATGGGGAAGATGCTTGAGGCTCGTACCACACCTGTGGGGAGGGGAAGGTAAGTTGGAGGAGATTACAATGCAGGAAATAATATATGTCTGAGAGCAGAGCTCTCTCCACAGAGAGAACTAGTCTCTCAGGGCATGTTCTGAAACAGCCTGCCTCATCCTGACACGCTAGTTTTCTATGCATACAGGATTTCTTCAGAAAAAATCTAGAGGGAAAGAAGTATTTGATGGTGCAGTCTGTACCTTCACTCTGAAATGGTGGAATCCAGCAAGGTCAACGCTACAAGATTCTGCCGATAGTTTGTTTTACATAAGTAATGCCTAAATCAATCCACAGCCTCTCTAGAGCCAACTTCATTTACCTGCCTGGTTTTATTGGCTGTAACACAGCATTGATGACTTGTGGCTACTGAGCTATGACACACCCTGTGTGCCTGTGTGTGGGCTGGAGAAGCTGTTGGAAACTGATGTGGGAAATGTTTCCTGTCGAAAGGTTAAAGATGTTGTTCATATTAATTATCTCCCCCACAACACTTTGGAAGGAGAGGTTGAAATTTTTGTAATTCACCTTGGACCAGTTCCTTGCCACAGTAATGGACTGGATGAGAGCCAGTAAACTGAAGCTCAATCCGGAAAAGACAAAGGCACTGTTAGTGGGTGGCTTCCTAGACTAGATGGATGGGAGACCGCCTGACCTTGAGGGGGTTACATTCCCTTTTAAGGAGCAAATATGTAGCTTTGGGGTGCTCCTGGATCCATTACTGTCATTGCCAGGTGGCCTCGGTGGTGTGGAGTGCCTTCGTCTGGTGGCCCGATTACACCCCTATCTGGACAGTGGTAGACTAACGTCTGTGGCCTACGCTCTGGTAACCTCTAGGTTGGATTACTGCAGTGTTATACAAAGGGCTGCCTCTGAAAGTGGTTTGGAAACTTCAGCTAGTGCAAAATTCAACAACCAGGTTCCTCACCAGAACAAGACGATTTGAACATATAACACTGATCTTGGATCGGCTGCACTTGCTGACAGTTTTTAGGCCCATTCTTCAGGACCTCAATACCCGAAGGATCACCTCTCCTCATACCAACCGACCCGGACCCTGCACCTGTCATCCAAGGCCCTCCTCTTTGTCCTCCCTCCCCAAAATGTTTGGAGGGTGGCACATGAGAAAGGGCCTTTTCTGTGGTGGCTCTCCTTCTGTGGAATGCTCTCCCCAGAGAAGCTCGCCTGGCACCATCATGACATGTTTTTAGGCATCAGACAAAAACCTCCCTTTTTACCCAGGCCTTTGGCCATTAAAAATCTATTTCCTGTTAAATAGGGGGGGCTGTTATTATGATTGTGTTATTATTACGCTATGTATTATGTTGCTATTATTATGCTGCATAAATTATGTTCTTAATGTTGTACACCACCCTGGGATCTTTTGATAAAGGGTGGTATATAACTTGAATATAAATAAATAGGCTTGAGCCACCTCTTAGAGTTGCACATAGAACACTTGACTGTCCAATCACATTCCCTGAATCCATTCCCCACACTTCTTCCCTCAGCATGTGGCCATTCTTAATAAATCATCCTGTCCCACAAAGAAAAGCAACAATCAAACCCCACTGGAACCAGACCTTGCATACCTGCCAACATTTCACGAGTGAAAATGTAAAGGCCATGCTTGTAACACTCTGATTCTCAAAGAAAGATTTACCGCCTCACCACTCTGAGCCCCTTTATTATATGTTGATGAAGGCTCTACTCTACCTCCTGTGTTCTGCATTTATTTTAAAGTCAGAGCTCTTAAACTGCAGCATGAGAAGGGGCAGGCTGTGCACTACAGGGCGCCTTAGTGGTCATGAACAGACATTTATATGTTTGCAGATACTCTAGTTGTTCTTATTTGCCATAGGTCATCCCTGGTTTTTTGTTTTGTACTCATCCCTCACAAATCACAATCTTTTCTTTCCTTCCGTCCTTTTTCTTTATTTTCCTTTTTGGCCTCTTGGGGATGTCTTGTTGGTTTCTGAGAGTATGAGAACTGCAGCCTTTGGAATTCTGCTCTCTTCCTGGAATCTCTAGAGGTTTCATGCCAGAGTGAACAGTGAATGCATCTTGTTGCCTTTCAATGCATGTGCATGCATGCAAGGGTACGATGCAATGTACAGCCAGCTGTTCCACACACTGCAGCTGCTGAGGTATATTTTGAAATGTTGGTAACTTATTGTCATGACAATTATTATTATTTTTCATTCAATTCTGTTTCAATTGTTTGTACATCACATACTTTTTAAAAAATCCCTAGCTTTAACCAAGTGAGCAAGCAGTCTCCCAGCTATTAAATCTGTGTTAAGGGGCAGGCAAGTAAATGATTAAAGTAAGCAAGTCAATGACCAGGGCTTTCAGCAATGTTGTAATGGGAGGGAGGGTGGCTCAGACAGCTATCCTTGGTATGAGAGCTGGGGTGTAATAAGCATGTCCCTATTTTTGTCTGTGAAAATTGTTGGGAGAGTATGTGCTTGCGTGCTAGAGACAAAATGTATCTTACCCCTCACTCAGATATTTAAATGTCATGGGGGCCTCAGGAGGGAGACGAACCTTGATGAACAACAATATTAGTATATTTCACACATACTTTAGGCATCCTCAAAAGCTAGATCAGTCATTTAGGGCCCTACTCAGCAGAATTAGTGGGGAATCCCAAACACAGAAGGGCTGGCATACCACATTGGCCAGGTTCACACATAATGCTAAGCTGCAGTCTATTTAACTGTTTTATTAAACCATAGCTTAGCATTATGTTTAAACAGTGTCACAGTGACTGAACAATGTGGGGGTTTTGTGGCCATGGTTTCTCTGGCGGAGGAAGGCGGGTACGGAGATGTGGTGTGCACTGGATGTCAGCCGTGAGGGCGGTTGACATCGCCGCGCCAACCCCACCCCACGCTCGCTGTGTGGGTGGCCCCTGGACGCTCACCGTGCAGACGGCTAGCAACACCCTTCCAGACGCTCACCGTGCAGGCGGCTAGCGCCCCCCCCATGCTCGCCGGGTGGACGGCTAGCCCTGCCCCTGTGCTGCTCTGGGTGCCGTGGCAGCTAGCTTTGCCCCTGCACAGTTTGTAGCCATGGTTTGTGGTTGGTATACAAACCCTTCTTTGTTTTTACTATGACACTTTTCCATGGTTTGTTTGGCTGCTGCACTCCAGATGCTCACCAAACTACCAGGCCAGAGTAATTGGGAAACAAACCAAATTTGGGGGGAACAAGCCATGGTTTGTTTGACCATCTTTGGGACAAATTGTGGATAACTCATGGTTTGTTAAACAAGCCACAGCTTAGTGTTATGTGAACTAGGTCACTGTGAAGTAATACACCTATGTAGAGAGGGAGGGCGTATGTCCAAAGTCTAAAATTACCTAACCGCGCCACTGGAATAGGGGCAGCAGTTTAACAGCGATAAGGTCCAGAAAAAAGAAGGCACTGCCTCTGATTAAGAGAGACAGGGAGCAGCATATGAGAATATTTTTCAGAGTACAAGAGTGGATTTACTTATGCGCAAGTGACTCCATCCTAACTCATGTCAAATCAGAATGGACTTTCAGAGGGACAACCAAGAGAACTCTCTTGCCGCCAGGGCTAATGTCAGTTCCGAAATATGAGTTCTGTGTCTCAGCTGTTACAAGAATTGGAAAGGAGGAAGGCAAATCTGTCTTGCATTGTTTTTGGTTAAAGGGGAATGTGAAATGGCTGCTCCTCTTTCCCTTTGAAAAGTATCAGGATATTATTTTAAAATATGTATCTATTTATTTATTTTAAATTATTTGTAGGCACATTTGTAGGCCTGATGGAACTGTTTAAGCGAAAGGTGAGGACTTCTGAGAAGAAGGAACTGTTAAGAGCACCTGGCAGAACAGATTGTCATTCATTAATTCTTGGCTAATCTTTAATTGAAAAGACGAGAGTAAAAAGTAGTAAAACTATTAAGATGACATTGGCTTGCAGATAGAGAAGCGCCTCCAAAATTGCTTTGGTCATGAAGAACACCCATGTTGGGCAACAAGGCTTTGCCTTTGAGCACCTAATCCTAGAAATGCACATGGGATATTTGTACCCATCACTGGCCGGAAGGCTCTTTCTCCCCCACCTCCCTCTCACCATGGCAAGAGACATGCTGTCCAGGTTAGTGTTTAGGGGCGACATTATTCTGGACAAATATCTGCACCAACTTTTGTCATCCCCTAAAGTGTACCATAAGTGTGCTGTTTGAACCAAAGCTTTCATGAACTGAACTAGCCTTGCTAGCTGGCTTTTGGTCAGAGGAGGTGAGATACAGGAGGTCTCTGAATAAGATCTTCCATATGTGTTTTCTTGTTGTTATTATTGTTGTTGTTGTGGTGGTGGTGGTGGTGGTGGTTATTAAATTTATTACCTGCCCTTCACCAGCAGGTCCCATGGTGGGTTACAACAATATAGAATTCAGAATTAAAAACAGGTAAAACAGAATGCAGATACAGTACAAGAATAGGATGAGCCTTGAAAACATACACCTCAGGTATCAAAGGCACTATTTGGTGTCAAAGGCACAATTTGGATTAGGACCTGAGATCAGTATTGTGTCTCCAGCAGTGGCCAATGAGATGCCCCTGGAAATCTCATCTGGATGAAGGCTGTAACCTTCTTTGGGATGGGACTATCCCCCCGCCCCCTGGCTGCTACCACTGCCTGAAAAATAAAATTCACAGCCTGAGAGTACTCCTAGTTGGATGTCTGTCACCAGAAACTCTTTTCACCTGTTTGGCTGGTTTGCAAGCTGTGTCCCTACTGAGAGGAGGTGGATCTGGCCTGTTTCCCATGCACTAGTTACATACAGACTGGCCTGTTCCATTGTTCTCTACAGGAGAACAATGCAGCTTGGAATTGGTATAAAACCCAGTTGCCAGGATACTTGGTAGGAGCAATGCAGTTGAATCATATGCAACTTATGTGACCTCAAACGCAGTGGTTTCCAATCAGTGTTCAAGGATCAGTTTAAAGTGCTGATTAATAGCTTGGTCTCAGAACATTTAGGGCCTTAAAGATTATCTTTATAATTGCCCATATGAACCTGTCTAGGCTTAGATCAGCAAGGGAGACTTTGCTTGCTGGTGTACCATTAGAAATTATTTGATTGGTGGGTACCACAGACAAAGCCTTCTGAGCATCAGCACCACTGTTGTGGCATTCTCTCACAGGGAAGGTCTAACAAGCTCCTTCCCTTCCCACTTTTAGACAGTGCTTGAATATGATTGACAGCACTGCGTTTTGCTGGTTTTGAATGCTCCCATGTTTTTCTATTTTTGTGCTCTACTTGATTTCTAATATTGTATGATATTGTTGTTATAATTATTTTTCTTTGAATATAAGTTACTTTGGAAAGTTGGTTTGGCAAAAGGGGTATAAATTAATTAAATAAAAATAAATAGACAGATAAATAAACAGAAACAAGGAGATAACTATCTATGGCCACATGCTCCAAGCGCCTGGTAATCCGAGCTGTATTGCTTCTGAATATGGAGCTCTGAATTTGAGCTCTTGGTACAGCAAACTAAATATGACATAATAGGAATCACTGAAACCTGGTGGGATAAGTCCCACGATTGGAATGTAATAATGGAGGGATACAATCTATTTCAGAGAAACAGACCAGACAAGAAAGGAGGAGGAGTGGCGTTATATGTCAGGGATGTGTATACCTGTGAAGAGATCCAAGATTTAGAACCTCAAAGCCAAAGTGAGAGCATTTGGGTCAAAATTAAGGGAGAGAAGAATAACAGTGACCTCATTGTGGGAGTTTACTATAGATCCCCAAGCCAAACGGAGGACATAGATGATGCCTTCCTGGAACAGATGGCCAAGCATGCAAAAGGAAGGGAGATAGTAGTAATGGGGGACTTCAATTACCCAGATATTTGTTGGATGTCAAACTCAGCCAAGAGCATAAGGTCAAACAGATTCCTCACTGGCCTTGCAGACAACTTCATTGTCCAGAAAGTGGGAGAAGCAACAAGAGGAACAGCCATTTTAGATCTGGTCCTAACCAATGTTGATGACCTGGTTAGTGGGGTAGAAGTGGAAGGATCATTAGGCGCGAGTGATCATGCTCTTCTGAAGTTTACTATACAGCGGAAAGGAGCAGCCAAGCATACTAGGACTCAATTTCTCGACTTTAAGAAAGCCGACTTCATAAAACTTAGGGAAGTGCTGGGTGAGATCCCATGGACAGTAATACTAAAAGGAAAGGGAGTTCATGATGGTTGGGAGTTTGTTAAGAGGGAGATAGTAAAAGCACAACTTCAGGCAATACCAATGAGACGGAAACATGGAAGG
This sequence comes from Podarcis raffonei, assembly GCF_027172205.1. NCBI lineage: Eukaryota > Metazoa > Chordata > Lepidosauria > Squamata > Lacertidae > Podarcis > Podarcis raffonei. Next base: position 37,790,420 of record NC_070614.1, on the reverse strand, counting down.
TGCCTAAAGAAGCCAGGGTGGCTATCTAAAGAACTTTTAACTGAGTTAAGATTAAAAAAGGATGTGTACAAAAAATGGAAAAGGGGGGAAACCACCAAAGAGGAATTCAAACAAATAGCCAGTACGTGTAGACACAAAGTCAGAAAAGCTAAAGCACAGAATGAACTCAGGCTTGCTAGAGAGGTTAAAAGCAACAAAAAAGGCTTTTATGGGTATGTTCGTAGCAAAAGGAAGAACAAAGAAACAGTGGGGTCACTCAGAGGAGAAGATGGTGAAATGCAAACAGGGGACACAGAAAGGGCTGAACTCCTCAATGCCTTCTTTGCCTCAGTCTTCTCCGATAAAGAAAACAATGCCCGACCTGAAGAATTTGGAGCAAATGATTCAGCAGAGGAAACACAGCCCAGAATAACTAAGGAGATAGTACAAGAATACTTGGCTAGTCTAGATGTATTCAAGTCTCCAGAGCCAGATGAACTGCATCCAAGAGTATTAAAAGAACTGGCAGATGTGATCTCAGAACCACTGGCAGTCATCTTTGAGAATTCCTGGAGAACAGGCGAAGTCCCGGCAGACTGGAGGAGGGCAAATGTTGTCCCTATTTTCAAAAAGGGGAAAAGAGAGGACCCAAATAATTACCGCCCAGTCAGTCTGACATCAATACCAGGGAAGATTCTGGAGCAGATCATTAAGCAAACAGTCTGTGAGCACCTAGAAAGGAATGCTGTGATCACCAATAGTCAGCATGGATTTCTGAAAAATAAGTCATGTCAGACTAACCTGATCTCGTTTTTTGACAGAATTACAAGCCTGGTAGATGAAGGGAACGCAGTGGATGTAGCCTACCTTGATTTCAGCAAGGCATTTGACAAGGTGCCCCATGATATTCTTGTAAAGAAGCTGGTAAAATGCGGTCTTGACTTTGCTACCACTCAGTGGATTTGTAACTGGCTGACTGACCGAACCCAAAGGGTGCTCATCAATGGTTCCTCTTCATCCTGGAGAAGAGTGACTAGTGGGGTGCCACAGGGTTCTGTCTTGGGCCCGGTCTTATTCAACATCTTTATCAACGACTTGGATGATGGACTCAAGGGCATCCTGATCAAATTTGCAGATGACACCAAACTGGGAGGGGTGGCTAACACCCCAGAGGAGAGGATCACACTTCAAAACGACCTTGACAGATTAGAGAACTGGGCCAAAACAAACAAGATGAATTTTAACAGGGAGAAATGTAAAGTATTGCACTTGGGCAAAAAAAAATGAGAGGCACAAATACAAGATGGGTGACACCTGGCTTGAGAGCACTACATGTGAAAAGGATCTAGGAGTCTTGGTTGACCACAAACTTGACATGAGCCAACAGTGTGACGCGGCAGCTAAAAAAGCCAATGCAATTCTGGGCTGCATCAATAGGAGTATAGCATCTAGATCAAGGGAAGTAATAGTGCCACTGTATTCTGCTCTGGTCAGACCTCACCTGGAGTACTGTGTCCAGTTCTGGGCACCACAGTTCAAGAAGGACATTGACAAACTGGAACGTGTCCAGAGGAGGGCAACCAAAATGGTCAAAGGCCTGGAAACGATGCCTTATGAGGAACGGCTAAGGGAGCTGGGCATGTTTAGCCTGGAGAAGAGGAGGTTAAGGGGTGATATGATAGCCATGTTCAAATATATAAAAGGATGTCACATAGAGGAGGGAGAAAGGTTGTTTTCTGCTGCTCCAGAGAAGCGGACACGGAGCAATGGATCCAAACTACAAGAAAGAAGATTCCACCTAAACATTAGGAAGAACTTCCTGACAGTAAGAGCTGTTCGACAGTGGAATTTGCTGCCAAGGAGTGTGGTGGAGTCTCCTTCTTTGGAGGTCTTTAAGCAGAGGCTTGACAACCATATGTCAGGAGTGCTCTGATGGTGTTTCCTGCTTGGCAGGGGGTTGGACTCGATGGCCCTTGTGGTCTCTTCCAACTCTATGATTCTATGATTCTATGATTCTATGGAGGATGCAGTTAGCTGTCATGGTTAATACCATTCCCCCATGAATGTCTAATCCTTTTACATGAATGACCTCCTGAGGGCTAATGTTACTTATATGCAAGCACACAGGCATTTCTCTCTCTCTCTCTCTCTCTCTCTCTCTCTCTCCTTCTGACCAGGCAGCTTGCATTTAAATTTACCTACATATGTGAATCAAGGCAGCACCCCACCCTTTCCTTAAGAAAGTTTCGTGAAAAAATTTAAATGATATTCAGGGCAGGGAGGAATACTTTCTTTTTTGCAGTTGCTTTTGCAAATTCAAGGCAATTAAATCACTGCAGAGCCCTAATTTGGCTGGAGCCTCTACCCTAGAGAGTAGTCAGCGTAATGATGATTCCAGCCCTGCATTTGGTATTTACCTGGCAGGGGTGGGGTGGGGGCTGCAAGAAGCCACTCAGCAGAACTGATGGGGAATCCTTGGCATTTCTGACACAGCTGCGTCTACCCTGCCGCTGCCTCTTTGTAAGTTGTCAGTAATCCCCAGCACGAAGAAACGATGAGTGAACTCCTTCTCTGCAACATGGCAGACTCAAAGGAATCCATAGCACTGAGAAGCAACTCCCTTTTGCAGTGCAGTAACCCCCCTCCCGGAAACCACAATATTTGATGCACCCCCCCCCCTTTTGATACGTAGGAGTTGCTGTCCATCTCCAGCTAAATCTTCTGTATCTCAGCCCCAGCAACCTCTGACACTGAGATTCAGTGGTATTCAAACTCTGTTTCCCCTGGTAACGGAGAACAGTAGAGACACATTACTGCCGAGGCCAAGGCAGGGGAATGAATAAGCCCCCTATTTATACGTACGTAGGAGGTATTCCGCGCTGTCGTGATCGTAGTCTGTGTCCTCTGGAAAATGGTTGATTTTCACGCACACCCCTCGCTTTAGCCCTAGAGCAGAGGGAGACAGAGATGACCAGCATTCAAAGCAGTTCTGTGGACGCGGCTTGAGCTCAGAGCAGCGTTTTTTGATGCATCTCCTGGTAATTGGCTCCAACTTCGTTGGGTTTTCCGTGACACACAATGTTCCCTACCAAATCCCAAGCTCTTACAAAATCTCAGCACAGTCTGCCAAGCCCCATTTCTCAAGGCAGGCCCGGCCACTATAAAGCGCTACCTCATAGGAACATAAGAAACTGCCTTCTACTGAGTCAGACAACAAATCCATCTAGCTCGGTATTGTATATGCTGGTCAGGGTTTCAGACCAGAATTTTTCTTAGTTCTATTTGGAGATGCCAGGAATTGAACCTAGGACTTTCTGAGTGCAAGGCTGATGCACCACTGAGCTATTGCCCTTCCCAAGAAGCCACCTAGAGCACCTAGGGGCACTGGGGACCTTCTTCAGGCCCAGAGTGGTAGGTTACCATAGTCACCAACATTGCTCTGGTAGTCCCCCAGTAAGCGGGATTACGACTGGCTAGTTGTAAGACCTATACCAGGCTTCCTCAACCTCGGCCATCCAGATGTTTTAGGCCTACAACTCCCATGATCCCTAGCTAGCAGCACCAGTGGTCAGGGATGATGGGAATCGTGGCCTGAAAACATCTGGAGGGCCGAGGTTGAGGAAGCCTGACCTATACGGTGGTTGCCAGCTCATTCGGGAAAAATGTATAAACTTTAAGGCACTGGGTGAGTCTCCACTTCATTCTCAAGATGTGGTGATGGTCAGGGTCTTGGGTGGATTTAAGAAGGGATGCATACTTTCACAGGTGACAGTTCTATCAATGGCTATCTAGCCACAAGGACTAAAAAAAATAGTCATAGTTATGTGTGCCATTCACTACAGGGTAAAGATAGGGAGGGTTATTATCTTGTGTTCTGCTTTTGGGTTTCTCTGAGCTGTCTTCTTGGTTGCTATGGGAAGCAGGATTCTGGATTAGATGGTTCTGTGATCCATCAGGACCCTTCAGGTGTCAGCCTTCACCAGACCTGGTGGTCTCCATATGATTTGGGCCACAACACCCATCACTCCTCCACCGACCCTGCCTGTTCTCCTTTCAGTCAGATAGAAGCAGGGCTATCACTATGATGTCACCTTTAAATGGCACTGAATGTAGTGCTATGTTTCTCTTAACAATCTCACAGTGCCCATTCCCCATGGAAAAGGCAAAAGCAAGCAGCATGGTTGCACCAGCAGGAGTTTGGATGTTTGTCTCTTTTTAATTTATTTTTTAAAATTCTTGTGCTTTAGTGCAAAAAAAGAAAAGCAAAAAAGGAATTAAAGAAATTAAAAAAAAACAACCCAGAAAAAGGTGAATGACAGCCTGTTTAAAAAGTAATGAGGGAAGGAAGGCACTGCATTGCAAGTAGGGATAAAATAAAAAAATCAATTTTGTTTCTGTTTTGCCGAGAATCTACGCAGTGAACCAAAACACAATTACTCTTTGAAAGGTACATTTCTCTGAATTTTGCAATGCTGTTCCACATAATATGCACAAAAAGCATATATGGCAAACAAAAAATTCATTATATTAGGGGGAAATAGCTTGTACAAATATGTGTATTAGACAAAAATGCATAAAAAATAAGTATTTTAGGAGAAATGTGCAAAATGAAGCTGACAATTTCCCCCCCATGAGGACTAAAAATATATTCAGGTTGATGCAGAAACTGAATTTAAGACTGTAAAAATGAGAAACAGAGAGAACCCAAATTGGACAGTTTCATCCATCCTTAGCTGCTGGCCATGTAATGATGGAAGCGTAGGAAGCCAATGCAGGCAAAAATCTTGCTAATGAGCAGCTTGATGAGGAAAAGGACGGGGGCTGAAATTAGTCTCCCTCTCTGGAGCTGATAATCTGCATCATTTCAAGCTTTCTGAAAGGTCTCTGGAATTCAGGTACGAGTGGTAGGGAGTGACAATGTAATGAAGGAATGCAGAGGCAAGTCATGCAGAGCTGAGAAGCTTCACCAACTTTGTCACCACCGCAGATTGTAGGCCACCCCAGGTGGGTCCCAAGTGGATCTGGTGAGCCGGAAGGGACCCTGAGGATAATCTAGTCCAGGCATAGGCAAACTCGGCCCTCCAGATGTTTTGGGACTACAACTCCCATCATCCCTGACCACTGGTCCTGTTAGGTAGGGATGATGGGAGTTGTAGTCCCAAAACATCTGGAGGGCTGAGTTTACCTATGCCTGATCTAGTCCAACCCCCTGCAATGCAGGAATATGCAGTTGTCCCACATGGGGATGGAACCTGCAACCTCTATATATCAACACCATGCTCTAATCCACTGAGCTATAATAATAATAATTTATTATTTGTACCCCGCCCATCTGGCTGGGTTTCCCCAGCCACTCTGGGCGGCTTCCACAAAGACCAAAAATACACTAAGATGTCATACATTAAAAACTGAACAGGGCTGCCTTAAGATGTCTTCTGAATGTCAGGTAGTTGTTTATCTCTTTGATATCTGATGGGAGGGTGTCCCACAGGGAGGGCTCCACTACCAAGAAGGCCCTCTACCTAGTTCCCTATAACTTTGCTTCTCGCAATGAGGGAACCGCCAGAAGGCCTTTGGCACTGGACCTCAGTGTCCGGGCAGAACGATGGGGGTGGAGATGCTCCTTCAGGTATACTATCAATGATTCTGTTTAGTTAGGGTCAGAGATATCACCACAAGCCGTGACTCTATAAAACCAGAGCACCAACAAGGGCTTTCCTCTCAGTACGAACAGGGCTTCAGAGGCTGATTTAGGACCACAGCAGGAAAGGGAAACAGCTAGTGTGGAAGGACCCTAATTTTGCTCTGTGGGGTGTGGCAGCATGAGCAGAGGAAGATGGCAGGGGTTGCAAGCACCTGCAGACCTCTGAGCATTTAAAGGCTTTCTTTTGCTTGGTGAGAACCTGGGATCTTTGACTGAGCCTTGTGTGGGCAACATGGCAGCCTGTTTACTGTTATGTGGGTAGAGTGAGGAATTCTAGAGCAAGGAGAGAGCTTCATAACAGCAACAATATGTACTTGATTGCTGTTGGTGTCCTGCCCACTGTGACAGGCAGGATTGTGGTGGGTTTATAGACTGCAAGGGCCACATGGGGGAGGAGAGATGGGGCAGGTTTCCCCCCTCACTGCAGTTGTATCTCCAAGGACAATGCTTAGGTTTTCTTTTGTAAGATGCCATGCTTTCCCAGTTACATAGGAGAAAGCAAAGGGGCACACTCCAGAGTAGGGACTAACCCTGCTCCCTGCCTCTGGTGACCCCACCCATTAAGAATCAAGCCTACTCCTCGCTCTATTGCTCCATTGTGTATTCTGTTCTTTGGGCACAAGTGTGGCTGAATGGTGGGACAGTGGGATGCAATGTTGGTGACTGGCTTTTAGAATATATCTGTATAGACAGATTCTTTCATTGCTGTTCCAGCTGCCTTCCTCTCATCCTGTCTCATCAACTGAATCTCTCAGTCAACAGCTGCTAGGCCATACTATTGGATATTGGGTTGCTGCCAAGCTTGCAGCTTAAGTTTGGAATTGTCACCCTTTGTTTCAATTGTGTTTTACAGAGAATCCAGATATTATTGCCAGCTTGTTGCATTCCGGTGTTTTCTTCAGAACTGATTTGTATTATTTTTATTCATTTATGCAATAAAACTGCTGCGTCAGCCTGTCTGGTGTGGAGCAGGAAACCATTAAACTTTTCTGAGCTACTGTGCCTTTAGTTAGAAGCCTCTGTCTTGTGGCTTCTGCCTCTTAATTGCTTTCCATTCAGCATGGCTGGTGAATTGCCCTGTAATTAGCCAGCTTCTATTCCCTGTAAATGCCGAGGGATGGGGTGGTGGTGGTTGATTACTGGTATCCTCTCATATTTTCTTCCTCTTTTCTTATTGTGAAATAACTTTATTTTACAATACGGAAGACAAAATAATGAGGGAAATTAGTAATCAAACCCTCCCACCCCACAGGGTAGGAACTCACTAATTAAGAGCAATTAAGAGGATTCATAGTTAATACTGCTGACACATTACATAGGAAGCAACTAGAGGTAGAAGCTGCAAGGAGAATCATAGAATCGTAGAAGAGTTGGAAGGTACCCTTAGGGTCATCTAGTCCAACCCCCTGCGATGCAGGAAGCTTCCAAGTAAAGTTGCAGACGGCGTCTGCTGAATCAAGCTTACATAACATTTTGCAACCATATTAGCCATGAGCAGAACCACCACCTGAATTTTCTTTCATGCTAAGTGGGGGAAAGCAGTGTCTCAGCAGTACTAAACAGCCCTTGTGTGTAGATACCTTTCATTTTTAATCAGCACTGAACTACAAAGATTTATGCTTTAGGACCTAGGCCCAATACTTTTCTCGCAAGTTCTTTCCACTAGTTTCATTTCCTCTTCTTCCAGCCTTTTCTCATGCTAGATGAATCGTACACTAAGGGCTTCTCCCTTGTTGCATCTTTGTTATTATTTGCTCCAGCTTGGTGTACTGTCCTACAATTCTCCTGTCTCCCTCTCCTTATTTTCCAGTGTTCTTTCCCTAAACTTGCTTTGCAGAGAGGGTGTTAAGGTTCCTGGCCAGTGGCCGCCCCTGAAACCTATCCCAGAACTTTATTGAATGGATTAACAACGTTTGGACTGCGCCCCTCACCTTCTAAGCAGCATATCCTCCAGAGGCCTGAATGGGTGAGCCCTCCAGGATCTTTCTTGTCTTTCTGGGGGGTTTCCTCAGTAGATATGTTGGTGGTATTGCAGATGAAGGCACGGGCATACAGCCAGTAATCTGTGCCAATGGCGATGATCATGAGGCCAAAGGCTGCAAAGGCCCCCACAGTGGTGAGCAGAATCTGGACACCTTTCTCACACCAGACCATCCTCTCCTCATTCCAGCGTTTAAGTGACTCCAGCTTGGCGGCAAGAAAGAAAACTGGGAGTGGTGAAGAAAAATAGTGGTGGTGATGCTTTCAAGGAAGCAGGTGATGAGTGCCTTGTCTATTGTGGTCGGCTTCCTCTTCCAGCGGGCAGAATCTAAAAGCACAAGAGCTTTTGGAAAATGGCACCAGGGGAATATTGTCTTTCACCAAGTTCAGTGTGTAGAAGAAACCGGGATGTAATATGGGCTGGGAAGGTTGTCCTACAACTGCTGCAAAACCCTAGGGAACCCTGTGAAGAACACAATCAGAGCTCCTTCTGAATTGCTTCTTACTATTAGATTCTCTTGGAAGTGCTCTCTTCAGATATTCTGTAGAATATCTAGGTGGACTTCAAGATAAGTTTCCAGAGAAGGTGCGATAATTTTTGGAGAATAGCTGGGAATTTTATGGATGGTTTCTGAGGAAATTCTGGAGATCTGTCAGACAAGTTCCCTCTGGAGGCCACAGTCAGAAGATGAAGGCTTGGGTAGCAGTTGGAAATAGCCAGGGGAGGATAACTGAAGAGTTTCTGGATCACTGTTGTGCAAATCCTGAAGAGCAGGTAGAAAAACCTCTGGGAGGCTTCATTTGGATTGCATCTAGATGCCTATTGGTGGAGTACTGGAAGGCTACTATGGAATATCTAGGTACCTACTGGAGATTTTCTGCAAGCTGGCAAGAGCCTTTCTGGAGGTGTACTAAATTACAACTGGAGAGCTACTAGAGATTTCTGGGGGGAAATCTGGATTGCCTCTAGGTGGTTCTTCTTCTTCTTCTTCTTCTTCTTCTTCTTCTTCTTCTTCTTCTTCTTGGACTTTCAAATATATTTTGTGGTCAAATTCTGTTTCTTCTTAATATGCAGCTTCAGCAAGTTTCAGGGAAGCCTAGAAATGTTTCCTGTTTCTTTATGCCAAGTTTACTTGACTTCCTTTTTTTAAATGTGCTTGTCCTCTGTTTCTTCCTTTCGGGTTTCTCTGAGTTTTGGAGACTTTGAGTTTCAGCTTCTGCTCTTCAGTTTGAGGCACACGTTGGTTTATGTGGATCGCTTGATCTCTCTGACTCAGCTTGACATGAAGCCAACTAGCTGTGTGACTTAAGGGGAGGAAATGAAGAGAGACAGAAAAAAAAGAACGAATTGAGTAAAGACATGCAGAGGGGGAAAGTTTTTAGCCCAATCCCTGATACCTTGATGTTCATTGCAGGTATTCTGGTCCTCAGATAAACTATTTATTTATTTTATAAATTATTATTTATTAAATAAATCAATAGTTCATCTAGTGATCTGCACTCCTATCCTTATTGCTAGTGGACTTGGTGGTTTACAATAACAAAACCAGCAACAACTGCAGAAGCAGGAGAAATTGAGTGTAAAAATAATGTAGGCACCTATAAACAGTAAAAGGCAATGAAAAGGGCCTCAGCCATTAGTCAACGCTATTAAAGGCATTTGATAACAAGACATTATTAATTTAAACAACACAGTTTAAAAGTATATAGTTTGATGAGGTGGTGCTTAAAATGATTCAAAACCGAATTTCCCAGCTCTGCGTCCCTCGTCCACAAACATGTACTTTTCCTCAGCACCATAGGCTAGTTGCCCTCTGATGGGTTCTTCTCAGACTTGTATTTTACTTTCTTTCAAGATTAAAATAGCTTTGCGGTCATCCAGGGGTGGAGGAAGGGGGTGCGGTGGGACAGATCGCCCTGGGTGTCACCACTGAGGGGGGTGACAAAATGCTGGGCGGCACTCACCACGGGGCCTGCAGCGTGCCTGAGCCAAGCATCTCTCCTGGGAGTGACGCGGTGGCTTGGGCACCCACAGGCTCCGTGCTGCCCCACACAGTCCGCCCGCTGCCTCCCCCTCAGCTGTAGGGCGGCTGAGTGGGAGGAGGCAGGCAGACTCCTCGGAGGCCACGCGGAGCATCCTACCCCAGCTCACCCTGCCCCACGTGCGGCTGGCCCCACCCCTGGGCACAGGGCATGCACGCTGCCCCATGTGCCCAATCGGCTTGCTCTGCCGCTGCAGTGATCCCCATAATCAGGATTTTTCTGTGCCTCGTATAGAATCTTCTGTGAAAGGAAGATGGACTTACAGTCCCTATCATCCTGGCTGCGTAGACACATGCATGTAAAGCACACGCACACCAAGAATAGTGTGAACTGCAAGTTACCCCTCACAGAGTTATAATTCCCAGCACCCTCAAGAATCCAGTTCCTAGGATTGTATGCAGGTGGGGGCATGTGCTTTAATTGTGTGGTATATTCGCAGCCCATATCTAATTTGGCCCACAGAGAGCAGGTGAAGAGGCAAACTTCCTTCTGGGTGGTTCCATATCTTAGAGTTGGATTTAGGGGAGCGTGATCAGTTCGCCTGCGCTTGATGCCAGGCCAAGAGGGGGCCGCAGGGTCCCCTGCGACAGTGACTTACAACAGAAGGCAAGAGGCTGGGGAGGCACTGAATTTTGGCGTTGCACAAGACGTTGCTGAAATTTGAAAACCCAAACTCCACCACAGGATTTCTAATTGCAAATTGGCGTGTGTGTGTGTCACATGAATAACTGCTTCCCTCATACTGCATATACATCTGTTTGTGGGAAACATGCCCACAGCCACACTGATTTTTATGGGGATATATGCAGATTAGTTTGAGAGATGGTTTAAACATGCAAACTCCTTTTCAGGCTTTAAGCCAAGAAACATAAAGCAACACTAAAAGGGTGCTTCTCTGTCTAGCATGTGCATAATGAAGATCCTTCACCACTGAATACGCAGAACTACCAATTAGAGTCCTTTCTATCAATTGCAGGTTGGCCAATTGCAAGGGAACATAACTATATTTTTCCAGCTATGTTTATGCAGTGCATACCCAAGCCACTATTCGTCAATGGAATAAAACGAAAATATATATAACACATCAGGTGGGACCATTTATTTCTTCACTTGCTGGGTGACTAGACACAAGAGACTGCCTCTGATCATGTGCCGAATTCGCAACCATTGAATTGTCATAGCAAGCCCCTATGAATCAGAAGGGGCAGGGATTGGATTTCAGAGAAGAGGTCTGTGGCTTCTGCAGAAATTTAAGCTTATTTTAACTTTAAGTACTTAGTACATGTCTACACCACAGGTGTGAACTGGTTTCACAGTCATTCCCTTTCTGCAAGCCTGGATCTTAGGAGTCTGCGAGATCTCAAACAGAATACTCTGCCCTGTCGCCAAACTAAAATTCCCAGGATCCTTTGGGGGAAGCCATGAATGTTAAGCAGGTATAGAATTGATACAAATTTGAAGCGGACCCGTATCCTTGTTAGTTTTGTATGAAGATTGCTGTTCTACTGTGCCTCATCAACACATTGCACCCTTCGAGACTATTGCTGTTTTCAGGAGGGAATCAGTCAACATACTAACCAATTCAGGTTGCAGCATGAAAGATGACTTGGTGCTCCTGTGAAACAAATCTGCTTCCCCCAAAACCACATTTTTTTGCAATAAAGAAAACGTCTGCACTGGAAAGTGTGGGATAACATTTGCTTGATGCAATAACATCTAAACTCTATGCCGACAAACCAGAATGAGTGCTCAATAAATAGTAAATGTCATCTGACGTCCCCATCAACTTTGTTCAAATAGATCAAGGTGCGTGCTCAATAAACAGATTGTCTGGAAGCGAATATTGTGTGAGGATACACCATGCAGGTTTTAAACAAAACTTGGCTTATTTTCTTAATTCCTTTACAGCAGAGCACCCAGGCTTTCTCTTTCATCTTTCCTTCTTTCTTCAGTTTATTCCCACGCCCGCCTCCACACCCTCAGTATCCTGGAGGGCCCAGTTAACAAAGTTTAAGGGGATGACTAAAAAGCAGTTATTGGCGAGAACTTGGGCACTGGGTGGTAAGTGATCATCTGGCTCCACCTGTAATGATACAGAAGGTATCGGCAAATTTGCAAATAGGCCACACATTTATGAAGCTGAAGTACTAAACAGATGAGATCTAAGGTCTTGCAAGCCGACTGTACAGAAGTGGCCTAAGGCTACACACCATATATGTAAAGCATATTCTTCTCCTACAAAGAATCCTGGCAGCTATAATTTTCTAAGGGTGCTGGGGATTGTAGCTCTGTGAGGTTCCCAGGATTATTTCAGGGAAATCGTGTACTTTAACTGTATGGAATTCAGAATTTACCAAAAGAGAAGAGTGATCCCAAACATAGAATATGAGGCATCTTGTTTTAGCTTTTGCGCAGATTTAGTAACGTTGCAACCAAACAGAAAAGGGGAAAGCAATATATTCCACCCTTGTATACCTTGCAGTTCTTACTTTGGGTTCTTCCTCAGAAAAGCCCAAATCTCCAGCCTTCCCAACCACTGTGGACTTTTGCCCAGACCCGTCAAAATTTCACAAGTAGCAATGGGAACACATTTAAATCTGAAATGCCTTGAGCAGTGCTGTTTTTTCTGGGGGGGACGCAGGGGTACGCATACCCCTAAACGTTTTGTGAATCTTAAATTTGGCCTCATTGAGGGGCAGTATTTCAATATGAGTAGGAAAATGAGAATACGCCTAAACATTTTTTAATGAAAACAAGCACTGGCCTTGTGTATATTTTAACAGCAGACAGAAAAGTGAAGAGAGAGCCTCCCCCAGGATGCATACACATAATACCTTATCAGTATTGTTATATATTTATTTATATCCCAACTTTCCCCCTCAAGGTGGCTTAAAGATAAAATAAGAGCAGCTAAAAACATGGGGGGATTAAAAAACCAATTATATTTGCACACCACCCATATCTCTGAGCAGTGTGAGATTCCAGAGGTTCCAAGCGCTTAGCCAGGGTTCAAACTTCTCGGAATGAGGGACAGCAGAGACAGCAGTGTCTTTAGGATATGTTATTTATTTATCCTACTACAGAACTGCAATTCCCAGCACCCACTACAAACTACAGTTCCTAGGGTTCTTTTGTGAGGGTGGGAATGAGTTCTGTATATGATTTAAAGGTATGCTGTGTACACAGTGCCAGACAAATGCTGAGTTTAGCCAACCTAGTTTTTCATTTGAATTACACATTTGCAAGATTTGAGCACCAAAATACAGTAAGTGTCACTTATCAAATCAGCGCCCAGGTGTGTTTTTCTTTGCTTTGCTGTTTTTGGCCTCCTATAAATACTAATTTTGGCTGGCAGAGACGTAACCTAATATTGGGGTCATCTTGTGCCTGGTTTGACAGCCTTATTGATTTGCTGGGTGCTCCTTTCCATTGCAGAGAATCCGGGATTCTTATTCTCCAGATTTCCCACATCTACATCTCTTTATCACACCCTGTCTCTCACCCAGTCCCAAAATATTCCGCCCCCATCCCAGACATTCAGAAGACTGCAGGATACAGTTCCCAAGTGAAGATGGATGATAACAGCACCAGGGAAACAGACTGATTGGGAATGTGAGCTTCAGTGTTCTCTACCCCAGTAGCAGTCGGGTGTACATGGTTAGAAATTAACTACTGTACAGTAGAATAAAAGGGACGCGGGTGGCGCTGTGGGTTAAACCACAGAGCCTAGGACTTGCCGATCGGAAGGTCGGCGGTTCGAATCCCTGCGATGGGGTGAGCTCCCGTTACTCGGTCCCTGCTCCTGCCAACCTATCAGTTCAAAAGCACGTCAAAGTGCAAGCAGATAAATAGGTACCGCTCCAGCGGGAAGGTAAACGGCGTTTCCGTGTGCTGCTCTGGTTCGCCAGAAGCGGCTTAGTCATGCTGGCCACATGACCCGGAAGCTGTACGCCGGCTCCCTCGGCCAATAAAGTGAGATGAGCGCCGCAACCCCAGAGTCAGTCACGACTGGACCTAATGGTCAGGGGTCCCTTTACCTTTACTTACAGTAGAATAAGAATAATAAAAGAGAATAATAAACAGACAAACAAACAAACAACAATAATAAACTGGTTACACAATCCTGCGCATGTCTGCTTAGAAGTAAGCCCCATTGAATTCACTGGGACATGGTGTTTCCAGATAACCTGTTTATTGAGCATTCATCCTGATTTGTCTGCAGGGAGACAGAAGATGTTGGCTACTTAATGAGCATTCATTCAGATATTTTTTTGGGGGGGAATGGAGTTGGATGACGAGTCAAAGCAAAGGTTATCTCACCTTTTCCACTGTATTTCCCGATCACCTTCCTTACTGCAAAAAGCCCGATCTTTGGGGAAGGGGGTTTGTTGCACAAGATCTCGCAATCAGCAATAATCATGCTACCTGGATTTGCCGGTACATGGTTGAATCCCACCTGGAAATAGGGATAAGTCTGGAAGCGCCTTTATTTTCAAGTAAGTGAAATTGGATCCTGGTCTTATATAAGAACATAAAATGGGCCTGCTGAATAAGGCCAGTGGCTCGTCTTGTCCAGCATCCTGTTCTCACAGCGGCTGACCAGATGGGAAACCTGCAAGCTGGACTCAAGCGTAACCACAACTCTGCCTACCTGTGATTCCTAGCAACTGGTATTCAGAGGCAGCAGGCTCTGGCAGAGGTGATGGGACATGGCTGTCGGAGCTTGAAAGCCTCTTTTGCTCTCTGTGCCTTTCCTAAAAATTCTGGAAGCCTTGACTGCCTCCACTAGCCAATATTTTCTGAAAACTACACCAAGCTCGCTACAGCCCTGATGGAGAGAACCCAGGCGTCCTCCTGACTCGAAGGACCTCTCCTGCTGTTTGAGTCTATGGTTCTCTGCTGCACAACTGCTGAATCCAAAGAGTGGTAGCTTATAGCCCCCAAGCCAACAGTGCCTATTCTCTTGCTAGAGTGCCCTTGATGGGTGGGAAGCAATCTATCCTAACAGTATCCATGGATACCATTTATAAAATATTGGTGAGAGCTTTAACTCCACACACACACCCCGCCACTAGCTGCCTTGAGGCCTAGAGAATAGTGGAGATGCAGATAAGATAGGCAATGCCATCTTCAGTGACCTTGGAGCCAAATTTGTAAAATAAGGAGTGTGCTTTACCATGGTAGATAACTGAAACATGGAAAGGCTTCAGGAATGGTCTGGTTAATTTTTCACAGCTATGATAGCTGGCTGGGTAAATAGATCTTTTCTTTTCTTTTCTTTTTTTCCTTTTCCAGATTGTGCTGAATATTGATACCTGTACTGTTTCTGGTGAGTTTTTACTTTATAACTAGTGTGTTCAAGATGCTTTTTCTTTGCCATCTTTTGTCTCACTTGCCTGATAGCATCTGCTTGACACTATATGACCTGACCGATATGGTCAAACCCATCTGAATTTCCGTTTTTTTTTTGGGGGGGGGGGTGTTGCTTTTGTTCAGTTCTTTCAGCTGTCTCATCATGCGACTCATTCAGCCATTTTGTTTGCTAGGTAAGAACTTTGCTTGAGAAAGCTAAAGAAAAATAAAGCAAGAAAAATTTACATCTGGTTTAGAGAGCCTTGGATGCAGGAGGAATTTGATGGGCAGATGGCTCATTTGGGGATGAATGAATGAATGAATGAATGAGTATATGTCTGGGTGTAGGTAGTTAGGTGAATGAATAGATGGAGGAGGGAAAGTGAGGTAGGTCGGCTGGCAGGGAGGGTTTATGAATGGATGGGGTGTAGGTTTTGGAATGGCTGGATAGACACAGGGAGATGAATGGATATTACTAGGAGAGACACTAGGGGTGCTAATGGAGAGAGGGGTAGAATATTTTAATTCATAGGATGTTATGTTTAAAGATCAACTGGTTAACTAGTAGATGGGTTGGTAGAATATGTTTATGGTGAAAGATGGTTGAGTTAAGAGTTGAACAAGATTGAGAAAGACTTGACCTTATTAACCTAATAGGAGCCTAAGTAACATCCATCAGTTTTCTGTATCCTTTTTATTGATGGAGGTTTCTCTTGTACCGTCTGCCCAGCCATCATTAATAATAATAATAATAATAATAATAATAGCAGTAGTATGGTAATATATAATCTGCTTTACTTGGGCTGTTTACAGTGGCCCCATATCCCCATATAATACAGCGGAATCATAGTAAAGCACAATATCAGAGTAAAACAAATACTGTAACTACAACAGGAATTGAGAAACTGAACTAGGGTTTCAAAACAACCACCCCCAAGACCTCTGATAAGCAAATGCAACGCACTTCTCCTTATTCAAGGTGATGCTCTAAACGCCTTTCTCAGTCAAAAGGTCTTGCACATGACACCCCCCCCCGCCCCAGCTCTTCTCTGTTTCTTCCTGCCCAGAGTCAACTGTATCAGCAGGTTCAAAATCTCTAGTCAAAAGCCACTTCCAACTGCCACTTTGAAGACTATGCAAGCTCAGAAATGCTGAGGACCGAGACCCATATTATACAGCTGTTTCTGAATCCAAGGCCCTCTAGACTGGACAATCAAGCACCCAGATAGACTCTAGAAGTACTGGTAGGTAGGTTTCTTTACCTGCTAGTTGCAGCTCCCCTCTCACATAGGACCCTGGAGACTCCCCCCCACCCCCGCCATCTTAACCTAATGTAAATCTGTATAACCCTTTCTTTCCAAGAGAACCCAGGGGTTCTGCCTTTCAGCATGGCAACACTCCCTGTTGTAAGCCACAGGACTTGACTTCCTTTATGCAGAACCCAGGAGTCCCAGGAAGGAAAGCCAGGAAGGGCTCCCCACATCCCACTATCAAAACCCCTCTCCTTCTTTTACAGGGACTTTGATGCTTTGCATTTTCAGAGGTTGTCCGTCCCCGTCCCCATCCCCCCAATATTCTGATGATTCTTCTAACATGAAAATCTCTCTTGTCAGTGGCAAATGGCCAGATGGGAGATGGATCTGAACCCTGGAAAGCCAGACAAACATTGGCATTTTGTTGGGGTGTGCGTAGCCCCCCCCCCCTTTGCAGAATAAGGCCTTAACCTTTGCAGCCAAACTCTTGGAAAGGTGGTCTGCGGTGATGATACCTTTCCCCCCATCTTCTTATTAAAGGCATGGCTGGTTCGAAGCCTCAATGCAAAATGCCGGGAGGAGCTGGCACCTGAGTGGCAGCGCCGTGCACAGTTCAACCTAACACTGACATGGGCATCTCTTCCATTGCTCGATTTCCTCCAAGCCCTCCCTGCTGAATTCCCCATTCATTCAACAGCTGCTCCCAATCGGCAGTTCTTTTCAGTAAGGCCAAAAACCCCCAGCATCGCTGGAAATTTCAACCAGCCTCCCCTCGTCTGCCCCCCCTCCCCAGTATTCTCAAGCCATGCTGCCATTCCCAACATGTGTATGTTTTTTTCCTTGTCTCCCAAAACAGGGGGAAGGGGGAGAGTGTAAGAAAATAAAAGAGGGGGGAAATGCAATGCAAAAACCTGGCTGGTATACAATTCAAACCCACCTTCAGTGTCTTATTTCCCCCTCTTGCACATGCAAGCCTGTGTGTGCAAGCAGTAAACGTGGAGGGAAATTCACCAAAAGAAAGAAATCCACAGGAGAGGGACACCAAAGTATGGTGCCAAGGGAAATTTATTCCAGTAGATCTGTTGCATATGTGCTTTAGCAAAGGCAGTCCGGAGGTGGACATCACCTGAAGCGAAGAGGGAAAAGGCAGTGCCTGGGAGGACCAGAAATTCATTCTGGCAACTGGGGAGTTGTGGATTTATTCCTTGGTGCATGAGAGAGAATCATGACACAGTTGTAAAATCCTTCTCTTGTAAATCACAGGCATATTCCACCACCACCACCCCCAGCTCCTGAATGTCTTGCACGTATATCTTTTGCAGAACAAGGGGGGAATATTGATAGAGACAGACAGACAAGAGAGAGAGAGAGAGAGAGAGAGAGAGAGAGAGAGAGAGAGAGAGAGAGAACTAGCAGGCTTACCTTGCAAAAAAAGGGGGGGTCTGTTTTCCAAAGGTGTCACACGCTGGGGGTGGTGAGAGACGGCTTCTCTTTTTGTCCCCCCACCTAGCAGTGGGTTGTTGGTGGCACCAGCCAGAGAAGATTCTGCGAAATGGCGTTTTATATCGAGGGGTATTTTGCTGTATAGGAGAGAGATGCTAGCATGCTGTTATTATGTCATTGGGAGAAACCATTGGACGAAGGAAAAAAAGAAGCAGCAAGCGAAAGAGGCTGGTTAAAGGAACGGAGAGGCATATGGGGTTGGGATGTGTGTATGTAGGGGAGGGGAGGATGGGGGGGCTGTGTGATGCCAGAGCGTTGTTAGGCATTGTGTGTGTGTGTGTGTGTGTGTTTCTGCATTGGGCCACCACGCATACCAGAATGGATTGCTTACTGTGTGTTGTGTGGATGGATCACTTGAGCATTGTTGTGAGCTGCAGTGTTTGTGTGTGTGTGATGAGCAAACAGTGGGGCTTGGGGTGGTGTCACACAAGTGTTGTTGTGAGCGTTGTTGTTGTTGTTGTGCATATGCATCCTTCTTTTCTGTGCTGCAACCCCTCCCTACACAGTATATTTGGAGCTATAACGTGACAAGACATGATCTTCTTGCTTACATGTTCCTATGTATGTTCTCCCATGGTTATATACCCTAAAGTGTTGCATTTGTAACATTGCATTGTGTGTCGGGGGAGGTATACAAATAAATATTGGGGGGGGGGTATGTCTTTCTGAGTTTTCTTAGACAAGTCTCCATTAGCTGCCATTACATTACAACTGGTCATATTGGATTGTACTGGCTGGGATGCAACATCCAGAATGGGTACATCATTGTATGTTGTGCATCACTTTCATCTGGATAATGCATGATGCGCTGGTTGTGTGCCACTGCATGTTGGTTGCACTTTAGATTATGTCCATTACCTGTGACTTTCCATCATTTTTTAGTACTGCATCACTGTCATATAGCACTATGCTGTAGTATGGGTGTATTTGGGTGTTTTGTTGAACTCCCGCTGGTGCTCCTCTTGGACTGGCCTCAATATCACATCTGGGTTTGCATTCAGGTCTGCTTGGGGGCTTCCCATAGACATCTCACTGGCCTCTGTGAGAACAGGATGCTGGACCAGATGGCCTGATCCTATAACGTTTGTGACAGCCCTATATTATCCAGCATCTATATAATCTGGTTCAAAGGCCAGAACCTGTAGATGTTCTTTCCTTCATCACAGTCCTGGAAGGTAGGTTAGAATAAGAGGGAATTGCTTGCCCAAGGCCATGGAGGGAGTTCCATGACTGAGTGAGGATTTGGACCTGTGGCTCTAACATCAGGCATTCCAAACCCAAAGTGTCCACTTGTTGTGTGAGTGATTAAATGTGCAGGCATCTTAATTGGTCCTTTGAGGGAAATTGAGTCCTTCCCATACAGTGCTAGCAGGTACCTTTTGGGACTGAGAGCCCAAACAGTAGGTAGAGCTAAATCCAATGACTAGCAGAGCCAACTAACTCTAGTTCTGCACCCATCCTCTTCCCTGCTGAGTTCTACAGGGGCAATTCTGAGAGAAAAGGGGGAGGAACCTGCCAGCCTCTGAACAGGGGGTTGCCTGAGAACAGACTAAGGTTGGTGAGGCAATGTCTCTGTTGCCCTCATGAACCAGTCTCCACTGTCTCCCGTACATATTGCCCTAATGCCTTCACAACCTCCACCCGCCAGCTCCCTGTGTATTCCCTGCCTCAGAACTTCATTTATTTAGCCACCCAGAAGTGGGTGGCTAACCTGTGGCTCACCAGATGTTGCTAGGCTGCCGTTCCAATAATCCAGTGATTATTGGCTATGATGGCTTGAGCTGATGGGAGTATCTAGGGTGAGGAGCACAGGATAAGCACCCTTGCTCTACACAGTAGCTATTTACTCTGCAATGTAGAGTCACAAACAATCAGCAGTTCCTGCTGTGATTTATGTTTCTGGATTTTTCATCACACAAGGTATGTGTCTATCTTGGTTGTTTACTGATTCAACAATGTCTAGTCTACCTGCATCAGAACATGAGCTCAAGGTGGCACATTCAGTTTTCCCCTCCTCATTGAACAACAACCCTGCAGGGTAGGTTAGACTGAGAGGCAGTGAATGGCCCAAGGTCACCCAGTGTGGTGTTTTTGCCTGGGTGTAATCTATCATTGAACTCTGATAATGCCTCTTCCTTACCTGGCATGTGACGGCCCTTCCCCAACACCAAAGGTTGCCCAGAAGGGAATGTGGCCCTTGGAGTTAAAAGGGCTCCCCAAGTCTTTTCTAAAGGCATCTAAAGTAGGTGGGGCTTGTTGAAGAAAGTGTTGCATAATTATGGAGGAGCCACTTCTAGGAAGGTCCTGCTATGAGATCTTGCAAAGTGGGCAGGTTTCTTGGTGGAGGGCCTTCTCCAAATTTTTGGTGGGTCTTGGTGGATGGGAAGACTCCCAATGGGTATAGAAGGCTCAGGCTGTGGGTTAAAAAATAATAATCATACTTTGAATTGCACCCAGAAATAAAGAAGCAAGCAGTATTGCTGCACTGCAGAATAGTTCCTGGTCATGCACAGAAACCCGGTATGCCTATGGTTTGTACACACTTGCGAGGTCTATTCTGAAGCCCTGTATGGATGTTGTATGGATCACGAGTTCCTGACTTCCACAAGTTGTCTGATAATACCTGATAGAGCAGGGCATCTGGAGGGTGCTCAATCTGTGAAGAGGAGCCCTGACAATTCAGGGATCCTGATGGCATGAAGAGATCATCTTTGCATAGAGTTGAACATGAGAGGGCTCTTTCAGACATGTAGAGGTCAAGGAGGAGCATGCGATTCACTCCCCTTCTATGTAGTCACGTAGTATCCAGAGCAGGGTTTGGCAGTCTATTGGATATGCAGGTTTTGCAATGGAACCTGTCACTGCAGTCCTCATTTCATTCCTCCCTGTGTGCATACAGTCTCCCTGGATTTGTCATCTGAAGGCTTCAGGACGGGATGAGATCAAGTGGACAGGAGCGGATGAGCTGTTACATATGTATAAGCACATTCACCTGTGTCCATCTTTCTGTGCTACCATGTAAACTACACTCAAAACATTTGACAGAGGCTGGAATATGCAGTGATTCAGCAGAGTGCCCAAGCCCTTGAATGTGAACTTGTCCTTTCCAGGCTTGGCTTCACCAGCTCCCCTCCTCTGTGTGAGCCCAGGGGTCCTGCAGGTGACAGTGGCCCACCCACCCACCATGCTCACTTCTCCTACACAATCTAGACTGAGCTTTTCACGAGCAAAAGGAAGACAGAGGGCTATAAAGAGGAATGGACTTGTGCAGGAATCAAGGGTAGATTGTATACTTATCTGCCATTCCTTGCATTGTTTGGGACTTGCATCGCTGGCTGGGGCTGATGGAAGATGCAGTCCAATGCCATCTGGGGCATCAGTTACCCTTCCATATCAATGTGCATTGTTAGCACGTCCACCATGATGGTGGAGGGAGTCAGATGGAATCCGCCTAGCAGCAGAATCTGTGTCTGGAGCTTCTCTCAGCACATGACCACCCTGCCTTCCCTGCTTTGGTCATGCTAGATTGTGACAAAGAGACAAAAGCCAGGAACTGGGTGATTAATCAGAGTGACCAATACAAGTCATCATCACAGTGTACTGATTATAGTTGGTTATGTGTGTTGTTCTGTGGTGTTTTGATGTGTACTGTTGCACATAATGCATCCTTACATTGTGCTGTGCACTATGTATTACATTTGTGCAGAGTATATGGTTGTATACCTGTGATAAATGTCATTGCCACGGGTTACTGCATCTCCCTTCTCTGTTGTGCTGCAGTGTGTGAGCTATTACACAACACTGCGTTAGTGTAACGCAAAGCAGGTGTGTACTATACGTTTTGTGCTGTTCATTGCAGTAGCACTGCAAATTGTTAATTACTTAGGAATAGTGGTGTGTGGCATTTTTGTGTGTTTTATTGTCATCTATGGATCACTATCATCTATCAGGCTGTGTTGTTCTACATAAATCCGTGGGCCTTGGGGGCTATGCATGCCTTATGCCCACTGTTCATGGTGCCTGTTGCATATCCCTGGGCAGTGTGCACATGCAAACTGCATTGTCGTTGTGCGTGACTATCTGCCTGTTGTGTTTGCGTCACCGTGCACTGAAGTTGTGCACAGCCTTGCTGCCACATTGCATAGCACCGGTGTCCCCTCGGCATAACTTAGAACTATCCAGGGTTGCACACAGCGCACACTGCTGCACAGTGTGGATTGCCCCTGTTCTTTTGGCATATGCTGCTGCTGATTGTGAGCTCCAGACACAGTCGGGAAGCTGCTGCCTCCCTTCTCCCCCCTCCCTGCCCCGGTTGCCATGCCAATGCAGAATGCTGTATCTCTCTGTTCAGCAGATGCCAGTGCTCACAACTCCACCTCTCTCCCACCCAGAAGTCTAGGCTTGCAGGAGGAGTGGAAGGGAGGGGGGTGATTCTGAGATTGTTGTGAAGAACTCCCTGTCTTCTCTCCTCCTCGGCTTTATTTGAGCGAGGGTTCAGCCCCACAACCTGTTTTGAATGTCAGAGCTCATCAGTCTGGGAACGGCACATTTCCCTCTCTGACAACGCTGCGTCAAAGCAACAGGGCTTGATGGCAATCTGGATCACAAAACATGTCAATAGAGGACAAGTCAATTCGTTCAGTCAAACCCCTGAATGCACCACCCATCACCCGTCAGTCTTGTGAAAGTTTGGCATTGTCTGCTGGGATAGCGGCCCTTGTAAGAAATAATAACTCATGACAACAAAAGGGAAATATATGTACATAGGCACAGACTTGATCCTATTCTATTCTTATGGACTGAGCTCCTCAAATACAAATGATGACTTGCCAGCTTTGATGGGCTCTCTGGGGTTCCACCCTAGTGAGATTATTGGGATGCTAGACTCTGAACAAGATAAAGCTGCTGAATAGGGGAAGCCCAACTAATGCTCAAGCAACCGCCAGAGTCATATTGCTTCCCCCTCCAACTTCATGCAAACAAATGAGGATGAATGTCCAATAAACAGGTTGGAAGCATCAAAAGTATACGTACACTATAGATATGAAGCTCCTCCAGATGGCCTGTTTATTGAGCATCCATCCTAATTTGCTTGCACAAAGCATACCCAATATGTCCTGTCTTCAGTGAGCATTTGTTCTGATTTATTTGTGGGGAGGATAGTCAACAACAGACATTCATTCTGATTTATTTGCACAGAGGTTGAATTTCTTCCGCTCCATCAATCATTAACCCACGCTTTTTAGCGCATTTCTCTGTCACTTTCCTAACTGCAAAATATTTGATTTTTTTAAAAAGTGGATTTGTTGTTCCAAAATCCACTTTATTTGGGCAAACCTAACTTTTTGGTATGTAGCTGAATCCCTCCATCAAGATAGTGACAGTTTGGGGGTGACCATGCAGTGTGATGTTTACTCAGAAGGAGATCCCGCTTTGTTCTATGAGGTTTTCTCTTAGATAAGAGTGCATAGGACTCCACCCTTATCTTGATTTATGTTATTTCCTCTAGAAAAAGCATAAGAAATTCTCGGAATTGTAATTCCATGTGTTGATCTCAGCATCGTCACCAAACTTCAATTCCTGGGTTTCTTGGAAATTAAAAGCCAATGTAAGTTTGTAGCGGAGATAAAACTGTTGTGAGGGTCCTTCTGCAAAATGTGAGCCATGAACCATTTTAATCCTTTTGACCCAATAGTGCCTTCATGATTCTGATCTCTTCCTTTTCTTGCATTTCTTCAACAGCTCTTCCTGTTCCCCAGGCACACTTACACATCCACTGAACCTCCACTCTTCTCGATCTTCTTTGCATCCCATTAATTTCGCTGCAGAACCTTTCCCAGGCTTCCATACCGGGAGCGCTCTCCAACCTATTTCCTCAACTCTGCATCCACTGTATGCTTCCATTTCTCACTGGGCAATTACAGTCATTTATTTACATCCTAGGTCATGACCTCCTGTAAATTTGCATAGCACCAAATAGGAAGGGGGTCAGCTGTAACGTTAGAACATGTTTACCACGGTCTTGCATCTCCAGCTTCTTGGCTGATTGTAGCTAAGTAGTAAAACACACATACCACCACCACCAACAACAACAACAACTCAACACCTGACTACAAACAACTGCCTTCTTTTGAAATTCATTGTTGGATGTGGCATGCCTCTGAACACCAGCTTCTGGGAATTGCAAGTGGGAATAATGCCCTGTTGCATTTATATCCTGCCTGTGGGCTTTCCACGGGCATCTGGTTGGCCACTGTGCACGCAGGAGGCTGGACTTAGATGGGCCATTGGCCTGATCCAGTAGGGTTCTTCTTATATCCACCTCCCTGTTGAACTTCTGGCACATATTGAAGACAAACTTTTAAATTGAATTCTGATTTTATGGTTGTAACTCATTTTTAGTCTTATTGCATCGGGTCTCCTGTACACTGCTTAGAGACAACTGTGATTAACCAGTATACAATTTTTTTAAAATAAAAAAGGTATTAACTGCCTTTGCACTATGGCAAGTTTTCCAGTCTTCTGTTCTCTAAATTTCTACATCTATCTGTGTTTTGTTTTTTTCAACGTCCCCATGAAAATTCATCAACTTCTCAGTGTGAATTGTCCTAATGTACATCTTTCTGTATGCAATTTTGCCTGGTATACCCATTTTTTGCAAAGCAATTTCCCCTAACATCATGTATTTCTGTAGGTTGCCTTTCACTAATACATGCATTTATAAGCACATTTGTACCCTAGGCCATAGCCTATGTGCACGTTACTTCTATGGAGAGCTGCCTTGCA
Source organism: Podarcis raffonei (assembly GCF_027172205.1). Classification (NCBI taxonomy): domain Eukaryota; kingdom Metazoa; phylum Chordata; class Lepidosauria; order Squamata; family Lacertidae; genus Podarcis; species Podarcis raffonei. The sequence continues at coordinate 37,765,820 of NC_070614.1, read as the reverse complement.
AAATTCAGAGAAGTGTGGATTTTGATGGGTGGCTTAGTTTTGTTTCACGTATTGTTCAGAAATAGCAAATTAAGTAAGTTTGCCTTTAAGTGGTAACTGAATCTGATTTCTCCTGCATCCCTAACAGTAGCTACCTTGGATCACACATCTTCCACTGGCGGCCTTCCCACAACCCCAACCTTATCCCTTCTTTGTTCCGTGACTTCCCTTCCACCTGCACCCACTCAGTCTTCCTCCCCACCTCCAATCTCTCAGACAGGAGATTTATTCTTCTCTTCGCCCTCCTCCTCCTCTTCACTTTCTTCCTCTAATTTCCTCCCCCACATCCTGTCGCCCTAATGTCTTCCCCCGTATCTGCTCTCCCACCCTCCCCACTTCTCCGTAGTTAATTCTGCCTAGATTCTATCTCTCCCTCCGGCAAAAAATATTGCTAACTAGACTCATGCTCTTTTCCCCTCAGTTCCTGTTTAATTGATCCCCCCTCCCATCCCAGCAGAGGTTCTCCTTCCTTGCTCCTCTGATCCATTTCCCCCACATTCACTGCCAAAAATCTTCCCCCCTGCAGAACCCTAGATGCTTTTGATGCAACCATCCCCATCGTTCCCTCTTGCCCCCACTCTTTTTGGTCTCCCAGACTTCTCTCCCCCACCCCGTGTTCCTCCTATTCCTCTTGCCGCATTTCCCCCCTTTTCTGCAGCCCCAGCTTGTTTTTCCTCCTTTCCCTTTTCTCCACGCCCCCCCTGCATCTGATTTCCTCCTCCTATTAGCAGCAGTTGTTGTTCCCGCAATCTACCCACCTCCTCCTAGCCTTTTCTTTTCATCTCTTTCCCCTTCTCCAGAACTCTCCCCGCCGCCACTGATCCTGTACCCCAAAATCTCACACTCCTCCAAACACATTTGCTTTATTCAGCTGCCTGCACCAGCTGCTCCTGTATTTCCTCCTCCTATTATTTCTCTTCGGCTCTCTTCCCTCATCAAAGTGAATCCTCACTCTCCCTGATCTCTCCCTGCACATTCCACATTCATTGCATCCTTCCTGATTCCACAATCCCCCTCCATTCCCCCCTCCCGTCTTCTCTATGCGGCACAGTTTCTGCCAGTTCCTCCGTTGCCACGTGTGCATCCAAGGTACCATATTCCCAGCTCATTGCCATGGTGACCATTAACCCATTCCGCATTTGCCAGGAGGAGGAGGGTGCTCTTATCGCTAGGCCTTCCCTTCTTTTCTCAGGTTAGTGTAGCCCATTAGCTCTCTTATATTGACATCGTTGGTTCCTGATGGAGACTGGGGAAATGGAGTCACAGGGAAATGCACCCATAAGGAATGGGGAAAGATCCAGAGTTCTCCTGCCTTCCAGCCTTGTCCTCTGGTCCATCTTCACTCAGGTGCTAGTGAGCTTCATGGCTGAGTGGAGATTTGAACTCTGGTCTCCAGGCTACTCTAACCACTACACTACACTGGCTCCTTGAAGCTTCTTGCACTCTACTCCCTGGAGATCATAGAACTGTAGAGTTAGAAGGACCACCAGGATCATCTAGTCCAACCCCCTGCAATGCAGGAACCTTTTGCCCAACATGAGGCTTGAACCCACAACCTTGAAATTAGGAGTCTCATGCTTTACCGACCGAGCTATCCCAGCTTGGATCCTGTCGCTCCATCACAATGGCCATCACTTTATTGTTCCATTTTCTCAGAGAGCCAGGGGGTCCTTCCACCTCAGCCCCAAAACGTGCAAAGTGATAATAATAAAGATGATAGTGCCTCTGAGCACACACAGAGTGATCCCCCTCTTACAGCTGGAAAGGAAGCTACGTTTTAATGAATCGAACTACTGGTCCATTTAGCTCAGAAGTGTCTATGCAAAGTGGCAGTGGCTCTCAAGGAATTCAGGCAGTCTCTCCCAGAGTCCCATCCCTGCCTGGTGAGGAAGGAATCATTGCAGCTCATAATATGAGTTTTATAGTAGCCTAATCTATACTCTGATACCTATCAATCCATTTAGATCCTATCTCACAGGGAACTCTGCTTCTATGGTCATGAAGAGGAGATATTTTTGTTTGAAATAAAGTTTATTGAAGTCTTATTTACATTATGTTACAGAGTAAATAATGGATTGTTTTTTTTGCCCAGTCCCACCTCCATAGCAAGGAGGACTGGGGTCGGGACATTTTTATTAACCATAATAATAATAATAATAATAATCATTAATAACCATTAATAACAATTTTCTTGTAATTAATTATTTTTTTCTTTTTTTAAAAAAAGGTTCCTTTGTTGGTTAATTAATCCCCTCCCCCTCCCCTTATGTTCCCCTTCCCCCCCAACCCCATTCACCCGAAAATTCTAGGATGCAGCCTAAGAAAATAGAATCAGTGCCACCTCTCCAGACCAGCTGCACCAATTCTGCCTCCATGACCACAGGATCCACTTTTCCCAGCGTGGCAGGCACTCTCCTCCCCGTGTTTCAAAAGTTGCATTCCATATTTAACCTTAGACGCTTACAGAGAATAAAATACTCAGCTGGTTCCAAGATGTCTCTCTGTGTGTGCAAATTTAAGTCTTGTAAGCACCACCAGAATATTTCCACTTCCTCTGCCCAGGTGCGGCAGAGAGCTTTCACAATAGGGAAAGAAAGTGATTTAATTGGCATAAAAACTAATACTTTGCCTTTGAGTGTGCCACACATGTCGGTATACGTCTGTTTATTCCAAAACAGCTTCTTCTAGCTTTAATGCTGCTGACAAAATGCCCCTATTCCTATTCTCCTTAGTCTGTGTAAATGTACAAGATGGCTTTTAGCCCTTATATGACTTCTTCCATCCCAAGGGTTGTTTGTATCCATGCACAGGGGGGGGAGGAAGCAAGGCTTAGAGATGTTTTAATGCTTTCAGTACCAAAATTCATCACGACACTATTAAATATGCCACCCCTCACCCCCTCTCCTGTGGGGCTCTTGCACTTTTAACCACTCCGTGGTGGGTGGAAGTTGAACAGGTGCAGCTTTTCACAGTGATGGTGAAGGCTTCACCTGTTGAATTTTTGTTTGTCCTCATGCACCTGTGAAAGCCGCAGGAGAAAGCTCTGCCCTACCCAAAGATGGCAGATTACTTAAAACGGCAAAAGCAAAACGTTTTCCCTCGCTGCTCTCAACTCTTTCTGGTTTCTAGCATGACTGTTGGTTCAACAGAGAGCCCCAAATGCAGGGCTGCCAGATCTAGACTCAGAATCCCCTTGTACCTTCAAGGCTTGCATGGGAGAGAAATTCTTACCGGGTGTGGCTTTTTCTACTCTTAAAGGCACAGAAAGCCTCTCAGAGGCAGGCCCACCAACCTTACCTAAAGGGAATTTGCTACATTTTCTCTATGGTTTCCCTTCCTCCCCAAGAACAACCTCAGCTCGCAGGGAGAGGAACACAGATCAACTTAGATTGATGGACAGGTGTAGAGGGCAAGTCTATCCTTTGATGACTGCAAGGGTTCGCTTGCCTGTGTGAATGAGCCATTCGATACCAGACAAGATTGATACACCTTTCCTATCATCTCAGAGCAATGTTTACCCCCCAATGGATTTGGTACACACATTCAATCAGGGTGGGGTGGGTGGGTGGTTGAGTCACCCGTCAAAAGAACTCAAGTGATGCCGCCTTGAGTAATAATACTACATAGGTATCAGAAAGGTGACGTATAAATCCTTTATAATAAATAAAGTGTGTGTTGTCTGAATGATGCAAAGGTGATTTTGCAGTGAGGAGCGAACAACTTCACCGTAGGCAATCATCTCAGCCGTCCGTGTGAAATTCTTGTGAAGTGGGACAGAGTTTGCCGAGAAGCTGACAGTTGCCTTAATTTTAGTGGACAAACTCCTGTGTCTTTAAGAGCTTCACGACACTCAAGAAATGCATAGCTGAAGTTTTCCCCGCATTGCTGCATCTCTAGGGACAGGGTCTCCTGCTGGAGCGTTTTGCCTCTTGTACTGCAATGGATGAAGACACAGGTGGTTGCCCATACAGAAAGGAGCAATAGTTGCTGGGGCCATGATTCCTAGTCCACTGGCACTTTCTTGATGTGTGAGAAGTCCACTCACACCCTGCAATCCTTTTTTTTAAGGAAAAAAAACATGCCTTATGTTGTAATCCAATGCAGACATACCTGGGGGTATGCCCTCACTGAACATAGTGAGACTTCCTTCCAGGTAAACGTACATTGGATTGTGCTTCAGTTTTCCTTGCTGTAATGTGATCCTGCGTTCAAACTGCCCATTTATGGATTCTGCATGTTGTCATGGTTCTGCTTTAGACACTTAGTCATGGGTTTGCTTTTCGTGAATCGTCTTGAGATGTATGATTGGTAGCATTAAAAACAACAGCCACCATAACCCTTTAGAAAATTGAGCATCCTGAACGGGGGGATATTTTATCAAATAATACTTTGGGAGGAGGTGTAGGGAACAGCATTCCTCCCCTCCCTACTCCATAAATTCAAGTGTGTTACTTTTAAATAACATGCTTATAACTAGGGCTACAATGCTCAATCAATCAATCAATCAATCAGGTAAACTCAATTAAAACATTTTGATTGACTAAAAAAAGCTGCCCCTGATTAACATCATGTAAAAACAAAGTTTGTATTAGGCTGTATCCAACTAGGTTCTAGTCAGAGTAAACCCACTGAACTTAATGGACCTACGTTAGTAATGCCCATTAATTTCAGCGGGTCATCTCTGAATATGACTAATTGGATGCAGCCCATTCCCCCACCCCCATTTTATAAGCACATTTATTCAGATTTGATTTATAGTACAGTTCTGTTAACCAAGTCTTGGGCTGATTAACTTTCTGTGTCCTTTTAAATGTGTTTGTGGGATGGAGGGTTATCAGTCTGTCTTGGGTTTTTTTATGTGATTTGTGTTCTCATTTTGTATTTTTATGTTGTGAACCACCCTGCCATCTTCCGATGAAGGGTGGTATAATAATAATAATAATAATAATGATGATGATGATGATGATGATGGTGATGATGTTAGAAGTCTGCTCAGAAATAAGTCTAATTGAGTGCAATGGGCTTCAGTTCTAAGCCTACTTACTAGGGAAGTAATTCCAACTGAACTTAGTGGGACTTACTTTTGAGGAAACATGCATAGGGTTGAGCAGTAAGAAGTTAAGTTGGTGAGTGTTGTATTCATTACATTTGTTTCTGAATTTTAAGAGCAGTGGTGGAAAACTGCAATGGGAAGACCAGGGTAACAACTTGATGGCGACGTCATAGAACCTCTGCACAAATTTTGTGAAAACAAACCAAGAGGATGGTTCAATATCTGCTTTGTCTGATGGTGACCTGTGTCAGGAAACCTGAGGGCCCATAAGCCAACCTGGGCCTACTTTGTTTTCCTGTCTACAACCTTGCTGCACCATTGGCTGGCTTGCTCTCATGCCGTGAGCATCAACCTGATTTGCAAAAATGAGCAAATATTGCTTCTCAAAACCTGGAGACTGACACCATCACCTGCTAAAGTCTGTATATCAAACTGCTGTTAAAAGCACTACTACAGTGACCACGTGGAAAGTTGGCAACTTTGCTTGCAGTTGCCCCATGACCTCTATAAATTCCTCACACCCCGTCTCTCTCTCTCTGCCTCCCATTTCAGGCTATTATTTATTTATTGCACAGCCCCAGCCCCACGGAGACTACATGTCCAGTTGCAAAGGAAAAATTGGGGGTCCTATGTCAAACAGATTTCCAAGGAGGTTTCCATGCCTATCAAATCTATTTGGAAAATGGAAAAAGAGGAGAATGACTCCTTACAACCGTTAGCTGCAAAGCTGTCCTCCTACAAGAAGCCATCATCACTGCACCTATGTTGCTGCTTGGCGATGGCTATTGCTGCTGACCTGACCGAACCTCTGATCCACACACTCTGCTTTTCTCTCTTTATTTGCACTTTGGAATCAGAAGCCATCCTTCATATTCCTTCCTTCCTGCATTCTGAGTTGCCATTTTTGTTAAATCTCTACATTTATGGACCCACCACCTCCCTGATCTGGTATTGCTATGGAAGCTTGGCTCACAACAGTCCAGTTATTTAAAAAAAACACCTGAGGCCCTAGTAGGGAGGGACATGAGTAGCAGCAGTCCTGAAAGTTGCACCCATTTGCTTTCTGCTTTCTGAGCAACTGCTTGTATTTCCAGAGCTTCCCTCCCCCTGCAAATAAATAAATAAATACCGGCAAATAAATAAATAAATAAATATCACAACAACAACAACAGATGAAACACAGGTTCCCAAACTCAATATAGCTTGACAAGGGCAGCAATGATTGAGTGCATTGGACAACTGGAAATAACAGGGTGGGACTTATTATGGGATTAATGGAAGGTTGAGGAGTGAGTGCCTTCTCTTCCCTCCCCCTAATTTGCAAATTATAGATTTAGGGCTAAGATTGGTACAACCCAACTGCAGACTGGAGGCAGCCAAATGTTGTACCTATCTTCAAAAAGGTGGGGAAAGAAGACACAGGCACCTACTGACCCAGGTAACTTGACATCAGTACCAGGGAAGAAACAGTTGGTCTGTGAGCACTTAGAAAAAGATGCTGTCCTTACTAAGACTCAGCATGGGTTTCTCAAAAACAGGTCATGCAAGATGAATTTCATTTCTTTTCTTTTCTTTTTATGGAGTTACAAGCCTGGTAGATCAGGGGAATGCTGTGGATGTAGTTTAGCTTGATTTCAGTAAGGCTTTTGACAAAGTCCCCCATGATATTCTTGCAGAGAAGCTGGTAAAATGTGGGCTGGACAAGGTAAGTATTAGGTGGATTTGTAGCTGGTTTACTAACCAAACCCAAAGTGTGCTTACTAATGGTTCCTGATCATCCTGGAAAAAGTGACAAGTAGAGTGCCAGAGGGTTCTGTCCTGGGTCTATTGTTGTTCAACCTCTTTATAAATGACTTGGGTGGAGGAATTGAGGGGATGCTCATCAAATTTGCAGATGATACCAAACTGCGAGCAGTAGCCAATGCTGCAGAAGACAGAATTGGGATTCAAGGTGACCTTAACAGATTGGAGAACTGGGCCAAAACGAACAAAATGAACTTCAGCAGAGACAAAGGCCAGGTTCTACATTTAGGCAGGAAAAACCAGCTGCACCAATATAAGATGGGGGACACCTGACTTGCCAGTAGTACACGTGAAATGAGCTTGGGGTCTTAGTAGACGACAAGCTTAACATGAGTCAGTAGTATAATACAGCAGCAAAAAAAAGTTACTGCTATTCTAGGCTGCAGCAACAGAACTATGGTGTCCTGATCAAGGGAAGTAATAGTTGTGCTCTGTTCTGACTTGGTCAGAACACACCTGGTGTCCTTCCTTGGAGGTTTTTAAGCAGAAGTATCTGTCATGGATGCTTTAGTTGAGATTCCTGCATAACAACTAGTTGATCTAGATGACCCCCGGGGTTCTCTTCCAAGTCTATGATTCTATGGTTCTATTAGGGTGGCCAGAGAGAGTGAGACCAAGTCCCTTCACCCCAAATAGAGCTCCCTCTACCTCCACAGTGGCCCTGCCACCAAACTGGCATCTGCCAAATGGGAAACAGAAGTGTAGGCTATCTGTCACTACAGTGTTTCCTTAACTCGATGAGGTCAAGTGGACCAGAAACATGTTATTTGTAAAGCATTAATTTGTAGGATTGCATACAGTGCTGTGATGTATCACTTCCTTCCACAGCCTTCTGGCTTAGAGACGACACCTCATCCCTAACTCTCCTTTGGCACAGAAGCGACTCCCAGAAGTGAAGGGCTATTCACTGAAACAGGGGGCGCTCTCTTGCAATAGGTGATGATTGTGGACCCCTGAAAGAATAGATGGGGTGGAGTGCAAATATGGTGATGCTGCAGATAGACTGCTTGATAGATGGCAGGAAAATCAGAAACCAGTGCTGGATTCTGATTTCCTAAGCAATGCATGAAGGTGAACTTAACTGCAGCTGGTGCTGACTCTGCAGTGGGAGGAGGAGGGGACATGCGGAAAAAGAGAATCAGAACTCTCTCTCTCTCTCTCTCTCTCTCTCTCTCTCTCTCTCTCTCCTCTCTCTCTCTCTCTCTTTCTCTTTGTCTAAAGCTGATTCAGCAGTAACTTTCTTCTCATCCCTTTTCATAGCTATGGCACGAGAGCAGTCAAACAAGCATCTGCTCCTTACCCTTCAAAAGTCCTTGTTGCCTTCTCTTCCCTCTGTGTAAGATGGGTCCATGTTGTGATTGCATTTGTAGCACCCAAGGATAATTCATCTTTTGCTCAAGGGAATTCTGACATAGTGGGTGCTAAAACTTGCTTCAGATTGGGAAGACTGGGGGGGGGGGGAGGCAGTGCCATGAGGAAATCCATGCATTGGCATGACACCTCTTCACAGGAAGCCATATTGCAATGTTGCCTGCAGGCACAGTGAAACTTTTTCCCATTGTGCCTCACAGAATGCCGTTCCTTAAACCTTTGAATGCCCCAGGGGAAAGGGGTGGGACTAGCCCAGTCTAACAAGAATGTCATTTCCTGCCCCACCTTTTCCCCTGCAAAGGACAGGAGCGGAAGTCCTCCCCCATCACTCAATTTACTACAGTGTGACAGGAAAAGAGGCTGGTGAGAGAAAGAGAGGGAGAAAACACGAATTCTTCCTTAACTCAAGTTAGATCTTTGGTCCATCTAGGTCAGTATACTAGTAGCCTCCAGCTTTTTCAAACTTAGGACCCATCTTTCAACCAAACATGGATTTTGGGAGGCCCAGTTTCTTCTTCTTTTTTACCATATATTTGTATGGCAGCCGTGCCAAAGTTTCAACCCACTTTAGATCAGCTTGTGGTTCTGTAGTGGGTGCCCAACCCACCGCTTGAAGACTGATGCCCTGCATCAACGGGCAACAGGATTTCAGGCAGGAAGACTTCCAGTCCTACCAGGGCATAGCCAGCATTTTGGGGGGGGGAGGGCTTTGTTAGGGGGTGGGCAGAACTTTTGTTGGGGAGGGGGCAGGACCAATGTGATCTGTCAGTTAAGTACTTCTATTGTTTTACTTGATGGGGGGGCAGCTGCCCCCCGCCTCCCCTTGGCTACGCCCATAGACTGATACTGCGGTCTTCTGCCTGAAAAGTAGACTCATTTACCGCACTGAGCAACAGCCTTTTCCTGTAGCTGAAGCGAAACTGGGGGGGGGGGGTAAAGCAGGATTAAATTTTACAGGGAGAGCAAAAATAGTTTGAGCTGAGCAGCCAGAAACACCGCAATATTTTCCCCTCAAGCCTTCTCTTTCTATTCAATCTTACAGCCAGTAATATCCCTTTTTTCTTTGCCATTTTCCTCTTACAATTTTTCCACCACATTCCTTCCCCCCCTTTTTTTATTTCCCTCCCCTTTCCCATACTCCTTCCGTTCAGGTTTCCCTCTTCAGCAGCTCCCTCCCCTCCCCCCCTCCCACCATTTTTTGTGTGTCCTGTCAGCATCCCTCTTCTACACAAAATTCATGTCAGCCTTTCTTTTTTCCCTGCACCATGTTCCCTCTTTGGTTGAACCACAGAGTATCCATATGCAGGAGCTGGAGTTGCAAAGGCGCAGCGGAGTATTATAGAGAGAGGAACTGGAAAGGAAAGAGACAGTTTCAAAATGAAAGGGGTGGGGGTGGGGAATGCACAAAATGTTAAGAGGAATTAAATGAGATGGCGGGGGAAAGGAAGAAGCAGAGGCAAGGAAGGAAAACCAGAGAATTATGCACATGGAGTCCTTAGGAAATGAGTGTGTGTGTTTAGCAATCCAAAAATAATAATTCAGAAAGCCCAAGAAGGTGAAATGTTGTGAAAGGAAAAAAAATATGAAGGGTATAGAAAAGGGGAAAAACTCACACACGAGTGAGTGAGGAAATGGGGAAAAACTGTTACGCAAACGAAACAAAAATAAAAGTAAGACGAGAAGAAACTGATGCAGAAAATATACGTGGTTAAGTCAAAACAAAGGAAAACCAAGAGTGAGAAATATAGGAAAGGAAAGGAAACAGGGGTTCAAACTTTACTCCCTAGTGTGGTAGATGATTGACAGCTGGATAATAAATTCTCTCTCGCTCTCGCTCTCCCACCCTCCTTCTCTCTCTTTCTCTCTTCCTTTCCCCTTGAGTCTTTAGCCTCATAAACCCCAGGTGGCATCATCATGACTGAAGGGAACATGCTTAAAAAAGAGCCATCTGGAGTTCTTAAGAGTTTCCATTTGCACCACGATGACATGGCCGTGGCCCCTTGCTGATGGACAACTGAATGATGGGGTGGGAATATTTGAGGCATTGTTGGCTGGAAGACACAGTTATTTCCTCACCCCTCCATAATTGTGTTTTAGTTGTCTCATGTGTAGGGGCACCATTTTTTTTTAAAAAAGGTCTTTTCAGATAATACATTGGGTTCTTCTCTGAAACGCTGACAAAAATAAAGGTGGTGGAAGAGCCAGGAGGTGGAGCCAGGAAGAAAGCAAATGGTACGAGATCTTGGAAGAAAATTTAGATGTCAGACTATTTTCTTCAACAATAAGAACAGAAACGGGAGTGGGGGCGTGCACATTTCCTGACAGGAAAAGGCCTTATTTTAGCCAACCCCAAATGGTGGTGCAGCACTTTGCTGTTGGGTTCCAAGGGGAAGTGCCTGAGAGAATAATGAAACCTACAGGATTGGTGCCCAAGCTGGTCATTTGTGGGCATACAAAAATGATGATTAGTCATTTCCTGTAAGAACCTAGAAGGCAAGAATGAGGCACAGAGGGAGCAGGTTTGTGTGTGCGTGTTGGGGAGGGAGGAGGACATTTAGGGCACAGAAGAACGGCAAGGGAACAGTTTCATGCTATAATTTGGTTGACTGAGATTGAGATATTGGTAGAAATAAACTGAATAGAGTATTTCTCTCAGGGCTAGTTGTTTTGAGACAAATAAACATAGCAGTATTTGTAGAGCTATGTCACAAACCGGCAAGATGAAAAGGGGAATGGAAAATATAGCACTACATTTTACCTGGTCATTTTTGGTTGAACCAAGATGGCAGTCTAATGTATTTCCTGTCATCACCTAAGAAGCTGGGATGGAAGGATGGCTGTTGTCAGGTAGATAAGCCTGAATAATTAGGGCCTTTGAAGGATGGAGGTAAAAATGTCAAGGAGATGTCGTTTATAGTCAGGAAACTAGAGAATGATGACAATGGTAAAGCAATTACTTCTTGTCAAGCTAGTTTTGTTTCTTCGTTGTTGTTTTGACAGAGGGAGATGTTGGCAATGAGCCCTCTCCTTTCAGGAATTGGATTGATGGGAGAAAATGGCTTCTGGGCATCTTCCTCTCACAAGATCTGAAAAATGCAGATGGTTTTGAACCTGCTTGCTGTCGAAACCTCTTCAGGGAGAAGGTTGAGGGGAACATGCTTCACGAGTTATTTTCCACTAAGGTTTCCAACCACCTGAGTGAAAGGAGAAGTATTCTGAGGCAGCAGAACTGAACTGGGAGATATATCTCTTCTTTCCGCTGCTCTGTGGAGAATGAACAAGGTGTGTGCATGACTTGAGTTTTGAGGGGTGGGCTTTTCAAATTGGTAGTTTCCCAGGGAAGCAAGGAAATAAGGACAGTTTCCAAGAGGGCGGAAGGGGAGGTGAGGGGGGCACTGGCAATCTCAAAAGTTGGTTGAATAGTTCCCACGAGAGAGAGAGAGAGAGAGAGAGAGAGAGAGAGAGAGAGAGAGAGAGAGAACATTTCTAGCAGAGTAGGTGGTAAAGAGTCTTTAGAGAGGGGAAGACAACCCACACTGGTAGGGGAGTCTCCTAGGCAGGTTGGGGTAGAACGATATAGTCTGCAAGCGAAAGCTGGCTTCCTTGTCCAGCTCGTTCTCTGGTGCGTCTAGCAAGGTGAGGTGGATATGTGCATATGTTCAGGGTACTTGATGGCTGGTGGGTAGTTCTGAGTCATCTGGATGGAAACGTCACTGGAGATGTCGGAGGGGCTACGTCCACGGTGCCACACTTCGGGGTGCAAGAACTGGCCGGAGTAGTCGGAGCAGTCACTCAGGCGTGGCCGGTAGAAGGCTGGGTGAGGGCGGTACATTTCCTCCTCAGCGTAGCGCTTGGTGAAGAGGTAGACAGACATCACCCCTGCGCCCTGCAAAGAGCCGTTACAGAGGGAAATATCAAGAACAAGACATACCCCTTAGATGCAACCATATGGTCTCACAAGTTATGGTGCCAGTATGTTGTGGTGTAGCGGTTACAGTGCTTGGCTAGGTATTGGGAGGCCAGGGTGCAAATCCTCGCAGAGCCCTGAAGCCTGTTGGGTGGACTTGGGGCAACCACAGTCTCTCAGCCTAACCTACCACCACAAGGCTGTGAAGATAATATGGGAAGAGGAGAACCATGCAGGCCCCCTTGACTTCCTTGGATGGAAAGTGGGGCCACAGTGTAATAAACAAATGTGTGTGCATGTGTTATGTCTGTAACTCATGTCGCTCATTGTAGCTCACCTGTGATTCACTGCATCTAGTTTCATCCCACTCAAGGATGCCTTCAGGGCATGAGGAGTCACGCTCTGGAATGCGCACATGCACAAGTAACACTGAAGCTTGTGTAGACTTAAGGCCGTAAAGCATTCTGTTGGTCACTGTGATGATACTCAGCTTTTTGCAAGTGGGCATGATCATCCTAGCCCATAGATGTTTGACTCATGCCAAACATACCAAGAACTTCCTTCATGGTTTCTGTTCAGCGTGTATTGAAGATCCTTCAACTCCTGACCCCTGTGTTCAGCATCAAATGGCCACCATTTTAATTTTCCACAGTGCCTCAGAGATAGGGAGCAATATGGGAAATTAAAGTGGCAATTCTCAGGCACCAATTGGGGGCCCCACTAGCCTAGAAGGAGGCCCACTAGAGGCACTATGCCAAAGCCTTCTTCAAGCCTGGAGGATGCGTGCTTGTGAAATCAGCACTGAAATATCCTGTCCCCCACCCCACCAATTAAACTTTAAGAACTGCCTTATATTATCAGATCAAGTTTTCAACAGCTGCCAAGGAGATGCCACTAGGAAACTCACAAGCAGGTGAGGAGGGTGATATCTATCCCCTGTTGCTACTCCTCAGCAACTGGAACATAGAAATATTCTGCCTTCATATAAGAGGCTTTCATTTATCTATTCTGGTTGGTTTTATTCACTGTTTTATCTTCTCTTTTATTCTATTTTCTCATCACTTTTCCTCATCAATTTGTATTTAAGAAAGAAAGAAAGAGTCTTCATGAAAACTGATCCACATTTTAGTGTGGCTTTCTCCTAATTTACATGTTTTGGCAAAGCAGTTTTTCTAATATAATGCTTTTTGTATGTTATTTGCGCTAAAATATGCATTTTTATGCACACTTTACCCTAGTAAATGCATTCCTGTACAAATTATTTGGCTGGAGAAGTGCGCCGCAAAATTCCGAATCGCGCGAATTTTGGATGGCTGTGTTTCGGTGCAGTTGCTGTTTCTGAAAGCGCAATTTAGGTGGAGTCACATTTAAATGCAAAGTGAATCAAATATCTCCCCCAGCCATAGTCATGTCCAGTTTGGCCCAATGTCTTATGCTGCTGCTGAATTACTGTGAGAGTCAGGGCTAGCTTATGCACCAACATTTCTTCTCTTAGCAATGGTTTTTGGGGTGGGTGTGTGAGTGCCAGTCTTTATGAAGACAAAACAGAATCATCCATGCACTATAGGAAGTATTAGCATGCTTGAAAGCCCAGTATTTGTAGAAATACAGAAAACAAACAAACAGAACTTAAGGGGAATCCCCCCCCCCAGTAGCTTCAGAATACTGAATCAGTTGGCAGGAAAAACTGAAGGGGTGTGTGTGTGTGTTGGGTGTGTGCGTGTGGAATGGTCTGGCTGGCTGAAAGGAGCAAGGGAAGAGGGTAATGTGGCTGAAACAACTAGGGAAGCTTCAAAACTCTGCTGCTCGGGCAGGTGTGAAAGAAGGCAAGAACCACCCTCTGCTCTGTTTCCCTCCTTGCTGGAGAGAAACGCACCAAAAGATGATGGAGAAAGAGGCACAAAGAGATAAAAAGGACATCATTTTTGTCTGGACAGGTAATTTCCTGGTTCATACTGAGTTTATTTTTAAATGTCCTCAGAGAAAAGTGAAAGTAAGAGCTGCCCATAGGTATAAGTGGATAACATCCAAAATGTTAATGCAACTGGAATTGGACATCATTGTGTCCACCCACCCACACAGCAAAACTCCAAAAGGTAGCAGCAAAGACGAAAGAGCTCCTGTTCTTTTTAATGCAATTCTTATTCAGTGTGAAACATTTAAAGATATTTTTTTGCTAATATAAATTCCAAAGCAAATGTGGTTCACATTGCCAGCTGGAAAAGGTAGACTTGAGGTTTTTTAAAAAATATCTTGCAGAGCCCCTTCCTTAATTCTTGTCATAGACAAGGAGACTTGGGTTGTGTCAAGATAGGTCCATTAATTTTAAGTGGAACTTAAGTTAGCCATGCCGGTGGGCCTCCTCTGGGTATGACTAAAAGCGAGTCTATCCTGTTAAAAGAGAGTCTATCCTGTCAGGGAGATGTGCCAATCTCAGATTCAGGGATTTTCTTACCCTCTAAAGCCCTTCATGTTTTGGGACCTAATATAATACAGTGGTACCTCAGGTTAAGTACTTAATTTGTTCCAGAGGTCTGTTCTTAACCTGAAACTGTTCTTAACCTGAAGCACCACTTTAGCTAATGGGGCCTCCTGCTGCCGCCGGAGCACGATTTCTGTTCTTACCCTGAAGCAAAGTTCTTAACCTGAAGCACTATTTCTGGGTTAGCGGAGTGTGTAACCTGAAGCATATGTAATCTGAAGTGTATGTAACCTGAGGTACCACTGTATCTGTTTAGGAAAGGCTTTGGCTATAATGCAGCCCTGAAGTAACATTCACACAGACAGCTGGACGCCAGGGGACATTTTAACCTCTAAGTAGTTTGCAACAGTCCTACAGTGCTGTTGAGAGATGTTGTCCAGAGGTAGAACCTTACTGCAGCCTGGGGTTTGACCAAATATGGGGCAGTAGCTTGCAACACAGCTGTAATGTTATCCTTAGTTTTTAGTCGTGTGTTTCAGGTTGGCTTGAGAGACTAGTAATCAACAGCGTAGCTGTTGTAGTATAGCTCACTGCTGTATCCTTACTGCAGGTTGAGAGACTGTGCTGAATAGAGGGGAGAATTTTGGATCAGTTCATATTTTGATGGGAACCTACCTAACCTGCACTTCCCCAAACAACATGTGGACAGGTAACCTTCAAAAATTAACACCTCTCTGAATTTTGTGGTGCAAACTTCAGCTATATACAAAAATGTGTATGTTTGAGGGAAAGTGTGCATAAATGTGCATATAATTCTGAAATAAACACACAAAGATGCATTATATTAAGGAGAACTACTTGCTCAAGTGTGTATATTTGAGAAATGTGTGCTAAAATGCTGACAGTTTTTGTGAGGACTTTTAAAAATAAAAATTTAAAAAGTAATTGCATATTGATCTGGAAAACTGAAACCATCGAGAAATTGAGAAAGAGAAACTGATACGTTTGCCCATCCCTAGCTGTGAGGGAATATTTTATAGGAGTAATGCAGTACTCTGATTCCCTGTTAATAATCCCTAATCAAGTTGCAGCAAAAGTTAAAACTGAAATTGTCCCCTGAAACCAGCCTCCAGCCAAAATGGGAGGAGGGTCATCATGCTTGGGGAAACTCCAGGGTTTGCAGAAGTTAAAATAAAATAAAAGTATATTGGTGGCAGTTGAGGAGTAGTGGAAGAAACAGAAAATAATAATAATAATAATAATAATAATAATAATAATAATAATAATAATAATATAATAATAATAATAATAATAATAATAATAATAATAATAATAATACCCTGCCTATCTGGCTAGGTTGCCCCAGCCACTCTGGGTGGCTTCCAACACATAGAATAATAATAATAAAACAGCAAACATTAATAGTAACAATCTGATCCAGTATAAAAATAACTTTAAACTTGAGGGAGTGGAAGTCTGGGCTGTCCTGCTTAGGTGGTTTGACAGGCAGGAACCCTAAACAGGAGCAATCTCTTTAGAAGGAAAGAGATGTGGTGCTCTCACTTGTTAGACTCCTAATGAGGACATGGACTGGCAGTAGTACAGTGGACACCCTTTCTGCCTTCTGGCCTTAGAAGCCCTGTAAGGCCAGCAAAGGAAAACTTGCTTTACCCCTTGGCCAAAATTTAAACCTGCGATTCAAGATTGGGAGTCAGGAGAATGTGTGTGTGTGTGTGTGTGTGTGCGCGCGCGTGTGCACATGTGCAAGTGCAATGTGGGAGGTAGTGTTGTGTAACAGAGTGCCGGACTTCGACTTGGGAGACCAGAGTTTGAATCCCTGCTTAGCCATGAATCTCACTGGATGACCTTGGTCCAGCCACACACAAATTCTCAGCCTAACCTACACCACAGGGTTGTTGTGAGGACTCATGGGGATGGGGAGAACCATGTCCATCACCTTGAGCTCCTTGGATGAAAATGTAATCGATAAATAAATGCTGGGAACTGTACCTCTTTGAGCAAGAAGGAAGAAGCAGCAAAGGCAAAGGACCATCCGTAGCGGTATTGGAAGTACTGCTCTGAGCCACTGGGGCGGTTCATCACTTCGTCGTTGATGCTGGAGATGTACAGTACCAAGCCCACCACCAGAGAGAGCCCTACAGAAAGAGCACAGAGGGAGAGGGGTGGGAAGGAAGGAAGAGGCTGTTATTTTCAGCTGTTCATAAAGGCCTCACTTGTGGGGAGGAGCCACAGCTCCAGTAGCAGAGCCCCTGCTTCACAAGTGCAGAAGGTCCCAGTTCTAATCCCTGACATATCTAGTTAGGGTTAAGCATTTTCCGTTTGAGACCCAGGGAGAGAGCTTCAGCCAGTCAGTGTAGACCAGGGGTAGGCAACCTAAGGCCCAGGGGCCAGGGGCGGCCCAATCACCTTCTCAATCCACCCCGCGGACGGTCTGGGAATCAGCGTGTTTTTACATTAGTAGAATGTGTCCTTTTATTTAAAATGCATCTCTGTGTTATTTGTGGGGCATAGGAATTTGTTCATTTTTTTGCCCAAAATATAGTCTGGCCCACCACATGGTCTGAGGGACGGTGGACCGGCCCACGGCTGAAAAAGGTTGCTGACCCCTGGTGTAGACAGTATTGAGCTACATGGACCAATGATCAAACTCAGTATAAGGTACCTCCCTCGGTTCGTATGTTGTACCACAAACCTACCTCACTCTCCACATTGAGCTCAGAGCAGAGATGCCACTGCAAACAGCTGCAGTGTGCGCGCACACACACATGCACACACCACCCCTTTATGGGTTCCTTTCAGACTATATGTGTTGGGTGGTGGTGGTCAACAGCATGCACACATTTCTGTCTATTAATTATATCATACAGAAGGCAGCGAGAGCTATCAAGCCTGCTCCTATCTACATAATTGCACCCCTTCAGCTGCATAGCTTCATCCTGCATTGCATTTCTTGGTCGTAGTAGCATGTGACAAAGAGAAAGAGTGCTAAAATGCAGCTGGCTCGGTAGTGCAGCACGGTGCCGTACTGTGCTTGTGCTGCAGCATCACAGACAGGCCTATGTGCCGCTCTGCTTTTGTTTCCCATTAAGGGCCCAGTGCTGCCCTTATCGGCTCTCACAAATTTACTTCTGGGGTTGCCTTGCAGCCATTGCTCTTCACCAACTCATAATATCATCTGAACTGAAGAAGGCCAACCTGGACGTAATTGCCTTCCATGATCCGTTCTTCCCTTGCCATGCAATTAGAACTATAACATTTTTGTTCAGCCTCACTTGCCTGGCCCCACTGCCTTGGCCCCCATAGCCCCTCTGTCCTCCACCCCTCCAAATGACAGATGAAACACTCTTATTCTCTCAGTGGAACTGATTAGGCTCTGCAAGGCTTTGGAATTTTTTTTGGGGGGGAGGGGGAGGTTACTATTTTATTATATATTTTATCTGGCCTGGCCCAGCCATTATGCGGGATAAAGCCACTGCTTCAGGAGACAGAAACCCCACAGGTAACACACCCATGGGTGCCCCACCTGCCCCACTGCCTCCACCAGTGATGGAGAAGCGCTACTGCCATCGGTGCCAATTTTGGGCAAGATCATGTCCATTTGGGGCAAGATCTTGCCTGAAATCGGGGGGGGGGGGCTTGAGGAGCGCATGTGATTTGGAGTGAAATCTCACCCAAAATCAGTGTGCCCTTGCCCAAAATCAGTGCCGGTGGCAGTGCTGCTTCAGATGCAGCTGGGTTCAGGGCAGCAGAAGGTAGGTGGAGGGGGCAGGGGCAGGGGAAAGCAGCGCTTCCCATTTCATCT
The DNA here is from genome assembly GCF_027172205.1 of Podarcis raffonei. NCBI lineage: Eukaryota > Metazoa > Chordata > Lepidosauria > Squamata > Lacertidae > Podarcis > Podarcis raffonei. The sequence continues at coordinate 37,747,402 of NC_070614.1, read as the reverse complement.
CAAGTAGTGAAATGGGATGTAAAGGTAAAGGTAAAGGGACCCCTGACCATTAGGTCCAGTCATGACCGACTCTGGGGTTGCGGCGCTCATCTTGCTTTATTGGCCGAGGGAGCCGGCGTACAGCTTCCGGGTCATGTGGCCAGCCTGACTAAGCCGCTTCTGGCGAACCAGAGCAGCGCACGGAAACGCCGTTTACCTTCCTGCCGGAGCGGTACCTATTTATCTACTTGCACTTTGACGTGCTTTCGAACTGCTAGGTTGGCAGGAGCACGGACTGAACAACGGGAGCTCACCCCATCGCGGGGATTCGAACCGCCAACCTTCTGCTCAGCAAGTCCTAGGCTCTGTGGTTTAACCCACAGCACCACCCGCATCCCTACGAAATGGGATGTACCAGCCCTGTATTTCATTATGACATTTTACCCCACCTTTACTTCCAAGGAGTTCAAGGTGGCTTTCATGGTTCTTCCTCCCACCACTTTACCCTCACAACAACCCTGTGAGATAGATGAAGCTGAGAGGCAGCGACCAGCCCAAGGTCACCCAGTGAGCTTCGTGGCTGAGTGGGGATTTGAACCCTGGTCTCCCATGCTGGCTATCTACTATGCCCCGCTGCTTTATTACTACCTGTATTTGCTGCTACTTATTGTATTAATGTTTTAATAAATATGCACAGGCAGGCAGCACCATTTGTTCCTCCTCCTCTGGTCCTCCCCCCCCCCCCGGACCCCAGTATGGATGTGGGCCTAAGGTTTCCCTGCCCGCTTCCCTCTTCTTCCCCCTCCTCCTGCACTGGGGAATGCAATGGCAGCAAAATAGTCTGAGGGAGGAGGCAGAAGTGGACAAAACTGGGCTTTTGTCGTAAATCTAAAGGCCGTTTTGTGCTTCGCTTGTGTTCTGGCACTTCTGTCATGCTTGAGTTGGAGCGTGACAGAAGTGGAGGGTGGATGCGGCAGGATGCAGCTCTTTGCTCCCTGCTTTGCTGCCATTCCTCCGCTTCCTCTCCTTCTCCCATGCTGGCCAGGGAGTGCCCCCCCCCCAGGGGCCTTAGCAGTAATGCCAGCTCACCTGCCTTCTGAAGTGATGGCTGCTTACTGCTGGAGCTGGTGGGCAGGGAAGCTAATGGGAGGTGAAGCCAGAGGCAATTCTGGGGTTGTTTTTCCCCCCTGTCCTCCTCTCTTGCAAAAATACAGTGGATGCTTTAGCAATTCTCAGACCAAAGCATCGGAGGAGAAAAGCTGGAGACAGAGAAACTTCACACTTGTACAAGCCAGCATCCAGTATCTAAATATCTAGCTAGATAAATGAGTCTTTATAACAAGTGTCTGCAAGTTTGAGGTTTAGTCTTGTTTTAAATGCATTTGCCCTTTATGGGTTTTTTTAAAACTTTTTTATTTTATATGTAAATTGCCTTGAGATGATGGTTTAGAAGGTGATTAATAGTAATAATCCTGTAATTTTTCAGTTCTGCTTTTACCAAGATGGATGGAAAGAATGCCAGGGAGTCTTGGAATAATAAGATAATTATGAATATGACTCTGGAAGTGGGGCATGAGACTGCTGGACTTTGGATTTGGGGTGTAGAAAAAATAATGGTAGGACCTTGCCCCTGGTGTTGGTGGGGGGGGGCAGAGAAAGGGTGTAACAGGGAAGGCATATTCCCACCTTTCCCAGCTCCTTTCTAGTTGGTGCTTCTTCAGGGTGTTTGAAGAGAGCATTGCTGAAGCTGTCTTGGAGAGAAGAGTGATAGCTCAGGGGCAGAGCACCAGAAAGTGCCAAATTCAATCCCCAGCATCTCCAGGTGAGGCTGGGAATGATGCTTGTCCGAAATCCTAGATAACCGCTGCCAGTGAGATCAGGGGTGAGGAAACTGTGACCCTCCAGGTGTTGTTGGGCTACATCTCCCATCATCTCTATTAATTGGCAATGCTGGGTGTCCAACAATATCTGGAGGAGCACAGACTTCCTGGACCTAAGCTAGGTGGACCAATAGTTTGCCTTGGCAAAAGGCAAGTTCTCATTCTAAACTCTATAGCAGGCCATGTCAGCTGGTAAGGGATGGGAGTTGTAGTCCAAAATAGCCCTAGACTAGGAATCTTCAGAGACACAGTCCTCCACAGTTTCATGTGGAGCTACAGTCGCTACAGCCTACCTCTCCTCCCCTGAACCCTGAGGAGTCACCTCTGCCACCAGACACCAAAGGTTGGACCACAGATTTCAGAGGATTGGAAGATCACTGTGAAGAGATCCCCACAGCTTGAAAGCCTAGAAGAAGAAGCCAATGGCTGCAGGATAAAAACTTTGGCCTCACTGGCCAAATGAAGCATTCATATGGTGTAGCCGCTAGTCAATAAATAGCTAAGCCAGGCTATGAAGAACTATTTATTAGGTGCTTCAGGGCATTGACTCAGTAATGTATACAGTCTGGCTCAGCTGCATGATCGCTGACCATGGTCCTGAAATCCACACCTTGACCCTTCTCCAAGGTGCTGATGCTTGCCTGTGCTTTTCCTTCCTATCGGCCTAGCACTATGGACCTCCTCTGCACTTGGGCCATCACCAGTGTTGAGAACCCCCATGGAACAAGCTTGTGAAAGGCTACTCTGTGGCTTGTCAGTTCTTAACAGAAGTCACCGGCCCACTACAAGGGTTATAGTCCCCCTGTTGCCATGACCTATCCCTGCTCCACTCTGAAGACTACCACGCAGGGTTTATTTAGCTATCCCAAATGTCATGGTTAGCACACAGATTCCAGGAATAAATTGCCCTCTGATGAATGTTCCCCCACACCTCACCAGAGAGGATGAAGAAGATTCCTGAAACGAAAGCCAGGATGGTCCTCTGGGGGCGGATATGTCCGATGTTGCTAATGACAAATGCTGTGAAGACGAGAAAGAGGCTGACCATAGGGAAAGGGGTGGCTGTGCGGATGGTCTCTGCCAAGAGAAAGAGAGAAAGAGAAGAGTCAGATTTTCTAAGTTAAATTTGAGTCGATCCTCTTCACCAAAGCGCAGTCCTAGAACCAGGTTTGAATGCTCAGATTTCTGACATGTGAAGCAGTTGTATTCCTGGGAGAGCCCCCTGAGCACACACAGATATATTCCCCCTACTTCCTGAGTAACCACAGGCAGCATGCATTCCTTTAGGAATAAAAAGGCTGGGGCTTCTAGATGGGCTTAAACTGGCACTCTTTCTTTTAGAAATGACCCCACAGTACACACATCAAGTTTCAGTGAGTTGGATGCAAAATCATGCCTGGTTCTCTGCAAACTCTATTTATTTAAACTAACATAGCCCTTTTTCTAGAATTTGATCTTACAGACATCACAGATGAATACTCCACACATAAAATAACTCACATCTGAATGTGGCAAGCAAATGTAGTAAAATTTCCAAAGTAATTTCAGGATTGAGCTTTGATTAAATGGAAGCGGGGAGTAAAAGGAGGGGAGCAGATGATAACATGTGGGACTGAAATGTTTGAGGCAGAGCTGGCTCAAGACATTTTGCTGCCTGAGGCAACAGTGCAAAGTACCCCTGAACATGTACAAAGGCTACAGACATACCTTACAACTGAAGCATGGCAACTGTGGTTTGTTAAGGGTGCCGGAAATTGGAGTTCTGTGAGGGGTAAACTACCATTCCTAGGATTATTATTGGGGGGGGGGCATTGTGCTTTAAATGTATGGTGTGTGCACATCCAAAATTGACTTTAAAGGGACATTTAATTTCAGATCAGTAGGTAGAGCAAAAAAATTCATACTGCTATGCCACCTGCCATCTCTTCCTATAGGACCATAGATGTGGCTTCCCAGAATTAAAAGAAATGAGGCAGGGGCAGAGGTAAACATCTGCTATGACATTCAGTAAAGTGGGTCCTGGATCTGCAAAGGTTGAAGATGCCTGAATTGAAACATACAAAAGTATGTAAACCGTAATACATGCACCATAATAATGGTCCAGTGAATACATGGAGGGCACAAGGAGAAGGGGACAACAGAGGACGAGATGGTTGGATAGTGTTCTCGAAGCCACCAGCATGAGTTTGACCAAACTGCGGGAGGCAGTGGAAGACAGGAGTGCCTGGCGTGCTCTGGTCCATGGGGTCACGAAGAGTCAGACACGACTAAACAACTAAACAACAACAACAACAACAACAAAGCTTACAAGTGCTACACTAGATGCATGTCCACCACATATCAAAACATCTCTTTGCCCTTATATTCAAGAGTCCTTATCTTTAGACACACACACACCTATTTGATGTACAAATGTGCATGGGTGATAAAACTAAATCCCTTGTATATCAGTTGTTTCCCAAGCACATGGAACATTTCCACATACAGGTGAATTCTTATTTGCATGCAGATGGTCCACATTACAAAAACAACACAGTCCATTGGATAAATGCTTGCACCAATACATTCTGGAACCGATCCAAAGTGTTCTTTTCATTTTTGAGTATGATCTTAGGTCGACCATAGTCTATCCTATTTGTCAGGCCCTCTTCCCAAACCCACAAATTTGACTTTGGTATACGACATGAAGTATACTTTTTCACACACAAAAATTGAATTTTCCAGAACATAAGATTCAATTACCCCAAAGTTGCCTTTCTAAAAGTCTCTTTAAACTGCATGTCAACTGTGATTCCTGATAAGGTGATTCCTGCTTCTGTTAAAAGGGCATGAACCCCATTTGTATTTGGCAACCCTGAACACCAAAGCATCTAACCTTGATGGCTCAGAACTCCAGCTAAGGGCTCCAGCCTTTTTGGACAATGTCAAGTTATTTAAAAAATTAAGAGTGCCACTGAATATGTGCAGAGTTGACTGCCCTCCACTCTGTGTAACAGCAGCTTACTAGTAGCCATTTCTGGAGCTACAAGGTTCACTACCAAACAATAAGACACCTCTCTTGGCTGGAACTAAGGCCTAGTCTGCACATGCCGCAGATCTGAGGAGGTTGAATTCTGAGGTGGTAAATGTGCAGTAGCATTTCAGACCTCAGCTGAATGCATCACATTTTTGAATACTCCCTCAGTTTCTTCATTTGTAAAGCCCTCCCTGTAAGTTAAAGAAACAACCACAACTATAATTAGGGAGGTTCTGGCCTAGCCTGCTCCCTGCTGTGTTGGTTTGTGCATGTTGGAAGATTTCTTCTGCTAAGGGAGAATTGAAAATCCAACACCCTTCCTCACAGCTCAGTTGTAGAGCTGGAAACTCTTAATACCAGGATTGTGGGTTTGAGCCCCATGTTGGGTAAAAGATTCCTGCATTTCCTGGGAGGTTGGACTAGATGACTGTCATGGCCCCTTCCAAGTCTACAATTCGATGATTCTTCCACCTTTTTCTAGGTCCCCTCTACACCTCCAAAAGAATGGATCGTGGCAGGGTGTTGAATGCCAAAGGTGGTAGAGTGGACTGTGGGGAGGAGATAGTTATCTGTGTAAATACTCCCTGCAAGTAGAAAACTATATACTGTCGGGGTGCTGCTACTGGCTACTGGCTGCTTGCCCAATGAAGCAGAGAGACAGAGAAAAAGCGAACTTTTCAGTTCCTTTTTATTATTAGAATTACCAGGACAAAATTCCATCCACACCGTTCATTATCGGGCGTTGCCTCGAGTGAAGCTCCACTTCCTCTTCTCTGTACTTCCCTATTCATCAGACTCCTCCTCCCTCCTATGGCAGCTGTCAAGTGCCACCCACCTCTGAGCCCTCTTCTCTGCCATTCTCAATGAACACCTGGTTTGGGGTGATAGAACAGGTTCTGGGGTACTCTCCAGCGACAGCGTGTCATCCAGCCACTGCTCAGGCTCTGCGTGTTCTGTGCTACCTGGTTCTTGCTCCTCATCTTCCATTATTTCCCAGCTTATTCCTTCTTCTGGGTTGTGACCTGTGTCGAACCACTCTTCTAGATCTATACTATCGGCCCCTTCCTCCTCTCTGGAAGGCTCCTGGGCAGGCTGACTCCACCATTCCTCTTCATCTGCCCAGTCCCTCCCTGACATATACATATGCTAGAAAAATTCCAGACTTATCCACTCTGCTTTTTTTCTACTCACAGAGAGGTTTTTAAATAATAATAAAAAGCAGGAGAGCATTAAAAAGTGTGATCCCCATGCAGCTGAAGTAGTAAGATGCATTCTGCAGTCTCCTTCCCACCTTTAATCTGTGTTCACCCAGTTAGCATTAAGGCAGATGCAACTAAAAAATAGCCCTCCTAAGGGCTAGGGTAGCCAATGTTATGTTCTCCAGATGTTTTGGACTAAAATTCCCATAATCCCCGGTTATGAGCTATGCTGGCCAGAGCTGATCAAAATTAAGAGCCCACAGCATTTGGAGGGCACCATATTGCCTATTCCTGATCTAGGAAACATGCTATATGATTCCAGGAGAGAGAGAAGGGGTAAGGTGAAGATCACTCCAGAGTTTGCTCCAGCTGCCTATTCACTGGGTCATCAGTCATCAACTGCCCAGTAGGAAGAAAAGAGAGGGACTCCGGCAAAGACCATCTCAGAGCTTCCAGTGGTGACTGGAACCCATTGCTACTGGTAGGGTGGGAGGCAGGGAGTCCAACAGTAGGTGGCGCCAGAGCGAATGACAGACAGAGCTGCCCGCTGGACTGGTTGTCTGTAAAAAGGCAGGTAGGTAGGATAGGGCCTGGCTGAGGGCAAACTGAGGTTGGTGGGGCAGTGCCTGTTCACCCTTATGGGCCAGCCTCCATGGACCTCCTCCAGTGGAACTCTCTGTTGCCACCATTTTACCACAAACTGGGAAGGATCCTGAACGCTTTGTTTAAGTTGCTGCTGTTTGCCGTGGTTTCTTTAAAACATAGCTTAATGTTTCTTGCATGCCACCTTAGGAAATAAATTGTTCAAATAAATATAAAGCCTGATGCTGTCCCCGTTCCACCTCATTATCTTTCACTTGGCAACGGCAATAAAACTTAGCGCACAATGATTATGTCATCCCATGCAGTTTAGATTGCCAGGTGTTAAAGCATAGAAGGGAAGACTGAGGTATGGCGATGGTGAATTTGGCTGCAGCCTGGAAATGGAATATTGCTTGTGTGACATCACCATTAATGACGAGCTGCAGAAATCTTCTTGCTGCTGCTCTGGAAATTCAAAATATTTTTCCAGTTGAGATTATAAGAACCTAACTATTCCTTCTTTTGTCCAGCAGGGGGCAATGATATTCTCTCTCTCTCTCTCTCTCTCTCTCTCTCTCTCTCTGTCTCTCTGAATCAAACACACACACACAATTATCTCAGTTCTGTTTTCAAGATTAAGTGTTTAGTAACTGCATGAAATAAATTTGGTACTCCGGGAGGGAAACTTGAGAAATTATGTCATAATCAGAATAGAATTGTTGTCAACTGACCAGAAAAGCAAGCTGTGCTCTTGTGCCTTTTGAAAGTAGATTGATTTTGCAAGAGAACAGCAGGTGAGGCTTTTCATAGCATGGAGATCAATGGTAGCTCCTCTGCTAATGCCTGCTGCACGTCAGTTCACTTGTTCAGAGCACTGGGACTGGCTGAAATGTTGGCAACCTTGAAGCCAAGCTATTGTTAGAAGTAGGGTTTTCTTTTCAGGTAACCTGGCCTCTCCAGCTCCCACTGCAAAGGCCCTGCTTGTTAGCCTTAGCAGTCAGTTTGCTAGCTTTATTGCCTATGTTGGCTCTTCATAGCCAAGACACACAGCACAGTTGTCAAGGCCAACTAAATATTTTCAGGGCAGAGCTGTGGTGGTAGCTTCCACTCCTCTCCTCAGCTTAAAGCAGTAGTGACACCCACCCACCCACCCCCAAAATGAAAATGGGGGCAGGTACACAAGGGGCAAATTTGGTGTGTGTGTGTGTGTGTGTGTGTGTGTGTGCAAGAGAGAGAGAGAGCGCTCTGTGCCACACGTGAGAAATTTCTAAAAGAGAAACAATGGCATATTTTCTGCTAATGCTCCCATCATAGCCATCTTTTCTCTGAAGTTCCCAGTACAGGGTGGCCAAAATAGAAGGTTTGCTTAGGATTTCAATGTGAACCTCCCCAATTTGCACTTTCCAGAGAAATATATGAACCGAGAATCCTTCAAAATTCACACATCTCCCGAATTTTGTGGTGCGGTTCTCCAGCCAAATAATGTGTACAGAAATGTGTGTATTTGGGGGAAATGTGCATTAAAATGTATATATTAGCATATAACATGCATTATATTGGGGAAAACTACTTTAAATAATGCAAAATTGCATACAGGAATGTGTCTATAGGGAGAAATTTGCACTAAAATGCAGACAAATTTTCATGGAGACTTTGAAAGCATACATTGCAAACTGATGCAGTAATTTGGAGAACAGAACTGAAGACTGGAGAAAGAAGACATGGAGAGAAACCAAGTTGGCAGGTTCCTCCATCCCTAGTACTGTGAATGTGACAGTTGTACAGAAAAGGGTATTTCATCAGGTGGAACTGGCGTGCCAAGATCCACCTGTGGAAATTTCCTCTTTTACACAACTGTTAAACGCTCAGGAGCCCTGCCTGGTTTATTCACCTGGTCAGCTTAGCTCCTATTGATTTAGAGGGAGCTAAAAATCTTCCCTACCCCAGTTCTGTCACCATTGGACAGGGAACTGCTCTCTCTCGCGCGCTCTCTGCTGGAAATAAAGAAAAAGCGCTATTCTGTCTGTGGAAAGTGCCTTTCCTTTAAGTAGCCATAAGGGTCCTGCAGTGGCAGTGGGATGGAGGGTTACTTGACCAGGGAGAGTGCTGCTCCCTCTAGCCCCCCCCCCCATGCCATTTATGCCTCAAAGACTTAAGACAGTCTTCATCAACACTGTGCTCTTCAGATGTTTTGGACTACAACTCCCATCAGCCCCCAAGCTGTGGTGGCTAGGGCTTATGGGAGTTGTAGTCCAAAACATGTGATGGGCACTAGTCTGGCAAGGTTTGACCTAGGAGGAGAAGCATCGTGTAAAGCCCACCTGAAATGCCAGGTGCCACACAGACAGTCCCAAACAGTTAGCAAATACAGTGGTACCTCAGGTTACATACGCTTCAGGTTACATACGTTTCAGGTTACAGACTCCGCTAACCCAGAATTAGTATCTCAGGTTAAGAACTTTGCTTCAGGATGAGAACAGAAATTGTGCAATGGCGGCACAGCGGCAGCAGGAGGCCCCATTAGCTAAAGTGGTGCTTCAGGTTAAGAACAGACCTCCAGAAACGAATTAAGTTCTTAACCCGAGGTACCACTGTATATGTGTTTTGTTGCATGAATGGTGAACTACACCAAACTTGAGCAATTTTGGCTGTCTCTGGCTTGGTTGTCCAAGCTGCAGGTAACCAACGTCCAAACTGCTCTACTTGTTGAATAAGTGGGTATCTCCCAAACTGTGGTCCATGGACCACCAGCTTTATTCAGGTTCGTGCAGAATTCAAATCACAGACTTCAGATTATAATACAATGCAAATGTAAGAAATAAAAGACGCAATAAAAATACAATTGAAGAATCATATAGCTTCTAGCACATCAGAATTGCCACAGCAGGTAGAAAAACCATGAGGTGGGCTGCCAAGACTGCAATTTCCAAGTGGTCTGTGAGGGCAGGTAGTTTGGGAACCACAGGGATATTTCCTTGTTGTAACTAGGCCTGGGATCTTATGGTAATTAATCTAATTAATTAATTGTTGTTTTTAAATAATAGATAAGTGGATTTCTGCTGCAAAGGTGTCCTTCGGTCCTCACTCTTAAAACCAAGTTAAGCGTCCACAACATGTTGGATGCTTGAGGGGAGAAAGCTGCGGCAGTGCCAGCCAGTTTTTGTGGGGAAGAGCCATGGTAGGCCTTCTGCAGGCTCCCATAGGAGTGGGCAGCTAATGCTCCCTTTGGAAGGCAGTTCTGCTGAAACTGGCAAGTCTTACCTGCAAGTCAAGAAAGAGCAGAACTGGGGTGTGAGAAGAGCTTGTGTTACGTGTCCTTCCACAGCATTTCAAAAACTAGTCATTGTAACGGAACAGGGCCACCAGGGGGCGCCCCAATAGCTACAGATACATCCAGCCTGCACCTTAGACTGGAGTTCAGGTAATAATAATAATAATAATAATAATAATAATAATAATAATAATAGATTCACTTGCAGAAGATGCAGTGATGGCCATCAGTGTGGCTGGCTTTAAAAGAGGATTAGACAAAAATTGACTACTAACAAGGGCTCCTAACCATTATGGCTACATTCTGCCTCCACTGTCTGGGGCAGTTTGCCTCTGAATACCAGTTGCCACGAATTGCAGGCAGGGAAAACTGCTGTTGCGCTCGTGCCCTGCGAGTGGGCTCCCCTGCAAGAACAAGAAGCATTTCTACCAGCTTCATTGAGTCAAAATAGCATTCCTGAATGGACTTTGCCCCCCAAATACACATTTCTAAATGCATTTTCTGTCAAAATAGGCAGTCGTAGATGTATTCTCTTGTCAAAACCACGTACTTTAAAATGCATTGAGATACATTTTTTAGGCAAGAGCTGTACCACCGTAAGATTTGGATGAGGGTGAAATCCAGCGGATAGCAACAGTCTGATCCTCACCTTAGTCTGGCAAGTGTGGATCAGTTCAGTTTGTATTGGAATTCCCAGGGATTGAGCTCCTCAAGGAGCCCTAATCCTTCCTCAGAGAGCAGTGGGATATAAATCCATACGCTTTGGAGAGTTGGAGTTGAACGGCTTGTTAACCTTTCGCTGGCATGAGTGGCTGGCCCTGTCATTCTTCAAGGGCTCAAATCCTGCTCCATGTCGCTAGAAGTTAAATCTCTGAGCAGGTGGGTGGGCGCATAGCCTCTCTGCAGTGCATGTAGGCAAATGCCTGAACATGAGCGCAAACTGTGGCTGCCGAGGGGTATTTTGAACTGCTGCTGACACATTGGGCCGGGCCATTACATGTGCTTGTTTTGTTCAAAAGGACAACCACCCTCTTGGCTTTTAAGCCAGCCAAGGGCAAGCTGAACAGCAGGGAGCACCAACCTTTTGGAGTCCATGGGCCCATGCGCAAGTCTGAGAAGCTCTTGTGGGCAACACACACAGAGCAACGAAGAACATGCCACAACCTATCCTGTTGGCTATAACCGAATGCTTCTTGCCCATCTAATCTCAGCAAGGGGAGGGGAATCTGTGGCCACCAGAGGAGGCCTCTGTGAGCACCCTCAGGCACCATGCTGGCAACCCCTGTAGAATCATAGAATCATAGAGTTGGAAGAGACCACAAGGGTCATCGAGTCCAACCGCCTGCCAAGCAGGAAACACCATCAGAGCACTCCTGACATATGGTTGTCAAGCCTCTGCTTAAAGACCTCCAAAGAAGGAGACTCCACCACACTCCTTGGCAGCAAATTCCACTGTTGAACAGCTCTTACTGTCAGGAAGTTCTTCCTAATGTTTAGGTGGAATCTTCTTTCTTGTAGTTTGGATCCATTGCTCCGTGTCTGCTTCTCTGGAGCAGCAGAAAACAATCTTTCTCCCTCCTCTATGTGACATCATTTTATATATTTGAGCATGGCTATCATATCATCCCTCAACCTCCTCTTCTCCAGGCTAAACATGCCCAGCTCCCTTAGCCGTTCCTCATAAGGCATCGTTTCCAGGCCTCTGACCATTTTGGTTGCCCTCCTCTGGACACGTTCCAGTTTGTCAGTGTCCTTCTTGAACTGTGGTGCCCAGAACTGGACACAGTACTCCAGGTGAGGTCTGACCAGAGCAGAATACAGTGGCACTATTACTTCCCTTGATCTAGATGCTATACTCCTATTGATGCAGCCCAGAATTGCATTAGCTTTTTTAGCTGCCGCGTCACACTGTTGCCTCATGTCAAGTTTGTGGTCAACCAAGACTCCTAGATCCTTTTCACATGTACTGCTCTCAAGCCAGGTGTCACCCATCTTGTATTTGTGCCTCTCATTTTTTTTTGCCCAAGTGCAATACTTTACATATACAAGATAAAGTCAGGTGAAGGGTGCCTACAACCCTGCGCCATTGTGGAGGGGGGGGGTTGGGTGTGGGTGGAGGTGGCCAAACAAACATTTCTCATTTTAATCCAGTGTTTCTCAACCTGTGGGTCCCCAGATGTTGTTGGACTACAACTCCCATCATGCCTAGCCAGCATGACCAGTGGCCAGGGATGATGGGAGTTGTAGTCCAACAACATATGAGGACCCACAGGTTGAGAACCGCTGTAAATCTGTGAAATGTGCAACGGGGGGTCGCAGATGTGGTGGGTGGGATGGGAAGAAACAAATAAAGGCCAAAGACGAGGGGTAGGCATTCACTCTCCCTTCTCCCCAAGGTGGTTACCCCACCTTGGTTCATGGGTGGGCCGGCCCTGGGGATTTAACCATTTCCCCGCCAGCTGGGACCCTGGTCTGGAGCAGGGCCTTCATGCCTGTTATTTAGTTGAAGTAAGCCATTCATCCTATTGCTACAAGTGGGGTTAGCATCATGTCTAGGTTCATAGCCACACCATACATTTAAAGCACATGGCTTCCCTGAAGGAATCCTGGGAACTATAGTTTGCTAAGGGTGCTGCAAATTATAGCTCTGTAGTAGAAACTACAGTTCTTGGGGTTCTTTGGGGGAAGCCATGAGTGTTGCAATGGTATAAATATGCTTTAAATGTGTAGATGTGACTGAGTTCGACCTTCAGAGAGCCCCTCTTAGCTTTATTTTTCGCCATGCCCAACAAACAGAAGCGTATCGACTTACTAAGTATGTTTTCTGTGTTCTCCGTTACGAGGGGGCCTTCAGGGTCAGGGTCAGGCCTGGGCTCTAGGAAGTACTCGGAAGCAACACAACTGCCCTTTTTCTGACCTGCAGAAGAAGAAAAAACACATCACATTCATGGTGTCAAAAGCTTCTGGGAAGGGGCCAAAGGTTAGATCAGGTGGGAACCTTATACAGGTCCAAGGGGTGGAAAGGACTATATGTCACTGAGGTAGGTCTGGCCAAGTGAGAGGACCAGCAGGGCCAGCCCTACTATTAGGCAGAGTGAGGCAGGTGCCTTGGATGGTAGATGTTGTGAGGAGCAGGAGGCAGTGGCAATCCCCTATGGCCATTCCTATCCCCTGGAGCTGAAGCCCCAGCAGCAGTGGTGTTTCCTTGTTGCCAGTCTGGTTTGAGGAGGGTCTGGTTGCCTGCACCTCTCACCCATTCAGCTTCTTCCAATGGGCCACAGGCAGCCTTGCACCAAGTGAGCACCAGAGCACAGGGCCCATCTAGTCCAACATGCTGTTCCAGATGCCTGAGGAAAACCCACAAACAGGACCTGAGAACAAGAGCCCACTTGTGATTCCACCAGCAACTGGTATTGAGAAGCATAGTGAACATAGCCACTGTGGCAACGAGCCACTGACAGCACACAACTCAACTCAGGCCGCATATTTCAGTGGGCAGAGCATGTTGCTCTGCTGACTTGATGCATGCCAGTGATGCCACACTGCAGGTTTTATTTGAGTGGGTAGCAAAGCAGGGGCTAGGAAGCAAGGCCGCCCCAGGACATTTTGCTGCCTGAGGTGGTCAAGATCTGCTCCCCTCCCCAATATTCCATCCATAGAAACCTCCTGAGCTGTTGACTCTTGCTTCAAGTTGGGAAAGTTATCTTCTACCACACAAGAGGGCAGCTGACTAGCTTAGGGAACGTGCGGCTGGCACACACAACTTGCCATTGTGGCGACCTCCAAGGCATCTGAAGCTTTAGTCAGCTGCCTCACTCTGCCCAATGGCAGATAGAGCAAGCAGCAGCAGCAAGGTCGTATTATTATTATTTATTTCATTTGTGGGAGTGAGTTCCATAGTTTAACCACGTGCTTTACGAAGAAGCACTGTGTGAAAAAGAGGCAGGACATTTGCATTAGGGATTTGAGGGATGGGGAAATGAGGGCTAGAGAAGTTCACACAGGGCCTACAGGCAGCAGATACATGTATGCTCTTGCATGGGGAAAGTGACCACAGAAGGAAGTTTCAGAGGTGAACAGGTAGGATGAGGGGAATATAGAAAAAGAAGGCCAAGGAAGTAGGCTAAACCCTCACTCTGAAGGCAGTTCTGAACCTACAGAATTCTTCCACATTTTGAGGTACATGCTGCCAGTATTGATGCCACTGTGTCTTGAGTGGTAGATTAAGATTCAGTGGGCAGTTTGATCTCAAACATTTGTTTCAGGAACGAGGTTCCTGAATGATGGCTGTTCAAATCACCTTTTTGAAAGCTGAGCTGCTGTGTCACACCACAGCTCCTCGGAAGAGTTTTGCTTTTCTGTTAACAACCAGCAGTCAGATTGTGTCCAGCAACCTAAGCTTTGCAAGAGTTCAGCTGCAAGTACATGTAGACTTGCAGGCAAACAGAGCAAAACCCAGATATGTGTTGTTGTTTTTAAAGCCCCAATGCATGGCTTTACAACTCACTCCCCTCTCATTATCTCTTTCCTCAATTAGATGAAAACACAAATTATGGAAGCAGAGGAAGCCATGCAAGCCTAACGAAGCAGTTTAGATCTGGCCTAGTGACGTCATCATCTGTAACTGGAGTCTCCAGGTGTGACACGAGGCAATTTTGAGAGGGGAAACTTGACTTTTCAAGGCTCTTACCGGCAAAGAAACAGACCCTCCAGAGCCCAGCGTGCAGTGCCATGACTATCTCGGTGGTCTGGTTCTGCGGAAACACAATCCCTTCCTCCATGAACAGCCAGTAGTCAGTGCTGACGGCGATGCCCACCAGGAGCAGTCCACACGCTCCAAAAACACTAGACAGCAGGGTCAGGGCGCGGCTGCTGCAGTTACTCATCCTAGGTGACAGGGGGAGCCACTGGCCAAATGCAGCGCAAGGACCTGGAGGAGGAATTGATAACAATCAGCCAGAGAAACCAGATATTCACACAAATCACACACACACCCCGCCCAAAAGCTATACGCACATTAAATTTGAGCTTTTCCTAGTCAAACCAATGGGTTCTCAGAGGCCCCAATAGCTACTGGATCCCATATTCTTCCTCTTTAACCACAATATCTTTATTTTCACCAAGAGAACATGGCGGCTGGCTCTAAGCACCACCCTAACTCACTAAAACCTCCCAAAGAGTCCAAGGGGTCTTGGCTACAAGACCCTTCACCTTCTAACTCAGGAGTGAGGAACCTCCAGCATCAGGTGCAGGATAGGCAAAGCTGCAGCTGCCAAGGAGCCACCTGCAGGGCACAAGTGCCTTGGGGCTTGCTTTTGGTGCAAGAAGCAAGCCCTGCTGCTTTGGGGGATGAGGATTGGTTCTACTTGCCTGCCTATCAAAAGTGAGCCCATGGAGGGTTGGACACCTTTTTAATCCAGCCCACAGGACAAAAGTGGTTCTCTAACCTTGCTCTGACCCAGTAGATTTTTTAAACATAAAAATAAATCCATATCCCGTCCATTCTCCCAAAGGATGACTCAGGGCAACAAATATTTCTGTGATTTAAAAAATTACAGTTAAAAACAAAAGAAAAACATGTCAAATGCATTTAAAGACAGTTGGAAGCTTTTAAAAATAACAGAACAAAACATCTAAAACAAATTTAAGAACCAAATCAGGTGACTGGATAGTGCCAATGAAATAGAAAAGATTTCAGCAGGAACCTGCCGAATTTTAAACTTCCGTTCTACATGACAACCCTGAGAGGCCTTCTAATGACCCTCTCCTAGCTTTTGTACTCTGATGATGAACCTCTTCATGACTGCCCTCAAATCCCAGAACACTGCAGAAGATTCTGGGGCAGTGTTCTGTTTGTGTAGGGTGTCACCCAGGTCTGCTGGGCTTACCTATTACAAGGACTGAGAGGGTGCCCAAGAATACTCCCACAATGACCCTGAATAACACTATTCCTGGTACCCTAGAATATGCCCACAGTATATCCTTCAGGCAGCTGGTCCACCATTATTGGTCTCAATAAAGATCTCACAGTAAGTTTCTAAGGAGCTCCAGATTTCCTGGAAATAGTTTGAAAACTCTTCTACCAGAAATGCTTACTTCCACCTACATATTCTCCTTAAAGGTAAAGTTAAAGGCCCCCTGACAGTTAAGTCCAGTCACAGATGACTCTGGGGTGCGGCGCTCATCTCGCTTTACAGGCCGAGGGAGCCGGCGTTTGTCCGCAGACAGTTTTTCCGGGTCATGTGGCCAGCATGACTAAGCCGCTTCTGGCGCAACGGAACACCGAAACCAGAGCAGTGCACGGAAACGCTGTTTACCTTCCCACCGGAGTGGTACCTATTTATCTACTTGCACTTTTTGGTGTGCTTTCGAACTGCTAGGTTGGCAGGAGCAGGGACAGAGCAACGGGAGCTCACCCTGTCGCGGGGCTTCGAACCGCCGACCTTCTGATCGGCAAGCCCAAGAGGCTCAGTGGTTTAGACCCCAGCGCCACCCGCATCCCTATATATTCTCCTTACTCTCCCCCCTGCAAAAATCTGGGTTATGAAATCTCCACCACCCATACCTTAGCTAGCCCATTAGGCCTTCTGACATGACGCAAGCAAGATTTATAGTTCTCTCCATTCCAGCATAATTCTCTAGCTTACAGTTCATGGATTTTCATTCCAACCAGTGTAGATTTGCTTCTTCCAAGAGCCATAGAATCATAGAGTTGGAAGGGACCACACAGGTCATCTAGTCCAACCCTCTGCAATGCAGGGATGTTTTGCCCAAGGTGAAACTCAAACCAACAACCCTGAGATTAAGAGTCTCATGCTCTACCAACTGAGCTATTGCAGAGCTAATGTGAAGAAGCCAGACACTCTGGAGTCTACCGTGTCTGAGGAGCCCTCAGTAAAGTGCCTTCTGGCAGGACCTGTCCTACATTTCTGGGCGTCCTACCTCAGGTAGGGCTGCCATCACCACTGGGCATCTGGGTCTGAGATCTGCCCTTTTAATTTCCTGAAGTGCCAGACTTTGTTTTTTCAAGAGGAACCCAGGGCAGGTGTCAGAAGTGGACCCTTCCCAGGGTGTGGGCTCCCAAGCACTTGCCCAATCAATCCACTTCATGGTCATGATCCCACCAAGTTTTCTTTTAAAGAGTCAGGTGGCTTTCCTGCCTTCCTTGCTCTGGGCCTTCCTGCCACCTTCCCCAGAACAATCCAGCATTTCTGATCCCCAGTTTAGGAATATACATTCTCAAAATAATAATAATAATATATTTATACCCCGCCCATCTGGCTGAGTTTCCCCAGTCACTCTGGGCGGCTCCTAAATCAAGTGTTAAAAACAATACAGCATTAAATATTAAAAACTTCCCTAAACAGGGCTGCCTTCAGATGTCTTTTAAAGATAGGATAGCTGCTTATTTCCTTCACATCTGAAGGGAGGGTGTTCCACAGGGTGGGCGGCACTATCGAGAAGGCCCTCTGCCTGGTTCCCTGTCGCTTCACTTTTCGCAGTGAGGGAACCGCCAGAAGGCCCTCGGCGCTGGATCTCAGTGTCTGGGCTGAATGATGGGGGTGGAGACACTCCTTCAGGTAAGTAGAGGAAAAGCTGTAGCTCAGTGGTAGAGCATATGGATCTTAGGAACAGTGAAAGTTGCCTTATCCCAATTTCTTGGTCCTTCTGACCATGTTCCAAGCCCTAGCTGGAGATACTAGGGACTGCATCTGAGACCTTTTGCATGCAAAGGAGATGTTCTGCCACTGAGTTCTGGTCCTGAGTTAAGGTCCTGGGTTCAATCCCCAGCGTCTCATGGGGGAAAGACCCTTGCCTGATATGCTGGAGAGCCACTGGCAATTGACGTGGACCAGCCTTCCCCAACCTGCTGCCCTCCAGATGTTTTGGCCTTCAGCTCCAGCCAGCGCAGCTGTGGTAGAATTCTGCTGCAGGCCAAACTAAGCTTAGATGGACTAAAGGCCTTGGCTTGGCATAAGGAGGCTACCTATGTACAAAAAAAGCCCATTTCTTTAGAATTTTGTTGGGATTTTTAACAAAGCAAAATGCAGGATGCAAGATAGACCATCACAGTCCTCAAAATGAATATTGCAGAATCATAGTTGGTTCATGCTTGTTGCAACCACTAAAGCAGAGAACTCATCAGCAGCTCATAATGACCAGGCTCATTACAGAGATAAGAGACACTGCTGACTTTAAATGCTCTGGGTAGAGCTGATCCCAATACAGTGGTACCTCAGGTTACATACGCCTCAGGTTACAAACTCCGCTAACCCAGAAATAGTGCTTCAGGTTAAGAGTTTTGCTTCAGGATAAGAACAGAAATCGTGCAGTGGCGGCACAGCAGCAGGAGGCTCCATTAGCTAAAGTGGTGCTTCAGGTTGAGAACAGTTTCAGGTTAAGAACAGACCTCTGGAACGAATTAAATACTTAACCTGAGGTACCACTGTACACCAAAAATGATCCCATAGATTGGGAATGGTGAATTATGAGCATGTTTACTCATAAATAAGTCCTGCTGTGTTCAGTGGGGCTTGCCTCCAGGTAAGGGCTTAACCCCGCAAAAAAAAATGGGTAAAGAATTTATATTGTAACACACTAAGAGATCTGGCTGCCACATAGGGCTGAGGGAGGCATAATGGTTTTCGCTTTCCTCCTAGAAGTCAGAAGGGTCTAGCTCAGTGGTGGGGAACCTGTGGCCCTTCAGATGTTGTTGGACTCTAATTCAAGTACACACCATAGACTTAAAGCACACACGACTTCCCCCAAAGAATCATGGGAACTGTAGTTTGTTAAGGGTGCTGGGAATTGTGACTCTGTTGGGGTAAACTACATGTCCCGGGATTCTTGGGGGGGAGTCATGTGCTTTTAATATACTTTAAATGTATACTGGCATGCCTTGGTTTGGTTCCAGATGGTTTCGAGTCACATCATATTTTGGGGGGTTTCCCAGTGCATATAAAAGTTATGTTTACACTATACTGTGGTCTGTTAAGCCAGGCCCAGCCCTAGCCAGCTCCACTCCCTTGGGCAGAAGACCCTGGTGGCGGACTTCCTTCCCCTGCTGGCACCTGCACCCACCTCCTCGTGAGAAGCAATATCTTTGGAGCACAATAAAACGAGGTGTGCCTGTAGTGTGTATATGCTTCCAGAGAATAAATGGCCAGCAGAAATGGAGGGAAGGGAGAGAGAAGGGAGTGTGTGTGGACAGGGAAGAGGAGTAATTGTAGGGCTACCATGCATTCAGATTTTCCTGGGATTTCAAAGGCGGAATTAACATCCAGGGAGAATTTCTGAAAGGCTGCGCATTGCCAATCCAAAATTTTGGTGTTTTGGCGTTTTTGTAAAAAAGAAAGAAAAGAAAGCTCAACAATTTTGGTGGTTACTTAGAAAAAGCTCAGCAACCTTTTGGGTGTGCTGGTTTTTACGCTTTGAAATATGGCTACCCTAAGTAACTCATAAGGCTAATGTTCACGTTGATTTGAAATGACTAGACAAACCTTTGGCTGCAAGCCTCTAGTCCAGGGCTTTCCAAACTTGGGTCTCCAGCTGTTTTTGGACTACAACTCCCATCATCCCTAACTAGCAGGACCAGTGGTCAGGGATGGTGGGAACTGTAGTCCAAAACAGCTGGAGGCCCAAGTTTGGAAAGCCCTGCTCTAGTCCACTACTTTATAACAAAAGCAGTACACCACCATCACCCCCCAATCATTCATTCTAGTGCTTGCTTCGGGTTGTGGGGGTGGGACTTGGCGGGATACCTACATGGGGCAGAAGTTTAACTTTGCGCTGTATCTTGCTTTTCTGCCCAGGAGCTCAAGGTCATGTATGTATTCCTCCCCTCCCCCCTTTTATATTTGCAACAGTCCTTTGAGGTAGGCTAAGCAAAGTTACTATGCGTCCATGTCAATAGATTATTGAGGGTGGGCGCCTCGGAGGGAAGGCAGGGACCGCAACCCACAAACAGTGGTACCTTGGATTACAGACGCTTCAGGTTACAGACGCTTCAGGTTACAGACTCCACTAACCCAGAAATAGTACCTCGGGTTAAGAACTTTGCTTCAGGATGAGAACAGAAATCACGTGGCGGCAGCAGGAGGCCCCATTAGCTAAAGTGGTGCTTCAGGTTAAGAACAGTTTCAGGTTAAGTACGGACCTCTGGAACAAATTAAGTTCTTAACCCGAGGTACCACTGTGCAATGAACTGGCACCTCCTCCCTCTTGCCCTCTCCTTCTGGTGCCAATCTGCACAAGCACTCTGAGGAGAAGAGGGTGGCCTGGTTTACAGAGGACAGCCCTTTCTTTGAAGGGCTCTATTCGCTCCAAGTCTGGATTAAGGAGAAGCAGGAGAGGCCTTGAAGTTGCCTGTCACTGGTGAGCACCTGAACAGCAGACAGAGCAGGCCACCAGGTTGCAGCCTTTCCCAACCATGCCAAGAGCCAGTGCTGGTCCTACTCAGGAGTAGACCCGTTGAAGTCAAATTCACACTACTTACTTAGGTGCATGCGTTTTCTACTACTCTGACCCGAACTTAGTTGAATGGATGCATCCCTGAATTTGCATCTTGACAGAAAATCAGCGTATGGAAATTTGACGCAGACCTGGCATCCTCTCTTTTTGTTGATGCGCCGCCGTTCCTCTTTTGAGCCAATGCGTGTGTAGCCTCCTCTCTTAGAGGAGAGAGCGCAAGGGGACCAGGAGGCTCCAGAGGTCGGCAGTTGGACCTCTGCAGGGAGTGGGCCTTAGCAGATGCCCAGTGTTGTGACCCCTTACCCCTTACACACATGCCCCACAAAGTCTTGAGCCACGCTCTACCTTCCTATCCCCAAACACCAGTCTCTGGTTCTGGTCCTTCATGCTGATGTTTTACAAAGAGTCTTGGAAACAGCAGAAACAACGTTGTACCTTCTCATTCTCACTCTTCTTCCCACACCCTGAATTATCCATCACACCTGTGGCTGGTTTCTCCCCCCCCCCGCCCACCCAATGGTTTCTGGGATTCAAGCTTGCAGTGGTTTGAACTGGCTGATGCTTTCAAACCTCTCCACCTCTTATGATTTCCTGTCTGACCTGGAAGCCCTGCACCAGTTGTGCCTGATTGGGCTGCAGTGAACATAGAGAGCACTGGATGGAACTCTGCACATGCTCAGAGACAATCTTCTTGATATATTCTGGGGCTTAGCACTGATACAGAAACGGTCTGTTCTAGGAATGCAAAGCAGTGAGATCTCACCTGAAGCACTGAGCTCCCCTCATCCCTTCCTCAATTTCCTAGCCCTCAGTGCTCATAATTTCAGGCCAGTTCTCTTGATGGGTTTCTGTGGAAGGATGGGGGGGGGAGCAAGCCTTCTCGTGCAACCTGCCCCCCACTCCATTAGAAGACTCATCTCTTCCATTGTTTTATATTTTGCAGAAGTTGATGTCATGAAACACAAAGATGACAACTGCCCTCACGTCCCAGACCGATATATGGGAGTCACATGAGAAATACATTTGGAGCAGTGGGGTGGGGGTTGAAAACATGTAGAGCAGGGGTGAGTTGCTTCAAGTACATGGCTGCTGCCCCAACCTCCAGTCTCCTCCAATTACATGGGCCTCTGGAATCCAGGGTGCCCCCCCCAGTCTGCCCCACCTGCACATCTCCACACACACACCCCGCCCCCTGACGCCCCCAGCCATCAAGGCTTTGCTCCCTTCCGTTGCATAGTTATGGTTTTCTCCAAGATATGTTTGTGCTTTCAGAGAGTCCAGCATCATCCCCCTCACAATGGATTTTCAAGCACTTTTTTTCCTTGGCTTGTGTCTCCAGGGGTTTCTATTTATGCCCTCGACTGCATTTGTGCTGAAGAGAGGGACCAAAAAAAGACCTAAACTCTCTGTCTCTCTCTCTGTGTGTGTGTATGTGCATGTGTGTGAAGGATAGGAAAATAGTATCTGGCCTAGAATGGAGGGCCATGGGGATAGGGGCAGTCTGAATGGCAGAGAGTCTGTCATGGGGAGGGGTGGCACCAGAAAAAGGGTGGGGGGCGCAGAAGGCACAAAGTATATTTTTATATAGAGAGAAATAGCAGCATATGTTAACCACAAGAGTCCACAAATTGGGGGGGGAGTAATGGGGGCAGTTCCTTGTTAGAGGGCCCAAATCCTTGTGGGGGGGCAGATCCTTGTGGGGCACGCTCTCTGATACCGCCCCTAGTTAAGGAGAGAAATAAAAATATATCCTTTCCCCCCTTTCCTCTTTAACCCCACTAAATATCAACCTCCCTGCCCTACTCCCTATGTAACAGCGCCCCCTACTGCCTGCCCACAGCATTGTTTATAGCCCCTTAGCAGTGAAGTGTCAACTCCCCCCCCCCCCCCCGAGGAGAACCTTTATTCAATTCCTCCCATCTGTGATTGTTTTATTTTGGTTACAGAAGGCGGCGCAATATGGTCACCCTACTCACACACATTCCTCTTCCTGTTCCAGATCTTTATATGCATACACAACATTCAAGGGAGAAGGAGCGTGTGTGTGTGTGTGTGTGTGTGTGTGAGGCGGGAGAGGGGGAGAGAGAGTGGATGATATGTTTGTGGGAACGGATAGGAGGAGGTTTGTAAGGACAGCCCAAGGCCCCATCTGCACTGTCCGTTTCAAGAAGTATCATACCACTTTAAACAGTCATGGCTCCCCCTCACCCCAAAGAATTCTGGGAACTGTCATCCGATAAGCTTGCTGAGAGTTGTTCGTTAGGAGAGCGCTACTTCACCCCACAGAGCTACAGTTCCCAGAGGGGTTGGTTGTTAAGGGGAATAGGGGTGTCTCCCAACAATGCTTGGCACCCTTAGCGAGCTACAGTTCCCACAATTATTTAGAGGAAGCCATGACTGTTTAAAGTGGCACGATACCACTTTCAATGTACTGTGCAGATGGGGCCAAAGACAAAGATACGGATGGGAAGCAGCTGCCTTAATTCTGAGTCCGACCACGGCTCCATCTAGGTCAGTACTGTCTACATTGACTAGTAGCGGCTCTCCAGGGTTCCATGCAAGGTCTCTTTTCCTAGCCAACCCTGGAGATACCAGGGATTGAATCTGGGGCCTTCTGCATTCAGAGCTGGTGCTTTGCCACTGAGCTATGGCCCCCCAAACAAACAGAAGATCACATGAGCAGAGAGAGGTTTAAAGACCTGGGTGAGGCTGTCACTCACTGGAAGTCATTAGGCAGAGGCTGGGCAGCCACCGTAGTGTAGTGGGTAGAGTACTGAACCTGGGAGTAGAGTACCTGGGAGACCAGGGTTCAAATCCCCACTCAGCCATGAAGCTCATTGGGTGACCTTGGGTTGGCCGCTATCTCTCAAGCTAACCTACCTCACAGGGTTGTTGTGAGAATGATGTGGAGAGAGAGGCAGAAGTGTGTACACCCCCTTGAGTTATTTGGAGATATGCTGTGATATATATATATATATACTAAATAATAATAGTAGATATGGAGGTGCTCTGCCTCTCAATTCCTGCATCACCCAGGGGGGATGGACCAGATAGCCTACAAATACATTTTCCAACTCTAGATTGTAAGATTATAGGATGGACAGACGGGTGGACAGACATTTACAAGAGAAGAAGGGGAAGGATGATTGGCAGACAGATATCTATTGCCATGATGGATGCGCAGATAGGCATTGGTGGAAGGGTGGTTCTGTGGCTCAGCTTGATGACATAAATTTTTCATGTAGTTTGTGCATAGTTTACTGTAAGTGGTATGTTGTTTCCCACATTGAAGTGATGCACACAATAGCAGCTTAAAATGCAGCAATGTCACTTCCCCTCCCCATTGCATTTCAAGTCACACTTGCATGTTGCTGTACG
This sequence comes from Podarcis raffonei, assembly GCF_027172205.1. Classification (NCBI taxonomy): domain Eukaryota; kingdom Metazoa; phylum Chordata; class Lepidosauria; order Squamata; family Lacertidae; genus Podarcis; species Podarcis raffonei. Next base: position 37,723,627 of record NC_070614.1, on the reverse strand, counting down.
CGCCTGAGGGCGGGAATGTCTTTACCCAATGCACTTTATGTTTCCCTGTGCCTGCAATGTGCCCCCCAAACTCCTGTTCAATGAAGCTGTCATCCGGCCATGGCCTGTCATCTGCACATGTGCAATGACTTGTTTCTAGCGTACACACCTCAGTTTCACCATGGCTTCCATCTTCAAATCAGATGGGAACTGGTTTGTGAGGAAATGCCTCCAACAGCTGTATTTCTCAAGATAGATAGGGATTGTGACTAATGTTATGTGTACAGCGCTTCAAACACCAGCAGTGGGAGTGCACTGGAGCCAGAGTAAGTCGTAATGCGTACACAGTATCAATCTGCAGGATAGGGCCAATTAAAAAATTAAGAGCAATATAGTTATACAAGGAAAACAGACAGGATTGTGAGAGGTGCAAAAGACAATAACTTGGCAGGAGAGGAGATCCACACCAAGAAAAGGATGAGTGGAAATCTCTCCATTGAACTTGTATTCAAAGAGCTGGCCTGCAGGGTTCATCATACAATATGTCTAATGGAACTTTCCAAGACCTATTATATACTGATCTGTAAGTGCTCGCTGTCACAAGTCCTAAAGTTCTCTGTATGTAAGATATTCTATTTTCATGCTCAAAACAACTCATCTGGAATAACCATTGTCCATTTTTAATAGCAATCACAAACTCCAGTTGCTCAATAAGCATGTTATGAGAGAGTATGAGACATCTACCCTTTTCACCCCCCATTTCTAAACTCAACTCGTGAGTCCCAAAGGGTGGTTGAAGATACTTAAGGAGCAACAAATCTGTGCTATGTTGCCTTGAGTATGTGCTCCTAGCCTGAGTACAAACTCGCTGAGTAGCACCTACAGATCAAGAACCAATGCTGGCCAGTTGTTAAGAGTGAATGAAGCTCATAGCTATCTATAAACCCATCACCTCAGCTGGGTTTGCAGTGAAGTGCCTATAATCCAAGGCTGTGAGTTTGAGATGCACATGCTTTGCATACAGAAGGTCCTAGGTTTGATCTCAGCCATTCAGTAGTATCTGGTGCCCACTGGGACTGGCAGGATGGAAGGAAGGAGGACAAACAGTAGGTGGAGCCAGAGCACCAATGACTGGCAGAACCAACTCACTCTAGTTTTGCTCCCTTCCCTTCTGAGTTCTACAAGGGCAACAAGACCAAGGAAGAGGATGCTAATAGGCAGTGCCATGCCCTGGACTGGTTGCAAGCAGGAAGCTGGTGGGAGCTGGCCGAGGACAATGCCCCATTTGCCCTAATGGACCACCTTCCATTATCTGCTGTAGCAGGTCCTGAGACCCCTGAGACCCTGGAGAGCCACTGTCCGTCAGAGTAGGCAATATTGGTCATCTGGTCTGGTTTAAGGAAGTTTCCTATGATCCCATGAGTGTTGACATTTGACCCCTTTCCCTTAAGTTAGGGTGACCACCCTTTCCCCCAGTCTTGCTCCTGAGCCTTTAACAGCAGCCTGCTCCATAGAAATTTAGCTGGTGGAGCTTTTGCTGCCACATATTTCCATGGCAGGAAAAGCTTCCCGTTAACTGCAGTGGCTGGTGTCCGTTGGGGCTGGTTGGGCGGATGCAGGGAGCCTAGTCAGTAGGTGGCACCAGAGAGCCAATGACCTGCAGAACCAACTCATTCTAGTTTTGTTCCCATCCTTCTCCCTGCTGAGTTCTACGAGGAGATTCAGGAGCAAGAGGAAGCTGACAGCCAATGCCTTAAGTAAGAAGGCAGGCAGGCAGTCAGGCAAGGGCTGTTTGGAGGCCAATTGTGGAGCAGTGCCCCGTTTGCCCTAATGAACCAACTTCTACGGCCTGTTAAGCCACTGACTGCAGTGTGGTGTTCTGACTAGGGAGACGCAGGTTCAAATCCCTGTTCTGTTATGAAACTGAGTGGATGATTTTGGCTATCAATTGGCCTAAGAGAGCTGTTGCAAGACTAACACTGGGATATTATTAGGGTAAAATGGGATAAGCCCATGTATTTTGCCCTGGTCACTCTGGATCAGATTGTGATGAATTAAACATATAAATGGGGACTGCTGCTGAAATGCCACCGAAAGTGAAATCCAAAATGAACTTGTAGGCTCCTTCTCAGGTGAAGCCTCTGCATAATTTCAAGAAAAACCAAAAGAGTTCAAATAAAACTAGCAACATTTCCCAGGAGATTTTTGCGTATGCACCCATGTACACACACACACACACACACACACACACACGGGTGCACTTTCAACCTAACTCAGACTTTCCGTGTTAAAAGGGCCACCCATGTTCATAGGCCAGATAAATAGGCCAAAGGAAACCATCTTTGTTACAGTTTAATCTCACTCTTCCTATCAAGGAGTTCAGGATGGCACTAATGGTCCCATCCATCCCAATTCATCCTCACAACAGCCCTGTGAGGAAAGTGAGTCAGAGAGAGCATGACAGGCCCAGGGCCAGCCAGTTAGCTTCATGGATGAGGAGGGATTGAGGGTTCAGGGTGTCCTCCCAACACACTAGCCACTATACCACACTGCCTCCCATACAATAAGCATAAAAGTGTTCCCCCTCCCCATAACCACTAGTGTAACTCATAAAACGATTCCTTCTCCTCTACCACCACCACATGGGTCCCCCCAAATTCTGCCCCACAGCATGCTGTTGTCGTTGTATAGTTGATTGTGTGTGCGCGCCCCCCACAAATGTGGCAAACCTAGCACAAATGCAGAGCACATTCTGCTTGACCCCTTTGTATCTCATGCACCCATATGCTAGATTAAATCTCACCCTTTAGCTCAATGCCAGAACCCACCCCAAGTCCCTCTTCCTTTCTCCCAGCTCCACAGCAACCACATCTCTTCCCTCCAGCAAATACTGTACCATATTCATCTGTGGCGGGGAATACAATCTTACAGCAATGTCACCATCTGGGATTAAACATTTGTGGGTTTGTTTGTTTTCAGGGGCACGCAGTGAGACAGAAATATACAATGTATTATATGCAAAATCTTGCTCTTTTTGCTTGAAGCCCATCTCTCTTTCAAGTAGACTCACACATCCAGCAGAAAAACACGGAGGGGGGAGGAGGAGGGGTTGGGAATAGCTCCTGGACGCAAGCTAAAACCTCAGAATTGCTGTTACAATTATAATATCGCAGTCTGTACACACAAAGGGCTCGTTCTGAGAATTTTGTTATTTGTGCGCTAGCATTGAGAATTCACACACACAAACATGCACACCGAGGGTATAGAATTCACATAGACTTCAATGTTGAAAGGAATTCACTTGCGTGACCACAGTACATACTCTCTCAAAGAGGGCAATCTGCCAAGAATTAATGGGAAATATGCAAACATTAAATCTACTCCTGCCACACACACAAACAAACAAACAGTTAAATAAGATGCACATATAAGACTACACACACGCACACACACCTCATCCTCATCCTCATCCTCATCTTTATGTACCATGTAATCTAAGCACCGAGGCGTTAAAGGAGCCTCCCATAAATCAGGTACCCTTATGTGCAGTAACATGAAGAGGGGTGGGAGGTAAGCGTAAACATAATTCAATTGACACCACCCTGTGAAATTGCACACACAAGCTAGAGAGACAGGAGCTAATAGTAATCACAAACACAGACACACACCATTGGATAATCTAGACAGATTGATGTTAAAAGGATTGAAGAGGAGCTCTTGCTTGTTCTCTCTCTCTCTCTCTCTCTCTCTCTCTCTCTCTCACACACACACACACACACACACACACACAGTGCTGTAGAAAATCACAGGCACATGCATTACATACCAGCGCAACACCTTGACAAAGGTGTCAAAGCTACCCTAATGCTGCATGCTGTATTTAAACAGAACAAAACCAGTGAAACATACTAGTGCTATGTTGGAAGTGTGCTAAAGGGACAGTACCAAACTACGGGCTGGAATCACTCTCCTAACATAGAACACTGTTTTTAAATCACAGACATCCTGCCTGCCAGGCAGTGCAGTGCACAGAGAAAGGTGCAGAATGAATTTACATCCAGCAATCCTCTCTCTCTCTCTCTCTCTCTCTCTCTCTCTCTCTCTCTCTCACACACACACACACACACACACTATACTGGTGCAGCATACGGCTCATCTAAATTAGCAGTTCTGGCTGTTTTGCAACACACATACAAAATGCATTTAAAGGGATTTGTATCTATTAAGCGTCAAAAAATAAATAAATAGGAAGATGGGTGTAGTGTTGTATAAAGGCATGAACCCACACGGCTCCGTAGGTAATGTTATAGTTGAAAAGGTTTAACTGAAGGCAGCTGTTTGAAATCAGTTTTGTGTTTGTGCTTGGCTCTACAGAAAGCCAGAGAAATCTACAGAAAGGACGCTGAACTGTACATGCTTACTAGGTGTAACGGGAATCACACACACTGAAAAACATGAGATTTCATATGAAGTGACATGCAGTGTTTTGTATTGACTATACGCACATGTATGTACTAGCAAGGGAAGTTCCCACCTGCACAGACTCCACATTTCTGGGGGAGAAGAGGATTATGCCAATAAAAATTGCTTCCCATGCACCTCAGTGCACAGAAACGAGTTAAGGATGTGTGTTCTCTTCACTAACTTATTACCAAAGAATCCAAAGACATCATCGCCAATCTGTGCTGTTATGTACCAGAGAAAACCCAGCCTTCATCCAAGAGGATCTGAAGGAATTCACTAACACACCAACCAGAGGGCTTAAAAGTTAAGCATCTGCAATGCACATCAGGTGCTACAAAACAGCCATTCCGCTGCCCCTCAAGGAAAGGCCACAAGCTCACACCCAGGCCAAAGTTGTCCAAAGTAACACAACACGGGGCGAATCATCCAGAGTGGGAACCCAAAAGAGCAGCGTGACATTAGCGAGATTCTCTTTTACTTAGGACCAGCCAAGCAGGTTACAAGCTCCTTAATTGCACAGAACTCCGGGGCTGCCGGGGAAGAGTCCTGTGTAACTCCGAGGCTTCCATCCTCTTAGAACTATTAGCTGATCTGAGCCATGATAACCCCTCTCCTCATTCTGGGTCTCTAATGCAGATGGACACACAGAGAGAGCAACCTGCCTTGAAGCGAAGGAAAGGCGATTCCCAAGCAGGACAATGTAGCAGCTGTGTTACTAGCAGGGATTTCAGCGCACTGTTGGGAAGGGAGGTGGGCTAAGCCGGGGTCTGTATCTCTCACCTTGCTGTTAGAATCCCACCGGAGCCTTGAGATCCTGGCTCTTCCACCGCACCTGCATCGCTTTCCTGCTTTTTATTCTTAGTTATCTCTCCTTTTTTCTCGCTCCAACCTTCCAAGCGGTGGCTGGGAGTTGGGATGGGATGTCACCCGTTCCCTCTTTCTTAAGGGAGGGTATCTTCTTCAAGGGCCGGTGACTACGCGACCCCCAAGCGACGATGGGTCTCTATCGCGGAAGGCCCCATCCAGAAGTTTGCTTCATCCAAAAAGTGGGAGAAGGAGAAGAAGAGGAGGAAAGAGAGAAAGAGAGAGAGGTGGATGAGAGGAGAAGGGGCTGCAGTCTTCTTCGAGGAGGGGGGACACGACAGAATGAAAGAGGGAGAAGAAGGAGGGAGCTCTGGGAAGGGGGGGCGCGACGAATGCAGCAGCCAGCCGCGGTTCTGTGGGGTGGGAGCAGGAGGGCGAGCTGGCGGTGGTCAATATGGAGCTGGGGGCCGGAGGAGCCGAGCTGGGGGGCCGGAAGAAGGAATGCAGCAGGAGCAGCAGGAGGGAGACGGGGAATGACAGGATGAAAAAGGGAGCCAAGCGGACGAATGCAGCAGGGGGAAGAAGGGAGCGCGCGAGCAGACGACAGAACGAGGGACGCAGAAGGAGAGGAGGGGAAGAGGCAGAGGGGCGAAAAGAGGGGTGCAGGAGAGGGGGGAGGCGGGGGGGGTTGAAAAGGGGTGCAGCGGATGGGAGAGGGGGAAAGGGAAGCCCTCGAAGGGACGAAGGAATCGGGGACGCGGAAAAGGGGGAGAGAATAGAGGAGGGATCCCGGCAGAAGGAGAGAGAGGGAAGGAAAGGAAGAGGGTCCGGAGGAGGAGGAGGAGGCGGAGGAGAGAGGAGTGCTATGGGGGGGGGGGTGTTTCCAGGCAGGAGGCAAAGGACTGAAAAAGCCACGCAATGGCGAGAGGCTCGGGGGGGGGGGCAAGGGAATGCAGCAGCAGAGAAAGGGAGAACGAGCGAGTGGGGAGCGATCAGAAATCGCAGCAGGAGGAAAACCCGTTGGGGGGGGGAGTCAGGGAGCGCAGCAGAGATGCGGGTAAAAGAGGGAGGGGGAGAATTAAATCAATAAGTCCCAGTTGGGGGAGAGGAGGGTCTCCCTGAGCCAAAGATAGCCTCGTTATCTGGAGGGCGACCCCCAAAAGGGGGGGGAAGAGAAGGGTGGCTGTGCGGGGGGGGGATCGTTGGATGGAAAAAGAGAGCGGGCGAGGGGGGCTGCGGTGGAGGCGCGCCGGAGGAGGGAGGAGGAGGGAGCCCGAGAGAGAGAAAGGCTGCTACCGATTTTGTCCTGGGGGGCTTCGATCGGGCAGTGATGCCGCAGTCGGGTGCCGAGAGGTGGCTGCCTGTCTCTCGGTCCCCCTCCCTCCTGCTTTCCCCCTCTCTCCCTCTCACACACTCACACGCACGCACACAAACACACAGGCTGGCACGCACAGGGCGCCCCCGCGGCCGGATCCCGCACGATCACGGGATCCGCTTGGCTGGGAACTGACGAGGGGCGCGAGGAGAATTCACAATCGCCCCAGCCCAGCGCTCACACACACACACACACACACACACACCCCCCAGCCCGGCTCCCTGCAGCTGGCCGTGATGTCAGAGGGACCACTCTTAAAGGGACACGACGCCCCGGCTTCCCGCCCCGACCTCGCCAGCCGGGGGGAAAGTGGGCTCGTCTGCTGGGTGGTGTGTGTGTGTGTGAGAGAGAGAGAGACAGAGAGAGAGAAAACGGATAGATCTGAATAGGAGAGGAACGCACACGACAGATAGCAAGCGAGCAGGATGCAGCGGGGAATATCTCCACATGTCTGACACTCGCGGTAACATTCGCTCTGCCCGCATTCACATGTGTGTGGAGCGCGCGTGTGTTGGTCTAGACTGTCGACAGTCAGATATAAAAGTCAGCCTTCACCAAATTTCGGACAATGAGCTAGCTTGGATGTCTGCGTATGTTTTGGTACACACACACACACACACACACACACAACATATACGTGTGCCTTAGTGCGGGCATCTGAGCCCAATACATTCACAAAACCGACCTGGGATTGTCAGCATTTCGTCTATGAAAGCGAAGAGTTAACCGATGTTTGGACAGTCATTGTAGCCTATGGAGGTGTTTTTCCCCCTCTTGGTACCTGTCATATACAACAACTATCATTAGCGTCATCATCACCACTACCTTTATCAGCAGCACCAAAGATTCACAGCTGATGCTGCTGGGATAATGCCAAGTAAATACAGTTCGTTAAAAATGTTAATGATAACAAAGCGAGACACCCACAACTGGCACCTTCGCCTTAGAGCACCACCTTATTTTCTGCACACCTCTATGAAATGCACGTAACTCTCCTTCTCACCACCACGCGGGCGCGGAGTCCCCCTGGTGTGAGCATCAGGATGGGTGGCGAATGGAGAAAAGAGGTTTTGTAATGAGCCTTCATACGAGGAGTTCCTAGGACTGGCCGTGAGGGGACTGAGCGCCGGTGCTCTCTGGAGCCAGAAATCTTGAAAAGGGGAGGGAGATCTGGCCTGACTTCCTTTTTTTTCTTTTTGTAGTCTCGGTTCCTGAGGTCTCTTCGGAAGCTGAAGGGACTCCAGCCTAAGTCAGGAGGGCTCCTGGTCTCTCTCAATGAGAGCCTCGTTCAGTACACAACAGAAGATAATCCTGTTGACCCGCAAGAAATGACCCAATCCCATATTATGGCAAAACCTTTATCAGATCCTCATTAGATATCATGGCCTTATGAAGCTTATTGCCAGAGTTATTGATATGAGTTTTGGTCACGTTGGAAGCTTCAGATTCCTTGGATCTCCAAGTGGTAATCTAGTGAGTTCACAGAACTGGGTTTTTGGGTTCCCTTGGTATGTGGAGGAAGTAAATGGGAAGAAACTGGGAGAGGAGCAGCTGTTGACAACTGGGAGGCACGGAACTGGGAGACAAGCCAGCAGCTGTCATAGCCGAGGAGGATGGGAGTTGTAGTCTCCAAAACGCCTGAGGGGCACCTGGTTGCGGAAGCCTGAGTCACAGGAGAGACACATCAGTGGGTTTTAAAAATTTATTGTTGTGATTTATTCATCACCTTCCGCACATGTCCCAAGGCGATGCACAAAATAGGATTGAAACAGCTAAATAGCAGTTACAAAAATAAACAGAAACAATGTAGAATGAACACCTATGGGAGACACTTATTCATCCATCTGGGTGGAGCAAAAGTGTATTCTGGGGAAATGTAGAGAGTGGGCTCCTGGCCTATCTCAACAGGGGGCGCTGTTCCACAGAGCAGGGGCAGCCACACTGAAACCCCTGGATACTTCAAGATTTACTGTTTGGAGCTGAGCTTCTGACCACTGCAGGAAATAGGAGCCAGTGCTCAAGGAAAGTGGCAACAGGTAAAGGGCCCCAGGGGCTGATCGGAAGTGAGGGCCTGAGACAGTGGGAGCAAGATGTAGGAGCTTGTGGGAGCCCGAGGAGCAATGAAACTGATGGAGCTGGGTGGGAAGAAAGAAAGAAAGGGACTGAGACTCAGGTAGATACAGCTGTAGGAGTGAAGGAAGAAGGAGGGTCTGTTTCAACATTTCTGCATGCTTTAATCTGATCCTCTGTGTGTTGGAGCTAGGACTATTCAGTGCCCACACTTTGCACGTGCTCAGAGGCACTCTTTTTAGTACAGTGGTACCTTGGGTTACAGTCACTTCAGGTTACAGACGCTTCAGGTTACAGACTCCGCTAACCCAGAAGTAGTACCTCGGGTTAAGAACTTTGCTTCAGGATGAGAACAGAAATCGTGCGGCGGCAGCAGGAGGCCCCATTAGCTAAAGTGGTACCTCAGGTTAAGAACAGTTTCAGGTTAAGAACCGACCTCCGGAACGAATTAAGTTCTTAACCTGAGGTACCACTGTACTACTTCGTACACTGCACGTGCCTCTTGAATTTTTGCATGCCATGTATTTGTTTAAAAAGCAACACAAACACACAGCCGTGCTAGGGGGAAAAAGAAGTTGCCAACTTTGCATTTATTTGTTTGTCAACTGTATACCTGCACTTTTCCTCCCAAAGGAGCCTAGAGCGGCAAACAACAAATGATTGAAAAAAAACCTCTTTAAAACAATTCCAGTACAGATGTAGACTGCAGAAACATGCAAACATTCCCCGGTAAGCCTTCAATGAACTTCAAACCACAACCAGGCACTCGAAGAATCTGAAAAGATAAGATACCACAAAACCCCAATTTGCAACCCTGTCCCCTCCAGAAGGCAGCCAGGCCTTCCCATTCTGTTGCAGAACTGGGCTTCTTTGGTACCAGGTGCTGCAAAAACACCAAATGGCGTCCATTCCTCGCCTTGAGGCATTTTGAGTGGGCGAATGTAGAGATATATTTATCATCAGACAGTAACAGAACAGAAGCCTCCTTTTATCCTTCTCCCCCCACAGCCCACAAACTCAGCCTCCCTCTGCTCCAGTGACAGAGATGAGGGAAGATGGAGAGAAATCGCAGAGCTGGTGAGACCGTAAACAGTCAACAGGAGGAAGGTGGCCAAAGGGTAGGCTGGAAACTGCAAAAGTTTTGGGTTGTTTCTGCAGAGGGTATTTAAAAATCTCCAACTCCTTCTGTGAGATACGATAGGCTGAGATATTTAATTTGTAAAATTAATGTCTCAAATATGCAAACACAAAGACACAAATCACCTCCTTTATTAAAATCAATAACATGAATACAAAAACAACATATTCCTTGATCTGTGTTTGACATACTCCTCTGTTATTCTGTTCTTTAATCAAATGTGTGATCAACCAAGCTGTTTACTCTTAATTCTTCATCTATGCCCCCAAAACTGAGAGGTGTTTTTTTAAAAAAGAAAGAAAGAAAAAGATGCAGAGGTAATCTTCTCAGGGTTGTTGCCACAGTCACACATCACATGCTCGCAGACCACTTTGGATCATGCAGTGAGGTCATCATTGTGCGTCATGAGAGGCAGCTGCCACCACCCTGCAACACTTCCTTCTCCTTGCCTTCTCCTTCAGTATTGTGATGTCATCACACCCAGCATTTCCAGGGCCCTGATCCATTTCCTTGACTGTTGCTTGTTAATGGCAGCCAGAGAAACACTGAGTGTGATTGCCACCGCTTTATGAGTGTTACCATTATTAATAATAATATTTATATATTGCTTTTCAACATAAAAGAAATCTGTAAAACCTAATAAAGCAACAATATGAGAGCAATTAAGACCAGTCAAACAAACCATTAAGCAATTAAAACAAAGCATGTAAAATCCAGGGATTCTGCATAAAACAAAAGCCTTTCACACCATCTGTGTGCATGGTGCTGTACAAATAACAAGTTTGAAAGGACTCAGCCCCAAAGGACTTAAAATCTAAAAGAGATTCAGGGAAGCAGCAGGTGAAGGGGGCAAATGGAGACGTGAGGAGGCAAGGGAAGAATATGTGACTGCATCAATTAAATGTTCTTTAGCTTAGGGCCTGGGCAGCGGGAGATCCAAGACTTTGTGGGAAATGTGAGGTTTGGACTTGAAGCAAACAGGACTGATGGTCACACAGAGGCGTTATGGGAGGTTATTCCAGGAATGCGCAGCAGCAAGAGAAAGTGGGTAGAGTCCATTTAGGGTGGAGGAGACTGAGCATGGTAGAGTTGGTTGGGCGAAGATCACAGGAAAGGGCCTTCTAAACTAAGGTCGTGAAATCCCACCTAAAAGAGAGTAGAAATGGGGGTTGGAGGAGCCCTCTGGAATGTGTGCTTATGCTTGGAGATCTTCAGACAAAGGGTGGTATACAAATTTAATAAATAATAACCAGGGGGCCAGAGCAAGCAAGGCCCTGTTCCTGGCATCCAACAATCAGATCTAACCTGGCAGCAGGTCCAAGGGAAATCCTCCAGTACTCAGGAAGGCTCAATTGCCCTGGTGACTTTTTCTACTACTCAATGGCATCTTCCCTATATCATCTACTTTGGGCTACAGATTCATAGAGAGATACATTGGTTTATCAAAGGTCGGAGCAGCAATATGTAACCGGAGTAACAATCACACAATGACAACATGGCGAAAGTGAGTGAGTTGTAAGTTGATGGCAGCCACAAGTGTCCCATCCCTGCATCCTGCCCGTACCTCATTTGAGCCTGTGCATGCTACCAACCAGAGATAATAGCTGTGCCTGTTCGCTCCCCCCCCCCATATTTCAGCAGTATCCCATCATGATACTGCTGGGGTTAACATTTGACATTTTGCTAGAGTGAGCTACCACTGTAGAGAGGCATCAGTGTTTAGCCTCCCTTCCCAGGGTTTCTAGAAGTGGGTGAATGCATCAGAAATTTGAGTGGATGGGTAAATGCATTGAGTCCCTTGGGCACACAGAGATGAAGTGCATGGGCATGAAAGCTAAGGTGCCATGTAGGGCACAGCCTGCCATTTTAACACATACCACAGTTCCCAAGGATAGCATATTGTCAACCCCGTTTTTCACATCTAGGGAGCTCATAGCTAAGATGAAATTTGAGTAAAGATGTGAAGGCCAGGGCGGAAGGAGACGCTTGTGGGAAAGACTCAAAAGCATTTCCTCCCTATGAAATGGGGAGATGTGGGTATTTGGGGCGGAGGTGATTGGGGTTTATATCTTGTGAGCAAGTTTCTGTTTCAGAAGGATGAATGAAATAAGTTTTAAAAGAAGTGACTTGAGCTAATATTGTTACTCAGCCAATTCACACTGCCTGCAAACCTGTTAGTTCCAAGCTTCATAGGTGGTAATGTTAGTGATGACAGCATCGCTACCATGTTGGATTTGGCGGCTAAGCAATCAACACTCTTTGGTGTTAGAAATGTACTTTCAGAAGTTGCAGAGCATAGGCCATCTTGATGTGATTTGGTCCAGAATGGCAGTCTGGGAATCTGGCAAGCATATTTCTCCTACAACAGGGATGGGGAACCTGTGCCTTCCAGATCTCATTGACTCCAACCCATATCGGCCCCGGCCACCCAAGCCAATCCTCAGGGATCATGAGACTGTGTTCGAAGGGGGTGGAAACTCCATCCCAAAGGCCAGATTTGGGCCACCAGAGGTCTCTGTTTGGCTTGCGAGGCCATGTCCCTCCAAACCATGCCCACTCGCTCCACATTTGATGATGTATGTGATGTCAGGTGTGAGGCAAATATTGATGTGGCTGAAATGGAGCAACTGTGAGCTCCAGGATTGTTCCTTTGCTGCTGGAGCAAGGAACGCTCCCACTGCTCACATGTTGGCTTTCAGAGGTTCAAAGAGCAGTTCAGAGCTGTTTGCAAAAGGGCTTTCAAAAAGCCCCTACACTGCACTTTGAAGTTGCAGCAATCTGAACTTCAACGCACAGCATCATCGGATGTTGTAGTGACACTAGGTGTTTGACAGGTGTGTAGCCCTACCCATGTGTCAAATTTGCCCCCCAGGGTTGGGGATATAAGGGTCTGGGATGCTGACTAGAAAACATTTGCCCTTTGCCAGGCTTGCAGCAGAAATGCAAGAGGTGATAAGTAAGTAGCCATAGGCTGACATCCTCAGTTTGGAAAAAGTGCTCTGCCCCCCCCCCCCAATTCCTTACACAGACTTAGACACCTCCATAGCAAGAGTCTACAGAGCAGCCTTCACCAACTTGGCACCCTCTAGATATTTTGAGCTACAACTCCCATTGGCCCCAGCCAGCACCAGGTTAGCAAAGGTTGCTCTAGGGCTTCATCTCTTGGCTTGCACAAATCTTTTAGAGTGGGGAGTCTGTCCCATCAATCTTGGCCAGTGTGGCCAATGGCTGAGGATGATGGAAAAGGTACAGGGGTCTCCTCACATATGCACATTTGACCCGTGAGTGACCACATATATATGCGGGGCTGGGAAATAATTAAATCAATTTAAACTGCAAAAAAGGCACACAAAAAGGGTGAAAATGGCCAAAGAACAGTGAGAAAGCTGCAAAAATGGAGGAAAAAGAGCAATCCCAAGCACTTTGGGGTACCAGTATACTTCTGAATCACAGCCAGGCACTCCGGGGTACTGGTCTACCCCCCCATTGCTGTTTCCACATCATCAGCGATGAGGAAGACTGAAAGCCACCATTGCCACCATTCATACCAGTCTGGTAACTGCTGCTGGTTTTTCAAGGGTTCCCAGTGGTTTTGAGGGTGTTTGCAGGCTTTTCGGATTATGTTCACCACTACACATGATTTCACATATATGTGCAGTAGCCGGGAATGTAACGTAACCCCCGTGTAAGTGGGGAGATGCCTGTATGTGCACATGAAACACAGAAGGTTATAACTGACCCCTTGCCAAACCATGAAAGCTCACAAACAAAAGAAGTAGTTGTCCCCTTGCCCCTTTGGGGGCTGGCTCAGACCTTGCCAGTCTGCGATGCTGCTTAAGGCCTCACCCTCTCCTGTTGCCCATTAAATGCCTTGCTTGCCTGTTCCCAATCTGACCATCACCCTTCTTAAACTATTCCCCCACAACGAGAGCCAGGCGCAATTGTGAAGGAGCTCTGGAAAGTCAAATTTTGAAAAGAAGATTGGGGGGGGGGAGAAGAGCAAGGGCGGGTGTCAGATAACACTGAACTCAGCACCCAGAGCTCAAAGTGCTGAATTGCCTTCTCTCTCTCTCTCTCTCTCTCTCTCTCTCTCTCTCTCTCTCTCTCCTCCCAAGTACATTTTCCTCTAATAGCTTCATGTTTCCCTTTGCTCAGCTGTCACAGCTCACGTCCCCTTCAAAGACTCTGCTTTGAAACATAACATTATTTATTGAACAGGCAATTTGCCGGGGGGATGGGAGGAAGTGGGGGGAAAGAGGTATCCCTGCCCAGTCCTGCAGATGACCCTTGATCCCTGGACACCCATAAACCAACAGGCAGTTGGCCTTTCCCTCTGGTTTCCCCCAAAACCCCTGGCACAAAACTGTTCAAAACATCTCTCATTTCCTTGCAGCGTCCCTGGGTTCCCTGCATTTTCGCGATTTGCCGACAACAATGTGCAGCAGCAGCAGCAGTTGCTGAAGATTGCTGCAGCGCCCAACAAATCCTGGAATGCCACTGTTAACTCCAACTCAGGGCAAGCCCAAGGCATTTTGCTGCCTGAGGCAAAAGATGAGAGGCCCCTCTCACCCATTCCATGCTTGGAAGCCGACCAGACTGGTTGTTGAATCTCAGTGGATGAGACAACGTCCTCCAGAATATCTCAGGGCAAAAGAATTGCTTAGGGGGCACAGGGCAGGCTGTGTGTGACACATAGCTTTGCCATCCCAGCAACTAACCGCTGACCCCAACACCTATATCTGCTGCTAGAGGCTGCCACCACATCCTGCCTAATAGCAGAGCTGGCCCTGGCTCCCACTCTCCCTTAGTGACCAGGAACAGCAGGAGTTACTAAGAATTTAAATGGCCTGGGTCATAGGCTCCCAACATGAATGAGCATAAATGTATGGCAGGCCTGTGGATGGGTGAGTCTAGTAGGCAGGTGCCCTGGAAGCAAAGGTTTTTTTCCCCAAAAAAGGAAGAGGGAAAGGGCAAGAGACCTGGGGCCTGGCACAAGAGACCTGGGACTTCCCTTTGGACCAGCCCCTAATAATTAACGCCCCTGCCTTGCGTAGTATACATTCCCTGGATCACAGTCCCAATAATTCACTGTCCTTACTTTGGATACTTCCAGACAACCTGTTTCCTTGAGCATTCGTCCTGATTTGTTCCTGGGGAGGTTAGATGACATTGTACCAAAGCAAGGACTCAGCTACATTAGTTAAAAAACAACAGTGTTTTGAATGCATTATAAACATATAACACCAGATGGCGCAGGAGAGCAAAACAAAATTCTAAGTGCTTTTCCATAGCTTTTTTTTCCTTTTGTATTTAATTTCTGACTTATTTATAGTGCTTTCCCCCCCCTGGGTGTAGATCCACCCCAAGTGTTATCCCTCACTTTCCAATGCATTTCCCCATCACTTATTGCAAAAAGTCCAATCTTTTGGAGAAGCCGGTTTGTTGCACAAGAACTCTAAACCAACCTGAATTTGTCAGCACATAATTGAATCCCACCTGAAAATAGTGATAGCCTGAAAGTGCCCGCTTTTGAGAAAGTCTTGTTAAAATGTGTTAGTCCAAGTTGTGAGTGTTGTTGTTCTTCAGAATTCAGTTGTCTGTCTGTCTGTCTGTCTGTCTCTCTTTCTGTCTCTGTCTGTCTGTCTGTCTGTCTCTCTCTCTCTCTCTCTCTCTGGGTGCCTAGAAGTTAGATCTCTGAGCAAGGAAAAGGTGAGTCTTGCTACCTCTAGTGCACACGTGCACAAATGCTTGTGCATGAACACTAAGGCATAATGCAGTGTACACAACAGCAGTTTCAAATGCTAGTAAGGCTTTGAAACTTCTGTTAACAGATGGTAGGACAATTCTACACACACACCCAGCATAAAACACCTTGGTTTTGAAAAGTGGGAAATGACATGTTACTGCACACAGCAAATAGAGCCTTTGGCAATATATGGGTGCAATAGGCAGGGTGAGCATGTGTCAAAATAATAATCCCTTGTGTGCATTAAATGTTTCCCTATTTTTGTCTGTGAAATTATGGAGGGGACAACTAGCAAATTTATGTCACAAACACAGCTGTCAGTCTGGGTGATAACAACTTCTGAACACTCTTCAACCTCTGATATACTTGTTCAAAAGCAGGGTTTGATTATCTCGCTCACCCTCTTAACTATAGCTCTGAACTTGCTGTGTGCATTGTACCCAAGAGCCATTGTGAGCTAAGGGCGTCCACCCAGGGCTGTGGCACAGCAACCCTCAGCCCCCTTCTGGTTCTGAGCTTGTTTTCTTCCCTGCCCCTAGGGGCAGATGGCTCTTTTAATTTTGGTTTCTCTGAGTTACTCGGTTTTCCAGTCTTAGGTTTGGTTCACTGCCCTTGCACATCCGTTTGTAATTTTTTTGGAAAGTCCTCATGACAATTTGTCATTATTTTAATGCACAGTTCTCCTACTATATACATTTTTTTACAAGTAATTTGCACACAATTTTGTATGTTGTTTTCACAAATATGGTGTGTTGTTGTTGTTGTTGTTTTGCATTCTTTAGTACACGCTTTTTGTTTGGAAAACTGCCTTGCAGAATTTGGAGAATTCCAAAAGGTAACTGGGGTTTTTTTTTGTTTGCATATTGTTTTAGGAAGGTGCGAATCACCAAATCGAATTTCTGCCCTGTCTGCCTCCTCCTGCCTCAATTCTAAGCTTAGAGCCGTAAAGATGAATAGGTGCTTTCTGCCAGAATTCACACTGCGTTTCAGAGACATATAGCGTAAGGTCAGCGACACTACCTTGTCGTGTGTGTGTGTGTGTGTGTGTTAGCAACAAGCAAATTTTGGATGGCCACTGAGGCCACCAAAGCTGTATAAGCCCTTGCTCAAGAGGTAAAGGAGATTCAGACCTAGTCTAAATATAATAAGCAAAATAAGCTGGCGAACGAAGTGATGAAAAAAACTCGAGGTGTTAGTGTGGATTGTACCAATTCAGCTGGGGAATCCAGTTTTTTAATTCTCCTCCAGTGCTTTTCTTCTGGGGGGAGGTATGCAGGGGGTACACATACCCCTAAACATTTTGTGAATCTAAGTTTGGCCTCATTGAGGGGCAGTATTTCAATACGAGTAGGAAAATAAGAGTACCCCTAAACATTTTTTTAGAAAAAAAGCACTGTTCTCCCCTATGCATGAAACCCCCTACAGTAGAAAAAATGGCATGATTGGGAGAGGGCTGAGCTTGAATCCTCCTCTCTGAAGTATTTTTTAGTTTTATTTCTTGCTTGCAGGGATTAAAATTATTTTCTGAGGTTCTTCTTGTTGTTTTCACCATACCTAAACAATAACAATTAAACGAGAAGCTGGCTTGCAGGTTCTCTGCATGCGGTGCTCAGAAGTGCTTTCCCACTCAGCCTGAAGTGGTCCAGGTTCATCCCATTATCTCTCCACCGCATCGTTCTGCGGGGTGTGCAGAGCAGGCCTCAAGGGGCTGGGAGTCGAAAGAGAGTCAACAGCACTTGTTGGCAGCAAGGGGGCGGCTTTTGAGTCCTTGTTCTTTCATCCCAACACCAGTTTAAACTGCAAAGCTTTCTCTGCTGTTCCCTAGAGGAACAAAGCATCCTTCGAATGAATCAAGAGCGTCAGCAGGAGAGTGAGAGTACTGGCCCTGTTTAGAGACCCTTCTGGACTTCGGCCCTAAAGTCCTGCATTGACGGTAACCAATGCAAGAGCCTATGATGGATGTAACTCAGGCGGTAGAGCTTGAGACTCATGGTCGTGGGTTCGAGCCTCACGTTGGGCAAAAAGATTCCTGCATTGCTGGGGGTTGGACTCAGTGACCCCTGTGGTCCTTTCCAAATCTACCGTTCTATGATTTTATTATTCTAAGAGAGCGTGTGGCCAGGTAAGAACGCTGGGACTTATGGACAGGGCCTCTTATGTCTGGGTAACCACCTTGCAAGGACAACATCTGAGCTGTGGCTATGTAAACATGACATCTCACCAGAAGCTTTAGGACAGTCACATGTCAGAGATCTTCTCCATGTGGTAGAGTTAGCTGGAG
The DNA here is from genome assembly GCF_027172205.1 of Podarcis raffonei. Taxonomy (NCBI): domain Eukaryota; kingdom Metazoa; phylum Chordata; class Lepidosauria; order Squamata; family Lacertidae; genus Podarcis; species Podarcis raffonei. Next base: position 37,705,770 of record NC_070614.1, on the reverse strand, counting down.
ACTGCGCTGCAGAGAGCAGGGCGAGAGCTTCATTAAGGCAGCACAATGTCTGTATTTCGGTGAGAAAGTAAACATGGATGACTGCCTAGGCAATGCCTAAATCCAGGTGATTATTAGCTATCAACTAGGCTTTATGACGTTGGATGCGGGTGGCGCTGTGGGTTAAACCACAGAGCCTAGGGCTTGCCAATCGGAAGGTCGACGGTTCGAATCCCCACAATGGGGTGAGCTCCCATTGCTCGGTCCCTGCTCCTGCCCACCTAGCAGTTCGAAAGCACATCAAAGTGCAAGTAGATAAATAGGAACCGCTCCGGCTGGAAGGTAAACAGTGTTTCCGTGTGATGCTCTGGTTCGCCAGAAGCGGCTTAGTCATGCTGGCCACATGACCCGGAAGCTGTACGCCAGCTCCCTCGGCCAGGAAAGCGAGATGAGCACCGCAACCCCAGAGTCGGCCACAACTGGACCTAATGGTCAGGGGTCCCTTTACCTTTACCTAGGCTTTATGACAGAGGTGGAGAGGTGATCCTCATGTCCCCTCCATCCTCTGTGGCTTTTCTTTGATAGGTGAGCAGAACCGCCCACCTGTCAATCACCTGGTGTCAGAATGACACTAGATGATGTGTTTTGCTTTGCAGCATGGTTTGAAATCAGACCACAGCAGGCAAAGGACTTCAGGGGCAGAGGGAGGAGATGGCAGATGGGACAGTCTTGCAGCGTTTGGGCAGCGAACTGAAGCGAGTGACTGTTTAGTCCCTACCAACTCTCCACATTGGCAACTCTCCAGAACTGATCAGGTTAGGGGGGCAAGGAGCTTGCTTTTTAGGACCACTATCCTCATTGCCAGGTTGGCAGGAGCTGGGACCAAACAAAGTGCAAGTAGATAAATAGGTAAACGGCATTTCCGTGCGCTGCTCTGGTTTCGCCAGAAGCGGCTTAGTCATGCTGGCCACATGACCTGGAAAAACTGTCTGCGGACAAATGCCGGCTCCCTCAGCCAGTAAAGCGCGATGAGCACCGCAACCCCAGAGTTGTTCACAACTGGACTTAATCACTGCCTCAGCCACCCTTCTAATACAATGTCCGCAGCAGCCGCCCCTTCCACTAGGCAAAGTGAGGCAACCTCATCAGGTGACAAATGCTGGCTGTTTCTCATGACTCTTCCTGACAGAGCTGTGTATGGCACATGGCTTGATCCGGCCTCTCAAACAAGCCAGCTTCCCCATGTGTGGTCAGAGGTGGTTTTAGGATACTGTGACCAGTTTGGCTGGACCATGTGCTGTGCTGCAAGTGGCGCCACAGCAATGCTGTAGAATGGAGCGCAAGAGGCAGGGGGGCAGCAAATTTTAGCCTCGCATGGGGCGCCACTGAAATTGGAGAGCCCAAAGTCTGCCACTGGAGTTTCTGAGGCCCCTATTTCATTGATGGTCAGATTAAACAGCCAGCCCACTCGGCTTTGCCTCAGGCAGCAACATGCTTTGGGCTAGCCCTGACAATGTCTGCTGCGTGTCACAGTGTTTTTACTTTGCATTAGTGGGTGGGGAATCTGGCTTTTTGTTAAGAACATAAGAGCCGCGCTGGATCAGGCCTGTGGCCAATCTAGTCCGTCATCTTGTTCTTGCAGATGCCTATGGGAAGCCCAAAAGCAAGACCTGAGCTCAACCGTTTAAATCAGGCATAGGCAAACTCAACACTCCATGTTTTTGGGACTACAATTCCCATCATCCCTGACCACTGGTCCTGTTAGCTAGGGATGGTGGGGGTTGTAGGCCAAAAACATCTAGAGGGCCGAGTTTGCCTATGCCTGGTTTAAATCAATACACCTCAGCATCTGTTTCTGAGGTCTAGTTCTCTGTGAGGGACAGGGAACCTGTGGTGCTGCAGTTGTTGTACTCCAACTCCCATCAGCCCCAGGCAGCATGGCCAAAGGTCAGGGGTGATGGGAGTTGTATTTCAGCAAGATCTGGAGGGCCACAGCTTCCCCAAGCATCCTTTGGAGGCTAGAGGGTGACCTTACTCAGGTATGTTATGGGGTCCATACACTGGGGTGAAGCTTTATCATCAGCCGAAGGGCTTCCTTCCTTCGTGGACAACCTTCTGCATGTCAAGAGATGGACGTGGCCAAAGGCTGCCATGGGCAGAGCAAGGGACATGACTCTCGTTTCTGTACCGTCGGCTCCATTCCACCCATGAAAACTCCAGAGGTTTCTAAACAGGCACAAATCTTTACATCAGCCATCCAGGCAAATAAGACGCATAATCAAGGTATCAAGGACACAAGCCAACCAGCCAAAAGCATGCACTGAAGGTGCAGAGTGAGGCCCAGGGAGAGTTCTGAGGGCCTAATGATGAATGGAGGGCCACATTTGCCCCCGCCCCAGATCTAAGGTTCCTTAACTGTGTTGCAAAACCTATCAGTCCCGCTGGCTCCCTCCCGTTGCCTCTGGGATCTCAGTGCCCCTGATTATTAGTTGCTTCTCCCTCCCTCCCTCCCTCCCTCCCTCCCTCCCTCCCTCCTGCTGCTAGCTGGATGCCACAGCCAACTCAGGTAACCCAGCCCCTTCTCCCCCTATGCTTGGGCTGAGTTTTAGGGCTTTCAAAAAGGCATTTTCCTTCAAGTGCATCAGTCACAGCAGCAAAAGAGGGAAAAAATGCTTCGCTCTCCTTGTGACTCTTAGCCTCTGCCCCTCTCTCTTGGTTCGCCACATTGCTTACCTCTCCTGGTCTCATTTATTCCATGTATAACACTGTGCATATGATGTGTCCTGTTGGACAAGATTAAGCAGACCTTGTCTGATTCAAGGCTGAGACAGGGGACCAGAGCTCCCTCTGCTGGCAATGACCCACACTGGTTCGTTTTACTCCTGGGAAATGTTGCTCAGGGCTACAGAGAGAGTGCCAGAAGGTTTGAAGGGTGAGGCTCTTGTTGGGGGGCTGCGTGCGCATGCGCACAAAAGCAAAGGGAACCCCAATGAGCCTGCCAGCAGCTCTGGTGTTCAATGTGATTACGAGAAGGGGGGAAACTTGCAGGTGAACACACCAGGGTTTTGTTTTTAAAAAATAAATCAACAACACTTGGAGAAAGGAGACCCACATCCTTGCTCCTTTAGTAGTCTGCTTTCCTCTGCAGCCCCTATCCCAGTAGGCAGCCCTGTCCACTGACATCTCTAAATTGTCCCCCCTTGTCAGATGCATGAGACTATCTGAGTTCCCAGGCTGTAGTCTGAGGACTACCAGTGGACCATGAGCTTCCTTCAAGTGGTCCATGGCATGTTGGTAAGAAAATGGCAGTGGCTGTGAGTGGTGGGTGCAGGGACCTTTCCTGTGTTCTCAGAACCCAGCAGTCTGGCCTGCCTGGAAGGTGAAAGGGACAGAGCCAATGGAATAGCTCAGTCAGTAGAGCAGAAGAATCTTAATCTCTGGGTCAAGGGTTCAAGCCCCACATTCAGCAAAATATTGCTGGGGCTAGATGACCCCCCCACCCCCGCTGATCCCTTCCAACTTTTACAGTTCTATGATTCCATGAAGGGAGTGGAAAGGATTATCATCGCAAAAGACAGAGCGACAGGAAGAGAGAGGAGGCAAATTGAAAGGTGTGGTAAAGGTCTACAGAATTTAACACCAGTGGAAATCTGCTTATTTATTGGAATGGTTTTTAATAACTTTTAAAATTGTTTTATCACTAGTGGTTTGCTGCCCTGGGCTCCTTTGGGAGGAAGGATGGGTTGGGGTATAAATTGAATAAATAATGATTTAAAATGAAATACAATATAGAAGAAATAAAAGAAGATGTAGAAGAAATAAAAGAAGTGTTAAAAGTGGCTGGGGAAACCCAGCCAGATGGGTAGAGTATAAATAATAGTAGTAGTAGTAGTAGTAGTAGTAGTAGTAGTAATAGTAATAATTAAAATACAAATCATAGAGCATCTACCACAGCACATTCTAAATTATCACCATGGGCCAAAAAAAAAGCATTAAGTGGTCCACCAACACTCTCTGCAATTTTCAGGTGGTCTGCTGGAGAAAAAGAAGAAGTAACTAACCTGTGGCCTAAGTGTGCTGAGTCGAGGATTTCCAATGATGATTGAATTATTCTCTCACGCTCTCCAGCTATCTTCACAGGTACTTTGCAATCTGGGCAATTAAAAAGTATGGTGTTTTCCCTATCCACTCTTATGTGGCTTTATGGGCAAAAATAAAACTAAAAATCCCCATTAATGACAATGAAATATATGCCAGACCACTTTGATCCATCTAAGCCCAGCCATCTAAACTGGAAGTGTCTCTCCAGCCAAGGTCTTTCCCCATATTGGCTTACCATGACATTTCTTTAAAAACAAAACAGGGGATGGTGGGAGTTGAACCCAGGACATTCTCTATGAAAACCATGTGCTCTTACCACAGAGCTATGGGAACAAGAAAGAGAACATTTAAAGCTGCTAGGTGGTTGATCCCTCTAGCCCTGCTACAACCAGCATGGTCTCCTGTGTAGTAGTCTATCTGTTAAGTATTCTTTGTTGGCTGAGGGACTGCATGCTGAGATTCCTGCATTTCAGGGGGTTGGACTAGATGACCCCCAGCCCCAGGGATCCCTTCCAATTCTAGGACTCTAGGATTCCAGGCCTTGGTAATAGTCATCCTTCGCCATCTGGTGGCCATGTGTCCTCACTGCGCTTGGAAGGGACGCATCTGCTATCATTTGTTATGCACACTCTGCTCATTCCAAGGACCAGCCGTCCTTGCAATCCCTGTAAGGCTACATAACCCCAGCCAGGGCTTCAGCCCCTGCTGTCCACACACGCCCTTCTGGGTGGTAGCATACACACTTAGTTTCCCATCGTCGGTGCTGTGGAATCCAGGGGCAGGGAGTGGCCAGCAGGGAAGAGATGGCTGAGGCTTTCTTTATCCAGGAAGACTTCTGGTTGTGCACCACGGGGTGCAACTGAGACTTCTGCTCAAGGGCACAAAGGCAGACATGACATTTGAGGGTAGTGAGGTTTTCCATGATTGTACTGCTATGCTCTGCCCAACCCACTTCCACCAAACAGTGAGGAGTTCCAGGATGCAGCAGATTTAGGTATTTTGGGGGGGGGGGTAGGAGGTAAACGGAGGCTTACTGACGTTTTTGTAATATTTGCATTTGTTTACAGGTTGAGCATAGGTAGAGGCATCTGGTTTAAGCCACACAAAGCCAAAGCCCTTCTGTTGGTTCTGCATCAGATGTCTACTAGGGAGACAGGGCCCCAGGGTTGCACTTGGAAATCTAAGCAAATGCAATGGTCACCGCGTTATTCCATACAAGAAAAACCGCTGGTGCTTAGTGCCTCCCCCTCAAAAAAAACCCCAGGAAAACAGCTACCTCCTTTCCAAAATAAAACAAATAAAACACAAATAGCAAAGTCACCACCCTGAGAAACAAGCAATCCAGCTCAAAGAGAAAGAAGTTCAAACATTTCGGGTAAAAGATAAAAAATATACCGTATTTTTTGCCCCATAGGACGCACCGGCCCATAGGACGCACCTAGTTTTTTGGGGGGAAATAAAGGGGGGGATTTATTTCCCCCCCCCAGGTGCGCTGCGCTAAGCCCGAAGCTTGGGGCGTGCTGAGCTCAGCGCGCCCCAAGCTTCTGGGTGCTGGCAAGGTCTCCGCTAGCCATGGGAGAGCCACGCGGCTCTCCCACGGCTAGCGGAGCGCTGCGCTAATCCCGAAGCTTGGGGCGTGCGGAGCTCAGTGCGGCCCAAGCTTCTGGGTGCAGGCAAGCTCTCCGCTAGCCCTGGGAGAGCTGGGTCTCCCACAGCTAGCGGATAGATTCCTGAAGCCTGGAGAGCGAGAGGGGTCGGTGCGCACCAACCCCCCTCGCTCTCCAGGCTTCAGCGAAAGCCTGCATTCGCCCCATAGGACGCACACACATTTCCCCTTCATTTTTGGAGGGGAAAAAGTGCGTCTTATAGGGCGAAAAATACGGTATACTTGGGAGCTGCAAGGGATCTTGGCAGGCCCCAAGGGGGCGCTTGAGGGTGGCACAGAGTCCATATTGGGGACCCCAGTAATAGTGGGTATTATATACACATAGCTATAAGGGATCAGGGGGGTGTAAGGTGTAAGGGGAGTAGTACCTCTGCTGGGGGACATGTTATGCTCCTTCTGGGGCACTTTGTCCTTTCATCCCTACCCTGCACTGCGCTCTCACCTGCGGCTCCTAGAAGCTGCCAGTATGTGACAGAGGTCACACCTGGGAATGTCTTCGACTGGCTGGCTAAGCCATGTGAGGGGAGCCAAGGTGTCTCAAACCCTCGGTGAGTAAGGGACTTCCTCTACGTGTGAATACAGGCTCCAGTGGACTGAGCGGATGAGATCAATAGCGGGTCCGATGGTCAAGAAGGTGGTTTCTGCATATGCAGAAGTGAGGGGCAGATGGGGCTTCTCAATTTGGGAAAGTAGCCCATCTAGGAGAAGGAAAACTCTGGTCCTAAACCTCCGCTGCATTGTGGGACATCTTCAGGAGAAGAAAAGGCAAAATAGTAAACCCTACACAGATCCAGAGTGGACTCCCTAAAACACGGTTGGATGGCACCTTTTATGCCTCCTTCCGACAACTCCTGTTGCCAAATATATTGCTCTGCTTTCCTCTGGACCACATCAGTGAGGCTGAGAGGGAGGTCTTGTCATCTGGGCAGTGCAGGACCTCCATGCACACTGCCCAGGCTTGTGCCCCGAAGGAGCTCACTTTAGTGCTGCTTACATAGCAGTTTGACTTCACCCCCGGAGGTGCGCTCCATCGTCTCTTGATACAGACGGGTGCCAACAACAACATAATGGATCAGCACACATTTTTGGATTCTCTCTGGGGGTGTAGCGCAGAGGGTTGTCACGGGGAGCTCCTGAAATCCACCACAACAACTCTGATGGCAGCTGCTGCAATCGCCACCGCCTCCCCTCCCTCCCACCATTGCTGTCACCAAGCTAGAGAGAGGGAGCTGTTTGCAAGGCTTTGTTCCCCAACAGGAATGGGGTGCGGGTGGGGAGTGGAGATGGCGGCAGTGGAGCAGCTGGCCAGGAGGAAGAAGAGGGGGCTGCAACAGATGCCAGCATTTGATACGCTGCTATACGGAGCTCAAAGCACATTTGCAGTTCTGGGGGCCTCTTTTTGACTGATGTCTGTTATGTCATAGAGCTTCACTGATCACTTTAGGCTTGCATACATACCCCATCAGAAACACATCCCCCCCACAAACAAAAATAATATTTGGAACTGTGATAGGAAAACTACAGCTCCCAGGATTCTTTGGAGGTGGGGTGTATGCTTTCAATTTCCTTTTAGTGCACGGTGTGTGGGCAGCCTAGGAGAGACTGCCCACAGAATGATCCAGAAGAAAGATGATCCACGAGGACTGAGAAAATACACACCTCAGTGTTTGGATTGAGAATTGTAGCAGAGTTGAAAAGCTGCAGTGGAGAATTCTAAACATCCTCCCCCAGTGTTCAATATATCACAAAATTCCTTTGTACCTTAAGCAATAGCCTAGGGGGGTTCTGAAACAGTTAAAGCATTCTAAAAACAATCGCAGTGAAAAACATCTAAAAGCAGTTACAGCTGAAAACATTCTAAATGCAATGACAGTAAATAGCATTCTTCTGTCCAACGATCACAGAGTTGCCTGGAACAATATTCTTTAACCACCAAATGCCTGGGTAAACAGGCTTGTTTTCATATTCCTCCGGCTATTTAATAATGATGGATGCAGGCATGCACCTCACAAGGGAGGGCATTCCACAACGAGGGGGGCTACCACTGAAAAGGCCCTGTTAGTGTGAGTTGCTGGCATTGTCAGCTCCTTCTTCAGACTCTCTAGGGCCTTCTGTACTCCTGCTTGAGCTGCTCTCCAGGGACTGCTCACTGTTGATGGGTAGCATCAAGGACCCCCATGCTCTCTTCTTGGGGTTCTTTGACTTGGATGGGAGAAGAGAAGAAGGGAGTCTCTGTCAGCTCCAGGCTGTAAGCATCCTTTCCAACATTTAAGGTTGGCCACTAGGGTGAGTGGAGTGCTGCCTTGCCAACTTCAGTGTGTACTCAGCCCATTTTCTTACTTGTAACCAGCTCAGAGGGTGGCCCTGGCTGCCAGCATCCTCCTTAAGCCACATTTATGCCCTACGTTTTAAGCACCATGATATTACTTTAACCCATGGGTAGGCAAACTAAGGCCCGGGGGCTGGATCAGGCCCAATCGCCTTCTAAATCCGGCCCATGGACAGCATGTTTTTACATGAGTAGAATGTGTCCTTTTATTTAAAATGCATCTCTGGGTTATTTGTGGGGCATAGGAATTCATTCTTTTTTCCTCTTTTTTTCAAAATATAGCCCAGCCCCCCACAAGGTCTGAGGAACAATGGACTGGCCCCCTGCTGAAAAAGTTTGCTGACCCCTGTTTTAACCCATCATTCTTCCCTCAAAGAGTCCTGGAAGCTGTAGTTTGTTATGGACACTAAGAAAAGTTGGGAGACACCCCACCCACATTCCAATCACAGAGCTACAGTTCCCAGAGTTTCCTGTGAAGGTAAAGGTAAAGGGACCCCTGACCATTAGGTCCAATTGTGACCGACTCTGGGGTTGCGGTGCTCATCTCGCTTTATTGGCCGAGGGAGCCGGCCTACAGCTTCCGGGTCATGTGGCCAGCATGACTAAGCCACTTCTGGCGAACCAGAGCAGCGCACGGAAACACTGTTTACCTTCCTGCTGGAGCGGTACCTATTTATCTACTTGCACTTTGATGTGCTTTTGAACTGCTAGGTTGGCAGGAGCTGGGACCAAACAACAGGAGCTCACCCCATCGCGGGGATTCGAACCGCTGACCCTCTGATCGGCAAGTCCTAGGCTCTGTGGTTTAACCTACAGCGTCACCCACGTCGCTTTTTTTCCTGTGAAGAGGGATTGCCTATTACTCCACTCTAGGAATTGGCCCAAGGGGCTCCGGGCATCACTGCCTTCCACCACTCCACAGATGAAAACAGCAGCAGGCTTGTAGTATTATTTTGTTAAGATCTTCCTATTCACTTTTCTGGAAGGGGCAAATATTTTTGTATATCTTTTGCAAGGGGTGGAGCAGGGAATGGTACACCTGGTGCCTGTTAAGTACCAGCTGTATGGATGCCCTCAAAGAAGGTGAGCTGAATAGCCAATTGAACAACAGTAACAAACCTTCCCAGGTTTCACAGGCTGCCTTTGCGTGATGCCTAATCGTCAGGCCTGCCAAATCATCCCTGCCAAATTGCCAATTCAAGCTCAGCGTTTTGTACTGGGAAGCCTGACGGAGGCAAAACGGCTTTTTATTGACACGTGGCACTCAAACGTACAGACTGGCTGTCGGGTTTCAGGCACCATTAAGGAGAGTGGAGTGGACCATAGCCAGATCTGACCCAGGAGCCACCCTCTGCCAGGAAGATCACCTGTACAGGACTTCAGGGAAATGAATGAGAAATACACAAGAACTTGGCAAAATTATGCTTCCCCCCCTCCTGCATTTCCAGTTCATTTATGTGGGGCTTGCCCTAGAGATCTTCCTAGTGCATCCCACATGGGATAACTGGGTGCTGTAGGCTTTTACTCCTTACACGCTGGCCAGGCTTGCACCCCAGAGAGGTCACTTTGGTGCCGCAAACACAGAAGTTTGGCTTCACCCTGGAGGCACACTCCATTGTCTCTTGAGACAGACAGGTGCCAACAGGCTTTTCCTTAGAAAGCAAAATAAAGTAGTTCGGAGGATCTGCTTTGTATGCAGAGGCTCCCAGTTCAAACTCTGGTATCTCCAGGTAGGAGTGAAAAGGGCCAATGCTCTGACCACATGAAAAGCATCTTTTTATATTCCTGTTTTTTAGGGGTGGGCAGCTGCAGTCCAGTGGCTGACCACCTGCTTTGCATGCAAAAGTTCCTGTGTTCAATTCTTTGGCATCTCCCTACATGACCTGAAAGGGATGCGGGTGGCACTGTGGATTAAACCACAGAGCCTAGGGCTTGCCAATCAGAAGGTCAGCGGTTTGAATCCCAGTGATGGGGTGAGCTCCCGTTGCTCGGTCTCTGCTCCTGCCCACCTAGCAGTTCGAAGCACATCAAAGTGCAAGTAGATGAATAGGTACCGCTCCGGCGGGAAGGTAAACGGTGTTTCCATGTGCTGCTCTGGTTTGCCAGAAGCGGCTTAGTCATGCTGGCCACATGACCCGGAAGCTGTCTGCGGACAAACGCCGGCTCCCTTGGCCAATAAAGCAAGATGAGCGAGCGCTGCAACCCCAGAGTCGGCCGCGACTGGACCTAATGGTCAGGGGTCCCTTTACCTTTACATGACCTGAGGTGGGAAGGGGGAAAAAAACATTCCTGAAACCCTGGAGAGCTGCTGCCAGCCAGTGCAGACAGTACTGAGCTAAATGGACCTGTAGTCTGACTTTTATCAGGCACTACGGCTACCTGCCATGGATGCTTTAGTTGAGATTTCTGCATTGCAGGGGGTTGGACTAGATGGCCTTTGGTGGTCGCCTTCCAGCTCTATTATTCTATGATTCTGTGTTCCAGCCAAGAAGCTCAAATGCCTCCGTCATCCTACAAGCCCAGCAACCTCACCATCTGCCACCCAGCCTCTCCTCCTTTCTTTGAAGACACCCTTACTTTTCCTGCGAGAGAAACTAGGTCAAGGAAAGATACCTCCTTTTGCAAATGACGTTTCGCACTTGTCACGGCTTGGGATCCTCATAGCAACAGCCGCCGTACTCTTGAAATGGCCTCCCCGCCCTCCGGCTCTCATCTGATCTGCACTTCCTGTATGCTCCAGCCGGGGGCAGCATTGTCTATCTGCCTGAATGTCTCGCATCCAGGCGCATGTAGACGGAAGGAGATCAGATTGCTTGCAGCCCCCCTTTAAAAAATAAAATAAAAAATGCTTAACTATTTAACAAGCAATGCTTCGTGAAACAAAAACAACAACACACACACGCCACCAATGTTTTAAGCAGCACTTCAGCTTGTGGTACATTATACTTTCGGAATTGACCGAAAAATAACAACAGATGAAATCATAGTTAAAAATGATGTCCTTGTGTTCTCCTCCATCATCATCATAGTGTGCCAGCTGTGGAAGGACGTGGTAGGGTCTCCTTGATCACAAGCCCCCCAACAGTCGGGTGTGTGGGTGTGCTAGTGTTCCTCCATCACATCAGACAAACGTGTTACTTTGGACAATGATTGCCTGCATCATTCCTGGTTAGAGCGCTGGGCTGGGGAGGCCCGGCGGGTCCCATCTCTCCCTGGGCTCATGGCTTGCCCGGTGACTTTGGGACAGTCAGTCTCCTCAGCCCAGCTTACCTCGCAGGGTTGCTGCGAGGATTAAATGGAGGCTGGTGGTTTCTATGTGTTCCGTCTGAGCTCCCTGGAGGAAGGAGTGGATCAAAACGGAATGCCGCCCCTGCTCTCAAAAAGGATAGAAAGAAAAGTGCAGGGGCTTAAATTCTGTGACCTGGTTCCTCTCCTATGGTAAAGGGAAGCACTCGGCATGACCTCAGAGGCACTCTTTCTTCTTCAAATATCCCTAGGGTGTGAAGGTATGGCAGAGGGTGTGGGGTCTGGAATGATCTCAAATATTTTCTAGGGCTAAGATCCTGTTCAGATTAAGCGCTGGCTGGATAGATGAGGCATTCATCATCATCATCATCATCATCATCATCATCATCATCATTCCACCCTTCACCCCAAGGTTCTGGTATCAGATGTGTCCGGGGTTAAATCTCATCCACCGCCCCAGCTGTCGTTCCCTTCTTAGATGCACGAATAATCAGTAGTAAAGCACATGCTCAGAGGCACCCTCTTGGCTTCACATATTATACAGACGAGCCCTTGCATTGAAAAAAAATGGTTCTGGGGCAAAGGCTTCAATCTCATCCAATGCAGCCTTAAAACGGGGTGTGTTGGGGAGGGGCGTGCGAGCTCTCCGGCCACCCTCTGCCTGGCGTTCCTCCCAACCCGCGACGCTCCCTTTGCCCCACTCTCCCCAAAGCCCCGGGGAGCGTTGCTGCTCCTGCCGCCGCTGCCTCCGCGTGTGGTTATTGCTGTTTAGCATTCCATCACGCACTCGCTTCCCCCTAATCACTGCTAGGAAAGCGGTGCCTTTACCGGCAACTTCAGACCTGCCAGGAACAGCTAACGGCCCTGACTGCGCATGATTAGCTCATAAACACCACCCAAGCCAGGAAGAGCAGGGAAGAGAGAGGGAGAGAGAGCGCAGGGCCAGGACGCCTGGGTTCTCTGGCCAGGGAGCGAGGGGTCCAGAGCGCTGCTGTGTCAGGATGCCGAGGCTCTCTCACCAAGGGGGAGTGGCGAGTCGCGGCTGGCTCCGTGGCTCCATTGGGGCGGGTGCCTTGAGGGGTGTGTGGGTGTGTGTGTGTGTGTGTGTGTGTGTGTGTGTGTGTGTCTGTGTGTCTGTGTGTCTACTGGATTGTTGTAAAATAGAGATACATCTCTATCTCCCCCCCCCACTCTTCCCTGCCCCCAGCCATTGATATTGGATGTACTGACTCCATTGTTTTCTACTGCACACACAACTGATCGGGGATGGACAAGAGATGTTGCAGCAGCAACCAGCACCTATTCTGCATCCCTGACGCAATGTGTATACTCATTAAGCTCACACTTCTGGGAGCTACTGTGAAAAGAAGGGAGAGTGCCAGTCGCTGTAACCATTAAGAAGGATTTGCAAACGACGAAGGATGTAAAAATGATCATTGTACGTCAGGCATGCCACTTTTTGCAGACTCATTCAGCACTGCATGCACAGCTACATATAAACACATCTGCGCATGGATAACATTGCCCATACAGACCCCACGTGCTCCATAAGCACTCGCCAGGACGCCATCGCACTATAGATTCAAACCAGGATATGTACATATAACACCATGTGTGCAGACTGTGTACACTCCCCCCCCACAAAAAATGTACACAGACACTGTACTGATGCACATAATCATATTTGTGTGCATCCTCCTCATGTGTCAGATATAGGGAGAGAAATAAACACACCCACATTGGCATTTTAATGCAGGCATTTTAATGCATGTGCACACACCAAGGGGACACACACACACATATGTACACCTTAAATTGCAATAATATGCACAGACAAACCATAGGTATGCATTCACATTATTTACCCGTAAGGAATGATCCACCCAAAGAGACACACACAAATAAATGGATACAAGACAGCACAGATTTGCCGGTATGCATGTCTACTCAGAAGCAAGTAAATGTGCATAGGAATACAGTGCTATGCACACACTCCAGGGCAAATCCACAAGCTCCATGCACATGCCAATTTTGCACACGCATCCACCTGTACATATGGGAAGGTATACACCTGCATGTCTGCACCTGCCCAAAATGTGTATACTTGGTACTGGTGTTACAATGGTTCTGTAAAATCGAGAGGTACAGTACAAGAGAAATATATTAAATAAAACTAGCAAGTGACACCCCCCACCTATATATTGCATTGATTTCTTTTTCACATTTGTATCATATCAGGTTCAAGGTGGCAGACATGGGGCCGTCGCTTCTACATCACAACAGCCCTACTAGGTAAATTACGAAGAACAGAAGAAACTGGCTTGTATAGAGTTGACCCACCTAGCCCAAGTACACTGGCTGGCAGTGTAGGGCTGGCAGTGGGGTGTCCAGGGTTTTGAACACAGGTCTCTTCCAGCTGTACCTGGAGATGCCAGGGGTTGAACCTGGGACCTGCCCAATGGAATGCATGAGCTCAGCCACGGAGTTTCAGCCCCTTCCTAAATTAGGCTCAAAACCAGCAACTAAACTAAGGATAATCTCCAAGGCTCATTCCAACCCTGGCCCAAGTCCACCACCATATGTGCAAGACTTGCAGCACTATAATCCTATATCAAAAATCCACTGGATCAAACATAATGTTGCTTTGGAGCATTTTCCAAATGCTTTCATCAGCCTAGATGTTAGGCAGATAAAGGACCACAATACAGTCGTACCTTGGTTGTCAAACACCTTGGTACAGGTATGTTTTGGCTCCCAAACGCTGTAAACCCGGAAGTAAGTGTTTCAGTTTGCGAATGTTCTTTGGAAGTCGAATGTCCAATGCGGCTTCTGATTGAGTGCAGGAAGCTCCTGCAGCCAATCGGAAGCCGCGCCTTGGTTTTCGAACATTTTCAGAAGTCAAAGGGACTTTCAGAATGGATTCTGTTCGAGAGCTAAGGTACGACTGTATCTGCAGGTTATAACAAAAAATGTATGTGTAATGTATATGGAGCTTTAGGGGCAAATGAGGGCCAGCAGATTTATCCTCACACAAACCCTCTGAGGTAGGTTGGGCTGAGAAACAGCAACTGGCCCAATGTTACCTAGCCAGCCATCATTGCAGCCGAGCTTGAATTCACACCCTGGACTTCCCAGTCTCAACAAAACACCAGACCACCACACTGTAAAGAACCGTTTATGTTCATCTCCAGCTTCACTGCTGAACAGGAATATGAACCCAGGTCTTCATTCCATGCTCTTCCCAGAACACCACACTGTAAAAGTTGTAGTAGGTAAAAGGTAAAGGACCCCCGGACGGTTAAGTCCAGTCGAAGGCGACTATGGGGTTGTGGCACTCATCTCGCTTTCAGGCCAAGGGAGCCAGCGTTTGTTCGTAGACAGCTTTCTGGGTCACGTGGCCAGCATGACTAAACTGCTTCTGGCACAATGGGACACCATGACGAGTGCCAGAGCGCATGGAAATGCTGTTTACCTTCCCACCACAGCAGTACCCATTTATCTACTTGCACCGGTGTGCTTTCAAACTGCTAGGCTGGCAGGAGCCGGGACAGAGCAACAGTAGCTCACCCCACCCAGCGGATTCGAACCGCTGACCTTCTGATCAGCAAGCCCAAGAGGCTCAGTGGTTTAGACCACAGCACCACCAGCTCCCCTTAGTAGTAGTAGTAGTACGTAGCAATAACAATAACACGTTTGTATTATTTATTATATTTATGAGATGCTTCATTAAACATCCCTATAAAATTGCAATAAACTTAAGAGACAACCAGCCTACGAATTCAGAAAGCAAAACCAGTGCTGATATTCAGCAGTAAAATACTATCTATAGCACTTCCAAGTGTTCAGAGCGTTTCTCCGTGCGCCAAGCAGTTCTAACCCTTTTAACAACTCTGTTAGCCAAGTCTGTTATCACCATCTCTCCTCTCTGAGTTCACAGCCTCGGCCTCTATTTTACAGGGAGCGATGAGGCGGGTGAAAGTCAGTGCCTGGGTAAGACCGCCTAGCGGTTAGCTCACGGCAGAGCCGAGATTCGAACCGGGTACTTGGTGGCCCGCGGTCCCGTCGCTTAGCCGCTGCGCTACACTGGCTCTCATTGGATGTTCCTCTCCATGTTCCGCGCACAAGACGCTCTACCTACACCGCCTAATAGGTGCGCACGCACAAAAACTCCTGCTCCGTGCACGCGCGTCAGTGCAAACTGCCCATGTGCAGAGGGCAACCTCATGCGCAAAGTGAAGGCGGCGGGCGGGTGGCTGGAGTGGGAGCCGCCACGGGCCACTTGGGGGAAGGTTTTCCCGCTTCGTCTCTTGGGACGCCCGGCCGCGAGGGGGTTAACCGGGTCTCGCGTGGCTGTTGTTTTTTCGCTTTTCGGCCCGCGGGATCTCCCTGCAAGCCCCTGGATCACCTTACCCAACCTCTCTTCCCTCTTCTGCAGCAGGGATAGGCGGGGACCAGCTCGCTTTCCCCTCCTCCTTACCAACAGTCCCCTCCACACTTCCAGGAATCACCCAGGAAAAAAAAAAGGCAGGCGGGGGAGGGCGAGGGGGAGGGAGCCTAGCGGGGTTTACACAGCCACTTCCTGCCAATCAGGAGCCTGCCAGCCACCTCCGGCGGCCAATGAAAGTTCTGACCATTCATAAAAATAAATACTCTTGCCACACTCCACCCCAGCCACACACAGGCACCAGGAATCCAAGCCTCTCTTTCCCCCAGCGTGTCAGTTTCCCCGTGAAAGCAGCTCAAATATTATTCTTGTAGCTCTCGCTCTCTTTCCCGCCCTTCTCCGTCCCTCCAGCTCCCAGCACGATGCAGCCAGCAGCAGCCACACGCTGACATGAGATGCGAGTTCACCGGCTCTCGCTCTCTTCCTCCTCCTCCCACCGCCGACCAGCCCCGCTTTACTCCGCTAACGGGAAAAGCGCTTCAGAAACGCGCGCGCACATTCACACGCACTTCCAGGAAACCAGAAAGACGCTGCGATTCTTGGCGAAAGGAAACGGATCGGTCGGCCTTTCTGCGCGCACACTCCTCCCCCCTCCTCCGCCCCGAGCAACTTCCACCACTTTCGACTCCTCTTGAGTAGTCCTAATCCGGGAGGTATCCGGTGTGTGTGTGTGTGCCGGGGAGGGGGATGCGGGGGGGAGAGAGAGATTAATTGGCCCAGCCTGGGAACAAGCCTCCCATCCGGTGCGCCCCAGGCGCGCGGGGCGTTTGCAGACTCTTCTCGGCGCACCGCTTCCCCCTCCCGACCACAACCCGCCCCCCTCGCCGGCGTTGCAAGTATGGCAAAGGCAGGCGATCGGACTGGGCTCGGTTTCGGCAGAGGATCCCGCGAAGGGAAGAGCATTTTTAAATTTTGATCCCCCCCACCCCACCCGTTTTCTCCCTTCCTCTCTTTTCTTCCACTCTTGGAGAGACACACACAGGCACCTCGCTGCTTTCACGCCGCCAAAGGTAAGTGAGTTTAAAATAACGACGACGGCGAGAGCATTAATAACCCCCATCCCACTCCCTGTTTTATATTGTTGATGCCAGAAGTGGGGGGACAGGGCTGAGATTGCAAAGGTGGGGAGACGACGACGAGGAGACAGGACCAGCCCGCCCAGAGCTGGAAGCGAGGAGTACTGTAGCCAGTGCCTGGGTAACTTCGGCTCCTGCACTATTGTGGTGGTTTTCATGTCGGGTGCCAGTCTGCCCAGGAGAAATAACTTTCTCCAAGTTTAATTTTGTTTCCTCGTCATAAAGGATTAATTATTATGACGGCTATTAATTATTTAGGGGAATCCAGATTATAGGCAAAGCAGCACGGTAGTTTAGGTTGGTTGGGTGGGGGGGGGTAAACAAGGACTAGAATCTGTACAAATTGGAAATCTGACCAAAAAAATAAATAAAAGAAAATGCAAACTTCCAAAACATTTAACATTTTGCTTTTGAGAGCTGGAGGACATTAATGTTCTATCTTTGTGGCTGTTGTAATTAAAACAAAACAATATGCACAGCCAACTTGCTACATTCAGGACTTTTCCATTTCCACCACACACGCCTTAAGAAAACCTAGTGGGATTGCACAACTGGGAGTATTGGGAAGGAAGTGGAAAATCAGCAGGATTTTTAAATTCAGCTAACCCAACAGAAAATTTATTTAGGAGCTGGTTTTCGAACCGTAGCAAAACCTTGCTTGGAAGCCCCAGCTTATTTCCACATATTCCCCTTGTAAAGATGAACCATGTTTCTTTGCTGTTTTGTGGAATTCTATCCCTAGTATCATCAACATCATCATTATTTGTTATCGCCATCATCAAAATAGGTATTGATTGCCTTTCCGTAAACCATCCTGAAGGCATTGTTGCTGCTTGAAAAATGAAGGAGACAATAACATGTAATTAAGAGCAGCGAGAAAAGGAGGGGCCTTTTGGGGTAAAGGCTGCAACTCAGAGGAAGAGCATCTACTTTGCGTTGCAAAAGGTTCCCTGGTTCAGGTGCGGCTGGGCATGTTCCGTGTCTGAAACCCTGGAAGACCACTGCTAATGGTGCTAAGACTGAACTAGACGGACTAATTGTCTGACTGTGTTTAAGGCTTTTTACTGTGTTCCTACAGTCCAACCCAAGATGTGCATATTTAAGTCCTGTTTATTTAAGTGGAAAACTTATGCCCATGCTTAAGCCTTCCATTTTAAATGTGATCCCCTTTTCTAAAGCCTTCAAGTCCAAAACGATTGCAAAAAAGTTTTGCTAACAAGAGAGAAAGAAAGGCAATGAGGTGTGGCCAGCTTGGCAGGGTGTTCTGCCATTGCGATGCCACTGTTGAGGAGACTCTTAAGGAAGTATAGAGGAAAAGGTGTGTGGGACTTGGAGTAAAACTGCCTTAGAAGATCACCGGTGCCAAGAATGTTCCTATGTTCCTATGTGCCTCTTGTTTATGGTTAACCGTCAAGGACTCGATTTAAACCCATGCAGAGATTCAACAGGTAACCTCCTCCAGGGGACCATTCTGCAGCCCCTCCCACCCTTGGGAGTGAATTGTCCAACTGCACCCATGGCAGAAGGAAAACCCAGAGCGCCGACTCACACAGAGATATGACAGGCAACACCCATCTGACATCTGACAGCAGCTCTTGTATGACTGGAAGCTGCTAGCACAGCTGATCCAAGGAGGATTTCTCTCCTCAAGCAAAGACTGGAAAGCTAGAGCAGTGACTCACAGAGAGGCAGCCTTATTGTGGATGGGTACTTCAGGCTCACAAAAAGAGTCAATCATTTACTTTCTTTTTTTATGGGGGGAAAAAGAACATAGGAAGCTGACTTATGCCTGGTCAGGCTTCTGATCCATCCAGGATGTAGATCTACCTACTGCCTTTCCCATCACCTGCTACCTGATGTTTTTAAGTGGGGGCGCAGGAGTTGACCCTGGGACCACCTGCATCCGAAGCTTATGCTTCACCCACTGAGCCAGTGTCCCCTTCCCCAGTTTCCTAATGGCAGGGCTTGCAGTTTCTTCATACTGTTTGTTGCGCTTAGGTAATTTTAGACTCTGGACACTAATGGGCTTGCAGCCTGCCCCACTTTAGGCGGTCATGTGTTTTGCTTCCCTTTCTTCAGAATGTGGCAAGCCTTTCACCCCCTGTTCCTGCTGCCGAGGGAGACAGCTGGACCTCTGGCACAAAGACTTGCCCCATGGCAGCCACTGTTTGCTTGCGGCACCCAAGTTGGCAGGGACATGGATGGGTAACTTAACCGTTTCAAGGCCTGGACACTAAGGCAAACGTTAGCATAACATTTGCATGTGCTAATGTATATGTAGAGATGGGAACATAGGTGGAGACGCCAAGGGATTGAATCTGAGACTTTCCGTGGGTGCTCCAACCACTAAGATGACAGCCCTCCCCCCTTAAAAAAAAAGAAAAACCCACCCAAAGATTTCCCCCCCCCCAATCATCCCAGATAAAATTTTCAGTTAATTTGGAGCAGAGGTTGCCTCTACTCAGTTCCTCTTTAGATTCATTTATCCCCATTGATTTCTCACAGGCCTTTCTCCAAATCAACTCTAGATAAAGCAGTCTTAAATTAATTTATTTCCCCAGGTGAGTATCCTACACAGTAACCCAGAGCTCTCTCACACGCATGCATTCAATTTCCCTTGAATTCATTACCTGGCTTCAAACACCAGGGGGCATTAGAAAAAGGTTTGAACCCCCGTATCTCATGGGCCCACCTGTATCAGCTCTACAGTTTGGGAATTACCAAATTCCCAATGTTTGTGTGTGGGTGTGGAGGTTTTATTTCTGCATCAGAACCTCAACACAGCCCTGCCAGCCTGTACAGGGTGCTTTGGTGGGGGTGTGTGATTTCTGCCTGAAGAATGATAGGTGCAGAAAGCACCGCTCAACTCAATTTTTTTTTCAGGAGAGATTGGGGAACAGGGTACTGTACTAGAATCCTGCTGCCACATCCAAGCTTGTGTATCTGAACAACAGAACTGTGCTCTAATGTAATATAAATCCCCACCCTCCCTCTCAGTATTATTCACAGATGCCTCCTTTAAAAAATAAGAAGAAATTCCATATATTGTTTAATTTTTCTGGAGTACCATTTGCCACGTCGATTCTGCTGTGGGAATGAAGGCTTCCAAAAGCACTTTTCTGGCAGAGGTTCTTTGTAAACACTGGCATAGCTTCCCTCCTGCCCCCCCACCCAAAAGCAAGTTAACCACACCCATCCCAGTTAGTCTCCTCCCCCTAACCTTTTCAGAGGGTCTTGGGAAGCAGCTACAGTGGGATGATAAGATCTTCCAAGATGGTATCAGCAGCAGAATGGTCACTGCAGCCTGGTGTGTTCTTGGGGCTGCACCACTTCAGAATCGAGAAAGGAGGAATTGAACGATGGAGTGTTTTCTCTTGCACTCTGCCCATGGAAGCTAGTATGTTGGGGGGATGATTCTTGATTTCTGTATGCAGGGATGTTTTGGTGTGGGGAAACTTGTCAAATGTGCAGCCTTCAGCTTCCAGTGGTACAGTCCTGAGGTGGCTTTACCAGGCGGAGCCTGCATATTAGCTCTAAAATGGGGGTTCAGACCTTGTTGTTGCTTTTTATGCTCACAAGCAGATACGCATCAGGTGAAGTTTCCCTATTGCCACAGCTCTCTCAAGGACAAGCATCACCTGTTGAATTTCTGCCCACACACAGCTGGCAAAGGCATATGACGCCTACCAGAGGGGAACCAAAAATATGGCAACCCTGGTCTAAGCCACGCTTGAGTAGTCTTTGAGTCCTTATTATAGGAGACTATCAGGAGGTTCAGACCTAGAGGGCACCAGCAGAGATGGGCAACAACTTTGGGGTTCTTAATGTGTGCAGTTTGCAAATCCGTGGGAAACCCTAGACAGCTGGACAGTTCAAATTACTTGAGAATGTGCAATGAACATAACAGTGATTCCTTTCCAAAGTGACAAAAAAGGTCTTTGCTTCCTCTTTCCCAGGAAGTAGGAAGTTGCAGGGTGTGTTTCCTTTTCATGAAATATCAGTTACAAAGGCTTTGCAGCAGGTGTTTACTTATAAAAAGACAAAAACATTTTGGGATCAAACAGGCTTATATTTATCAGGCCCCGCAAGTGCTATTTTGGGTAGTAGACTTTCAAGGTGGTACTAGTTGAACCGCTATAACTCACCCCAAGACTTCACTGCCAGCTCTCTGTGAGATTCCTTGTATGGCTCCCTATCTCTACCCCAAACTCTGGTGGGTGTTGCATTCCAAAGGAAGGAGAGTTTTCCATCCATCAAGGACCAGTATTCTGTTTTGACTACCATAGAAGCAGGTGGCGCTGTAGGTTAAACCACAGAGCCTAGGACTTGCCGATCAGCAGGTCGGCAGTTCGAATCCCCGCGACGGGGTGAGCTCCCGTTGCTCAGTCTCTGCTCCTGCCAACCTTGCAGTTCAGAAGCACGTCAAAGTGCAAGTAGATAAATAGGTACCGCTCCGGTGGGAAGGTAAATGGCGTTTCCGTGCGCTGCTGTGGTTCGCCAGAAGTGGCTTAGTCATGCTGGACACATGACCCGGAAGCTGTACGCCGGCTTCCTCGGCCAATAAAGTGAGATGAGCGCCGCAACCTCAGTCGGCCACGACTGGACCTAACGGTCAGGGGTCCCTTTACCTTTATGTGCCTCTTACAAAATCGTTTTATGACCAGTCATATCCATATCATTAAATGTTTAGCACATTTAAAGCACCTGCCTTTCCCCAAAGAATCCTGGGGACTTTGGGGGAAGCCACCTGTTGAACTGCTATAAATGTGCTTTAAATGTATGGTGATAGATGTGATGTCAGTAGAGGGATTTGAACCCAACTCTTCCAGGTCTGAATGCATTTAAGCAGGCCTGGTCCTAGGATAAATAGCACCCTGGGGTGAGGGATGTCTGCAGCACTCCCCTCTGTGGCTGGTTTTGTAGGGTTGCCAAGTTATGTAGCTTGTGCAAGGTTGCAAAACCCGAAGGTATAACATGCCCTTGTTGCTCCCAGGCGTTCCCAGAAATGCTCATGAAAAGATCGCGGAGCTACCTGTCAATGATTTTGCCCCAGCAGTGTAGACAGAACAGTCAACAAACTCTGAACTTAGCTGGACAACAACACACACACACACACACACACACACACACACACTCCTTCTTCAGCTTGGCACCCAAGGAGAGCAACAGTGCTCATCCACTGCTATGTTTGAGCTACAGCCATTAGTTCCAAGTAATCACACAACCAGATCTGCGAGATCTATGCTTCTGTCCAGTTTAGTAACAGGAAAAGCTTTGGAGATGTGTCAACAAGGTGGGAGAGGGGTGAGGCAGTGGAAGGGAGAGTACCACTGTACACTGCAGATAAGAGGTTCCTACAAGAGCATCTTCTCAACGCTTCGTCCCTGCAGCCTGTTTTGGATATACAATCCCCTGGACTATGATACAGTGGGGGAAATATCATTGCTTCTTAGAGTGCTGGCACTGTAGAGTTGGAAGGGACCCCAAAGATCATCTCTGCAATGCAGGAATATCTGCTAAAGCACCCACCCATCCTCCACTTATAAACCTCCAAGGAGAGTTTGCCACCTTCCAATACAAGGGAGTCTGTTCCACTGTTGAACAGTGCTTGGTGTTAAGACAGTTCTTCCTGTAGAGTCAGGATCTCCTTTCTTGTCACTTGAATCCACTGGTTCCAGTCCTAATCTCTGGAGCGGGAGAAATCAAGTTTGCTCCATCTTCCATGTTAACAGCCCTTTAGATATCTGATGATTATCATATCTCCTCTGAGTAGAACTTAGTTGGATACAAGTCATTGATTTTAATGGGTATATTCCCTGTATGACTAATTGGATATCACTCAGGATCCTAATATGTCCTCCCTGCTTTGACATCTGGGCACCCAAATTTGCCTTTGTTCTTCTGGATATAACTTTCATGAATGATTCCCATAGTGGCAAAGGTTTGTGCAAGAGCTGAGTTTGCTCAATCATAGCCAGCAAACACTGGACAACATAGCTAAGGCTTCCTGCAAGAAGTCAAAAGCTGTGAAGCCAAGTGCTCTAACAAGCCTGGCGTACTGGAATGTCAACACAACATCCTTGGTTTAATCTGGTCAGCCAGAGAGTTTTTTTCTGCCCCCATCCCCAAGACCTTACCAATTTTGATGACAGTGGCAAAAAAATAATTAGGTACAGCACTAGAGTGGGCAGAGAAACCCAGTGCCCTGGTTAGGTTGCAAACCACCTCCTGCTCAGTTGGCAGATTGATCTGGTGGCCACAACCTCCCATCTCAGCTGATCTGCATGGAGTTGCAAGTGTGTGGGGTGACCCCACACACACCACTGATGGACAACACCTGGAAGTTTTTGGCCAAGGGTGAATGTGGCTCTTAAACCAAAAAAAGCTCTGCTTTGGATAAAATGCCAAAGCTACTTTTCAAACAAACTTTGCTAAACCCGCTTTGTTCAGTCGTGCCGCTCTGAGATCTTTCACAGCAAATGCACAGGAATAATTTGAAGCATTTTTAGTTAGCGTGTCTCCATTTATGTGCATATTGAAACAGACCTATTTCCCAAGTTTCTTGGTTCTGCTTTTATGCCTTGTCTCGAGCAAAGAAGACGTGAGTCCAGGGGAGAGACCTGCACCTTTCACCTGGAGTTTGAAAGCCGGCAGGTTCCTGCTGCATGAACCGTCTCTGCCTTCCTTTTCAGATGCTGCTCCGGTAACCGACTAAGCGTCTCTCCCGGCCAACTGGAGGCGCAATGGTCCCCCTGTGCTGGTGCTGCCCGCCAGCACCTGCACCAGCTGCGGCGGCCATGACGGGCACGGCCACAACCTCCTACCACTTCAAGAGTTTCTGTGGGGAGTTTGAGCGGGTGGAAAGCGCCCTGGAACGCCTCGAGGCCAGTGGCTTCTACTGGGGCAGCCTGTCTGGGGCCGAAGCCAAGCGCCTTTTGACCTCCCAGCCGCCCGGCGTCTTCCTCGTGCGAGATTCCTCCGACCACCACCACCTCTTCACCCTGAGCGTCCGCACCAACACGGGCATCACCAACCTGCGCATCCAGCAGCAGGGCTCAGCTTTCCACCTGGAGGCCTTGCCAGGCGCTGGCCACCCCCCGGCCTTCCACTGTGTGGTCCGGCTAGTAGAGCACTATCTGTGCCTGGGAGCAGTAGAAGGGGGCCCCTGTTACCTGGAGAGGGAGGGGCAGCCCCCAGTGCCTTTGGCCCTCACCCATCCTCTCTGCTGCAAAGTGCCCACCTTGCAAGAGCTGAGTCGCCGGGCAGTGCGTGCCAGTATGAGGGGCAGAGGCGATGCCAGGGCTCAGCTGCAGGGGCTGCCAGTACCGCAGGGACTCTTGAACTCGCTGTGCACCTGAAAGGCTCTTTTCCTTCCTAACATTCCTTGTACAGTACATAAGCAGGCCTGTCTGCACAGTGTATTGCTGGGGGCGCCTGTTTATCATTATATTTGTGGAATAAACCAACTGGTATACTGGGGGCAGCCATCTCTTCATTCATCAAAAGCCTTCAAATTCATTCTGATGCTCTCAAGATGTCAAGTATCACCAGAAGCAGAGAAAAGGAAAAAAGCTGCCTATTCTAGGGCCTGGGTGGGCTTGTAACACAAGCCCCCATCTCAAAAAGCACACCCAGAGAAAGGTATAAAGAACTGCTTTTGGGAGGAGTTGCATCCTTGCAGGTTCACACTTGTAATCACACTTGATGGCCTAAGATGTAACTGTTGCCCTAGAACAGGTAAGAGTTCTCTTCTTCACCAGAAAGTCACTAGGAGATGCACTGCTCAGTGTTAAATGAGGGGTAGATGCAGTAATCTAGCAACAATCAGAAGTGTAGTAATTTTGTCAGAATAAACCAGTCTTCTAGGTGTGAGCAACCTCCGTTCCTTCAGATGTTGAACTAAAATCCCCCTCATCCCTAAC
Source organism: Podarcis raffonei (assembly GCF_027172205.1). Lineage (NCBI taxonomy): Eukaryota > Metazoa > Chordata > Lepidosauria > Squamata > Lacertidae > Podarcis > Podarcis raffonei. Next base: position 37,681,007 of record NC_070614.1, on the reverse strand, counting down.
CACTTCTCATGCTCGTTGGGCTGATGGGAGTTGCAGTTCAGCCACATCTGAAGGAACAAAAGTTCCCCATACCTGTTTTAATGTGCTACAAGCCAAGGTTCTTAAAACGTTTAGCTAGAAATTGTGCACTATGCTACAAATGAGAAGCCCTTGCTTCCCATAGTGTGTGGGGAAGGATGTGGGCATTCCATGACCAAGGAAAAGGCATTCTTTGTACAGATCAGACTGGTGTTCTGTTGCAAAGGGATCCTTCTCCCACTCGCTTTTCATGTTTGACCACCACCACATCCCATTTTTCTACACGTGACACAAATCTTTCCAGTCACTGCCCTAAGGGCAGGTCATTACTGTAACTTGACAGGCCTCGAGAATGTTGACACAGGAAACTAGTTGTTGAGAGAAAGACGTTTTGAGGCAAAAAGAAAGTACAAGCTCAGCTAATCTGATGCTGCATCTGGCGACTCTTTAGCTTGTGTATGTTTTCATAAACAGCCTGGTGTGTGCAAAGGCCATGTCACTGGGGAGCCTGGAAGAGTAGAGGGGGCCACAGATCTGCAGCAGTGTTTAAAGAAAGCAGTGACTTCTAGTTTATTACTAGGGACTAGGCTATACCAGTGAGCATATATGCTCAACACTTGCCATGCACTCAAACCCTGCCATACCAGATGTGTTAAAGCTTTAAAACAAAAAAAATCGTTTTAGACAAAGCTACCTTTGTCTAAAACTGCACCTGACCAATTAATAAAGGTACCCCTGCCCGTACGGGCCAGTCTTGCCAGACTCTAGGGTTGTGCGCTCATCTCACTCTATAGGCCGGGAGCCAGCGCTGTCCGCAGACACTTCCGGGTCACGTGGCCAGCGTGACAAGCTGCATCTGGCGAGCCAGCGCAGCACACGGAACGCCGTTTACCTTCACACTGGTAAGCGGTCCCTATTTATCTACTTGCACCTGGGGGTGCTTTCGAACTGCTAGGTTGGCAGGCGCTGGGACCAAACAACGGGAGTGCACCCCGCCGCGGGGATTCGAACCGCCGACCATGCGATCGGCAAGTCCTAGGCGCTGAGGTTTTACCCACAGCGCCACCCGCTTCCCTGACCAATTAATAATTGAAGTTAATTTTTGTATCCTGTGCTGTTCCAGTTTACCCGAACGTTAACTCGAGCCACCCTGCCCCCATTTAAATCAACTGCAGTCACGGGTTGTCTGATTTCAATCTTATTCTTGGGTTGTAGATTCTGCATTTCTTGTTGGCAAGCCAGATCTCTTACTGGAAACTCTGGGAGTCCCTGCCAATTTGTCTCCAAGGCGAGGTGACCCAGAGCTTCAAGCTGCTCTGATAAAACTTGAAGGCTAATTTAACTTCAACTTCTGTTTGCTTGGAAGTCTCCTTAAAAGCAATGAGACACAGCACACATGGGAGGTGCATGCAAAGTTGGCACCCAAAGCGCTCAATTCTGCTCCCGGACCCCAAATCTCTCACTTTTCCACCTGCCATCTGTTCCCGTAGATGCCTCCGGGAAAGATCCCAACTTGTTTCCTGCCAATTTCTTTACTCATCGCTCACCTTTATGCTATTTTTCGCAGCGATCGTTTCCATCTACTGGAGATAAGGGTTGCATTTCAGCTATACATATATGCATGCTAATTCCAGGAATAATCCCCCTCGAGTGTACAGAAAAACAAGGGGTAGTATTATGGGTCCAGGGAATGAATGACCCAGGTGGCCACTGGGAATGGCCTCTCCTCTAGATTTGTTTCGACTTTCCAAGGCAAGGGGGAGGGGGTTGGCGGAAGACAAAAAACAACTGCTCCTTGTTTTTGGACCCTTCTGTGTGCAATGGAGTCAACCATTTCATAGATGGAAAAGAGGCATGTATATGTTAAGAGTACAGTATTGGCCTCAAATGCACTGTACCCTCCTCAGCCACACTCCACTACTAGCCCCATTCCCAACCAACAATTGGCTGCTGCTCCTTCCTATGCAGATGTCCTGTTTGTTAGGAACCACCCTCAACTGAGTTTCTCATCCCAACAGAGCGCCCCATGCAAGATCACTTGTTGCAGGTATTATCAGGTATTTTCGAGATGCACCCCCGACACCAGAAGGGCTACAATATTTTATCCACAAATATTTTTTATTGTGTAATGTTACAGTTAAGGCAGGCTTGATTCCCCACCGGCATGTGCGGAGGGGGGGCACCCCACAGCTTAATCTTCTTCCTCATCATCACCGCCTCCAGCACCACCCTGGCCCTTCTTGGCATTCTTCCTCTTGACGCGACCTGGGCGGCCACCACCATATGGTGAGCGGAGGGAGAAGTCAATATGCTTTTGGGAGTCCAGGCGGACGATGAAGGAAGGGATGTTCACTACTTGCTTCCTTACACTGAAGAGGGAGAAAGGAAGCAGTTACAGACGTTCCAGCTAAACCCGGCAGCATTCTTCTTAAGAACGGTTTTTCACAGAACTAGAGAGCTAAAGTGATTGACGGAAGAGAGCCAAGTGAGGAATCAAGTGATCACCCCCCAATTCCAGCACTCAGGGAGTTTAAAATTTAAAAGCTCAGCATTTGGGAACATGGACATTAACATCCTGCTCCTATTATCAAAGCCAGGGTTAACTTCAGCCCCTTACTTAACACTGCAATGAATTCCTAAACATGATACTCAGAACTAAGTCCCACCATTCAATAGGCTTTTCTTACACATGAATAAGTGTTGAACAATACAACTCAAAGCAACTATGCCCTCACAACTTCTTACTCGCAAAACTGGTCACAGAACAAAAGTTCAGAACCAACCAACAACAGGAAATGCTTGGGAGAAACTGACTCAAGTTTGACATTTACTGCTGTTGCCCTCAGTATACAATGGCGAGATGAATGCCTGGTTATACTGAAAACTGGGTGTAACAGCAGACAATTCACTAACAAGAGGGATAACACCAACACTTTGTGCCAAGAAGGAGCAGAGTTGCTAGTTGTTACCTCTACTGCCCACACGCCAAGACCTTCACAAGGTGTACGGCTGAGCCGCAGTGAACCTTGCCGAAATTGTTGGTGCTTTTGGCATATAGCCTCATTAGGCAGACTGCAGGGCTTTTAGGTTATCCAGGGTTCCAGTCCAGGGGAGGGATTGGTGGGGTAAAAAGACACACGGCTGGGACATGTCCACACATCTCCCTGCACAGGCCACACATAAGAGACATCAGATGCATTACTTCAGAGGTAGACCCTGTCTTTACAACCCACAGCAACTCAGTCATTGCTTTTGGCTTTGTTCTGCTTAAGTGAAATGCCATTTCTAAACATACTCCAAGGCAACCTACCGGATGTGTCTTTGACGGATGAGCACCCGGGCATGGTGGATGGACTTGGCCAAGCCCAGCTTGAAGACCTGGGTTTGGAGACGCCTCTCCAGAAAATCCTCAATTTTCAGACCCAGGATGTAATCCAGCTTCATCTTGCCCTCATCCAGCACCCCAATTCTGACCAGACGGCGCAGCAGGGCATTACCTAGGGAAAGATATGGACATGTAAACCAGCTGAAGAGGCCAACACACAACTAGAGAAGTGGGCACAAGATTCATGTATTTTGGTACGTCTTATGTGGCCATGTAAAAAGCATTCTCTATGAAATGCTAATGGCGGGTGGGGGAGAGAAGAGGAAGAAATGGCACCAAGTTGACGCCAGCATTTGAAACTCCCTTTGTTCTAGGCGCATTTTGCGACAGGGAATTTCATTAGTGTGAGCAGTTTCTGAGCTCTGGGTACAGTACTGCGCCTAAGATTTCATATTAAAATTGCCACTGCTAGAAGGAAAGGAGGACCCTTTTCTGCCTCCCCACTTTCAGCCATTCTGAAGACTGGAGAAGGGACCCTCATAAGATTATAGGGATGGGCAGGGGAAGTATGGGTTTGTTTTTTGCAGTCTTCAGATAAGGACCAGACCATGTGAAAACTGAATTTAAGATTTTACCTGCAGTTCATTCATTTTCAGCTTTGTATTCTTATGAAAAGTGAACCTAGAAACTGTTGCAGCACCCATAACCTAGGTTTAAGGTGCCATTTAGCTCCTAGCTTTCATATCTCAGTTTCTAACACAGGTTGACATGTTTAGTTACATACTACTAAGCAGCACTATAGTATATTACATTGACCTTGAAATCACAGTTTAAATCCCAACTCAGCCACAAATGGTGGGCAGTCTTTGAGAGTCACTCTCAGCCTTAGTCTCTAATCTGAAATATGGGACTGATTTAAAAGATTCTCAAGACAATATATAAATATAATTACAGCAGGAAAAAAAGAACAATTCAACATAGGTAACTGATATTAATCCAATAGATATGGTCTATTCACTTAAATCTAACACAAGAAATAAGCACATCTGAAAGGCATTAAACACACACACACACAGAGAGAGAGAGAGAGAGAGAGAGAGAGAGAGAGAGAGACCTGTATCATAAAGTAGTATTTACAATAATATCTATATATAACACATTGAAATCTAAAACCAGATACCATCAACTAACCATTATGGAAAGATGTAAACATTACAACTGTCCATAACAGTAAGTTGATAATCTCTGGTTTTAAATTTAATAGGACCAGATCCAAGAAACTGGTAGGATTCATAAAGGAATTGAACTCACATCCCAGATCCCTTAATCTGCTGGCAACTGTTAAAGGGATCTGCAACAGCAAAAGAACCGTTAAAGATGCCGAAGACTGACATGTCCAGCCCTAACATACCCTCAAAGAGACGCCTCTGATCCTTCTCATCCAGGGTGAGCAGCTCTCGGGCAGCTTTGCGGATCTTGGCCAAGGTGAACTTCACCCGCCACACTTCACGCTTGTTACGCAGCCCATATTCACCTAGGAGGGGGATATAAAAGTTCAAATGTAACATGCACCTGCCTTTGGAGCGTAACTGTTTGTTTGAACAACTCTTTTTTTCATCCAGGATAAACTAACCAATCAGCTTCAGTTCCTGGTCAAGCCGGGACTTCTCAAAGGGCCGCCTTGGGGTGACATATGTCTTCCGACATACCCAGCTCCTGGCAACTGGCATGTTGGCTTAAAGGGAGTCCAGTCCTGTGGAGAAAAAAGTTGAGATCTATAGAAGTGGCAGGCAAATGAAACAAGTGAAGCAAATGAAATTTTCATATATTTTACAGCTACTTCTCTGTATAATTTATTATTACAGTCTCTCATTTCATTTATACATTCATCCAAACCTATGACGTAGGCTAGCCGGCCAGGAATTTCAAGTCTAATGCAAGCCTTTCCTACTTGTAAGGTCAATACTACCCAATGAACCACACCACCCAAACTGAGTTCAGGGTAAATTCAATACAAGTTTTGTTTTTTGGAATCTAGACTGACCCTTAACTGACACTACTGGACACCAGAGGGTCACAATTGTTCTTTGTAAATTTGTGTTGAAGCCCTTAAGGTGATATAAATCATGGAAGTTTACCCATTTGAAAGGGGAGAATAGTTTGTTGAAGCAATATGCCACTTTGGACCACTTGCTATATCCAAAAGAAAGCAGCTACTTGCAGCCGGTCAGCATTAAACACTGCACTAAATTTCAGTGCAGATACTGAATTACAGCAAGCAACTAAAGTACTTTTTTTACAATAAACCAGCAAGGTCCTTTGGCCCCTTTTAAAGTCCTGTCCTCCACAAACTAAGCTAAGCAAGACCTGTAATATATGTGGCACAATTTAATACTACTTCAGTATTTTAATATGGTCAATATTTTAATATGGATATAATTTGAGCAGGAAAAAAGAGTGTGATTCCATGTAACAATGGTTAAGCCCAAACACTCCCAACTGAGCAGGGAGGTATGAGAATTTGTGAAATGCTCAAAGGTGTTATGGACCATCAGCAAAATAATCTCAAAGAAAGGCACATTCCCTACTCCTCATATCAAGGATGATTTTGCATAAGCAGCGTTCACCCATACAGCCTCTGGGAAGGAAACATTTAACACTGAATCAACTCAAACTGACCAAAGTTTTGAAAACGATTCCACCAAAATTATAGAAAAAAGGGAGCACCTATAAATAGCTGCTATTTTTTCAGCAACACGTGGGGTGACACCAAGTCATAGAACTGCAGAGTTGGAAGGGACCAAGAGGATCATCTAGTAGGAATCTTTCTGGCCAACGTGACACTTGTAAAATTCACAAGACAGGGAAGGCTAATTCCCCTTTAAAAAATAATTCAAATCACGTGAGACCGGCGGTTCGAGGGAGCGTGTTTAATCCCCACCATCCACGAATCCCCTGAATAGGCCGAGCAGCACCGCGGAAGCAACCACGCGACACGTGTGATCTGCGCACGCGGGGCTGCCCTAGTTCTACAACCGGCACATGCGCATTGAGCGAGTGAGGCGGGGGCCGCGCGAATAAAGGCTCCAACTCCCTGATTTAAAGTGGATTCGCAACCGCTAAGGCACTTCTAGTAGCTGGTTGCCGAGAACAATTTATTTGGAGTCACTTAAAACGTCCTTCTCGGCCACCGGGGCGCTTCTTATTCCCCGACACCGCGCCTCGGGTCGCCGTGAAACAAAACCTCCGCTTACCTTCCGACGCGCTTGACGGCCACTACTAAAAGGAAGGGAGCGGCCTACAAAGGTTGCTTATATATGTCGTGCGGTGCTCCGCCTACCGTCTCCGCTAGCCAATAGCAAGGCGACGTCTTTCCTGCCTAACCTATTGGCGGAGGGTTGCTTCGCGGCGCGATAACCAATTAGCGCTTGCTCCAAGGATGATAGAGAAGACGTAGAGTGGTCGAGGGGAGGGTAGCACGTTGCATTAACGGTCCAGGAGTCGGCCGCGTCTGTGTGCCGAGTGGAGCCGCCATTGCTTTGTGGGGGTTGGAGCCCTAACAGAGCTATTCATTGGGGCCGGGGAGTTTCTCCCTCGTTGTCCGCGCCATCCCTGCCTGCGGTTTGAAGTTGGCTGAAGCGAATAAACAGGCGTCCCTGCTGCTTTCTGAAACCGACTGTCTCAACGGTTCCTTACCGTCTCAACGCCTCCCGCCCCCGTGCCCTGAACCATAGAGATGCCAAAGAACCCACAATGCGTTTCCGCTCCCTTTTCGTTATAGAGATACACAAAAAAAAGTAGAGTCGAACATGCCTTCGCCGCTGGTTCTCACTTCCGGTCTTTAGACCTGGCGTTCTACTCTGTTTCTATCAAAAGAAACGCGTGGCCAGTGACGGCTTTTTCTGGTTGTGTGCGTGTGTAGTATAGGATGCGTGTCAGCTCTTAGTATTTTCTGTCTCCATGCTCTCACCCAGCAGTACACTATGGCCATTCAGTACCTTATGAGAGGCAGAGGGGGAAAGATGGTGCTTTAGTCACAGCCGCTCTGTCTATTGGGTGATGGCAAGGAGCGTGTGTGCAGCAAAAAGTGGCTAATTGATTTAGTAAATAATAAGGGGCGGGGCGGGGGGACATGAGCAGAGAAAGTGTCGGGAGCTCAGGCAGCTTCAGACATTTCTTTTTTTATAGAAAAAACAATATTATACATCAGTTTACATAAACTTAAACTACGGTATATTATACATACAATACATATATTACTTACCTACATACTCAGACATTTCTTTTTCCTGATTTGATGGGGGCAGAGATGGCATGCACTGCAGAGACCTGTGTGTGTGTGTGTGTGTGTGTGTGTGTGTGTGTGTGTGGAGTGGCCCATCTCTCTTTGCCCACCCAGGTACTCTGCAGAACCTGCCCAGGCCTGGTGAAGCAAGCTGAAAACTGCTTGGACCCATGCTTTCTTAGGCATGGGACAAGCGGAAGTGTGGAAGAGCCCTAAATGTCTTTGCGGAAAACTATTCCAGAGGGTCACTCCGCTGGGAAGTGGTTTGACCATAACTAGGTGATAATTCCAACCCCCACTAACATCCCGACCATCCTCCCCTAACCCTGAGACAAAAACGAAATCCAGGGTGTGCCTTCGCTTCTGCATTAGATCAGTGACAAGCTGAGACAGCCCCATGGTTGTCATGAAAGCCATGAAGTTCAGTGCTGGGTCTTGGCATGGATGTTGAAGACCTTCAGGAACAAGGCCTTAGGGTTTTTCAGCACCACGCCCAAGACAAGCTCAGGCAGCAGAGCTGTTGGGCAGCAGGGTGCATGGTATACCAGTAGGAGGCCCCTGTATGTCTTCTAGCCTTATGCCAAATGCAGGCTCTCATCGCCTGACCAAGGATAGAGGGGTTTCCTGGCTGGTCAAATGGTACTTGTGTGAACTATTTATTTTATTTACATCCCACACCTTCCTCCCATGGTGGCAGCTCCCCAACAACAACCCTGTAGTCTGTCTTGAAGCTGCACACTCACCCAGGTCTCAGTAATACGTGCCGACACAACTTCCTTATCCATGATTTAATAGTAGATGGGGGAGATTTCATTTTAATGTGAACTGACCTGGTATTCACCAACAGCACCACCAGGCTAGAGGGCACAGTGGTTAGTCCACCAAGTGCCTGTGGCATGGGGAGGGAGTTTGAAAATCGGATCAGCAGTAGCTATCTTGGACCTCACCTCTCCACAATTAATTTAAAATACTTTATATTACAAAAATTACCGTATATATGGCTTGATTGTAGTAAAAACCCTTAAGCGATTTACAACAAATATGAAAATTATCAATAAAAACAATTAAAACAATTAAAAATTTGTACAAATAATTAAAATCACAATAAAAGAAATTAAAATACATCAACGTCTAAGTGTCTGGCTCTGCTTGCCTATATTTATTTTCCTGTATTCTAATGTCCTTCAGTATTGCTGCTTCTGACAGTGGCAAACAGTAAAACGAACATGTTAGCAAGAAAATAATAAAGCATGTCATGAAGATAATAATATATATATAAAGCAAGGCAGCAAAAAATATAAATCCTAAAAATGCCACTGCAACTTTAAACGGCCTCGGAAAATGAAGCAGTTTTCATCTAGCATAAGAGAGATCTAACTTTTCTAGATAGCTTGGGCACTGTACTTGTAGCATTGCTAACTTTGGAAGTAGACTACTGCAACGAGTTTTGTTTGGGGCTTCCCTTGTGTTTCCCAGCAACTTGTGCAGAATGCAACGGCCTAGCTCCTGATAAGGGTTTCATATCAACAGCACAGAACCCCTCTCCTTAAGGATGTTTAGTGGCTGCCTATATACTACTGGGGCCAAATTAAAAGTCTTACTGCTAGCTAGTTTATAAAGCCCTGAACAGTTTGCTTGAGGGACCGCCTGTCTTCATATCTAACTGTCCAGGTTTTATGTTTGGCAGGAAAGGCAGTCTCTGCAAGACAGAGGGCATTTTGTGTGAATGCACCTAGGTAGTGGAACTCCTTCCATCTGTACTTTTCTGCTTACACAGGGGCCTTATCTGTGCAACCCATCAGTTATTGTATATCATTGTCCAGCTCAGCTGCTTGCTAAGTATTATGCTATGTGTTATGTTCAGCACCTGGGCACTCTGTTTACTATGTGGTATCTAAGCTGGTCAATCCTCCCCACTTACCTCAAGCCTCTTGGTTTGAAAAAAAAGAGATATGGTTAAGTTAAAAATAGAATTTCCCGAATGGTTGGGGGCAAGTACTCTTTGGTGACAGAGCCCCAGGAGAGATTTTAAATCACAAAACAAGCAGCAAAGTAAAGCGTGGAAATATAGACTGACTTTTAAAATACCCCAAGTTGCTTCTAAAGTTCCCCACTTCCCTTAGCTTGGAATGAGGCCACCAGTTTGGTAAGCTGGAAATGGTTTACTTACAAACTCTTCATAGGTCAGATTCATGTGCTTTTCCATGCAGCAGCAAGAAAATACAGGCAGTACAGTACAACATAGATTCCAAAATGGCAAGTGTTTCTAAATTATTTTTATAGAAACATAAAGATGGCTTTCTTAAGCCACATGGCTTGCAGCAACCACCTCGGACCTCCTTACTGGTAGGGTTCACATGGTGCAATTGAGAAAACAAAGAGTTTGATAACCCTTCCTCCCAAGGTGAGGTGGAGTGATCCAGCTAAGCCTGGCAGAACAGCTTACTCTATGGTCTTAACCTCTTCATACATTAATCAGAGTTAAGCATCTTGGTTATATGAGGCTGGATATCCCGCAAGGTTCTGGTTTCAAGCTGTGGTCTCCTCTCAAATCCATTTCTGTCTTGGGCTAGAATCAGTTTTGAAGAGAGTTGAAAATGGTCTTCCATGTATGTGATATTTACACTGAAATTAAGATTTCTAATTGAACAAACGGGAGCTTGCATTTCAAGGCAAATAACAGATGCACCCCCACCCCCCGCAGCCGCCACCTGCCACGCCTCTGATTTACTTTCTTTAATGCCTGAAATTGCTAATTGTATGAATGATGGCGTGTCTTGCTTGGCCCTGAACGACACTGAGAATGCTTGTACATAACTATTTCCACATTAACGAATGCAAATACAGCAGAACATATGGAACTCAGGAAGCATGAGACATAAGGCACTAACCGCTTCATATTATTTTTTCTTTAAATGAATGATTAGGAATGCTTCACTAAGTATCAGACCTGGACAAATATATCTTAGGGATAGACACATTTGGATGCCTCTAAGAGGTAAATACAGTCAAAGAACAATATGGAGCAAGAACCACACATTGGATGACTAGGATTTTAACTTGTTCAATGTAAAGTTTCTTTCTTTCTTTCTTTCTTTCTTTCTTTCTTTCTTTCTTTCTTTCTTCAGTGGGTGGCTGAATTTGCCCAGACAATGAGTTTCTTTCCCCTTTCTCCTGCACTGTTGTGTTCTGGGATGTAGAAAATTGCTCTTGGCTCAGGGAGCCTGAAGGCTTGTAAATCACCCCCCTTTCATTAGACACTTTCATTTGGTAAGCAATAAAGTGCTGAGGAACAGAAAATGCTAGATAAATGAAGCTGCTAATTTACTGGGTGTCTTTTAAAGCAGGGGGGAAAACAATAAAGTTAGGTTTGTGTAAGCATTTGTTTGTGGCTCAGCCTCCTGTCCTGCTTCTATCCTTAAAGCTCCGCTTTCGCTCTCTCCCTCCCTCCCTCCCTCCAAATGATCCTCTCAGAAGACATGGCTCCAGGCATCTATTTGCCTTCAAGACAAAAGTATCCAGGATCCCTAACATCTTGTCCATTTCTCTCATGTAACTTCATGGCTGAGTGGGGATTTGAACGCAGGCCTCTCTGGTCCAAGCCCTAAGAACATTCAGCATATTACAGGACAACAAACCCGGGTTTACTACTAGGGGCTTAACTTTACATTATATGCAAATGTGCACCAGAGCTTAAATTCCCTTTTGTTAAAAGAAGAAAAACGGTTTGAGGAGGGTGTAACTGAAAGTCAAGAAGTGGTATCGCGGGACGCAGGTGGCGCTGTGGGGGACGCGGGTGGCGCTTGTGGGTTAAACCACAGAACCTAGGACTTGCCGATCAGAAGGTAGGTGGTTCGAATCCCCGCGACAGGGTGAGCTCCCGTTGCTCGGTCCCTGCTCCTGCCAACCTAGCAGTTTGAAAGCACATCAAAGTGCAAGTAGATAAATAGGTACCGCTCTGGCGGGAAGGTAAACGGCGTTTCCGTGCACTGCTCTGGTTCACCAGAAGCGGCTTAGTCATGCTGGCCACATGACCCGGAAGCTGTAGGCCGGCTCCCTCGGCCAATAAAGCAAGATGAGCACCGCAACCCCAGAGTCGGCCACGACTGGACCTAATGGTCAGGGGTCCCTTTACCCTTCACCTTTAAGTGGTATCTAGGGAGAGGGGAGGGGAACATTCCCTTTTCCCCACTCCAGATCTCCTCTCATGCAGCTCTCTCTCTCTCCACCCCCCTTCCTGGATTTCAAGGGTGTGTTTGCCTAATAGTAAAACAAAGGCAAAACATAAGTGAGAACTGTACCTTTTAAACTGGCTTAACTGTCCTGATTTCCCCCCAGGAACTCTAGGTACTATAGTTCCATGAAGTGGTTTAGGGATTCCAAAGAGCAATTTCCCATCATGGTCCCAAAAGTACAACCCTCAAGTTCATGGACAGTAGCCAAGGCAGTTAAACGCATCTCATACCAGTTCAAGTATGACATGTAGTCATGGTCTTAGTGAATTTTCATGTGATTTTCATGTGGGTTTCTGTGCAGCGCTGTGACAGTAACATGTGCTGACAAATTATGAAAGTTTTCACATTGGAAAGTTTGAGGAGGCCGTGATGGCATACACACCATACATTTAAAGCACCCCTAAAAAGTGGAAAACTCAAGAATTACCAACAATAGAAGAATGGCAGATGAAGATGATGGATTTTTCGGAGCTAGCCGACCTAACCGGAAGAGTCCGCGACCAGAAGGAGGAGGAGTATCAGGAAGAGTGGAATAAATTTAATGATTATTTAGTTAAATTTGTTAAGTTAAACTAACTGAAATCAGCTTGCAGATACTTAATGGGCTAAGGATTTTATTTATGTTAAGTGATGAATTAATATGTTTAATTCCATAAGGTGAAGATCTAAGGATGTTAGTCTTTAAGTTAAATTTCATAAAAATTGGGATTTGGAAAACCGTTAAAAGGACATGCAATGAAATTCAACCAAGGGGAAGCGAGGAAGTCACTTAACAAAGTTAATAACTGTAATTTTCAATAAGGCTATGATTTATGTTTGTATGTTTTGTGTGTTTGTTTGTTTGTTTATAATATTGTGAAAACTAATAATTTTTTTTTGGAAAATAATAATAATAAAGCACCCCTGAAAGAATCCTGGGAGCTGTAGCTTGTTAAGGGTGCAAGGAATTATAGCCTCTGTGAGGGGTAAACTAGAGTTCCCAGGATTCTTTTGCAGGGCGGAGTTGCTCTTAAATGTGCTTTAAATATATGGTTTGCATGCAGCACATATTTTAAAGGCCCCGTCTGCACTATACCTTTAAAGTGGTTTTCTACTACTACTTTAAATGGTCATAGCTCTTCCCAAAGAACTCTGGGAACCCTAGTTTGCCCATCACAGAGCTATAATTCCCAGCACCTTTAACAAACTACAGTTCCTAAGATTATTTGGGGAGGTATGCTTTAAATTTATAGTGTGCATGGAGCTAGCTGCACCTCCAAAAATCCTGTTTTGAGTAGCCAACCAGTTATTGCCGGAAAGCCCACAAACCAGTCGCATGATGGCAAGGGTCCCTCTCTCACTGTATGATTTCAGTACCTGGTAGTCAGAAGGCACAAATTGTGTGTCTTCTTACTCCATAGTGCATGAGGAATAGCACCAGGTATCTGTGCGCCACCATTTTGTGTGAGTGAAACACGGTGGCAACTGGGGTCTGCATGCATGTGATTATTTGTTTATTTACTTATAAAATTTATACACCGCTTGGCTGTAATAAAAAAAAACACCACTCAAAGCTGTTTACGACGAAGTAAAACAATAAAACCGATAATAATTCACAGCCAACATACAAAAGTTGAAAATGCTAAAACAGATTAAAATTACCTCAACTTTCTAAGCATCTGAGCAGACTTGTCTGAACAAGGATGTTTTTAGCAGGTGCCGAAAAGAGCCACGTGCTTGATCTCAATAGGCAGGGAATTCCAAAGTTCTGCCACACTAAAAAATCAAATTCTCACTGCATCTTTAATGGCTGACACAGTGAAATGATTACTGTAAGCCCACAACTCACACAGGGGTTACATTCTCGGGATGGCAACTAAAGGCAAAATCACATCTAGTCAAAACCCACTGGGTTCAATGGTAGGCAGGATTGCCAAAGTCGTTTCCCCAAAAACCCCAGAACCCCTTTTAGGTTTTTTAAAATTATATTTGCCACATACGTAAAGCTAAAGGTGCCCAAGTTAAATGTGTGTAAGTTGCAGGCTTACTGTATTATTTTTTAATTGACCACACCACGTATGATTCCAAGACCGTTTCAGCATGTGTGGAAACTGCTGCCATTTTGCACTGGATTATTTATTCATCCTGTTTGCATTCTACCTCCAACAAACTCAGGGCAGAGTATTTTTCAGCATCCCATATTTTTCCTTTACAAAATCCTAGGAGGGGGCTTAGGCTGGAAGGTAGTAACTGGATCAAAACCATCCATATGATTATCAGAGTTGAGGAAGGTTTTGAACCCATGTTGAAGAGTGCCTGGCGTGCTCTGGTCCATGGGGTCACAAAGAGTCGGACACGACTAAACAACAACAACAATGAACCCATGTTTAAGGCTGTTCACCTTGTGGTTAGTGCACCCACTAACTCCCCCTTCGGACACCAATTGGCCACACCCCTCATTGGTCAGAATTGTGGAGGCCTGTCTGTACACAGGCCTCTTTTCAGACCAAAGCTGAATGAGTGACTGTCAGGCAGATGTGGCCTCAGTGTCATCCAGTGCTGTGATTGTGGCTTGCAGCAGGTCCAATCCCCTGCCCCATATGTTTGTTGAAGGTGGGTCATTTGAAGATTTCTTCTCTCTGATCCGAATGGGAATCTTTCTCTGGGATGCATGAGGCAACGTGTATGGATGACCTTGAGAAAATGGTTCTGTGTGACATAAAATACAGTTCATGACACCATGGGAATGGAGTCTAGTCTGCCGTTGAGATGGAGCAGGGACTTTTCAGTGGTGGCCTCTAAGCTCTGGGATTCCCTCCTACCCATTCTGCGGTCCTTGTTCTCACATTCTGCCACCTCTTCCTTCCAGAGGACAGGGAAAAAATATATTTCATTCTGCCTTTCCTGTTTGGTTGTTTATTTGATAATTATGGGATTCTGGCACCACTGTTTCAGCAGCTGTTTCCCTTTATTCAGTGTTTTAATTTTATTGTTGTTTACGTGACACTTAATTGTTTTCACAGTAATATCGTTTTAAATCTTTTTATCACTGTTGGACACTGCTTGGTGGTCGAAAAGCAGCATGCAGCTACTGTAAATAAATACAGCAACACTTCCTATCTACGTGTAAGACATTTTCTGCAAGCATGAAATATTGTGCATGATCTGTTATGTTTGTGTGTGTATGTTTGTGTGTGAGAGACTCTGTTTATGCCTGTGTGTGAGAGAGAGAAGGAGATTCTCCTTATGCTTATGTGTTTGTGGAATATGACACTGAATCTGGCAGATGCTCAGCGGCGTAGCACTACTTGTGTGCAAAATATCCTCTCCCCTTTTGCAGCCCTCTCTGCCTCACTGCCCTGAACCCCTCTTTTAATCACTCCATCCTTTCACCTTCTTGCTCCTGCACTCCCTACTGCTGCTGCTGCTGTTGTTGCTGCTGCTGCTACCCAAGAGCAGGTCTCCATGGTGATAACACCCCCCCATCCATTCCTGCATCCTCCTCCCTTCAGCCTAAGTGACATGCCCATTGTCCAATCCACAACCCGGGCTGCATGGGAGGGCTTTGATCTCCATCAATTTCTCTGCTACCCGAAGAGCAAGGTTTCCGAAGGGGGGGGGAACACCCAGCCTCCTTCCCCCCTTTTTCTCTTCCCCTCTTTTTCCCCCTCTTTCCTTCCTTCCTCCTTCCTCCTTTCAACTGGGATTTTAGGTTTTTCTCCTTCACCTCTTCCCCACCCCCCTCTTCCCCACACATCTGCTTCCTCCTGTTCCCTCCCCCTCCCCATGTGAGATCACCTATTGTTACAATGGCTTTCTTCGCCCCCCCTCCATCCTTGCCGCCACTTCTCTTCAGCCACCTTTGACTATCCTCTGCCCTCCCCTCCCTCTTTATTTATTCCATTTCCCATCTCCTCCCCTTCCTCGGCAACGAGAGAAGATGATGCCTGGGGATGAGATCCAGGTAGCAGCCAGCCAAGCGGTCGCACATCCTCCGAAGGATGCAGGCGACACAACGATCTGTTGGGTACCATTGTTCTTGGCGTCTTCGGCTCTGCTCCATCCCTTCTGATGACTGATGCCCACCGTGTCTCTGCTTTTCTGTGCATTGCTGGGTGGCGAATCTCTCCCTCCCTCCCTCTCTCCCCCTCTCTCTCCACCCCCCACCCTGCACCTACGTCTTGAGACCTCTCCCCGCCTTCCTGATCCATGATCCCAGACTCCCCCTAAGATGCTAAGACAAGGCCCCTTCCTTCTCCTGGCTGCGTCCATGTCGTATTTCAACCCAGAGAAAGCTTTGGCAGCGCCTTCGGAAAACGGTGAGTCTTCTTGGCAGGTTGCGAGGGCTCCCATTCATCTGTGGCAGTGGTCACCCCTCCTTGCCTTTTCCTCCCTCGCCTCCACCATCTGTGGCCACCTGTTTGTGTGATGGGTTACCTGCCCAAATTAGACAACCATCCCACTTTCATGTGTGCAAAGCTGGGCACGGCGGCAGGGCTTGCGGGATTTCTCGCTTCCCAAACAAGAGGCTGGCGGTGTTTTCTGGGTTAATAAATTCCATTCCGGAGAGAAGGCTGGGATTCCTGTATAGACCAAATTAATCATTGCTGGTTTTCCTCAGATGCCTATGCCGGCCGTGTTTGCTGGTTGACTGGATTCCCCCCACCCCTTCTTCCTTTCCGACCCTGGCGAGGGAAATTGAGTAGACCTGGAGGGGCTGAAGGAGTGGCAAACAAGAATATAAGTTATTTGGGGAGTACGAGAACAAATATGTTTTTGTACATGGTGGGGGCCCATGATTAGAGCACAGCAGCAAAGATCTGGGATTAGTGTGTGAAGAAAACAAGGAATGTGTGTGTGTGTGTGTGTGTGTGTGTGTGTGTGTGTGTGTTTGTGTGTGTGTGTGTGAGAGAGAGAGAGAGAGAGAGATGGGGAGGGGTGGGCGTGAGGTCTGTGGCATCTCGAATATATAGCATGAAGCCACATTTGGTCTGGCAGCCATCTGGAGAGAGCGGCGTGACTCACTATGGATGTGCCCTTGGCACAAGGGTCTGGTGGTGGTAGAGTTTTGTGGGAATTGGCGTGTGCTGTGGGACTGCTAAAGTGCTGGGAGGGCCGGCAGGCCTGAGATAGAGAAGGTACTTGGGGCCCGAAGATAACAGGGGGGTTGTGAAGATGAGCTGAAAGAGAGAGGAAGGAAGGGGTGTGTGTGTAAGGGACGAAAAGGTGAAGGGAAGGGTGGGTGGATATGTACTGATGGATCGTACAGGTAAGAGTAAGTGACAGGACCTCATCCACTGGTTACCTTCTGTAAAATGGGAGCAATAAAGACTTTCCTCCTAATGTTAGCTTGTGGGGTGTTTACAAGTGTGTGGTGTGTGTGTGTGTGTGTGTGTGTGTGTGTGAGAGAGAGAGAGAGAGAGAGAGAGAGAGTGGGGTGGGGGACAGAGGTCACACCCACATCATACATTTAAAGCATATAACTCCTCACAGAGCTACAATTCCCAGCACCCTTAACAAACTACACTTCCCATGATTCCTTGGGGGAAACCATGCTCTTTAAATGTATAACGTGGCTGCAACCAGAAATTAGGACAAGGGAACATTGCTTGTGGTTTTACTGGAAGTAACTGCCTGGCCTGTTGCGTGAAACAGGATGTTTGCATTGGATCAACTTTTGGTCCGATCCGATAGGGTTCTT
Organism: Podarcis raffonei; assembly: GCF_027172205.1. NCBI lineage: Eukaryota > Metazoa > Chordata > Lepidosauria > Squamata > Lacertidae > Podarcis > Podarcis raffonei. The sequence goes on along the minus strand of NC_070614.1, from coordinate 37,663,464 downwards.
GTTTTCTGCGAGACAGAAATAATCACAAAGATTAGTTCCTCGCAGTAAATTCTGAAACACTGCTGGATGAAAAGGCCTGTCAAACAGGCCAGGAGTTTTATCTTCCTTATACCCTTAAAGGACATTCAAAACACATTCTTTTCATCAAAGAATTCTAAGCTTTGTAGTTTACCCCTCATGAGTTGCAGTTCCCAGAAATCCTTAAGAAACTACACTGCCTCAAATTCCTTGAGGGGGAGGGGAATGTGCTTTTAATGTGCTTTAAAGCTATAGTGTGTATGCAGCATTGGACAAATTCAATGTTATTCTTGACAAAGTAGCTAATGAGTTTTATTTCAGGATCCTGTCACCCCTACTGTTCCAACAGCTGGAAAGTTTTTCCCTGAGTTATAATCAAAGCCCTTTCTCTTGCAAAGTCAGTGTGTTCCCTCATGTACAACCCTTCCAATATTTCTCTCTCTTTTTCACCTCTCGTTCTATACATGCTCTGGTGCCATACTGCAGGCTGGAGTGGTGGGGCTCAGGCTACCATTGGCTTACTTGCCATGATGTCACCCGGAGGGTAAGGCGTCCTGGATTGAGTGCTAAGGAGGCCTTGGCAGACCTTGGACCTTTCTGGCCCAGATGCTTTCTTCTGCACACAAGGGCAGATAAATCCATAGGGAAACAAATGATTGTTCTTGTAGCCCATTTAGGGACAGGCTAATCAAGGCCATTTGGGTGATGTCAGAACAAACAGTTTGATGGTCTCGGGACAGAAGATGTGACATTTCTCTTTGCTTCACCAACAAAAAGTCTATGGGCTCACCACAGACTGTTTGCCAGGCTTCTCTTAATGTAGGGATTCATATATTTTTCCTGGAAAATCCAGCTGGATTTCCATTTCTGGTATAACTTTTTCCATGTAACCACCCCCAAGCCATTAGAAAAGAGACACCTCCAACTGCAGGCTTAAACTGGTTTAACGGTCATTTCCCGTTCCTACAAAACCCTGGGAATTGTAATTATTTTGGAGGAAGGGGCTAGACACCTCAGCATCTTCCAGAATTCTTTTTTTGGGGGGTGGTGGCAGTAATGGCAGTTAAAGGTAAAGGTCCAGTCGTGATCAACTCTGGGGTTGCGGCGCACATCTTGCTTTATTGGCCGAGGGAGCTGGCGTACAGCTACCGGGTCATGTGGCCAGCGTGACTAAGCCGCTTCTGGCAAACCAGAGCAGCGCACGGAAATGCCATTTACATTCCCGCTGGAGTGGTACCTATTATCTACTTGCACTTTCGAACTGCTAGGTGGGCAGGAGCTGGGACTGAGCAACGGGAGCTCACCCTGTCGCGGGGATTCGAACCGCCGACCTTCTGATCGGCAAGTCCTAGGCTCTGTGGTTTAACCCACAGCGCCACCCACGTCCCTATAATGGCACTTAGAGAGGTATAAAACAGTTTATATAGCCATGGCACTATATTGACTTTTAGTTTTTTCAGTTTTAGATCTGAAAAATACATCTGCACAGTTTCAGTTTAGAGTTCTGCTTCTGAGGCACCAAATGGACAGGTGGTTGGCAGTGAATTGAAAGTGGGATGGATAAAGTAACTGACAGTGAGTTGGTAAAAAGTTTCCATTGGGGAAGACCCGGCCTCAGCACCCAGCATGTCAGGGCAAATGTAGGGACCCTCCTGGATGGGTGCCACCATCCTTTCATATAAATTTTGCCTAAGCATTTTGATAGGGAAGCAACTGCTGCCACAGCCATCTTTATCACCTAGAATGTGTCTAGGCCTCAAGTCCATGGAGCCCAAAGGCATTCTGAAGGGAGGGAAAGATGGTGGCAGCTATAGCTGCTTTCCTCAGCTGCTGGTAACCTTCTGGGGTGTCCAAGTAAGGTTGTGGGGAGTGAGAATTGGTAGGGATGGGTGGTGGTGCTGAGCCCAACACGCAGCAGAGTGAGTGGCAAGGCGCTGGTGTCTTCATTTGTCTGGAAAGGTCCACCAGCATGGCAGTGTGGAGGACTGGGAGGAAAGCTTGCTGAGGACCCATTCACACTGGGCACTGTAGGGCTAGATGTCAGGAGGTCTGCAAAGAGGAGACTGCAAAGAGGAGACTGGAGTCACATGGCTGGGAGGGTAAGTAGTACTGTAGTTTGTTAAGAGGATGAGGAGTGGAGGAATGTTTATGATGATGAATGGAAGGAAGGGTTTCTGCCCTGGTCTAGATAAGTGTGTAGCCAGATTTGTAGAGGAACCGGATTAAACACGAAATAACAGATGGAGAATGGTGCTGTAGGTCCTGAACAGATGTGTAAGGGCTGAAACCACAGAGAATCTGTTTACATTTGGGGGGTTGAAAAACACACACACCCCTGACATCTGTCCTCCATTCTCTCTCATTGACTGCATCTCAGTCCCAAGATGTTGAATTCTGGAATAAAATTTGAATGCTTGCTTATTTACTCTCACTCCCGGATCCTAGCGTTAGGCAGAGTGAGGCGGGTGCCTTAGGTGGTGGATGGTGGAAGACAGGCAATGGCAGTGAGGTGTTGGACAAAGCTGTGTGTTCCCTAGGGGTTTCTCTGCACCTCCTAAGCACGTATGCTGCCCTCAGGCAAGGTGGAGGAGGCTAGCCTGTCGCCCATCTTCAGCTCTCAGGCTGCATATGCACCATGTCTTTAAAGCACATTGAAGGTACATTGATTCCCCCCAAAGAACCCTGCAAATTGTAGTTTACCCCTCACAGAACTATAGTTCCCAGCACCCTTAACATACTGCAGCGCCCAGAATTCTGCATGGGGAAGCAATATACTTTCAATGTGTGTACAACCTAGTCTCATTTCTTCTTTACAAGTAATAGGAGGGTGCCATCTTGTATTTTGCCTCAGGCAGCGAAAACAGTTTGGGTCAGCCCAGCTGCTTTGGCAGATTCTTATAAATGCCATATTATGGGTTGTGGACGAACATAGCTTTTGACAAATGTGCTTTAGAGAAAGACCCTGTCCCCTTTCTTCCTCTGCCTCTTGCCTCCCCCGCAGATGGTTTGTCCCAAGGCCGGGCTCCCCTGGCCCCTCCCTATGCTGTGGTCCTGATCTCCTGCTCAGGCTTGCTGGCCTTTATCTTCCTGCTCCTCACCTGCCTGTGCTGCAAGCGGGGCGATGTGGGGTTCAAGGTGAGCCTGGTTGTGGGGATTTGAGGTGGACATGGAATGCTTTGGGGAAGGGATGCTGCTGCTGTTGTTGTTATTTGCTGAAAGGCATTTGTGGCTTGTATTCTGTGAAGCTAAACAGCATCACAGATTGGAGTGTTCAGTTTCCTAAGCAAAACCTATAGCCCTCCCATTAGTCCCTGATGGTCAGGGATGATGAGAGGGACACAAGTTCCCCATCCCTCATGTTGGTGAGCAGGCCTTGTACCAGCGGTTAACCACATTGGGCATTTCCTGTGGGCCCCATTACTCTAAAGTGCTCCTCACCAGCCTGATCTGCTGCCCACCAGCTCACCACTGGGTCCAGCTCCACCCCATAGCAGCTGGCTAGCAACCTCCACCTCCTTGCTTGGGCACTGAGAAAGAGGCCAGAAGGTCCTTCTTCTCAGATTCTGGCATTCTTGGTGAGATGGCTAGGCATTGCCTGCACCAGTGCGGTTTGCCGTGATACCTAAAAAGGCTTTTTAAAATCATTTGGTTTTTTGAAAAAGTTAATAATAATAGACTTGTACAGTTGGGTCCAAGAGGATTGTCTAGTCCAACTCTCTGCAATGCATGATTCTTTTGCCCAAAGTGGGGCTTGAACCCACAATCCTGAGATGAAGAGTCTTGTGCTCTTATTAACTGAGCCGCAAGAGTAGAAAGGAGCGCCAGAGGTCAGTCCTCTGTGTTTAAAAAGTCTTTCGAGCCACCATGGCAAACCGCAGAAGTAACGGCAGAGGCATTCTCCAGGCCACCACATCACCAAAATGCCTGCTCTAAAAAGGATGTCTTTGGCCCTTTCTCAGAGCCCAGGTGCTGAGGGAGGTGCCAGCGAAGCTGTTATTGTAGCCGTGAAGAATGTTTTTAAACAGGATTAAGAGAGACGTCAGGGCGGAAGGGAAGAGGAGGGCGGCAGTGTTGTCCCACAAAGGGGAAGATCAGGTGCAGCAGCTGCAACTCTGGTGATGGTGGTGGTGCATTGGCCATGCCAAGGTCCCCATTAAACCTGGGACCAGCCCTGTTGGTGGGTTCTGAGGCTTGGGGATGGCAAGGCTATGGGGAAACACTGAGGTTGCTACTTCAGGCAACAGACTGGGAAATAATGGGAAAACTAGCAGAATTTCTTATCATCCTTACACTCTCCTCTGCCCACCTGGCAGGAATTTGAGAACCCTGATGGAGAAGAATATTCTGGAGAATACACACCACCTGCAGAGGAGACGTCCTCCTCTCAGTCTATCCCGGATGTCTACATTCTGCCTCTCTCAGAGGTCTCGCTCCCGTCCTCCAACCAGCAGATGCCCAAAACAGGTAAGATTCCTTGGAGAGGGTATGCATGCACCTGCCTCTTGATCTGCTGATTTGCTACTGGGTTAGGTTCAAGGTACTTGTGTTTATCCACAAAGTCCTAAACAACTTGGGCTCAAAGTGCCTTGGGGACCACCTGATTCCTCATGCTCCACCTTGATCACTGAGATCCTCTGATGGGGCCCTTCTGGTGGCTCCCCATGACCCTAAGGATCAGTTGGCCATCTCTGGGTTCCAGGCCTTTTGTATGGCAGACCTTGCCCTGTGGAACTGCCTACAAATGGAGGATTGGCAGGAACCATCCCTCTCTTCCTTCAGACGTCGTTTGAAAACTTTTTCGTTTACAACATTCCCCCCCCCCCAATAGCCAGCCAGTATTTATTGATATTTATTGATGTTATTATGGCTCTTCTGTTGATTTTACCCTTATATGTGTACTCTACCTTGTTCTATTTTTATGGAAGTGTGGATTATAAATTTGTAAAAATAAACAAATCACTGACATTTCCCACACCAGCTTGGTCCCATATAGATGGCAGAAAGGCTAGAGCAGGAATGGGGAGCTTTTGGTCCTTCAGACACTGTTGAACAACAACCTCTGGCCATTTTCTGTGTTTGCTAGGGCTGATGGGAATTGTAGTTCAGCAATATTTGGAGGGCCAAAGGTTCTCCATTCTTGCCTGGAATGATAGGTGGCCTACAAAGGGAGAAGCAGTGGTCATTATATTTGCCAGGAAGCTGGTACCATCCTGCCCCATCAGCTGCTTCTGCTAGCTAGCTTATGTCCCAGTAGCTTGTCTATTAACTTTTGAACATGGGGGGAAATGAAGCTGGGAGGTTCATGCTCAAGTCATCGGGTCATGACATTGACTTCTGTTACTGCCACGCTCTGTCTCTCTTTCAGATCTAGTTAAACACTTGGGACTCAGCAGACAACACCTCAGTTATTTGCAGGAGATTGGAAATGGCTGGTTTGGAAAGGTGAGCAAAAGCTTGTTGTTGGGGATGTGATTTTTGTTGTGGGACCCAAGGTTCTTTCCAGCGGGCTCCAGTTTTATTCTCAGGGAATATGAAGAGCCACTGTGAGTTTAAAAATAGCAATAATTTGACATATTATTATGCAGCTAACAACAACAACAACAGAGTAACAGGACACTTATGTACAGTGGTACCTCGGGTTAAGTACTTAATTCATTCCGGAGGTCCGTACTTAACCTGAAACTGTTCTTAACCTGAAGCACCACTTTAGCTAATGGGGCCTCCTGCTGCTGCCGCGCCGCCGGAGCCCAATTTCTGTTCTTATCCTGAAGCAAAGTTCTTAACCTGAAGCACTATTTCTGGGTTAGCGGAGTGTGTAACCTGAAGCGTATGTAACCTGAAGCGTATGTAACCCGAGGTACCACCGTAATGCAGATGCACAAAATGAAACAACAGTAGATAAAACAACAACCATGGTTATATCCACGCCATATACGGTATTTTAAAGCACACGGCTTCCACCAAAGGATCCTGAGAAGTGTAGTTTGTTAAGGTTGCAGGGAATTGTAGCTCTGTGAGGGGTAAACGACAGTTCCCCAGATTCTTATGTCCTTTAAATGTGCGTTAAATGTTCTCTAACTGTGTAGTGTGGGTGTGACCAGTCAATTGCACAATACAGGCAAAAACAGCACTTGAAAATAAATCTCCATATTGGGTGGAAAGGATAAAAGAAAACCTACAACCATCTTACAGATAAATAACCAGGATCGAGAAGGTCCTCTCTCTCCATTTGCCACCTGCCTAAATTCAGATTAGAGGGACATAGAGAGAAGCCTCCAAAAATGAACAGAAGGTTCAGTGAGTCTTGTGTGGTAAAAGGCGGTATCCGGACACAAAGCTGGGAGGGCTTCGTAGGTAATTACGAATTACCTTTGAATTGTGCCCAGAAATGAACTGTGGCCCTGTAAGAACTGGCGAGATGTGTTCTGTGTAGTTCGTTCCAGGCTGCATACATATCTGTGGCTTAAATCGCTGCCAGGTCATTCTTTTTCTGAACTCTGAAGCTAGTTTGAAGGGGGAAAAAATGGATGTGCAATGTTTCATAAGAAAAGACAGAATAGATATGGATCATGGCCAATGTCGTGTGGACGCCGCTTCCCTAAACCAGTGGTAGGATCACACTGGATGGGAGCGTGTGTTCACAGCTCTGGTTAGTAACCATTTCCCCCCCTGTTCCACAGGTAATCCTGGGTGAAATATTCTCAGATTTCACCCCTGCACAGGTGGTAGTGAAGGAGCTACGGGTGAGTGCTGGGCCACTGGAGCAGAGGAAATTCCTGTCAGAGGCCCAACCATATCGGTAAGAAGCCGGAGAAACTGAAGTGGGAGGAAGAAACAAGGGGCAAAATATCCCCATATAAACCTTATTGTGAGGCAGCTGCTGCAGAGCTAAAGCTGCCCGTGATTCCAGTAAGTGTTATACCTCATGCCAGTCTCCCCAGTAGCCCATCATCATGTAATAGGGAAACGCTAGTCGAGACTCCAGTAACACAATTACAGTCGTACCTTGGAAGTTCAACAGCTTAGTTCCCAAACGTTTTGGCTCCCGAACACCGCAAACCCAGAAGTGACTGTTCTGGTTTCCGAACTATTTTTGGAAGCCGAACGGCCGACGGGGCTTCCATGGCTTCCGATTGGCTGCAGGAGCTTCCTGAAGCCAATCAGAAGCTGCGCTTTGGTTTCCGAATGTTTTGGAAGTCGAACGGACTTCCGGGACGGATTCCATTCAACTTCCAAGGTATGACTGTACTCCCTGCTCTAAATAAAAAACATAAGAACATAAGAAAAGGGAGGAGTATAGGAAAGAAGGAATCTTTTTAAAAAGGGTTTAAACTCAACCTAGTCGAGCTTTGTGTTAAGTTGTGGGTGAACATATCAGACGACACAGCGATTCTTCAAACAGCTCTTGTTTACTCAGAGGCCAGAACAGAACTGAACTGAAGGGTTCAACCAGCCTGCCTATATAGAGCTCCAGTACAACGTAACTGTAACAACTTTCTGTAACTATCCAATCACTGAACGTTACTTTCGATCCCTTATTTGCATATGTGGACCTGAACTATCTACATTCTACAGTATCCCCCTGCTGGCCCAGGGTGAGAACTTCAGTACATAACACTTTGCTTACTTTGGAATGTAGTGTCAGCTCTTTTTAATTTTATTTGCTAAAATGCAGTTGGGGTACACTTTCAGCCCTCGAAAACTGAGCAGAAACAGGTGCCGCCTCTTTGTGATGAATGGAGCAAAACCTTCTTTCCCCCTCCTCTTTCTGCCCTTCTCTCCATCCACCCCCTTCCCTCAAGAAGCCTCCAGCATCCAAACATATTGCAATGCCTCGGCCTGTGCACAGAGACCATCCCTTTCCTGCTCATCATGGAATTCTGCCAGCTGGTAAGTATACTTAAGCCGAAAGATGAATTTGGGTGGGAAAACACAAGAGGGATAGATTGCTCTTGCCAGGGGTCCAAACAGATCGCTGTGGGGAGCGGCGGGGAAGGTTCTCCTAACATCACTCCATCTGTTTAGCCATAGCTGCCAAGTGTCCCGGAAAAAAGGGACATTCTGTTTTTTCACATGAGGTTGGGGAATTTGCTTGGGTCTGTAGGAAACTTTGTGCTAGCTTCGCTGACTTCGCTCACCAACCCTTTTCTCGCCCTGTGTTCCTCCAGGGAGATCTGAAACGTTACCTTCGAGCTCAGCGCAAAGCAGACGGGATGACCCCTGACCTTCTGACCCGTGACCTCAGCACACTACAGCGCATGGCTTACGAGATCACTCTGGGAGTGCTACATTTGCATAAAAACAACTACATCCACAGGTAGACCAGAGACCACGATCCTTGGGTTGTTCAGGAAATGTTGAGCTGTACGGAGCTGTGTATGGTTTAAGCTCTGGAACTCAAAGGGTTTTGCTGATGAATATGAATTTTAATGATTTGAAATGTAGCGGTCCATACTCCAGACGTGGGTGGCGCTGTGGTCTAAACCACCAAGTCTCTTGGGCTTGCCAATCAGAAGGTCGGCAGTTCGAATCCCTGTGATGGGGTGAGCTCCTGTTGCTCTGTCCCAGTTCCTGCCAACCTAGCAGTTCGAAAGCACACCAGTGCAAGTAGATAAATAGGTATCGCTGTGGCAGGAAGGTAAATGGCGTTTCTGTGCACTCTGCCTTCCATCAAGGTGTGAGGTTGTGCCAGAACTGGCTTAGTCATGCTGGCCACATGGCCTGGAAAGCTGTCTGTGGACAAACGTCGGCTCCCTCGACCTGAAAGTGAGATGTGCGCTGCAGCCCCATAGTCGCCTTTGACTGGACTTAACCGTCCAGGAGTCCTTTACTTTACTTTTACTTTACTTTACCTCTGAGAGGCAAATTCAGCCCAGGTGAGTATAGCTTGAGCAGGTCGGGGCAGAACAGATGTGTGAACCCGCCTATCTGCTAAGCTCTTCTGCTGAGGCCTTACTCGGAGTGTCTCACATTTGAAGATGAGGGGGGCATCTAAAACAGGACTTTTTCTCTGGTGCCACCCAAAGTTGGGAATGCTTTGTTGTCATTCAGCAGAGCAGTTGTAACTGGGGTGGGGAGTGACAGGTAAGGGCAAATTTTGTCTATCTTCATCTCAGCCTATCTTGTTTTTCGTTTGTTTTTAAACCCCTCCATAGGCTTCAGGGGTGGGAGATTAACTATGCCAGCACCAGGCTGGTATAGCTGATTAGCTTCATTCTGGGATTTTTGAGGGGGATGGAGAGGCTTTGTATCCAGGGCCATTCCTGCTCTGCCCGCCCCTGGCAAGAATGCATCATTTTGCCAATGGAATTACTGCTTTACACCATGGGATTTCCCATGGCACCCAGGGGACACTTGGTTTGGCTCCCTGCAACAGAAAAACTCCTATCCGCCCAAAGAAGGGCACGTCTTCCCCCCTCCCTATCTCCCTCCAACCAGTGGACCTGGTCTTGTAATGGTGTCCATTACAATTTTTTTCTACTGATTTCTCCCCCTATTTATCCAAGCTCTTGGTGGCACCTGATTAGTTAGTGCTGTTCTGTTTAGTTTGGGCCAATTGGCTGCATTAAATTAAATACAGTGGTGCCCCGCAAGACGAATGCCTCGCAAGACGAAAAACTCGCTAGACAAAAGGGTTTTCCATTTTTTGAGTCGTTCCGCAAGACGAATTTCCCTATGGGCTTGCTTCACAAGACGAAACGTCTTGCGAGTTCTTGCGAGTTTGTTTCCTTTTTCTTAAAGCCGCTAAGCCGCTAAGCCGTTAATAGCCGCTAAGCCATTAAGCCGTTAATAACCGCTAAGCCGCTAATAGCTGTGCTTCGCAAGATGAAAAAACTGCAAGACGAAGAGACTCGCGGAACGGATTAATTTCGTCTTGCGAGGCACCACTGTAAATAGAAAGGGAAAGCTGGTGATGAAAGGTGCTCTTTACTCTCTCTCTCCATCCCCTGGCCCGCCCACCTCCAAGCCGCCCTTACTGGGTATTTTTCTATCCCTCCCTAGTGATCTGGCCCTTCGGAACTGCTTGCTGACCTCTGACCTCACAGTGCGCGTTGGAGACTATGGCCTGTCGCACAACAACTACAAGGTGAGGGGCGGGGCCATCCATGCCACAAGGCCCCTGCAGGTAGATTGAAATGTGTTTGCCTGTTTGCCTGTGTCTGGTGACATCAGGTTTTTTTGGGTGATCCTCCTGCATAATTTCCAATCAGCACATATATAGTAACTTTCTGCTGAAATCCCTTTTGCTGTCACAAAGGATCTGGTTTATTTTTGTCCTGCTTTTGTTGTTTTGTAGCCCCTCTGGGCAGCAGTAAGGGGGTAGCATTGAGGAAGCACCACAGAACAGTTAATAAAGCAGACTAAATCCATCAGTAAATGCACCAATATTGTGTCAGGGACATATTGTGGAATATACCCACAGAAAGACACCTGCTTGGAAAGGCTCGACGCCCTTGTTTTCATCTGTGAAGCTTTGGAGAGTCTGCATCTCCAGCCCTGTTCCACCCATTCCTCATATCTGTTTGTAGGAAGACTATTACATCACTCCGGACCGGCTCTGGATCCCTTTGCGCTGGGTTGCCCCGGAACTGTTGGATGAGATGCACGGAAGCCTCATTGTGGTGGATCAAACCAAGCAGAGCAATGTCTGGTGAGTTGCAAAGAGCCACCCACCCACCCCACGCACCTGTGCTTGAGGGAATTCACAGCGCAACCCTATACAGTGGTACCTTGGTTCTCAAACTTAATCCATTCTGGGAGTCCGTTTGTCTCCTGAAACCATTCAAAAACCAAGGCGCACTAGATGTTCGGCTTCCCAAAAACGTCCGCAAACCAGAACACTTACTTCCGGGTTTGCGGCATTCTGGAGCCGATTTGTTCGGCAACTAAGCCGTTCGGGAACCAAGGTTTGACTGTATGTCTATTCAGAAGTAAGCACCACCAAGTTTAACAGGGCTTACTCCCAGGTAACTGTGCATAGGATTTCAACCTTAGTTTGCATTTTTGCACGCCTAGATCCAATTGGGCTAGAGCTGAAACAAACTTGGTTTTTAAATCCTTAAGGGAATGCTCCGAACTTTGCTTACAAATATTAAAATTTATATCCACCATGTTCAGTGGTGGGGAACCACTGGCCAGTGGGCCTGATTAAGCCCAGCAGGCCTCATATGACTCATGAGGCTGTTTCTGCTGAGTCATGACCATCTGCCCTATGTCAGGTGTAAATATGTAGTAATGTGGAGTTTACAGGCACCCCATGCCAGCTGATCTGTGCTTTTGCAAAAGCTGATCATCAGTACTTTGCCTGGCTGTGTGCCTTCAAAGCACATTTACAGGCACTCTTTGGTGTCAAACCATACCTGCAAACTTGACATTTTCCCTCTTCATTTGCAAGTGCAGCCTGACTGCAACCCTCCCTGTAAAGAAACTTCAAAGGGCATTCTTTGAAGATGTACTGTCAGCCTCAAACAGCTGATTGGCGCTAACACCATTCCTTCAAAGGAGCTCACTCTCAGTATCCATCAGCTGATTGGTGCTGAGAGTGAGCCTTTTCCAAGTGGTTACCTGATGTTATGACATCAGGTGATTTTTTTTTTAAAGGTATTTATTGAAATTTTCCACTTTAATACAAAAAAAATCAAAAAACAAAAAAACAAAAAAAGTTAAAAACACATAAAGTTTACAATCCTTATTTTTCTATAACATATTTCCCTGACTTCCCCACACCTCCCCTTCTTATATTCCAATTCAAATTGTTAGTTCAACAAGTTCTTATCCCCAATTTTTAACCTTTTTCTGTTAAGTTCATTTTTTAAAAAGCCAATTTTACCTTATAAACATCAATATTTATACGTCAATTCTCATTCTTAAAACTTTTTTCTAAAGTCGACCCAAATTCCCTTCCACGACTTCCCCAATTTTCATACCAATAGCAAAACAAAATAAAAGCAAAAACAGATTGTAATTATGCACCCTTTGGATCCCCAAACTCCACCACCCCCTTTCCCGGTTTCAATCCCCAACAAATGTCCATCAGTCTTGATCTACTATCAGCCTGGAGATCTCACGTCCGAGGCTCTTAATTCTCTCTCAATTCCTCTCTGCCGGTTTTTTTGATAGTCCTTAATATTAAACACCAGATCTCGGAGAAGCTCTAGCCAAATGGGATCCATATTTCTTCCAGCTGAGGTCCCTTTGTCCACTCCCAAATAAATTATTTTAAGAGTAAACAAATAAACTGAGGGAGCCCTCATATAAATTGTTTGAGGACTCCCTCAGTTGATGGGCATTGCCATTCAAATGGTGTGTGATCAATTATGTGGGATGGGGCTTATCTGGGCCCCCCAATATTTTATTCAAGTTGGCACCCCTGGCTCTGCCTCGCATGCAGAAGCTATCAGGTTTGAACCCTGGTGTCTCCAGGTGAGCCTGGGAAAAGCTCCTCCCTGACACCTGCTGCCAATCAGACTAGAGGATACTGAGCTAGATGAGCCAATGGTTAGACTCCGTATAAGGCAGCTCCCTGCTTTCCTGAAAGAAATCCCTGGGCTGCCATTTCCTTCAGTGTCTGGGCTGGGATTCTTGGTTTTGTGGGGCTAAGCAAGAAAGGGTAAAAGGGGTGGGGTTATAAGGCCTCACCTATGGCACCTGCAGTGATTTTCTTCTTTGTTTTCTGCCTGCACTTCTCTGGAGTCCATAGTTCTGGGCTTAATCTCTCTGTTCCCTTTGTTTGCCAGGTCTATGGGGGTGACCATCTGGGAGCTTTTTGAGTTTGGCTCCCAGCCTTACCGCCACCTCTCTGATGAGGAAGTGCTGACCTTTGTCGTCAAGGAGCAGCAGATGAAACTGGCCAAGCCACGCCTTAAGCTTCCTTACTCTGACTATTGGTGAGTTGATTCTCCTCTTCTCCCTCCTGCCCCCCATAAGGGGAAAAAAGTATTTGTTGTCCAGGACTCTCCTCCAAAGAAAGCAAGGCCCACCAGCTGGGATACCTTCTTCCCGAGTCTCCTCCATCCTTGACATCTGTTTGGTGCCTCCTGAGCAGCTAGTGACTTGGGAGTAGCTGCTGCCCTGTGCATTAAGATTGTTCTTGTCCTCCTAACGTTCTTTCATTCTTCCCTCTCTGTGTTCCTCCAACTATTCCTCCGCCTGCCTGCCCATTTCCCTCCCTGCACTGTCATTCTGCCAGGTCTTCCTCTGATTGTGTGACGTACCTTTTGCTTGCCTGCTCTTCCAGCTGCACTGGTGGTCTGTGAATCAAATTCCCTCCTTCCAGATTTGTATTTTCAGACCATTCTTCTGGCAACTTTTCCAGTTGGTTGTCTGTTTTTTGGGCTATGGATCTCCTTTTGGATGTTGTTCATATCCGTATAAGGACATATCTACACTACAGGCTTATTTGTAACTTTTATTCAATATTAAGCAAAGTTTTATATAGCGAAGAGCGAGAGTCCCCACCATGCCAACCACAAGACGTATGCTCGTGAGTAGGGATGGCGGGAGAAATTAGATTCAGTTCACATTTGAAGGTGAATCTATCGCACTTTCCTGAAACAAAATGTGAACTGAAACGCAGGCATCTTTTGAAGTTTGAAATTTTGCAATGCAGTTCTCCAGCCAAACTATGTTTTACAAAATGCACATATTAAGAAAAGCTGTGCCTAAAAGTGAATGTATTCGTGAAAAAAGTGCACAAAAATACATCATAACTGGGGGCAACGCTTGGCGAAAATGTGTACATTAGGCATAAATTGCATATGAAACATGAGTGTATTAGGAGAAATTTGCACCAAAATGCTGATGAATTTTTGCGAGGATTAAAAAAATATTGAGTGATGTGGAAGTGGGGAAAACTAAAGACTGGAAAAATGAGAAATTCCAACTGTTGCCTTTTCATGTCTGCTTGTTGTTCTGACTGTGTCTGCTAAGGCTTCCAATTGGCTCTCCGACTGTTCTCTGCCCCACAACCCATCTCCTGACAGTTTCTCCACATATCACTGCCCATTCTAGTACTCATGCCCCCTTTAGCTTCTGCCTCTTTTTCTGTCGCCAACTCTATTCGCAGTGCCTGCAACCATCTTTTCTGCAACTCTATTATTATTATTTTTTTTAAATGTCCCCATTCCCTATCCCCACCCCCAACTGTTCTCTCAGGCTATCTCCCCCCCACAACTGTTTCCCCCCTCCTGCTCCTATTTCTGCCTGTTTTTCCGACTGTTCCTCTATCCTTCCTCCGTCCCTGCCCCGCTGCAGGTATGAGGTCATGCAGTCCTGCTGGCTCCCGGCTTCCCACCGCCCAACCATGGAAGAGCTGCACTTGCAGGTGAGCTACCTGTTGAACGAGCGCTCCAACGCTCAGGCGGAGGAGAGCTTCGAGTGGCGCTGGAGCGCCCTGAAACCCAAGCGCTCCTCTTCGCCGCCCCCGGCCTCCTCTTCTTCCTCGGCGTGCCACCGCCGCCCCTCAGGAGAGATCTCAGCCTACCCGTTGCTGGACGGGTTCCACGGCGGCGACATGGACGACATCCTGACGGTGACAGAGAGCAGTGGGGGGCTGAACTTTGAGTACATGTGGGAGAAGGCCCGCCTGGGGCGGTGGAAGGGCCCTGCCTCGGCACCGCCCGACTACCCCTCCAGCAATGGCGGGCTGGCAGTGCCGGGCAGCAATCCTTTCTACGAACAGGCAACGCAGCGTGGGCACAGCCTGGAGACACCCAGCGTCGTGCCCGTCATCAGCGCCCGCAGCCCCTCCGTCAGTAGCGAGTATTACATCCGCCTGGAGGACCATGGCAGCTGCGAGGGGCCCGTCTGCGCCCCCAGCCCTGGATCCCCACCCCAGCCTCTCTTTCCCTCAGATTGGGACTCCCACGGCGCCCCCTACCGGCCGCAGGAGCAGCCCAGTACCAACCCCTTCTTGGCCGGGGGCGGCGGGGACAGCAACCCCTTCCGCGTAGACGGCGAGATCCAGGAGACGTCCCTGACCGAGACCCCGACGTCGGGGGGAGAGGCGTTTCTAGCAGAGTCCCTGCTCACAGTGTACCGTGAGCTGGAGGACCAGCATCGCAGCTGGGATGCTGAGATGATGGAGGAAAGAGGGGCAGGGGAGACGCTGGCCGGGGACCCCTCGGAGTTCCAGGGTTCGCCCTCGTGGGAACAGGAGCCGTCACTGATGGAGGACCAGAGCTCTGGCAGCAGCACCGACGGGGGCGGGAGCAGCATCGGGGGCGGGCGCCACAACCTCCTGCCGTGCCCGCTGTGCACCCGGGCACGTTGCACGTGCGCCATCCCTCGGGGGGACATGGTGAGCGGCTGGAGCAACCACGGGCCGCCCCTGCGGCGCCCTCACCGCGACAGCTACGGCACGGAGGACGACTCCTCGCTAAAAGTGGAGCGGGGCTCCCTATCTGACTGTCCAATGCTGCCCCCTAGAGACTGCGATGGGGATGGCGGGGAGCGCAGAGAATTCTACGACCCACTGATGGGCACGGCGGTGAAGACCTATGAGCTCCAAGACTACCCGAAGCAGAGAGGCGGGGGGAGCGCTCGCCCACCTGGGTCACCCTTCCCGGCCCTGCCGTCTGGCTGCTGCAATGTGATTGTTCCGGTGGAGATACCACCATTGTCTACCCTAGCCGAAAGCAACGATGAGGAGACCATCGCGATCCTCCCGGAAGTCATCGATGGATTCTCCACTGGCCCAGTGACCTTAAGCCTCTCCCCCGCGGTACCAGACCGGCAACGGGGAACCCTAGACTCAGTGGATTCCTTGGACATTCCTTCCAACACCAGCTCCTCGGACGTCTGCAGCCCAGCATCCCACTACTCCTCTCCGGGGCAAAAGTTTGGCGACAGCGGCTACGAAACGGAGAGCACCTTCTCACCCGAGTTCATCTTCAAAGAGGAACCGCCACCGCCACCTTCTGGAGAAGAGGAAGAAACAGAGGCAGAAGAAGATTCCGGCAAACTCCCGACAGCATCCATCTCTCAGTCCACTAGTGATCTTACCTTGTCAGTAAGTGAAGAAGGGGCGGAACTAGAGGAGGAAATAGGGAGGAGCCTGGGGCTAGCAACACCTCACCGGGACTCAGCCTACTTCTCTGATGGGGAGGGAGAACCGGCTGAGGCACCAGCTGCTGCTGGGCCTGAGGGCAGGAAGCCCACAGAGAAGGTGACGGTAGACGGAGGCTTTGTGGTCCAAGTGTGCAAGGAGCAGCTGATGGTCACACTGCAAGAGAATGTCACACGCAACCTACTCTGTAATCAGAGCAGGCTGCCGACTCTGAGGCTTTCTCCAGCGGCTCCCTTGAAGGAGCAGGCTGTTCTCAGGCTGTGGACCTTAGAGCCAGAGGAGGGGAAGGAGACGGAGGAGGAAGAGGCCAAGAAAAGCCATAATGGAGATGCAACGGACTCCCAGTGGCCAGAAGGGGTGGAAGATAAAGTGGAGGAAGAGGAGGAGAAGGAGAAGCAGCAGCAGCAAGAAGAGGGAAGAGGAGATTCTGAAAAGTTGCTGTCAGAGCTGGAGGAGGAGGAGGAGAAAAGGAAAGAAGGGGAGATGCCATGCCAGATGGAGACCCAAAGTGTAGCAGTGCCCATCGTGGTTGAAACACAGGATGCTGCCAAGGAAGACAGATATGTAGCAGCTGAGCAGCCCAAAAAGGATCAGGAACCTGGCGTCCCTGCGAACCAAGCCAGTGAGGATATCAAAGGTGAGAGTTCCATCTGTGATTGGTGTGGAAGTAAGAACAAAGGGTTGGGATGTTCCTAGAACAAACGGAGGAAGGAGAAGGCAGCTGGGAGACAGTGGCTTAACCTATAGTCTTAATTGCTGATTGGCAGTTACGCTGAGTGTCTTCAGCTGATCGGGGGCACTTGCAAAGCCCTTGTTGTGCCTTTGTACACGTCAACAATCAGCTGATCCGTGGGCCCTTGCAAGTGGTGCCCACAAGCACTGCCTCGCTATGTTTTTCCCTGCCCCACTCCTGGCACCATAGATGATCTCAAGAGTAGGGCAGGTGGGTGTGGCTTAACAAAAAAATGTCCCCATTGGCCAAATGGGAAAACCTGCCAGAACTAATTAGACCCACAGGTCAAGGTGTGTGTGTGTGTGTGTGTGTGTGTGTGTGTGTGTGCTGTTTTGGATGCTAAGGGTATCTATGTGCATAAACAATCAGTATCATAATGTATTCATATAAATCTGTGGTGTGGCTGCATTAGGGAATGCATTTGTGTACAGTATGGGAATGCTGACAATGAGAATACTAATAACAACAACTTTATTTATACCCCACCATCTGGATGGGTTTCCCCAGCCACTCTGTGCAGCTTCCAGCAAAATATAAAAACATAATCAAACATTAAACATGAAAAAATCCTGATACAGGGTTGCCCTCAGATGTCTTCTAAAAGTCGTGCAGTTCTTTATCTCCCTGACGTCTGATGGGAGGGTGTTCCACAGGGAGGGCGCCACTGCTAAGAAGGCCCTCTGCCTAGATACGTTTGGGTAGAAATTCTAGGGACGTGTTCTTAATGAAGTAACCCTCTCTTTCTGTCTCTCTCATCCCAATCCTTCCATCTTCACCTTGCTTCCGTACCATTTGGTCTTCTTGACTTCTGAATCTTGGTTCTTCGACCCAATCACTCCTCCCACCTCCTGGCCATCCTTCCATTTTGACGTCCGGCTCTTCCCTCCAGCCAAGCTCTCCCGCTTATCTCTGTCGCTTCCCCCTCTGGCCTTGCAGACGTTCCCCCCGCTTGGCGGGGGAAGGAAAGGGCCATTCTGGGAAGGAGCGGCTTTGGGGGAGGGTCCAGCGCTGGGAGGGAGAGAGGCTGCCATAGCGGCAGAGGATGAGGAGGAAGATGATGCTGAAGAGGAAGAGGATGGAGGCCTGGCTGGAGGCGGAGGGCAGGGTGTCCCCATTGTGGTGAGCGAAAGCGATGACGCCCGTAACTTGCGTGGCCTCCTCAAGTCACCACGCTCAGCTGAGGAGGCGGCGGCTGAGCTCGACCGTAAGCGGAAGATGGTCTCCTTCTTTGATGATGTCACCGTTTACCTCTTTGATCAGGTGAGCTGTCAAGAGCACCGAGGTTGATGGTGTGAAAGTTTGGCCACAGTGAGGTGAGAAGGGCTTCTTTCAGTTCCCTACTCTGTCCTGCTCCCCTCAGCCATCTTGGCTCTACTCCCCTCTTTCTGTTACCACTCCTATTTTGAGGCCTGTCTTCTTACTAAGCACTCCACACTCCCTTGTCTACCCACAGAGCATTCATGCCCTCTTGGACCTGGTTTAATCCAAGCCATACTGACCTTTCACTTTCCCTCACGAAAACTGTTAGCCAACATTCCGTAGGCAACAGAGTCCTAAATAGTTCAGCGAGTTAGTGAATATTCGGTGATATCGAGCAATAGTGGAAAATATATTATGCACAGGTAGCAGGCAGCAGCCCATATTTAATTGTGGTAGGAATGTCAGAAACAAATTGAAAGTGGGAGGAGCCAGAAGCGAAAGGAAAAGTTCTACCACAATCTCTTGTCTTCTTCTGTATGCAGGAGACACCAACCAATGAGCTGAGTTCCCAGGGAGCTCCAGATGGTGATTCCCCCTCCCCTGGTTCAATGGCAGAACCAGGACTTGATGCCTTCCCTTCTGCTGATGGCTTCAGTGAGTATTGGGTCAAGGAGGAGAGAGTAAGGGGGAAATAGTCACCATCCCCATCAGGAATCTGAAATGCAGAATGAGCCAGTCCAGCTGTGCAGCCAAAGAAACAGTAACCTGGTCACTTCAGTCAGTGTTTGGTGTGAATATATGAAATGAGTTTCAGGAAAATGTCCTGGCTTCCAGGGGAAGGTGGCTTCTAAGTGCGGAGGGTGGTGACGGGGGCATAGTCCAAAACAGACAAGGTCCAGTTCTAAAGCAAGGCCAGGATTTGAAGCATGAGGCTGAGCTCAAGAGGATGCTGATGGAGCTCAAAAGGGCCAGAGCAGGGGGAGCCAGTGCAGAGGCCTTCAGAGGTGGCTGGACTCCCAACAACTCCCACCAACCCAAGCCAACATGGCAGATGGTTGAAGTTTGTGAGAGCTGTACTTCAACAGCATGTGGCTGTCCAACTGTGTTGTTGGGCACGCTAGTCTGCCATTGGCAGGCTGAGGGCAAGGAGGTACAGCAGAGGCAATTTGGCTGAAGGCAGGCTGGGGCCATCTTGTTATTTCGTTAATGTACTTCAGCGTTGTGGAATCTGTGGCCTTCCAGACTTTAACTCTTTTCATTGGCCATGAGGGCTGGGGCTGATGGGAGTTGGAGCCTAACTACATGTGGGGGTTCCTCATCCTTGATACATTTATTGTGGCATATTAGCAACCATGTTTAGTTTTTGAATTAAGGTTTTAACAACAGCACCATAACCACTTTGTTTTCCTTTTTTTTTAAATAAAAATAACCAAGCGATATATAAATTTTCTGAAAAAAACAAACAAAAAGAAAAGAGAAGGATTAAAATTAAATAAAAACCTACAGGATTACGGGCTGTGGCTTTCTTCTCCCAGCCATTTCATTAGGATCTAAGTTCAACTAATGGGCTAGTATAGATTCCACCAAGTGTTTTGAAAGCAGGTGTTACCATACAGTGCGACTGCCTTGAAAGATGGTGGGCTTCCCTTCTTTAGAGGCTTTTAAGCAGAAACTGGATCAGGATGGTTGCAAAGGAGTGGTACAGTTGTGGGTTTCCCACATTGGCAGGGGGTTAAGCTAGATGGCCTTTGAGGTGCCCACCAGCTTTAGGATTCTGTTCTCTTTCCACAACCTTAAAAGTAAGCCAGCTTCAGGTGTGTGAGTGAAGTGTGTGCTTCCTGTATTAATTCTGATCCAGTGCAATTTGGCTAACAGAACTTTGGGAAATATTGCCAGGATGTGTTTTGTGTTGAATTTTTTTTTTTAATTGAATCCCTGAATAGTTTATTTTTAGGAGATAAACTCCTAAAAGATTTCTGCTTGAAAGCACACAGTCTAAAATTGTCACACTCAATAAGGCAGATGGTAGCACAGAGCCTTCTTGGTTATTAAAAATGGATTCAGGGCAGCTTTGTGCCATAGCACAAATGAAGTGAAGACAGGATAAGCAAGTGATTCCATTTATTTTTATTTTATTTCTACTCTGCTTTCTGTGGCCCCACCGCTGCACCCTGCAAAAGGCCTCCGAGGCAGCTTCAAGACTAAAACACACATGTATATACAAACAAATAAAAACGAGAGAAAACAAACAAATATAGTACATGAATTATCTCATTGAAATAGCAGAACAGGAACATAGCAGACTGCCTTAAACCGAGTACAGTGGTAGCTCGAGTTAAGTACTTAATTCGTTCCGGAGGTCCGTTCTTAACCTGAAACTATTCTTAACCTGAAACACCACTTTAGTTAATGGGGCTTCCCGTTGTCGCTGAACCACCAGAGCACAATTTCTGTTCTCATCCTGAAGCAAAGTTCTTAACCCGAGGTACTATTTCTGGGTTAGCGGAGTCTGTAACCTGAAGCATATGTAACCTGAAGCGTATGTAACCCGAGGTACCACTGTAAGGCCTTTGGTCCATCTAGCTCACTAGTAAAGTATTGAAGTATTGCTATATGACCATGTTTCATTGTTTCCAGGGACTGTTGGGGGCCGGGGGAAAGGGGTGTGTGTGCAGCCTCATCAAGACTGCCTTTCTGCCATGTTTTATCCCTGTGCATGTCAGGACCGGAAAGCGTGTGTGTGTGTGTGAGAAAGAGACATGATGCCAATCAAACCAAGGGAACAGGCTGGGAGAGGCTGTTTTCCTTATCGCTTCAATCTAGGCCTCCTTCCTACCCTCCCCGTTCTTCCTTCTCCACTCAGGTGGCAGTTTTGAGTGGGATGATGACTTCCCCCTGATGGCTCAGAACCCATCCTACGTCTCCGTGGTGCCCGACCCCAACGCAGCCAAGCCCCACCCGGTCATGTCGTCGCCTGTGCCCATGGCCCCTGCCTTGCTGCCAGCAGCCAAGCGGGCTGAGTCCGGCCTTGTGGATGCCCTGAGGTTCTCTCGCTTCACCGTCTCTCCTGCCCTTGAGCCACACCTTTCTTCATCCTGTGACACTGAATTGGGACCCACGGCTGGTAAGTGGATACATGGATGCACATGGTTCTTATCCATGGAGTGGGGCTGATGGGCCATGGCTGTGTATGTGCCATATATCTTCTCCCCAAAGATCCTGAAAATTGTAATTTCCTAGCTAGAATTGTACCTCTGTGGTGTGGGACATTACTGCAGTCAAACCAACAATTCATGTTTTGCCAGATAGGCACATGAAGGGGCAAAGGCTCACGGAGCTTTCCTGTAAAATTTGCTAGAGAGAACTCTGTGAGATCACTTCCTTTGTCTGCCTTGGCAGGAAGCTGTAAAGCTACACACTTCCTTCCTGCCTGCTTTTCTTCATTGTGCTGACCACACATGCATGCCTGAGCTCTGCAGCTCAGACACCATTTTTGAACTTACATTTCATATTTTTGTAACTTAGTAGTTATAAACCTACCTTCATTTTGCTACTATAATTGGTGCTTCAAGACCTAGATTATGTAAGTAAATACCACTTTTATTTGTTCACAAAACAATGTGCGTGTGTGATTGTTGTTGTTAAGGGGGAGAAAGGGGTATATTACCAAGGAAATCCAGTCAGCCTTAAAGCATCCTGGGTTATTGTTTCTAGGAGGTTAAATCAACCTTGTTTTAGTCTCCAAGCTTAAGCTGCAAAGTCTCCAAGCTTAAGCTGCAAAGCATGTGAGTTAGGAAAGAATAATCACAAGCATATTATCCTCTCCTAGGGTTTAAATCCATTCCTACACATGGTGGGTAAACTACAGTCCATCCACTGGTACAGACAGTGGGTGACTTTCATGTACAACAATGTGAAAATGTGATGTGAAATGCAGTAGGGTAGAGTGGGGTGACCTGGTTTTAAGTTGATAATGTGTTAAAAGAAGCCTTTTTTCCCTTCTCCCAGATCCCATTGAGAACTGAGACCAAGTAGAAATCGGACAACCCCGCCTCTTCTTCTCTCGACATTCAGGGACGACGCCCAGTCATCCAGTTGACTTGCCCATGATGCCAAGATTTCACCGCCAGTTCCTGTGGCGGACGGACAGACAGATGTGTTTGTGTGTACGTGCGTTTGCGTGCATGGTGTGTTGGGGGGGCCATTGTTGCTAACTGGAGCCTGACATCATAGGGACTGGTTTTGCCCTTCCTCTCCTGCCCAGCAACTCAGCCCCACTTCTGGGGAAGGGGCAGAACTTTTTGTATAAACAATCATGAGCCAATGAGTGATGAGGAGGGGGGCATCTCCTCAATTTTAGGGGCCCCTGCCCAGCACTGGCTATTGAATGTATAACCCTTGTGCCCCCTCCTGGCTTTCCTTCAGCAATCTGATATGTCCCTTATAAGGACCCTCTGTGCCAAATTGAGAGGGTTGGGTTGGGAAACAGGGGTTTCCAGGAAGTGGCGTCTGACCTGCTCATGAGCCTTCTTCTGCAATTCCCCGAACCTCATCAGCTGCATCTTGGAATGTGGAACATGGCTGCCAATTTAAAACAACGACACCCTTTTTGTGCCAAATGGAACTGAATAGGGCTGGTGATCCTCCCCTTTTAACCAGCGTTATATACAAAAGAAAAGACCGTTGATTCAAACCTCGAGACAGAGTTTTGTCGGCAAAACTTCATCACCAAGTCAGACACGCGGCCTTGGAATTACCAGCGGACAATTGGACTCCACAAGGCAGGTGGATGAGATTTGGTTGGGTAGGGGCCCTTTGATCTGACACCTCCGCAAGGGCATGATCCAGAAGTATCGTTTTTGAGAAGAGACGCACATTGGCTCAGCACTCATTGGGATGAACCGACATGGGAGGATGTTGACTTGGTCACAACATCTACTTAGTGGCCATATAATGGACAGCCATGGGTTAATTGTCCCAGGCTGGTTGGTGTGTCATACATGGGGAAAAAATATCCATCACTCATACTTAGCGTTGACAGAGATGGCTAGCTTTTATTGGGATTGGCCTTTTCCTGACCTTCCCAGCCCTCCACTGGTTGATATTGGGAGGTTAATAAAGGCTACTGGGCCCTACTGGGATACAGTTGAAATCACTGGAAGTTCCAGGGATTTGCGGAGCCACCATTCAATTGTGCCAAAAGCACCACGTGAAGACTGAGATTGTATTAGGAGTGGAACGGGGAGCTTGGAGGGGTAGGGAAACTTTTGAAGTTATCTATTCCGCGAACATCTTGAGGTGATGGATCTGCTCACTCTCTTCTCTGCTTGTAGTGGCAATATTTGGATACGTGAAGCATCGGTGTGGGGCAGGGATGGGGAACCTGTGGCCCTCCAGTTGTTGTTGGATTCCAATGGCCATCACCCCTAGGGAGCATAGACAACTGTCAGGGATCATGGGGGTTGGAGTACAGCAACATCCGGAGGCTGACACAGGTTCCTCATCTTTTGTGTGAGGCAGTATGTGGGTTGGTCTTGTGGAGTGGGCAGATATATGCATGAACCTGCCTTCCAGGCTGGGTGGGTGGGATTAGATGTCGACTTCCTCCTGAGCTCTCGCAGCATTGATTTCTGAAGTAAAAACTCACTGGACCACAAATGGCATATTGCTGGTTTGGGTCGTGCCTACAATAAGAGGCAGTCGGTTTTTACTTGGCAGTTTGATACAAGCTCATTCTGCCCTTCTAGGGGAAGGGTTGATTTAGGGTGCTAACTCCTTCCTTCCCCCACCCCTCAGAAAGAATTTTTCTGCCCAATTAAGAGACAGGTATTTAATTCTGAACTTGGGGTGCATGTGTATGGGAGAGAGATAATAAAGGAGGGAAAGAAGGTGAACAGGAACTCAGAATTACCTACCAGGAGGCAAGACAGATGACCAACCAAATGCTACAGGGAGATGCCAAAGCAGGGCATGCTGGGAACATCCATTGCTGGTTTGTGGCAGAGATGCGCCATCTTTGAAACTAGAGCTTGCACCTGCTGGCTTGCAGAGCTAGCAGCCACAGGGAGACTCATCCTCTACTTGCTTAACGCAAGGGGTCTGGAGAGATGGTGAAGCAAAGCCAACAAATGCACTTAACAGAGAGGAGGAGAGCTGGCATATTTCCAAGCGAGCTGGTGTGCTTATGAGCACATGAGCTGAGAGGCAGGAAAGCAAGTAGCTGCAAACTGGCCTTTATCCTGAAATCAAATTGCTTTATTTGGTCAGCCGGGCAGAAGTGTGTCCTCTGACCTGCAGTGAACTAGCAGCTGCCACAGTGCCCTCTAGCTATATCGAGTGGCTAAGGTGGCAATCCTAACAATCCCTGCCTGGGAGTAAGTCCCTTTTCATTCAAGAGAGCTTACTTCTGAGCAGGCACGTATGTGTACCTAAGAGCAGGCTAGCATGTGCTTCTTTTGTCAAGCTATCGCAGTGTGGCAAGGAAGATAAGGCCCTTCAGTCTGGCTACCAGAGCCTCTCATTTGAGCCTCCTGCTGCCTTAGACCAGCCAATCCCTCCCCAAAGGCATTTAAGGCACTCTGCTCTCCTGATAGGTCATAGAATCATAGAATTGACAACTTGGAAAGGACCACAAGGATCATTTAGTCCAACCCCCTGCAGTGCAGGAATCTTTTGCCTGACATGGGGCTTGAACCCATGGCCCCAGAGATTAAGAGTCTTGTGCTCTAACAACTGAGCTATCCCATTAAATATGTGTTAAGAAGTCCCATGCCCATAAGAGGAGTTGCCTGGAAGCACAAAAGCTCGCAACTCTTTTCTTACCTGCTCCTGCAAACCTCCAAAAGTTGCCCCCGTGATCTTCACCCCTGGCAACACTGGGGGGACCAAGCCACATCACGTCTGGCCCTAAACTCACAAGCAGGGCTGTGTTGGTCCCCTGACACTCTTCCCCAGTCTTCACACGATATATGGCCACCCTTGGTGCCTCCATCAGGAGACCTGCTTGTCCACTGTGAGAACCCCTTTGCAGGGGTAGCAAACACAGCACCCTCTCTAGATGCTGTGGGGCTCCCAACTCGTATCAGCCCCAGCCATCTAGGGCCAATGGTCAGGAATACGATTGGAGTTGTAGTCCAACAGCATCTGAAGGGTGCCCTGGTAGCTACCCGTAGATTAAGGGACGATGCCTCTGAGCTAAGATGTTTCCCCTTCCCCCAAAATGGCCTTACCGATGGCATCGCATTCCTAACCTTTTTCAGGCGGTGCTAGGGAGAACAGGAAGCAGAAGAATCTAGAAAACATCCAGGTTGGAAATCAGTGTGCCGCTTCAGGTCTGTGTCAGGTTGGCCATCTTTGTCCTGTGTCTTGTGGGCTGATTTTAGATTCCTCACCTGCTGAGACTAAAATGGCCGCTCTGACTCAGGGTAAAGGCTCTCCCACATTAGTACCAAGTTCCCTCTGTATATTCTGAGGAAAACAGCAGGAGACGATGGGGGCCAGATTTAAAAACAACAAGAAGCACCACCGACCAGATTACCACATAAAGGGAGGATAACCGTTGCCAATTCTTCTGATCTGCCAAAATGAAAGAGATGTATAAAACTAAAAAGGAAGAGTGGGTGGGGTGGGGAAGAGGAAATGATCTTAAAAACAAAAACCCACCACTGCACCCAACTCTCCGTCTATGTGGATGAGTGATTCTTAGGGTGGGGGTTGAAAGTAAGTAAATAGCAGTGGGTGGGTAGATGGATGAAAGGATAGGGAATGTGAGTATTCAAGGAATGGGGGTGGGAAGGGTGGCAATAGGCTGCGTAAGGATGCATTGGGGAGGATGGACTGAGGTGTCATGGACTGGGGGGGGGAGTGGCTGGTCAGAGATGTTACTGTGGGCTGACTGTAAGGGGTGATACTTTAATGGAAGGGTTGTGGGAAGGAGTATGTAAAGATGGGGAGAGCATTTAAATATCAGAACTTAAAAAAAAAATCTCCAAAATTCTGCAATGGTAATAAATTGTGCATATTTGCATACATTGAATTAATTTGCCTGATTTGCCACTGGGTTCCTCCAGAGTCTGAAAATGGATGTGGAGAAGAGGAGAGCTGTATGAGCAACAGGAACATTGGAGTGTGGCCTACATGGGTGTCACAGGACAACCTTCTGAAGGGAATAAAGGGGAGAATTCATCGCAGTGCTAGCCCCTTTGCAGCACACTAGTTGCACCAGCAGAATGGCTTGCGCAAGAGAGGGCACACGGAATGAGCATGGTGCTCATGGCTAGTTGCGTAAGAGACTGCTGTAGCGCCACTGCTTTTTGTTGCGCAACAAGCACTAGAGCCAACATGGTTGCGCTGGAATTTGTACTGCACATCCTTAATGCTTGTGCAACATGCGCTGTGAGCTGGAGAAAGGCCGAATCTGGGCTACACTTCCTCTCTGACATTTGGCACGTCGGCTGGCCGTTTCAAAAGTCGCATTTGTCCTAGGCACACATTAAAAGACTCCACATGCTGCAGGGAGCTGGGGCCTATCGCAACGCTCTCTTGCTGCCTTTTTCCTGTGGTATGCACACAGCGGATGAAAGGCATGCTTCCACTTTGCATGTTGTGGGGTGGCTTGGTGGCTGTGCCCATGCTTTGATTGTAGACGGTATCGGGTTCATCTCCTGGTAAAAGGATCAGACGGTATAGAATTTGGAAGGAGTTTCCTTGCCCGAGACCCTGGAGAGCTACTGCCAGATGGAACAGATAAAAACACAACTTCCTAAGTGAGCAAATGCAAATTTATTTTCTTCATTTATGCATTGTATTTAGCACATGCCTGCTAGAAACGGAACAATCTAAAATTCCCATTAATGAATTGTGCTTTTCACAATTTCCCCCTGCTACCCATGCATACCTTGACCGGCCCACTGTGAGATTTGGTTTCCAGAGAATGAGAAAACCGGAGCAGGAGTAGGTTTATATTAAACTTTATTAATATTAGAATTAGGAAGTATCAACACGGAGATATATACATAGCTAATGAGAGACTCCCCCACACGGCCACGGATAGCTGCACACCTCATGTGTCCCTATGCAATGATGCTTCTTATACACACACACATACAAGCCCGATACCCCCAAATGGAACACATCATATCCTTTCCACACTTTGTTCAGGGCCATACCAAGCACCCAGCTATGTACACATGTACATATTTAGAATGCATGTGTGCGCACACCAACACAGACTCATTAAATAAAAAGAGAAAGCTATTTATTGATGGGTAACTTGCTGTGAGGTACACTTGCTGAACTAATGGCCTTGTATTATCCTACCAAGAAGGGAGGAGATTTTTACTATCCAATGCTTCCCTAGATTTCTGATCTGATGCAGATTCAGCAAGAAGACTCCCTCTTTTCCCACCACTTAGGACAAAAAAACCCCCAGTTTACTCAAGGTACCGGTAAGCCCCACCTTGTAACTTAGTCACCAGCACTGACCCATTTTTGCCCTTGGAAATATGTCAATCGAACAAAGCAGTGGGACAGGATGGATTCTTTCCACTTGGGGGCCACAGAGCACACATAAGTTGGAATGGAATTCAATTTGCTTTCCCCTCTAAATGCAAACACCAGAACTCTGATTTTGTTTGAGTGTGTTACAATGAGCGCTCCTGCAAATCAAACGCTGCCATCTCTGTCATTCCTTCAAAGCAGAATGTCCCGAAATAAAAACTCTCACATCATTTCCACTCTCAGAATTTGAAAACTTTGATCTCAGGTATGAAACTCTGCAATTTGAATTCACACTACAGGCTTTCCAAGTAGAAATATCCAGAATGCAAAACCCCCCAGAACTGACTCTTCAGAAACATGCAAAACAAGAAACACGCATACATAAAACCAACGTGGGGATTGGGGTCATTTCTCTCTAGTGGAGGGGGTTATGCCCCCCAACATAAAGCCTGCCACCCCTAACATAAATCCTGGCTAAGCCCTTGGCTGTGAGTAGGGTGAAATTAGGCATTTGCTGTTAATAAGGCACACTTCCCAGCTGCATAGGTTTTAGATAATGTATCACATTCTGCGATCAACAATCTGCTACAGAAAATTCTGCAGCTGGTTATTTCATAAAGGACATTTGCAATCGCATAGCCACACCAAAACCCCACATTTGATTCCTCTTCCCCCCCACCCCAAAAAAGCATTCTGTATTTGGATGTCCATAGTACAAGAAGTAGTTGTCCTGGCAAACTGGTGACAGCTATCCTACTGGGAACCTCTGTCAAGGAGAGCAGCTGCAGACATTACATGGAAATGGAGGGCAGAGGGGACACACATTCACTTTTCACACTTCTGGTGCCACGTCCCAAGGAGGAACTGCAGCACCCCCCTTGCCTTGCACCTGTCGACTTCCCCAGCATCTGGCGAGCGCACATCTCATAGCAGAGGAGACGAGCAAGTTTCAGTTTTGGATGATACGCCAGAAACATAAAAAGAGGGCACAAAACCAGTTAGCCTTCTTCACACCCTTCTGTTCAGCACCTGAAGCCACATTCTCGTGGATACAGTTTGGCTTTATCCAATGCATATGCCATTTCCCTAACCCTATCCGAGCCAAACACTGGTCTTATATGCCAGTTTTTGAAAATGTATCACACAGATGGGCAGCTACTTCTCTGTAGCTCATTTTGCTGACCTTGCCATTTTAACCACCCATTGTAAGTTTTAATGCTGCCAGTTGCACCCACCCTGAATGTAAATCAACATCCGATGACAACCAATACAGTGGTACCTTGGGTTAAGTATTTAATTCGTTCCGGAGGTCCATACTTAACCTGAAACTGTTCTTAACCTGAAGCACCACTTTAGCTAATGGGGCCTCCTGCTGCTGCCACGCTGCTGGAGCCCGATTTCTGTTCTTATCCTGAAGCAAAGTTCTTAACCTGAAGCACTATTTCTGAGTTAGTGGCGTCTGTAACCTGAAGTGTATGTAACCCGAGGTACCACTGTACTGCAAAGTAAAGACAACAAAACAAGGGGATGCGATAGAATGGCTGAGGAGGGGTCCTTGCCACCCCAGACGGAACCCATTTACACAGCTGAAACATTTTATCTCCTGCGCTGACAAGCTCTGACCACATGTCCAAAGGGTCGCGGTTCTTTCAACCCTTCCTGGCCCCTGTGGCAAAGGCCATTGTTTTGGTACGGAGTTGTGAACATCAACAGAGGTAACTACCCTGCATATTGCTTTCGTGATTGCTTATCCCGGGTCTGAAAGAGGGATGGGCCATGGGCATTTCCAGAAACTGGGGGAGATGGAGGCAAGGTCAAGGACTAGGACAAAGTGGCCAGGACAGGGAGTCTGCAGTGGCACATCTTTGCCCACAGGGGGCAGCATGCCAGTCCTTAAAACGAGTGGCTTGCTGGTGTGGGGGCACCGCCTAGGAAATGGGACAACATGCCCTTTTCTCAAAAGAGGAATAACTGCTTCAGACAAAATGTTTGCAGCTGAATTAGTCAGCTTGGGCTTTGACCAAAATGCCTGCATTTTGGTTCCCCAAGACATGTATATTGCTGCAGATTGTTTTCTTCTCCCAGCAACTGAAGTTAAGAAACATCCTCAATTATTTTAACATTTCCCAGCTGCCTTTCTCTAATTGGCTACCTCTCCCAAAAAACTAAGGAGTCCTGACTCCTGAGTTTTCTATCTACATCTCATTACATTACTGGTTCCCCCAAAAGGTTGGGGGGACGACAAAATCTATTCTCACAGATGGCCATATATTATAGTGTGGTGATGTTATGGTTAAATCTGCTACACAAATCAATATAAATTACCCAGTGAACACGTGAAGGAAACTGGTGGCCCAGTGTTTCATGAAGGGGTATTGGGGAGATGGCCGGCATTGTTTTTCTGTGAAAGTATTGCAACTTCTGGTTGAAGAGCAGTCAAAGCTCACTTCACACGGCTAGTGAAGGCGAGGTCTGTGGACTACTCAGCCGCCCACGGAGAATAGCTCAGCAACCACTGCACTTCCAGAAAACCCAGGAAACCCAGTTCCTCTTTAACACACCACGTTGCCCTGCACAGATTATAATGATGGGCTAGTTGTCACATGCATACCATCACAAAGTAATGGCAAGTTTCAAACAGCCACTGTAGATCAAATGCCAACAAGAGTTTTAATACGGTCTGTAGTTATTGACTTGTCAGTGGAGACTGTTTGTATATTCACCCTCAAGTAGCCAAGGGCTGCTACAAGTGGATACGTTTACTGCTTGAAGAAGGCAGGAATTCATATGTATTAGTAGGCCAACGCATACCTAATATATTGCAGCAACAACTTTTATATCCCTTCCAATTCAATGCTTTTCAATGGAGTCAGTTCACACATTCAGCTGCCAAATGATGTATAACCACACGTTGCGTAACTGGTGTACATTGTATGTTGAAAGTGAGAATCAACCTTGAATTCAGCCTTTCCTAAATTCCGTTTCCAATGATCACCCATTTCTTCTCTCTCCCAAACTATTCTCCCCTTCTCAGTCCTGAAATCTCTAAATTCTATACTGCAGGGGTAGGCCCGGGGAACTTCCTGCTAGTGGTCCCTGCTAGTGGTGGGATGAGCTCACCATAGGCAGCCTTTTTAAACACAAGGGATATATCCCTTACGTGATGTTTATTGCCATTAAGGGGCTAACATTTCGAAGGACCAGGCTATCACAACTGCAGCCATCAAGGGAGCCACCTGGACAGTTGAACCCATGCTCTGTACACACAAATTCCAGAGAAAGTGAGGCCAATTTAAGGCTCAAGGAAGTCAGGAATTCTTAAATCCCACTGCTTCTAATGAGATTTAACCATGCCTCACTTTCAATCTGGTCTCAAACGCCTTACTTAGGAATACATACCACTGAAATGATGGGGCCTTACTTCAAAGTATGGGGGTGCAACTTGGATACAAGTTTTTCCTTTTTTTAAAGGGAACTTTGCCACTGAGTTCTAAGGAACATTAATTGCATCCACATGCCCAGATCTAGTGCCTTCCTTAAATAAATTTTGCAATGTGAGAAGTGGCTCCGAGTCCTCCTCTGTCCCACCCTAGTTTTCTTCTCCTTCCATCTGACCTCCAGTCCCACATCCTCGATCTTTCTTCTGCCTCTGTTCCTCCAACCATTACACCTGTGCTTGCATCCTAGTGCCTTCTTCTGTCCTGTTCTCTGTCCTTCTGCTGTTGGCTTGTGTCCCCTGCAGGAAATCGCTGCCACCGAGCGCAACATGCAACAGTCCGTGCCCAGTACTCTCATTGGCGACTAGAGGGGGTGATGAGGAGGCAGGCCCGGCCTGGCCTGTGGCACCGACTCCAAGCCAGGAATGCTTTGTTAGGTAGGAAAGGCCACACGGTGGGGTCAAAAGAGGAAGTGGATGCAGCGATCTGGCTCCACCAATCGCCACACCTCTCACTGGATGAGCGGAGCGGAGCGGTCGTTGGTTACCGTACGCTTCAGCTTGATGTGAGCAAATGGGTTGGTCCTGCAGTGGGAAAGGGTAAGTCAGAGAAGGAGAAGTGTCACCATGGCAGGAAAGGAAGCACCAGATCATGAAGGATGCTTTCTGAAGCTCTGGGTAGGGAGTTGTTACTCTCAGAACCACAGAACCACAAAATTGTAGAGCTGGAAGTGCAGAAACCTTTCACTCAGCATGGGGCTCAAACCCACAATCCTGAGATTAAGTGTCTCCTAGGGGTTAGCTCAATATGGCAGCAAATGAGGTGACAATGCAGAATACAGAGAACAGACATTGGGTGGGGAAACAACACTTTTTAATGCTCTTCCATTTTAAAACAAAGAAGCTCACTTTGCAAATATAAGACTCACATTTCAGCGACAAAGGCTCTAGCCTGGCCTTTTGCCCACAGTGCTAGTTTCCTGTTTGCATGATTTATTTATTCTTAAATGTACAGGAGCATTGAAAAGCTGCAGTTTTCCCACCTGTAACCTGAAGAAGGGCAATCCATTCTACCACTTCACTCTCCTGAATGCGTCAACTAGGCCTGAATCACAAGGCACCCCAGAAGCTTTTGGGCATGGTGCCCTGTGCCCTCTGGGACTCTTAAAGCACTATATGCAAAATCACATCAGAACTGGGGCACTGGATATCTCACAGGAAGAAAGACGGCTGTGGAAGCCACAGGAGGGTTTCTTACCTTGACGGGGAGCCACTGGGACTGCCAAATTCATTTGCTAGCTGGAAAGCAAACGAGAAAGAATTGCATTCAGAGAATCCTTTCAGTTTAGGCAAAAGGCCCATAGACTCAGAGATCTAAACCCCAGAGCAGCAGACGAAGCCACAAAACTGTAAAAACTTTGCACTGCAGAATTTGCAACTTGAATTTTGAATTGTTTCTGGTAAGAAATGTTTCTTAGTGGCCTTTGACCACTGGGTGGCAGCACATGAACGTTAAGAGGACAGACGTGACTAGGGCCCCTCTAGCGCTCTCCAGCTCCTTCTCCACACACAGCCACCCCGCAAACTCACCTGCGACAGGTCTGGGTTCAGCATGCTGTAAGGGCGCTGGCGGGATGCAGTGGCACGCGGTGAAGGCCCGAAGCGTGGGCCGTCGCCACCGTCGGGGCCAATGGGTGGAGAGCCGGCTCGGTCCAAATTTCCTGTGCTGCTACTGTTCATCTTGCTAAGTGGGAAGCTGCTCAGGAAAGGGAAAGGAGAAAGTTTTATGCCAATTCATGCCAAATGACTTTTGCTTCCTAGATCTGATCCAGGATTTCCCCCTCGCTGTGCTTTTGAGGAAACCCTATAGCTTGGGCACCCAGCCCACCCTGCTTGATCCATCTATATCTTTACCTACATATATCTGGCAGTGGGAGAGGCAGGTGAGCCCAAAGCCCACTGCAGTACAAGGATGGGAAACCCTATTCCCAACACCCTAGTGGTCCCAGGCCCTAAGGAAGTTAGATTGGCTTCAACCAGAGCCAGGGCCTTTTCAACTCTGGCTCTGGCCTGGTGGAACGCTCTGCCTCATGAGACCAGGGCCCTGCAGGATCTGATTTCTTTCCGCAGGGCCTGTAAGACAGAGTTGTTCCGCCTGGCCTTTGGCTTGGAGCCAATTTGATTCCCTCCCTCCCTCTCTTTCTTTTTTCTTTTCCTTCTCCTCCTGCGATGAGGCTACATTTTAATATTTTAATGTTTCAATATTTTAATGTTGTGTTTTATTTTTGTTTTTAAGTTGTAATCATTCAACTTGTTTTTATTATTGCTTGTAAGCTGCTCTGAGCCCGGCCTTGGCTGGGGAGGGCGGGGTATAAACAAACAAACAAACAAACAAACAAACAAACAAACAAACAAACAAAATAATAATAATAATAATTCCCACATAATCCCTTGCTGACTGGCAAGTATTAAAACATGAGCAGCTCCCGCAAAGGTCAGCTGCTGGAGACCCTTAAGGCAATCCGTCTCAAAGGGTCAAAGTGACCTGCCCCTCCACCACCAGCCAAATCTCCTTCTGAGGCGCTGGGCCCCCCCTCCCACCTTACCTGCTGAACGGTTTGTCAGACCCTTCGGCTGGGGGGAAGGGCCGGGTGTAGGAGAAAGGAAACCAGCCTTTCCTGTAAAAGGGGGAATGGGGAGGGAGAAACATGAGAAGCAGACATTTAAGACCTGAAAGGGAAAGGGCCAAAAACTGCTTCCTATTCTTTCTGCGTTTGAGGTGGGGCTTAAGAAGGGTCAGGGCTAAGCACAAGAAGCGGCAGAAGCAGGCGTAGCCAAGGCAGAGAGGTTTGGGGAGATCACCTAGTGGGCTAAGAAACAGCAGCAGCTAGCAGCCCAGATGATCAGGGGAATGAGCTTGGTTTAGTCACAAAACCAAGAGGCTGATAGCCAGTGTTCTTTGCAGAGGAGTCACAATGGCCTCACCACCAGAGGCAGTATCCCTCTGAATGCCTCTTGCTGGGAACTGCAAGTGGGGAGAGGGCTGTGAGGTCCTGCTTTCCAAATTTCCGAAGGCACCTGGATGGCTGCTGTGAGAACAGGTTGCTGGACCAAATGGGCCATGCAATGTTCTTGAAGGACAGTGCCTCCTAGCTGGGGTTGCATCCAACCAAGAGTAGACCCACTAAAATTAATGAACCTAAATTGGTCATGTTAACGAGTCTACTCTGAGTAGGACTCCCAG
Source organism: Podarcis raffonei (assembly GCF_027172205.1). Lineage (NCBI taxonomy): Eukaryota > Metazoa > Chordata > Lepidosauria > Squamata > Lacertidae > Podarcis > Podarcis raffonei. Next base: position 37,629,269 of record NC_070614.1, on the reverse strand, counting down.
ACCCTTATGCAAGGGAACATAAAGGTAAAGGTAAAGGGACCCCTGACCATTAAGTCCAGTTGCGAACGACTCTGGGGTTGCGGTGCTCATCTCGCTCTATAGGCTGAGGGAGCTGGTGTTTGTCGACAGACAGCTTCCGGAGGTCATGTGGCCAGCATGACTAAGCTGCTTCTGGCGAACCGGAGCAGCACACAGAAACGCCGTTTACCTTCCCTCCAGAGCGGTACCTATTTATCTACTTGCACTTGACATGTTTTCAAACTGCTAGGTGGGCAGGAGCAGGGACCGAGCAACGGGAGCTCACCCCGTCACAGGGATTCGAACTGCTGACCTTCTGATCAGCAACCCCTAGGTTCTGTGGTTTAGACCACAGCGCCACCCGCATCCCCCAAGGGAACATAGGAAGCTACTTAACACTGAGTTAGGCCATTGGCCCATCAGTGTATTGTCTACACTGACTGGCAGTAGCTGCTCATGGTTCCAGGCAGAGATCTCTTCCAGCCCCACATGAAGCTGAACCTGGGACCTTCTGCATGCAGAGCAGATGCTCTGCCACTGAGCTGCAGCCCTTCTCCTCAAGGGAGCTGAGTTGAGTGGTTGCTGGCTGTAAGGTCCACAGAAGTCTCTCTAGTCCAGTATCCCTTACTGTGGCTAGAAGTAGCTCCCCAAGGTCTCAGACGGAGGTCTTTCGCACCAGCTGCTCCATAAAATGTCAGAGACTGAACCTGGGACCTTCGGCTACTATTGCCCTACAGGTTTTATCCAAGCTGAACAGGCCTCCCTCTCTCCCTCCCCCTGCAGAGGTTGCAAGAGAATCCTCATACCTGGTCCCTGCAAACTGCACACATGACCTGGACCCACACAGGTCCCACCCATCCAACAGAGAAAGCCTACCAGTTGTGTTTGTATGGGGCAGAAGGGGGAGGATCTTGCTTACATTTTGGTTGCCTCGTTTTCCCCATAATGCCAGCCATCCCGTGCCTCGGTCACTAATAAAAGAATGACGTCTCCTTCTTGGAAGTTGAGCAGGGTGCTGTTCTCTCCTGCCGCATGTGAGAATATCGCCTGGACCCTCCGCCGTTCAGAACGTGGAGGCAGGACCGACAGAGGATTGATGCGGGGCAGGGTTTTGTTCTCCACTGTGGGGAGACAGGAACAGAATTGGGATAGGGAAAAGGCGGTAGTATTAGTGGCTCTCTCTGTACATATGTATATATACTTCTAAGACTAGAAGAGCTGTATATAGTATAGCGTCTGGAGACAATAAACAATTTGTTACTTTGAACTGTATGAGAGAGCAGTTTCCCCCTTAACTGGAGACTCTGGAAGAAGCTGTGTGATGGGAGCAGGAAATCTCTGAAGACTCTGCTAGGGCTCCACATCCTGTGCTGATGGATCACACAGGTGGAGGTGTGGCAAGCTACCAACTGACTTCTACAAGTCACCAACAGTTCTTACAATCAGTCCTCAAAAGGTTTTATGGCTTCTCTTTAAGTTCTGCATCTCATGCTCCATCCTGGCCAGTTCCCAAATGGTGCAATGGTGAAAAAGTGGCCTCGTGCAACTCCAATATTGTCGTTGTTGTTTTAAGGGAATGGGCAGAATTTGTTCTGTCCTGACACTGCACAATCTGGAGTTCTGACGAGAATTCAACAGAAACATGACTGATCAGATGGCATAAATTACAGAGTGGAAGTCCCATTCCATTCATCCTGGTTTTGAACCGGTGCTGCCTAAACGAGGAAGATGGGCTGCAGGTAGAAACCAACCTGGGGCACTTACCCAGCGTTGCCAGGCGGGTCTCCATTGACATTTTGCGTGGCATTGGCAGGGTGCAGGAATAGCTGTCGGCGGTCTTGGTCTGTGGAGGGGCCTGAGTGGTTTGTGTGGGTGGCAGACTTGATGTGAGGGTGAGGGGTTCGGTGACCGGCGGGTGCCCCAAGTCCCGAGATCCCCGCCCACGGTGTGAGTCACCATTTGGTAATGGCATCACCTCCTGGACTGAGGCACGCTGTGGAGAATTGTTGGAGGCAGAAGGGAGGAGAGAAAGCAAAGAATGGATAGGGCATTATACAGGTGAACCCCGATGCATCCTATTGCCCCACCTCCCTGCCGCACAGAGAACTTATAACCTTTGGGCGAGTGTGGTCCTTCTTCATAGTTGACTAAAGTGTCACATTAGTAGTTTGGGAGCTGCCATTTGAATCCTGGCAGTAAAGAGGGAGGTTGGGGCCCCCAGGATGAGCGGCCTATTCACCAGTCCACCCCATAGACTCACGTGGTTTGGCCCCAGCTCTGAGAGCTCTTCCAGGACCTTGGAGCCAGGGAGGGCATCATTGGCTGGTATGGGAGTCCCACCAGAGAGGTTATTGGCCGTGAGCTTGACCAGGGCAAGGGCCCGCTCTGGTAAGCGGGTAGGTTGAGTGCACGATGTCTGCCAGATGGGCAACTTGGCTGCCAGCAGCTCCCGTACCTGCAAAGGGATGAAAAGAAGGTCCATGTTGCTTGTTTTTGCTTTCTTTTAGCCAACCGGCTTCCACCCTGTCCCTCTTAAGCTACTAGCGGTTGTCTGTTGGCTCCAGACTGCAGGAAGTTGTGCTGAGTTCTCTTCCCCACCCCTAATTCCCAGATTTCACCTAGACTTGGCTGTACAGGAGCAGACAGCATAGTTTTTTTTGGGGGGGGCAATACTTACCTGACCTTCCAACAGCTGTGTGGCAGCTGTTTACTGGGAGGGAGAGGGACAAGTTGGCAGGGAGGCTGGCACAGTCCAAAGCACTGGCAGTTCTATTATTCTAATATTCTCTAACCACAACATCACCCTGGCTCAGAATGATAAATTTCGCGCCAGTGGCAAATTCTGCAGTGCAGTCGCGGAATCGCAGAATGCAAATGGCCCTTCCTGATTCCCTGATTCGCTCTCCTGAAGCCTACATTGGGGAGAGGGAAAGTGAAACAGGGGCTTCTAATATCTCCTGTGGTGGAGAGGGCACAGCTCACCTTAGTGTGATAGTTGCTGAAGTGTTTGGAGACTGCACACTGGCGGTCCACCAAAAACGAGTACCGGCGCCTCTCCTCCGTCAGGGCCGCCTTGTAGCCTTCAGCCACGAACTGATCCAGTTCGCTCTGTTTGGTGCTCATGATCTCCACATACTAAGGCAAAAACCACCATGAGAAGGGAAGGAACCATCATGTTGTAATCTGAGGCCCAACTGCTTCACAGCCAGGCCTGCATAGCAGCGCTGTACACCATTTAGTCTCTCCTATATTACGTAGCACACTTCGTTTAATTTCATAAATGTATATCCCACCACCCTTTTGACGGAAATCATTCAATAAAATGGATGTTTAAAACTGAGGTGATTTCTTTGGGAAGCCAAAAAGTGGAGAGGGGAAGGAGGTGAAACGTATAACATCATACTTGAAGCAAAATCGTTTTCTTATTATACTTTGTGGAAACATGTTTTGACATGTCGCCTTCTTCAGGAGCGAGTGCGAGAGATGTCAACAATGATTATTAAACTGACGATAATAACCTTGCATAAAAAAACACACTTTGCCTCAAAATCATACCAAACCAGGTATATTTAACTTCCATTCTGTCTCTAAAAAAAGAAAAAGTGAAAAAGAACTGGTGTAGAGGAGAATTCTGAATACATTCTGCCTATGTCTTCTAGTCTCTAAACTCTTTGGTTTGACTGAGTAATAAAACAGAGAAACTTAACCAACAACAGTAAGGGCCAAATCAGGCACGACACCAATCACGCAATTAGCAATTTCATGATTTCTTTTTTAAAAATACTGTAATAAAATAGCAGCAAAGGAGTCCCAATTCCAATTGAGACCACAGCAGAAGAGGCTCCCCACACCCATCTCTCTTGCTTCCTCTCCCTCTAAGCAGCCAGTACTAATACAGATCACCCCCCACATGCCTGCTATTTACTTTTTAAAAACAGAGCAAAATGTGTGGTTGTTCATTGGATGCATGGTGCTATGTCGAGTTTAGCCTTAACAGCACAATCTGTGCATGTTCAGCTGGAAGTAAGTCTGACTGTTCGACGGGTCTCACTCCCAAGCACATTTCGGATTGTAGCCAGAAACACTTCCAAGTATTTTACTCAGTACTCTTTTCACGCATTGCTGTTATCATCTCTCCTAGTGCCCTTGAAGAATGCAACAAGTCAAAACATGTTTGGGGAGTATCACATCGTATAATAAAAATTCTTTTCACTTCAAGCATCATTTTGTGGTTTCATCCCCGCCTTCCTCCTCCCTCTTTCTTGTTGGCTTTTTGACCTTTTGATGCTCTGGGCTGTTCCCTCCCCTCTCCCCTGTTCAAGGTAATTTCTTCCCTACTCTTTGAAATGTTGCCTGTGGGGTAAGATAAAACACCCTGTTATTTTATATTCTATATCAGACATTTACCCAATGCAGTTTTTCCCTGGCTCATGGCTGGAACTGCTGTTCAGCGTTTAGAAAGCTGCACAGCTCACAGAGAGATATTATTACAATCAACAGATACATTAGCGTTCAAATGTACTCCTGTTCGCATGCACTAGGGAAAAACATTAGGCACCGTTTTGTTTGCGCCGCTCACTCTCCTAGCAAAGGACATCTCCATTGCCTCAGGGCAGTTTCTAGAATCCCTTGGCACATTCTTCTGGATTAATTAATGCGGAGTAATTGCCTCTGCCTAATTCCACACTCACACAACCACCAGCGTGAATTAGGATCTGAGCTCTATCCATAAGCAAGCATAGAGAGACGATTGTGGGGAGAAGTCAGTGCTTCCTTACAATTTCAGCCCAATTGTGAGTACAAAAGGATGGCAAAGGTGCTCTGAAACAACTAATCTAATTTTAGGAAACATAGGGCTTGTACTGATTTTATATCCTGGGAAGCTAGGGGCAGGGGGCAGTCTTATAGGATCCAGGAGCTGAAGGGTTATCTCCATACCCCATTCCCTACCAGCCCCCTCCTTGCGGCCTCTAGCCTGAGCAGGCCTTGATCCTGAAGTAATGGTTGCCGTGGCAACAAGGTTGACAAAAGGGGCCTTTCCTGAGCCAAATGCTGCTGCTAGGATTCACAGGATGGGGGTAGGTGGCGGGTGGTAGATAGGGGAGACAGGGCACCAGACCAAATTGAGTCAGAGAGTGAGGAAGACGGGTGACATCTGAATCAAGGCGGGCGCACCCTTTCTGCAGTGTTCTCCATGCACAGGACTCCATCCCCTTGCAGAGAAGCTTTGCCCAACCTTTCAGGTTTGTTGTGTAAGTTTGTACCGACTGTGCATGTGAAGGTGGGTGTGCAAAAGCAGCACACTGCACTTGCACATGCATTCTGAACAAGCAGGGTGTTTGTGTAAGGCTCTGGGTACAGTTTGTGCATGAGTAAAGCACATGGCATGTATGATTTGCACACGTATGCACTTGCCTGTATGTGCGCTTATGGGTGTGCATACAATGATGTACTGTATATACACGGGTCTGGCGGAGAGACTGTGTACATTTCTCTTTGTATTACTGTCAACAACCCAGGTACCCCCTCTGTAGAGATTACCTCTCCAGGCACTAAACAGCCAAAGAATGTTAAACCCTTTTAAAGACATAAACTTCTTAGTGACCCCAATCCCAGCACCCAGATGGCATCTGTATGGAGTAGCCAGGTCTTGAGTGTAACCTGCTCCACTGAAAAACTTTAGAAAGCTGAACTTCCAAACAACAATATTCCTACACCTTTTTGCATTCAGATCTGTATTTTTTCGTTTACACAAACAGAACTTCCCAATATTACACATTTTCAAAATTTTGAAACACAACACATACCAGCAAGGTTGTTCTGTTGTATTCCATTTTTTTCTGTAACCTATCTGTTGCTGCTGCTGCTGCTGCTGTTATTATTATTATATGAAATGTAGCTGAAGGCTAAAATTTTAATTTTTTAATCTCATCCCGTTTGTGAGAATTGACCATTTTGGCCTTGCAGGACTACGCAAACACACCTTAAAAGCTCAGCCCAGAATTGAGGTAAGTCAAAGCTTAAAAACACCATTCTCTTCAGAACTTCATGGGCTTTAATATGATATGTCACAAGATGGACTAACTTTAAATTTTAAATTTACAAGATTGATTTTATTTTTTTAAGTGAGTGATGTGCAAGGTTGTGGGTTCAATCCCAGGCATCCTAGACTGCAGGACAGGGGAAAAGACCACTGCTTGAACAGCTGCTTCCAGCCAAGGTAGGTGGTAGATGGGCTAGAGAGGTCATTTGTCTACCTCAGCATAAGGTAGCTTCACTTGTTATCTTATATCTTGTAAATAAGCTCATTGAGCTTGAGGAGAGAGAGAGAGACATGAGGCTGTTCTGTCTCCTGCCCAGATAGCCTGACCTGGAATTCCACATATCCGCTTCTGGCAGGATGTGACACTGTTCCCAGAGGGAGCAAGCAACATTTCCATTGTTCTCTTAAGCACTTCCCTTTATGGAATCCCTCCCTCCTCCGCTGCCAATCTTACCTGCACCTCGCGATCCCCGTATTTCTGTGGGTTTTTGCTATTCTGGCACTTCTTGCGCAGTTTTTTCAGCTCCGTCTGACACTTTTCAATTGACTCTGCTTTGGAACGGTGCTCACCTTGGTATTTCTTCAGGGTGGCCTAGGAGGTGGGGAGGGAGGGCACCAGACAGTACATAGCCAGGTCAGCCTTGAAGGAACTGGATCCTTCCTGGTTCTCTGAGCCTCATTCCACATATAAATACACAGAGCAGCTCAACAGACAGGCTGTTGAGCTTTTATTCCTTTCGGATGAACAAGTAGATCAGGGGTGGGGAATCTTTTTTCAGTCTGAGGGCCACTTTTCTACACCAGGGGGCCGCATGCTAAGGGTGGGATGGACCAGAGGCAAAAATGGGAAGAGCATTGGATGTCTTATCTGTTATCTATATACAGTAGGCTACAGTTTCAGTCACACACGGCTTTTACACACACTCACCCCTCTCTATCCAGGCAAGCAAGAGGCATTGTCTCAGTTACTGCAGGAGGGGATGGAGCAGGGTCAGAGTTCAGAGCTCTGAGGAGAGGTTGTGGCATAGGGAGAATCCCAGGGGCCAAACAGAGAGCCCAAGAGGGCCGCATTCAACCTGAGCCAGAGGTTCCCCACCCCTGGACAGATGCATGTTGACAGAATGGAAAATACCTCAGGTCACACCCTTCTCAAATCAATACGACATACTGAATGGATTATTGGTTTCCCTGAGGGACAACAGCTGGGCTTGGGCCAAACTGGGTCTCTCTTGAGAGGAATCTTGGACCTGGCAGAAACAATGCTGACAGTGGACGCTTGTTTCTTCACAGCCAGTCTTAAGAGTTGAGCTACACGTCTTCACCTTGGGCAAGAGGGGGAACTTGTGGCCATCCACAAGTTCCCTGACTGATGGCAACGCTAGATGAGGCTGATGGGAGTTCAACCACATCTGGAGGGCTAAAAGTTCCCTGTCCCAGAGTGCCCATCCCTCAAGCTTTTCCACATGAATAGCAAGGCCTCGTTTTGGTCTTCTCGCTGGCTAGCAAGAAGCTCTCCAGAGAAGTGAAAGCCTGTGAAGAAGTGCTGACCACCGTCTCCTTTGCTTTCTCATAGACTCTGACAATCCCTCAGTCTCATCTTCCTTGGGGAATTATTGTGAGATAAAGACAAGATGAAAGAAACATCACAACCCATGCTTAGCTGAATAAATTCCTGCCTCAATGGCACTCTCTTCTGTGGATAAATTAGATACCTCCCTAAATGGCCAACTGTAAGAAATGGAAATGTATATAAACAGAGATGGAACCAGTGTTCATTTATGAGTAAAACAAATGCAAGGCACATGCCTTCCTGGAAGCCATACTATGACACTATTTGACCTGGAGATTCCAGGATTGTTGTGAAAGGCTCTGTGGTGAGGGAAAGTCATTCTGCATGTGCTCGGGGGTACTTTCCTTCATCATTATTTCAGACATTCGGGGCATAGATACGATTCTGATACTGAGCCCTAGCAAAGATTAAGCTTCGGATAGGATATTGCACAATAACTGATGGGCAGATAAATACACATGACAACAGACAGACAAACTTGAAATGGCAGAAGAGGAGGGTTCAGATATTAATCTTTCTCTCACCATCAGATACTTGATATCCAGTTCCAGTTTGTGTTCTAGCTGGGATAACAGCTCCGAGTGGAAAAGCTTCAGCTGGGACCAGGTGACAGAGAAGCAGGAAAGGAGAGGGTGAGAGTCAGGAAGACGAAGGCCAATACCACCCCCTCCCTCCCGCCCATAGATTGGAGGTCCCAAGAATGGCTTTTGGACATGACAGGATACCAGGATAGGTGGGCCTGCGGTCCTAATCAGAGGCAGCAAAGGAGAGGAGGGGAAGAGGGCAGAGGTCTTAAATAGGCCCATCAGTCTGATCCAGGCAGGCCTGATGCCAGGCTAAATGGGCCCATCACATACAGATACTCACCGTTTCTTCCAGCTGCACTTGGATCTGACGGTGGACCTCAGCCATTTGGAACAACGTGTCACCTGTAGGTCAAGGTGATTGGAGGCTTAATATACCCCAGACATTCCCTGGTCTATGAAAAAGTCCTTTGTCCCCTGGACTCTGCCTGTCCCTGGATAATCTCCTTTCGGGTTAATTCCTTTCCTAGGAGTTGACCAAGGAACTCCAACCAGCTTTTAATTGGAACCAAAATGTTGATGGCAGGCATTTGTGGAAGGAGGTCTTCAACTTGGTACATACACACAAACTTGAGCACCGCTCTGCAGCTTCTGCTTTGGGGGTGCATTGTGCAATTCACACACCTGGCACAGAGATTAGATCAATGTGACGCAGCACACATCTAGATGGGAGCATTCCCTCCGAAAGAAAGTGTGATCTAGCACAGAAGCAGTTCACAGCCCTGTCGCCTAAGTAGCTAAAAGTGACAAAAAGATGTTTTTAAAAAGAAAAGCAAATATGTATCCTGCCTATTGGCTGCAGGAGCCCTCAAAAAAAGCTTACAGCATTGTCAGTCACAACTATCTTCTGTATACATAATAATCTAAGGCTGTTGTCATGCTCTGTAGTTGGGGCAGCCATGTTAGCTCCAGCATGAAACAGTGCTGGTGACAGGCGCTTAACCGAGTGGGGAGAGGTGCTTCACATAAGAGTTCAGCAAGCTGTTTTGTGAAGCCACCCCACCCCCTGTTAAATGTGGTTGAATGGATGAAGGCAAGGCACCCCATCCTTTAAATGGGGGTGAAGGTTGGGGCGAGCTGTGAGGGGATAGGTGAAAGGGAGGGTGAGGTACAAAGGGAGGTGGTTTGGCCAGGGAAGCAAGAAGGTATACAACAAAATCACAAGATACAGAAGACGTGAGGGGGGGGGAAACCTGCCAGCCTCTCATAGAAGACCATTCCACAGCATAACCTGGCCCAAACCATTTAGACAGAAAAAAATGTGTCTATATTTGAGGTTTTACATTTTAAAAAACCCATCTAAAGGTGGCATTACAGTTAGGGCTGCAAGACAGGAGGAACCATCAACAGATTTATAACCGGGATATACATGCAGCAGAATGTGGGCTGTACCATTTCAGGCTGCAGGCATGGATGGCATGTTTGAATGCTCAGCTACATGAAAACTACCTAATAAATAGTAACCAGGACAAAAGGGAATGGGCAGGACTCTAGAATCTCTTATACCATACAGCATATTATGTGCAATTTATAACTTGCAGGGAGTTGTGTTGACGTGGGGCAGTGTTCAAAACCGGCATCCCTACCTCTCCTGTGAAGTGGTACAGACCACCCTAACACCACAGTTTTCTTGCTACCTCCCTCTGCTGCATGGTGGAGTTGATTAACGATAGGGGCCCATTTTAATCAATTGGGCCATGACTTAAGGGCGCCCTTGTTTATGCTAGAGTCTATTTTGGTTCTGGTGTTGCAACAGGGAATTGAAAAGAGGAAATATTAAAGATTGCCTTTGCTTCTAACAATGAGCAGTAGCTTTTGTTTGTGAAATCGTACCTTATCTCGTATTTCCTTCAACATCTCAAGAAAGGGCCTGCCGCAGTTTTATTTACATGTAAGTGATGGATCGTTTGACAGAAGCACTAAAAAAATCTTTAGCCGCTTGGCAGCCCTATCTACAGCGGAGACTAGTACAAAACAGCTACTGCTAAAAACCACAAGGCCCCACGGCCAACGAGCTTAAAGACTAGTTTACACCGTCAGCAGAGCCAAGCAGTAACAATCTCCTTAGGCATGTGCAGTTTTAGGCTATGAGAAGCAGTGCTGAACACCAACCTGGATGGCTTTGAAAGAGAATTAGACAAATTCATGGGAGATAAGGCTCTATTGGCCACAATGGCTTATGTTCTGCCTCCACTGTCCAGGGGCAGTGTGCTGATGGACTGAGAGTGTTGCTGTTGCACTCAGGTCTGGCTTGTGGGCTTCCCAATGGGGCAACTGCTTGGCCACTGTGAGAACAGGTTGCTGGACTAGATGGGCCACTGGCCCAATTGAGAAGACTCTTCTTATGGGTGGGTATTGAAGTGAAACAAAACAAAAGAAAACCCTTCATGCAGAAAAATAGGATGGCAGGGAGAAACTGAGGCCAGATTCTCCTCCCTGCCATGCCATTCAAACATACAAGGTTTCTTTTTTAATTAAGGAAGGATTCAAGCATGCTAACACACCCTACACCCTTGCCTTTAGCCTGAAACGGCACAACCCAAAGGAAATTTTACCAAATGGTTTTGCTGAATGTGCAAACTGGCTCAACGTCTCGGTTCGCACAGAAGCAGAGATGTGGGGTCTCTGCTCTCTTGAGGCGTCATCCCTTGATGTTTCCACGATGCTTGAAGGGAAGAATTCCATGGAGTCACCAGGAACACATGGGATGCCTCCCTATTTGCCACCAATAGTCCAGATATGGGGTGTGTACATGATGAGACAAGTGCAAGTGGTATCCTCATTGGAAGCGGTTCAGCAGGTGGAGCAGAGCTGCAACTCAAGCCTCCCAGAAGATATTCCACAGCCAATTACGGGAAGCGGAAGGGGTGCAGGAGTGACTCTGCTGGTGCCCCTGCACTGCAATGACCTCCTTACAGCTTCACCCTTCCCTTCTCCCTCCTGGTAAGTGGCAGTGACTTGTTTGCTGGTACGCCAGTGTTGCAGTTCTGCTCCACCCAAGAAACCACTTGCAAGCAACATGAGTGACCAATACTATGTGGTTCCAAGCAGAGACTAGATGCTGTGGGTTTGCTGGGGTTATGCCTGCCTGCCTCTTACAATGATGCTCGCAAAGTCACAATTTGCTAACACCTTTTTGCAAGCACAAATTTGCGCACAAGAGTGCTCTAGGGAGAGTTCAGTAGTAGGAAATAAGTCTCTTCCCTCCAGAGGAGGCCACAGGTCGAATCAAAAACCTACCTAACTCCTTGGATCCTTGGCTGTCGCTGGCCAACTCGCCGAGTTTCACTAAGGCATCAAAATAACCCTTGGCGGCCACTGTAACTCCTGCAAGGGGTGGAGGGATGGACCATTAAATCATAAACTCACAACACAAAAGCTGCAGAGACCTTTCCCCTTTAAGGAACACCAACTCTGACCTGGCCTGAGGTCAAGGGCTGGACTGGGGCATTCCATTACCTGAGAGTGCTTTCTGATAGTTCTTTCCCATAGTAACAAAATTCCTTAGACTGGGGTTGAATTGGTCCAGAATCGCCTGGATACAAGGGAGAAGAAAACAAACAAATAATGCAAATCCTTCTGGCATGATTCAGACAAAGTTTAGGCACTAACTTCCCACAGAAAGGCTGAGGCGTGTGCTTCATTTCCTCACTGAAATCCACAGGAATTAGAAGGACATAAGTGATTGGTTCGTCCCCTTAGCATCACAATTCTCTCCGTATTATCAGGAGAGAGGACTTCCTTGCAAAACAAGATGAATCACAAGTGCTTAGAAGAGACACACACACTATTATTATTATTATTTATTAAATTTGTAATAAATGTACTTGATAGAGAAACTGATGGGCAAGTTGGTGAAGAAGAGTCTGAATTCTGTATGGTCTGATTTTAAATTGTATTTGATGTTAACCTATATTTTTCTTACAGTTGGAAAACTACTTTGCATAACTTAATGAAACTTTGGACTTTGAAGAAGCATGAACTCAGGATGAAAGGGAGAAACGAGCTAAGAGGAAGGCATGTTTGGCAAATCCTCACCGTGATCAACTCCCACCTGAAAGCTTATGTCCCCACTGTGGAAGGACATGTGGATCCAGAATTGGCCTCCACAGCCACATACGAACACACTGTTAAGACCATATTCATGGAAGCCAATCTTACTCAGTCACAAGTGATTGCCAAAGAAGAAGAAAAGTGGTCTAAAAATCTTACAAATGAAAAAATAAATAAAACAAAATGACATACTTTGGGAGAAGATATATAAACTGGCACAAGGAAGGGGAGAATTATACGCGGTGGCCTGCAGGGAGTTGAATATGACAGAGGGTACCTGGGAAATAATACACAGACCTGGTTTACATGTCATAGTAAAACAAAACAAACCATGGTTTAGTGTGAACCTGCAGGCTCTGGGAAAGTAGATCGGGGTTGTTTTGTTCCTCCCCAGGCATTCTGAAGCTGCACTGACCTAAGCCCATCATTAAGCTTAGCGTATTGTCTGGAACTGGGCTTGTGATTTCAATCTTCCCCAGACCAATCACAAGCTGTAACTAAGGTTTGTCCTTTATGGCTTGTTGTTTGTCCAGGAGAGCTTAACCATAACCCCTGATGTGGAGGACAAAGATAAACCACAACTTAACTCAGCATAACACTGAGTAACGAGAGAGGAGCAATGTTGCCATGGAGTACTCATGCTAAACCATGGCTTGACTTATTATGACATGTGAACCAGGCCACAGATAGATGAGAAGTCTAGGAATGGATAAAGAAAGTAGCTAGGTCAAATAGCTTAGTTATCCATGTTTTCCTCTAAGGGGTTCAACTGAGCATATATATCCCTATATTTCTCAAAGCAACCCTATGAGGTGGGTTCAGAAGCGCTGAGTGACCCATGACAACCCAACTGCAGTCTAGCAAACTAACCACTACAATGGCTTGATCAAGAGTGAGCAGAAGCCCTAAACTTTACTAAAATGTTGTCCACATCTATAAAATTAAAATTAACATAATTTCTGCATGAAAAATAAAACAATCAAAACTCTACAGATTTTCTTATGACCTATATTTTGTATGTTATATTGACATGCAAAAGTCAATTCATATACAGTATTTGGGAATCGAGACATAATTGTTGATAAGGACTGTGACATTTTATTCATTTCATTTTAATGAAGGAATTGGTTTTAATGTAAGTTTTTTTTTTTTTTTACAGGAATGCATTAGGAAAATTTACAGTTCTCCCTGACTCATGTGTGCTGCTTGGTAGCTACTGGTCGGGAAGCTATTTCTCTTGTTTTGACTCCGATCAAGAGTGCCCAAGGGGGGGGGGGAATGGAGAGAGGGAGGGAGGATTATCTGGACAGACAGGAATGTGTGGGAGGATGGAAAGACAGACAGGAACTGGATGAAGGGAGCAGATGATGGACAGAGGGAGAGGAGAAGGGATGTCTTGTGGAATGGAGTTGGCCTGGCCTAAACATTCACCAGAAATAAGTGGTGAAAAAGGGTCAGCTTTGGTCACAGAGTGTCTACACCTCTCCCTACCCCCTATCATTTGGGGCTGTGATAGAGGGCGCCAAACCTGAGAGAGCTGCCCTGGTGCTACCAAGTACTTTTTCCCTTCTGGAAATAGGAAATCAGGTCTGGTCTGCATCTAGGGTTAGTGGTTGGACCCAAGCTTGCCTGTGGACCTCGGGAAGGTGCTCAGTCCCACTGATTCTTGACACTAGACCTGTGGTAGAATTAGGCATTATAATCATTTAAAGGGGAAACGGGTGGCGCTGTGGTCTAAACCACTGAGCCTTGGGCTTGCTGATCAGAAGGTCGGCGGTTCAAATCCCCACCATGGGGTGAGCTCCCGTTGCTCGGTCCCAGCTCCTGCCAACCTAGCAGTTCGAAAGCACGTCAAAGTGCAAGTAGATAAATAGGTACCACTCCAGTGGGAAGGTAAACGGCGTTTCCATGCGCTGCTCTGGTTCGCCAGAAGCGGCTTAGTCATGCTGGCCATATGACCTGGAAAAACTGTTTGCAGACAAACGTTGGCTCCCTCGGCCAGTAAAGCGAGATGAACACCACAACCCCAGAGTGGTTTGCGACTAGACTTAACTGTCAGGGGTCCTTTACCTTTTAATCATTTAAAACTGCACATGTCTCACCTGGCCCTTAAATGAAAGTTCCCTGCAAGTAAAAATCTAGCACAGTGAGGAGGATGTTAGCCAGCCTACTTCTTTTGATGCTATTTTTCTACCTACAGATTAAAAATCCCTTTCCTGTAGTCAGATGCTGAATAGTCTCTTCTGCCACCTTATTCTCACCTGATTCTTTTGCTGTTGCTTCATCACAAAAAGGCATTTTCACGCATGATGTGAAAAAGGGTATTTTGCTTTCCTGTAATAATATGCAGGTGAACACCACAATCACATTCTGCCTTTTCTTCCATTTTCTGTTCTAAATTTACAGTATTCATATGTCTTCCTCATTAGCATAATAAGCTAATAATAAGATCTTTTAGCCTAGCAGAAGCAAAAATGCCTTCAACAACTTATTGAAGCAATGGTTAGAGTAATCAACTGAGCAGATCCAGGCTCAAACTCCTACTCAGCCATGAATTCCCATGGGCCAAGTCTCTATCTTTCAGTCTAACCTCATCTCAACAAGTTGTTGTGACGATCAAATGAAGGAAAGAGTCTTACATCATCCTGAGCTCCTCTGAGGAAATGTGAACTAAAAATGTAATAAATAATAAAAAATTAGAATAAGTGGGCACTGCAACAAAATGTTAGGAATATGCAGTCCATCTCATTCTCCCTTACCACTTGGGTTTTCCATTCCACAACCGTGAATTCTGCCTTGACTGAGCATGCTCAGTCCTCATTTGGTTTCTTTACGAAGGAGCTCCTCATTTTCAGGTCTCTACCCTAAATATTATTTTATGCTTCTGCAAACCTTGGGATTCTCCTAAGACTGCTCATGGGTGGTACCATTTGGCTACATAACCAACAAAACTCACAGCCCAGACATCGGTGATAGAGGGAATAACAGCACTGGTTAGCATAATGTTCTCCACACACCCAAGGAAAACTGCTCTGAAGACCCAGATTTCAGACAACACAAGCGCCACTCCTGCCCCCACCTTCCCAACCCCAAGGAGACAATGGCCCCTTCTCGGCATCTGCTTTAACAGCTGTCAGATGTGTCTCTGCTGAGCGAAGACAGCAAAGAAAGCACAGGAACCCCGGCCCAAGTGCGTGCTTCCTCCCCGGATAAGAAGAGAATATCCCATCCAGTTGGACTCAAGATGTTTAGGCAACACATCTCGGGGGGAGCAGAAAGGGTTAAGTGTTCCCTCCTCCTGGCCAAGTACACTGAGGCTGGGATTTGGCATGGGATTTGCTTCATTTCCATATGGGAGAAGAAAACACACAGAAAGAGCAAAAGCTTCCAGCTCCATCTGAACTTAACCAGAAAAGCGGATAACCACAGATTTCATTGAAAGCAGGGAGCCCAGGTCAGAATCTGGCCCCACATCCTTAGCAAAGTGTCTCTTTCCAAGGAAGCGAGCAAAACAAGAACACTTTATTAGCGGTACTATTTCTATCCACATGTCCAAATGCACAGCTGAGTTTCTAATAAAACAGTGGGACCGAATGATGATAATAATGATGATGATAATAATAATAATAATAATAATAATAATAATAATAATAATAATAAAGTTGTCTGTAGCCACATTTCTCCTGCAAATAACAGAACAGGTCCGTTATCTGAGCAAAACTTTTTTTTAAAGTTCACACAACTTCTCCATCTTAATCAGGGTTTGTCTGCCCCCCCCCTTATTTACTAGAGGGAAGGGGGAACTTCCCAGACCTGGACGTTATTATTAACGTTGCGCTACCTTCGAAGCCAGGGCATTTCTCTGCATTCAAAAGGGAGGGTGGGGGCGCGGGGGGCAGCGGGGGTGGGGTGCACAAAGTGTGTGTGTTTGTGGAAATGTGGGGTTGGGGGGGCTTGTTGGAACAACTCTGCCCCACTGGCCTCTCCTCCCTTTTCCCTGTCCCTTCCTTTTCCGAGGCTCTGTTTTTCCAAAAAGATTTTGGGAGGTGAACAAAAGGCTGGTTAAGAACAGCCAGAAAGGAAAAAAGAAAGGGGGGGAAAGGGGGGGGTTGGAAGGGGATTTTTTGTGTGTGGCGGTGCTGGAAAGGGCTAGTGTGTGATGGGGTGTGGATGGCAGGAGTGGGGCGGAGGAAAAGAAGGACGGAAACACAAATCAGGGACGGAGGGGGGCAGAGTGGGGGGGAGAGAAGCGGTGGAGGGGAGAGAGATGAAGGGGAGCCAAAGGGAGAGGCGGAGGGGGGGGAGAGAAAGAAGAACAGGAGGAATAAACAGGGGAGAGGGCTGGCTGAGAAATGGACGGGGGCTGGATCGGGGAAGAGAGGGTCAAGGGAAAGAATGGAGAGAGAAAGAGGGAATGAGGAAGGGATGAGGAGAAGGATAGAAAGTGTCCCGCTCACTCACCCTATAGACGTTCTCCGTGAGCCGGTTTACCTCCTCCGAGCGGGACATGATGCCGGGGCAGTGAGCGCCGTGGGGCCTGGACGGGGCGTGTTAGAAAGGGGGTGGGGTTGTGTCCCCCCCCCCCGGTGGGGGCCTGAGGGGTGGGTCTTAAAATGGGGGGAAGCAGGAGGGGATTGGGAGCCGGATCAGCTGGGAAGGAAAAGGCTGGGAGAGCAGCGCCAGAAATCAAACGGGATCCTTAGCAGGCGGACCACACAGATAGATAGATAGATAGATAGATAGATAGATAGATAGATAGATAGATAGGTAGAGCGTGTTAGTGAGATGGGTAAAAGCGTGTCAGGCTCATATACACGGCCATTTTTATCTTATTTTTTAATAGTACACAGGGTGCTGGAGGTCTAGACATACTGTTGCCAAATGTTGGAGAATTGAATCCCCAGCATCTGAAAGGCGCCGTTTGTTTTGGGTGGAGGGAGGTTTACGTTGAAATCGCTAGTAGGGAATTTTTTAATCTCCCCGTCTGGAGTCATTTTCAGTGTTTCCCATTTGGGGAATGCTGTTGGATTTTAAGGTTATCAGGAAATAAACGCCCAGGTGTGAAAAAATATGAAAGTTAGCAAGTTAGTCACGGTGATCGTCGCCTTAAATTTTTAAGATTTTGTAAGCTTTTCTCAAGGCTACAAAAGCAAAATTCAGTGTTTGAAACCCACACACGATGTCCGAAGTCTGAAAAGTTAATTTTAGCTGTGTTCAGGATGACGAGGCTAAACGATTTTTATTAGGAAGATCAAATGAAGAAGTTGGTATTTTATCTGCATAAATTTAAAGAGGAGGAAAAAAGTGTCCCAAAAGCAGGAAAAAACTTCCTTAGATTAAAATGGTTGTGTATGTAGAATTGCAGCAGGGATCATCTTCCTTGTTTTGATTATTCCTTATTTTCTCTCACACAGGACTCAAGGCTGCTGAAGTTTTCGAAAGAGCTTCTATTAAAAATAATAATTGAAAATGTTGAAATCTGCTGGCTTGATTAATCAGGAACCCTTTTTACAATCAATCCAAACATTGTGAAGATATTCATCTTCCTGTCTAAACCGGGGGTGGGGAATCTTTTTCAGCCAAAGGCTGTGTTTCCTCCTCACAGGCAAACATGCAAAGGACACATTCCAGCGATGGGTGGGGCCTTACATATAAAGTGACTAATAAATTTAATCATCGTAGTACAACAGTAGTAAAAAAAATCCTATGTGGTTATAGACGTGCCTCCCTTCACACTTGGTATGTACAAGTGGTAAAACTTGCACACAAGAAAATCTGCTGTGCAGTGTAAACAAACTTTCAAAGTCTGCAAAGCAGCATTTGAACTCTGATCTTGAAGGTTCAAGTCTAGGAAATAGATATCATTGACCAGTATAGGTTGGCTGGAGAATACATGAGATGTAACACAGAGGGAGATTCCAAAAATGGTTTCCAACAGCAATGGATTTGGAAGTTGGGCATAAGCGGCCTTGGCAGAGCTTGGCAGGAGGTTTGGCTATGCCTGCTATTGTTGCTTTCCAGGGCTGGCAGGATTCCCAGCCACGCAATGCCAGCTCTGGGCGACTCGTTTTTCCCATGGGACACTGTCCAGGCCCCCTGTAGTGAAAGTCCAGGACCTAGGATTTGCCTGCCAATCCTGTATCTCTACCGCAGTGTGTCCTGATAAGATGGGTGCATCTTGGTTTCACGCTGCCCCCTGCTGGCTGTCTCTGGCACTTGGAGCTGGCAAGGGAAAGCAAAAGGGTTAGGAAAACAGGCTAGGCCTACTGCAGAACTTGAAGTCTTGATCTGGGCCTGGTAGGGTGAGCCATGGAACATGTTTGTAGCACCCCAATTCCAATACCAGGGATCACTGCCTGAGCTGCCCCTGTCACGCCTTGCTGAGGGCTGCAGTCTGCTTGCTATAATCCTGCCTGCACAGTGGTGCCCTCAGGGTAGGATTTGGGGCAGACGTCCAAGGCCTCACTTAGCAGGAGAAGGAAGCCCCCCAAATGCAGCAGGACCAGCTAACCATGTTTTGAAGTACAGTGGTACCTCAGGTTAAGTACTTAATTCGTTCCGGAGGTCCGTACTTAACCTGAAGCTGTTCTTAACCTGAAGCACCACTTTAGCTAAGGGGCCTCCCGCTGCCGCCGCGCCACCGGAGCACAATTTCTGTTCTCATCCTGAAGCAAAGTTCTTAACCTGAGGTACTATTTCTGGGTTAGCAGAGTATGTAACCTGAAGCGTATGTAACCTGAAGCGTATGTAACCCAAGGTACCACTGTAAGTGAAGAAATGCACATTACCATCTAAAGAATCCAACCACATGACCATTAAGCCCAGAGTCCTGAAATCATCGTGTTGTAGCACGGGCAGCGACAGCACAGGGGTGGTTCCCTCGGGTGCAAAATTGTTAGGGGCGCACAATCTCAACACCCGGTGCTGCTCAATACAGCTGCACACTTCTGTTGCTGGGCTCCGTTGAAATTCCAGAACTGTGTCTGGAAAATCGGGGCACTTGGAGGGTATGGTGGTTTCCAGCACCTGGTATTCGGAACCTTACTGCCCCACAGAGCAGAGCTTCCCAGACTTTTACGCTGGTGACACACTTTTTTTAGATACGCATCATTTTGCGACACAGCAATTCAGTTTTACTAGCAAAGCACAGGTTAAACTAACCCCTTTCAGTTAGAGCGGTCGCAGGCAGAGGACCAGGGAGGCTCAAAGGGGGGTTATGCATCCTGATCTCACTATGCCTAAACCCCACCTGTAAGATCACCTAGCAATGGCCCTACTCGTATCCTGGGGAAACTGCAGTTTACTAATTATTAAGGTTTTTTTTGTTTTGTTTTTAAATTTCTCTTTATTGATTTTTATTACACACAAAACAAATTCATCACAAATAAAAACAAAACACACAACAAAACTAACAAGAGAGGGGGAAAAAAAACAGAAGACCAAAACAACATATAACTAATTGACTTCCCTCCACCTCGGTTTTGGGTTATGTAACAAAGGATTTCCCCCCACAGTTTCTCTTTAAAATATCTGCACGTCGTAGGGTTATATTGAGCCTACTGTGATCTTTACATTTTTTAAATCTGCTTCGATATATATTATAAATTTGTTCCATTCCTTTTGTTTCTTTCTGATCTCTAATTTTTTGTGTCATTTTTGCCAATTCTATGTATTCGAATAATTTGCTTTGCCAATCTCTTATCGTTGGGATATTAGTTGACTTCCAATTTTGTGCTATTAATATTCTAGCAGCTGTTGTTGCATATTGGAATAAAATCTGGTCCTCTTTCTTGATTTCATTACCAATCATCCCCAGAAGGAAATTTTCAGGTTTTTTGACAAAAGTGTATTTAAACATTTTTTTAATTCATTATAAACAAGCTCCCAAATTATTAACGTTTATATTCCCCCAACTAGCAAAAAAAACCCCGACACTGAGGGCAACTGGAATAGACTGGATTCTTATGTCAGGTTACTGCTAGAAGATTATCCGGGAGCAAAGGTCCTGCTGGTGGGCGACCTAAATGCAAGGTTAGGGCCTGACGACCCTAGTTTAGAAACTAAATACAGGCATAAAATAGGGTATCCTGATGCCTCTGGCCTGGAGGCTTTCCAACTACCAAGGCAGTCAAAGGACCAACCCCTCTCCAGTCCCAGGAGGAGCACGGGGAGTGTTCGCACGACACACCTATACACTGCAGCCGACACACTATTGTGTCGCAACACATAGTTCGGAAAGCTTTGCCATAGAGCGTAGGTAGAACATACGCATTGTAGCTAGTAGCCACTGACAGCCTGAGCCTCCATGAATTTGTCTAATTCTCCTTTTAAAGCTCACCCATGGGGTGAAAGAGAGAGAGAAAGTATCCCAGGGTTGCTCCACCTCTTCCTCTTTTCATGCCGCACCTCCTTCTGTCATAAGTTTCAGTTCCCAACTGGCACACTCAGGGAGTGAAGGGGCACATGGCTGACCACAGGAGGAGGAAATAAGCTGCACTTCGACTCAAACCTCACGTACCATGGGAGAAGGAGGAAGCACACTTGAGCAGCTTCTTCAGCGGATGAGAGAAAGACCCAATGCTAAAGGTGGGTCTGTCCATGGCAGGACCTTTGGGGTTTGGTGGGGAGGTTTGGCTTCAGTCACAGAGGCAGCTTGCGAAACGGAATGAGTGGAAAGGCGTAGAGGAAATGATGGGGCTGGAAAAAATGGGTATTTCCCATGCCTGTCTGGTTGCTTGCGCAATAATATGCCCATGGCAGCACTCTTGTGTTTGCAAGGCAAAAGCCCGAGAGGGCAAGCTTTCTGCTGAAACTTTCTGCTGAAACTGCCTTTTAGCGGTTGGTGTTTTAAAAAGAGTGAGAGATATTACGACTTGCAGACCTTACAGTGTGAGGCTCTGTAAACTCCGGATTTTGGAAATGATTGCTTTCTTGTGTCTGACTGGATCACAAGCCTGCGGTTTCAGATTCCTCCAGTCATACCGCCTTCGGCTTCCTCCCTTGTGGCACTTACAAATCGCTGGACAATTTGAGGTTGCTCAAGGTCTGAAGCGGTCCTTTGTTTAGCTGTGAAGGTTTGCGGAGGCTTCTTTTGTCTCCTCGCATATTGTTATGCTGCTCCTCACTTTCCTGAGAGGAGAGGAGAGTGGTTTTGTGCGGTGTGTTTTGTTTCCTTTGGATGAGAGGGCGCCCAGGGATGGAGGCAGGTGCTGGCAATAGGGGTTGATGTTCTGCTGGGCCAGAGCAGAAGACCCACTGCCAATCTGCACAGCCTGCTTGCTGGTCCTCTTCCTCGTTGCCCACCCACCTGCTGTCTCTGAGGGCACAGAAACAGAGTCAGACCATTTGCTCCATCTGGCTCAGGACTGTCAAAACTGACTGGCAGCAGTTCACCAGCGGCTCAGACAAGGAAATGTTTTCCCACCAAGAGATTGAACATCCGCACCTTCCGAAAACAAAGCCACTTTCCTAAATAAAACTACAGGTGTGTAAAAGCAGTTAGCATGCCGTAACAAGCATGTGAGCAGCCTCCCCGTGAGGATAGGAGCAGCAGCGTTGGGGAACCATCACCCCATTGTGATCATGATCAAAATGACACACCCCAATTTGCTGTTAGCCGCAGCAGGAGCCCATGGGAGTTTATTTCCTGATACAAATCACACTTTGTTTGTGTGTATGTGTGTAACCAGGATGGTGGCAGGAAGACAAGGGTTAAACTCCCTGCTCTCTGCCCACCACCATCCGGATTCTGCTTAGCTTCACCCCTGCCCCATGGTGCCTATTTATTTAATTATTCTAAAAAGTGCAGATCAGTTGTTTCCACACATCTACCATGGCCCTGGCCCCTGGGTGAGTAAGTGGTGACAGGATAAGGGAGAAGGAACAGCTGACCGCCATTATCTCACTTTGTGGACAGCTGTGGGGCTGGTTTCAGAGGAAGAAGCCAAGTGCATGGTCAGGGGCGACAGTGGCAAGGAAAGAGAAAGAGTGAGTATGTGTGTGTGTGTCCATGCTGGCTGGGGCTGATGGGAGTTGTAGTCCAAATTATCAGGAGAGCAACAGGCTGGGGAAAGTTGACTTAAACCTACAGCTCTGTTTTCTCCTGCTTCCATTTCCCCTTTGTTGCATTTTAGATGCTATTCTCCTTCATTCAAGACTAACATATTTTGGGGAAGTCGCTAAAGACTGGCCTGCACAGTGTGGAAGGGACACTTTTCACCCCTTCCCAGGATCCCCCTGAGTACCATTGAGAAGATGTCCCCCCCTCCTATGGCAGGCAGCTCCTTTCAATATAATAGGTGGGGCATGAACAATGTCCCCTTGCTGTGCCTTAGGAATAAGGAGAGAACTCTGCTGTACCCCCATATTGCATCCCTGAGCCTTTGAAGGGGCAGGGAACGTGGGCAGTTTACCCTTGTATATTCATATCAGCACTCCTCCTCAGTAAACCTTGCAGAAGAACCTCACGTATCCAGCTGCCTTCATGTCAATGCAGTGTACTAGATTACGCATTTCACCACCCTGGGTTTAACTCACTGGAAGCATGTTCATATTCTTGTTTTAGGAGCTGAACATCTTCTGTATGAAGCTGCTGCATGATGGTTCTCTCAACCCAAGATGGAGAAGAAACAACTGCCTTTGGTCCTGTGAAACCCACAGTATGACATACAGGAAGCACAAAGAGCTCACGATGCCCAATTTTAGACTTGTCTCCATGATGCTCTGCGTGCTGCTAGCCTTCTTTGTGTGGCCGCATCAGGGTGTTCATTCTTTCGGGCTCGCTCACTGTATCCTTTCCCCGAACAGACCGGGCCTTGCTACCTGCAGTGGCCAGGCCATCTCCAACTTGACTTCTGTTACCCTCCAGCTGCCCAACTCCACCCGCTGGCTCAACGCCTCCAACAACAAAGTGACGCACCTGACCTCAACAACCTTTTCCCATCTTCCTCACTTGTTGGAACTTTACCTGGACCACAACAACATATCAGGCATTGAGTATAATGCCTTCCAAAGCTTGGAGGACCTGGAGGTGCTTGATCTGAGCTGGAACCAGCTGGTGTCTGTGGAGTCCTCCATGTTGCCTAACCTCAGGAATCTGCGTGAGCTGTTTTTGGGTCACAACAGTATCGCCACATTGCATCCCAGCTCCCTCATATCCCAGGTGGCTCTCCAGGAACTGCACCTTCCCAACAATAATCTCTCTAGTCTCCAAGAGGTGGCAACAGCTACCCAAGGCTTGGCCAACCTTACCTTCCTTGACTTGGGTTCCAATCAGATCTCTACTCCGTGTATGGGCCCCAGTTGGATTGTCTTTCCTTCCCTGAGGAACCTCAGCCTCAACAGCAATGGGATTTCCAGGCTGGACTTGTCTAACTGCTCCTTCCCTAACTTGCAACAACTCAACCTAACCCATAACAACATGTTGCAAGTGGAGGCTGGATCCTTTCGGGCCACCCCTGTTTTGGTGGAGTTGTCCTTCAACATGAACCCCCTGGATATCTCCCAGCTTATCAATGCAACTCTCCCTAACCTAACCATGTTGCATTTATCCAGTATGAATCCACCATTAAATGAGAGCATGTCAGCAGCTTGCTCCTTCTTCAAAAGCTTACCCTCTTTGACCTCTTTGGACATCCAACATTCTCAAATGAATGACACTCAACTGAGGCAGCTGGGTTCCTGCACTAATCTCACGTGGCTGGATCTGTCCACCACGGGGTACAAGTATCTGAAAAATGGGGCCTTCGAAACATTTCAAGGCCTGGAATTCCTCTCTCTGGAGAAGTGCAAAGTCCTGAGGCTGAGCTCTAGCGCCTGGGGGAAGCAGATGCAGCTACGTACCCTGATCCTAAGGAGAAATTCCATTTCCCAGTTGGAGGATTCTGTCTTCCGTCCTTTGAACCATTTGAGCTATTTAGATCTGTCAAAGAACCACCTGACCAACCTTCAGCAGAGATCCTTTTTTGGCATGGAGGCATTGCGGACCCTCATCCTGCAGGGCTGCCAGATCACAGCTGTCACCCGCAACACCTTCCATTATGCCCGTAAGATGGAATTCTTGGACTTGAGGGATAACAGCATCAAATTAATCAAGCCCCGTGCCTTTTTGCTCAAGCACGTGGGGACTCTCCTGCTGTCAGGAAACAAAATCCTCACTGTCAAAAGGAATGGCTTTTACCAGCTGAACTCCCTGAGATATCTCTACCTAGACCACAACTTGCTTTACAAGCTATCTCGGGGAGTCTTTACACCCCTCAAAAAACTAGAAATCTTGGACATCAGTCACAACCACCTCTTTACTTACAACAAATATGATTACCCGAGTCCTTTTGTTGGTCTCCGCTCCCTTCGCAAGCTGGACCTTAGTTTTCAGAGTCCTAGACTACCCATTTGTCCCCCAGACAAAGTCCTCCAAGGCCTGGGGAACCTACGGTACCTCTCTTTGAAGGGCAACCCCAGTCTCCTGTTCCTTAACATCTCGTTTGTTAACCTGACTAGCCTCAAGTCCTTAGATGTCTCTGAAATCAGTCCATTCAATGACTCTTGGAAACCCTCACTAAATTTCTTCCAAGGCCTGGGTAACTTAAGCCAACTCTGGATAGATGACAGTGCCATCAAGGACTTGCCTGAACAAATATTTTCTGGTTTGACATCACTAGAGCAACTCTCCCTGAGCAAGAATGACCTGAGGAACATCAGCAAAAAAACGCTTGGTGGGCTGTCCTCCTTGAAATATCTGGATGTGTCTGGGAATCCCCTGACATGCTCCTGTGATAATGCCTGGTTTCAAAACTGGTCTGTGTCGGAACCAAATATCCAGGTGTCCATGCTGGGCTCATATCATTGCTTTGGCCCTGGCACGACTGACCGTCTCTTTGCTTATGAAGACTTCTCCTTCTGCTTTGAGACTAGGGGAATATACTTCTTCATTGCCACCACTGTGATCACCCTTTGCTTCCTGTTTACTGTTTTAGTCTATGCCAAATTTGGTTGGACCCTCAGACATGGCTACTACCTGCTGAGGGGCTGGGGCTTCAAGCGCCTGCGCCAAAAGGGACAGGAATACCAGTATGATGCCTACATTTCTTGTTGTAGTCAGGACCATGAATGGGTGGTGAACAATGTTCTGGAAAAGCTGGAAGTGCAAGGAGAACCCAGCTTGCGGCTCTGCTTCGGGCCTAGAGATTTCGCGCCTGGAGAATATTACATAGACAACGTTCAGAATGGAATAAGCCAGAGCCGCAAGACCTTGTGTGTGGTGAGCGACAATTACTTGGAAAGTGAGTGGTGTTCGCTGGAAATCCAACTTGCTTGTTCCAAGATCTACTACCAGAGGGAGGACCCTCTGGTTGTGGTCTTTATGGAGGAAATCCCTAACTACAGGTGAGTGAAGATAGTTCATTAGCCGCAAAGGTGAGACAGGAATATTGGGTGCCAAAGCAGGAGGTCTTATTTCATTCATTCCTTCTGTTTTGAACATTTCTTATCCTTTGTTTAAAATAACCCCGGAGGAGGGTACAATTCCACAAATCATAATAAAACCACAATTTAATATTAACACCCATGTTCAGAAACGCTGGGGAAGGCTACTGCCTTTGCGCCCCTGCTTGTGGGCTTCCCATATGCTGCTGGTGTGGGAATGTTGTAGGTACTAGGAGAGGATATATTGATTTAATAGTATTCTTCTTAACTCACGCTTGTGAGTCAGCAGCAGAGCAACATTCCCCAATATATAGCAGGAAGCTAGTTGGTAGATTCGTTTGAATCTCTTTACTTAAGCAATCCAATCTGGCTTTGTTCAGATTGGATTTTGTTCCTGGTAAGTCCCCATTTTATCCCTCCTAAAAAAATAAAGACACAAGAAGCTTCTTTTAAAAGTAACAAGAATTTTACTCACATTCAGTTCACAGTTGGATTCCTGAAGGCAGGCTTTAGCTTAGAGTTACAGAAGAGGGTTTGAGTTCATCCCATATGGGAATGAGCCCATGTCCTGGTGGCTGAGAGCCAGCAGACAGCAAAATACATCAGTATCAAGAGAGCATGGCATCAAGAGAAAGAAGAAGGGAAGTGGCTGCGTGACCAGCCCCTTTTATGGGGTCTCCCAGGGTCACATGCAGGGGGAGGAAGCTCCAGACCAGGTGTGACAGGAAGTCCTCCTAGCTGTGGAGTAACCCCCCCCCCCACGTGTCCACTCTAGGCAAACAGGAAGTGTACTTGACTGCTTATGTTACATCCCCCAGTTGGTTGGCCACCAAGGGAAGCAGGATGTTTTGCTTAGATTCAGCCTTTGTCTGCTCCAGCGGGACACTTCTTGAGAACCCCGTTGAGTACGTTTGGGTGTGGAGTATGGTCCGTGTGCTAAGGAATGGGAAACCTCAGCCCTGCTTTCCTTCCTTCCTAGGTTGTCTCCCTATCATCGCCTAAGGAAACTGATGAAGCAAGAGAGCTACCTCACATGGCCTGAGGACCCTGAGGCTGAGAATGTGTTCTGGACCAAACTGTACGAGGCCTTGAGCTGTGGAGACCCAGAGCAAAACACTACGCAATTTGGTGTGACTTGTTAGGTGACGGCCTCAAAGCAAAACACTGTGACTAGCCTTCCTGGGATCGGTTAACCTACAACAGTGCTTTTCAACTGTGCGGCCTTTTAGCTAACATAAAAATCCCACACTCCCCACACCCCCTTCAAACCTGGCTCCTCTTATAAGTTTATTTGAATTTCCAAAAATAAATTGAAATGTTGTGACTTTTAATTGTAAATAGCATTTTGCGTTTAATAATAGAAATGAACGTATTTCATACTTTTATAGATGAATAATATTGTTGTTGTTTTTACTTAGCTTGGAATATATTTTTTAGAAATACATGCCCTCCCTTGAGATCTTTATACAAGCTTCTGGGGTGGCGGAGCCCCACTGGCTAAGAAACACTAACCTAGAATGACATGAAGCAGAAGGAAGAACATGTACTGCGATTGCCGCCACCAACAAAGGATGCCATGGCACTTTCCATCTCTGGATGACAGAATGTTTTATAAATGATGCTGCCTGAAATTGGACAGGGACTTGTGGGGCTCACATTAACTATCTGGGGGGAGGGGAGTATAGAAATATTGAATCTAGTAAGCTGATGCCTTACAGTATTGCCTTAAAATTCATTAAAAGAAAAGAATTAAATTGAGTTTTTTAAAAAAATCAGTTGGGGATTAATCAATTTTTTTGGGGGGGGGATATATTCTGAGCATGCGCTCAAGGTTTATTGCTGCTGTGTGATGACTGGGTGTTGAAGAGCTTTAGAAACATTGTTAATATCAATAACTGCGGTTATTAGGATTGTTGTCTAAAAGGCTCGAAATTCTAATGGCAAAAT
Source organism: Podarcis raffonei (assembly GCF_027172205.1). NCBI lineage: Eukaryota > Metazoa > Chordata > Lepidosauria > Squamata > Lacertidae > Podarcis > Podarcis raffonei. Next base: position 37,601,632 of record NC_070614.1, on the reverse strand, counting down.
TATATAATTCCCTCAGATTTGTTTGAAATGTTGTCTGTATCCTGAACGATACGCTTTTATGGGTTGCTAGTTGAAATAGCTCTTCTTGACACCTGCTTCTTGTCTGTATGTAATTATAGATGGTTAGTACAATGACTTCGATCCCAAAAGAGTAACTGGGCTGAATCCATTGCAGACATGTAAATTAATTGCACTTAACCCCACTGAAATCAATGGGAAAAGCAAATCCTATTGATTTCAGTGTGAACTGAGTGCAGCAACCTTAGCCTCGTTAGCACAACCCAATGTACTAAAATGTAAAATGCCTGCTACAATGGATGCAATGTTCCCAGTTATAAATGCTATTAGATTTGGGGGCTGTAAGGGGAAAACCCAATCATGTAAAAGTGTTCTGCCAAGTTCAGTTTCCCATGTCAGATATGTGAAATCAAGACTTGTTAGAACCAACCTGTTGGTTGGAGGGATGGAGGAGATGCTATTCAGATTGCATTCAGGACCAAATCTATCATATGCGCATTTTTCAAAAACAACGTGAGAATCAAAGCACAGTCATCCTCAAAATTGCTTGGGTGGGTGGGGAGGGAATGTGTTTAGGAGAAAGTTGCACGAATTTTCATGAGGATTTAATCCCTGCCCCTGCAAACTGCTGCAGAAGTGTGGAGAACTCAGTTTAAGATTGGGAAAAATGAGAAACAGAAACCCCGAAAGGACAGATGTTTCCATCCCTATCTGAGCTCTGGGCCTCCACTACCTCTGCCCTTGGGCTACGTCTGAAGTTTACCATAATCTCAATAGGATTTTTACTTTTTAAAAAATACAAATCTAACAGAAAGAAAGAAGATACTACTACTACTACTACTACTACTACTACTACTACTAACACCATTGCTAGCTGGCATTAACAATAAGACTATTCCATATTTTAAACATATAAATTAAATATAGGCAGTCCAAATATCCAAAGAGATATCTAAATGAAATTCATGATTATAAGCCCTGAGTTCGAATACATGGGCGGGGGGTGGGGCGGGATACGGTTTGTGCTTTTGGAATATATGTCTAATATTTTTCCCCTAAGAGCACTAGAAGTACTTTCGCTTCTTGGAGGGGTGGGAATAATATTGAGGCTGTTCTGAAATTTCCAGTGCTTAGGGAATTGGGATCAAACGGTTAAAATGATAATTGACCCTGGTGTTTTTAATGTGGTTGTTTCGTCTTAATATTTATGCACTGCACTGAATTGTTTTGCGCTTTTCCTCTGTTCACTCCACCAGGCCCTTGTGTGGAAAGGTAGGATGTATTGATATATCTTTCACAGATATTCCCACCGTCTTGCTATCCACACCCCCCAATGGCCTACTTGACACCCTGGCTCCCCTTATGTCCTCTTATTCTACCTGCGAATAATGGGCCTCGTGTAAGTACTTTTCATTAGATGAGAAACCAGTGAATTAGTTCAAAGCTGAGACTTAGCTTCTGTGTCTCTCACTGGTAACTTAATTCTTCTGAGTGGAGTTTTAGCTTTGCAAGTCTCTTATCTGCTGGGGGGGGGGTAGAGGAGGAGGAGGAGGTAGTGACATGAGGAGGGGCTCTATAAAGGCTTCCAGGCAGAGGCCTTAGCAACAGGGGTGGGAGGAGGATGGGCAAGGGTGAAGGAAAAAGCTCTGCCGTGACACCTTAAGCCCATTAATTTCTCGGTCGCCAGGGGAGACGATGCTTCTCTCCGCATCACCAACGGATTTGGCAAATTGAAAAGGAAGGAGAGGCAGGAAAAGCACAAATCCCGCTTGCCTACAGTGTTGGGATACCTGCTGGCAGCTCGGTTCCTCTGGGTAGTAAAGCGCAGATGCCAGCAAAGGAGAAAAGGCTCTGACGGCTGAGGCAACGCTACCAGATTTCTGGGGAGGGCAAGACCTGATTCGTGTTTGGTGACTTGGCAGGCCCAACTTGACTCCCTCCATTGTACGCTCCGGCTGGAATTAACGTCCACTTTTCCATCAAGACCTTCGGATCGCCTTCCTAACAGAGGCCTCTGAGGTGGCCCCTTGGGATTTTCGTTGGCCTCCTAAAAGAGGGCCTAGATGATCGAGGTTGCATCTAAATCTGTTGTGCGGCAACGTCCATAATATCTAGACCACCGGCCTCTATCTAGGATCACCTCCATCCTCCTTCCTTGGCTGCAAAACCCATTCCGGACTGCTCTCCCTACCCCCATCCCTTTCCCATCCGCCAGAGCCACCACAGCTGTGGAGATGGCCTTGCATTGGGCGTTGCTCTGCCTCATCTTCTCCCCACTGATGCCGGCCACTGAATACGGCTTGCCCAAATTCATCTGCAGCCCTATGCCTCTGGATATGGACAACGGCTGCCAGTCAGCCAGCCAGCAGCGACACGGAGCAGGGGCTAACAGTGCAGGCACTGGGCACTGGGTAGGGACTCTTGAGGAAGCCAAGGAAACCATCCTGCACCTGCGGGAGACCGTGGTGCACCAGAAGGAGACGATCTTGGACCAGCGGGAGACGGTGCGGGAGTTGACAGCCAAGCTGAGCCGCTGCGAAGCCCATTCCCGGAGACATGTTGGGGAGCACCATGGTGGTCACCATGAAGAGAACCACAGCCATGGGCATGGGCATCACGAGGGAGTCCACAGAGGCCACCACGAGGGTGGGCATCGGACCCACCATGAGGATGGTCACAGGGGACATCATGAGAATGCACACCAAGGCCACCGCGAGGATGGGCATCAGGGCCACCATGAAGAAAGTCACAGGGGACACCATGAGGCTGGGCACCGAGATCCCCATGAAGGCATCCATGCCCGGGAGAACGAGTACCACCATTTTGGGCAACGGGAGCACCATGAACTACAGGTGGGGCACAGCAACCATGATGCCTTTCGCAAGGGGGCTGCTGCTGCCAACACCATGGAAGACCCACCCAAGGAGACATCTGGGGTGAACCAGATGGAGAGGATGCTGGAATCCCTCAAGGAGAGACTGGAGCATCTTCAGGTACCAAGTCTTGTGCATCAGCCACCTCTTCTCCAGAAAACTATCCCTTATCTTTCCCAGTTATGCTTTCTTCTCATATTTGTCCATCTGTTCCTTGTCTACCCAAATATTCACCACCCAAGTTTGCCTCCCATCCCTCCCTCCTTTAACGTGATCACAATAAACAACGGCAGGCAATGCTCCTTATCCCTGGTAACCCCCCCCACCTTATTTAACACACAACCCTCTATAAATCCAATGTCCAAAAACATTTCCCATACTGCCAGATACACTTTCTCGCATCAAGCTTTCCTGCCTCCTCTTCACATCTGTGAAGTGCACAAATAGATTCACATGGCTAAGTTGTCTTAGCCATTGGGATGATTTTTGGACATTGAGAAGCAAAATTTAATATTTTGACAGTTTATTTGAAACACATTATTTCGCTCAAAGAATTCTGGGCACTTTAGTTTACCCCTCACAGAGTTACAATTCCCAGTAACCCTTAACAAACAACAGTGCCCAGAATACTTTGAGAGGTGCTTTAAAGCTATAGTGAAGACACGGCCTATGAAGCTACCCCATCACTACCAACAATATCTGAATGGGGAAAACTACAAATTCAGGTCAGTCAGTACTCCCAGGGGACACCTAGCTTGCCTGTAGTACATGTGAAAAGGATCTAGGGGTCTTAGTAGACCACAGGTTTAACATGAGTCAACAGTGTGATGCAGCAGCACAAAAAGCTAATGCTATTCTAGGCTGCATCAACAGAAGTATGGTGTCCAGATCAAGAGAAGTAATAGGACTTCTGCCTTGGTCAGACCCCCCACCTAGAGTACTGTGTCCAGTTCTGGGTGCTACAATTTAAGAAGGATGTTGACAAGCTGGAACATGTGCAGAGGAGGACGGCCAAGATGGTCAATGGTCTGGAAACCAAGACTTATGAGGATGGTTGAGGGAGTTGGGTATCTTTGGCCTGGAAAAGAGGAGATTAAGAGGAGATAGGATAGCCATCTTAAAATATCTAAAGGGCTGCCACACATGGAAGATGGAGCAAGCTTGTTTTGTCCTGCTCTGGAGGGTAGGACTCAAATCAATGGCTTCAGGTTACAAGAAAGAACTTTCTGACAGTAAGAGGTGTTCAACAGTGGAATGGACTCCCTTGGAAGGTGGTGGACTTTCCTTCCTTGGAGGTTTTTAAGCAGAGGTTGAGTGGCCATCTTCATGGATGCTTTAGTTGATACCTTGCACAGAAGGGGGTTGGATTAGATGAAGCTCAAGGTCCCTTCCAACTCTACAATTCTATGATTCTATGAAATATTTTGGATCTCATTTCTTAAGGACGCCGTTGTAGACTGATCAACCTACCTACATGTCTATTCATCCATCTTCTGTAACAGAGGCCTTCATCAGGCAAGATGCTGCACAAAGCAGTGGATAAAGGAGGATATTCTCTGTCTTAAGGCAGTATATCTCCTGCTTAAGCCATATCGATCAGGTCCTGATTCTTTCTACTCTGTAAAATCTCTAGAGCTGGATCATCTGTAGCTTGGTTCTCATCACAGTTTCTATACACCTTTACCCTTTATGTCTGGCAGAAAAATATCTGAATTGACTCCATTGAAAAAAAATTGCGCTGCAAGTCATTTTTGTAGTTAAGAAAATTCACTAGGTGGATTTATATCCCAGTCATCACTTCTTGTTGCAGTCATCAAGTGAAGAGCATGCTTTTCTGGCTTTATCACATATGGTTGGCCACCATTCTTTCAGTTAAGAAGTGATCCACCCGACACCCCATGCTCCTATCCCTTGAGGGAGCCAACATCTGGCACTCCAGATGCAGATCCCATTATCCCTGACCATTGGGCTGTGCTGACTGGGGCTGATGGGAGCTGCTCTAAAACTATAGTATGGTGTAAACCCATTGTCCCTGTCCCAGTCTCTGTTGCAAGACAGAAAAGATTGCCTTCTGCCACCTTTGTATTAAACTCTCTAAAAATAGGCAGAGATTGCAACTGAGTCCCCTTTTAATCTTCTTTTCCCTAGTCTAAACATACACAGTTTCCTTCACCTTTCTTCATACTGACTAACACACTTTCTAAACGTTTGGGTGTCATGTTGCTTTCCTGCCCTCAGGTCCACCTCCCACTTTTTCCTTCCACCCCACTTTCCACAAACACCCTGTATTCCTTGTCTCTCCCATCAACATGTCTATCTCAGCTGCCGATGTATCTCCTTCAGTAAGGAGGATAGTTCACATGGTTTCTTGGAACTCCTTTTCCTAACCGCAGGGATAAATGTAGGTGAAATCTTCATTAGGACTCTGTAATGGTTTGGTGTCAGTGGTCTCTCAGCCCTTTGCCTCCTGAACTTATCACAAATTTGAGAGCCAGTGTGGTGTAGTGGTTAAGAGCGGTGGACTCATAATCTGGTGAACCGGGTTCGCGTCTCCGCTCCTCCACATGCAGCTGCTGGGTGACCTTGGGCCAGTCACACTTCTCTGAAGTCTCCCAGCCCCATTCACCTCACAGAGTGTTTGTTGTGGGGGAGGAAGGGAAAGGAGAATGTTAGCCGCTTTGAGACTCCTTCGGGTAGTGATAAAGCGGGATATCAAATCCAAACAAATGACAACTCACTCACATGTACTCTAAACAAAAACAAAAATTTTTTTTCCTTCCAGTAGCACCTTAAAGACCAACTAAGTTAGTTCTTGGTATGAGCTTTCGTGTGCATGCACACTTCTTCAGATAACAGTACCTGAAGAAGTGTGCATGCACACGAAAGCTCATACCAAGAACTAACTTAGTTGGTCTTTAAGGTGCTACTGGAAGAAAAAAAAATTTTTGTTTTGTTTTGACTATGGCAGACCAACACGGCTACCTTTCTGTCACATGTACTCTGTCTGTCTGTCTATTTCCCTCCCTCCCTATGGCCATATGTAACCAGAGACAGAAATCATCTTGTTTTGCTTTTACAAAAGTGAGGTTGGTGTAACAGAACCAACAGCTTGCACATGATACAGCACAAACAATGATTCCAGTTGAAGTCAGTTTTCTGGTTCCAGCTGAAGTCAATTCATTTCTTTTTACAAGCTCAGTCTATCCACACAGGATAGCACTCAGCTATCTCGGTACCTGCAAATGAGCAGGTCCTTTTAGAGGCATTTTGGTCTCAGCAGGAAAATGGTCTTTATGAGCCTTTATTCCCCCACACCCCAACACACAAACCTTGATTTCCCAAAGTGCATATCACACCAGCCTCCACCCTGAGGCCTACCACACCTCCCAAGAAAGGAATAACATGTCGACCAAGCTCCAAAATCGACAGCTGGGTGAAACCTTTATTGGGGACTTACCACAAGCCTTTAAATTTTCCAGACATTGTACAAAGAGAGAAGAGGCATGGGAAATAGGAACTTTATTTTTTCAGCGTTTTGAAAACTGAGACCTTGAGTGGAATTCAGTGTTGCGTTATGACAAGCATGGCAGCTTGCAAGGTGGAACGACCCCCCCACCCCGTTCCCCCACGCACTGTTCTGGGGGTTCCTTCAATCTCTTTAAAACAATATTATGGGGTGTATAGGAGGAGGAGAGAGGAGAAAGTACCATTGCACAAGTAACATATTGCCTGATTTTGTAGTGTTTCCCCCCCTTATGGATCACCATAAGTTTTTAATGAAGATCAAAGTTTTCCTTTCCCTCCCCATCCTTCCTTCTTCTGACAACAGCCGAAACTACTGCCAGGGTGGCGGCATCACTCATCTAGGCCTTAGGAATTCTTTCTGACCGTCCTTTCCTCTCAAAGGCTATTCCTCACCTCACCTTCATCGCAGGGTTGTTGAGACGAACAATAATAATACGTGATGAAGGTAAAGCCTGTACCGGCCATGTTAAATTAGGCCTCTCTCTCACCTCAGTCCACGTTGCACGTCCCGTACCTTACAATTGCGTCCCCTCATGTGGAGCAACTGCAAGATCTCCCAAAACGGCTGTCGGACGAGGGGTAACAAATAGGCCAGGAAGCTAGGAGAGAGGAAACATGCAAATGGATTTGTGGAACGCAGAGGTGGATCGATGGATTATTAGATGCATAGGAAGGTTGGAAGGAAAGCAGGATAGATGAGACAAAGGAGGATGGGGGAAAAGATGAGATGGAATGAAGGACTGGCAGATGTAACACTCAGCCCCCCACTGCAAAAAGGAACGCAGGAGGTTATTTGGTGAGGCAACAGTTTTAGGGGCACATAAATAATAATGTTTATATGATCTGAGAGAGCATCCTCCTCTTCAGGGACAGGTCAGGAGTCATTTAAGATGGCAGAATGGGTCTTGAGAACACCACAGAATGGCACTTCCATTGAAGACTATGTGCTGCCTATTCTCTTCGTGTCTCCCTCCCCACTTGCCTACCTGACCACCTGACCTGCCTCTCATGCTGTGCTCCACACCTTTCCATGCCGTCTCTCTTCACCTCCATAGCTTTCCCCTCACACACCACCTGTTAATTACCCTTCGGAGGCCATTCCTGTACAGGTCCTGCCCCTTTTTTCTCCTGTGCATATCTGGATTCCCACATTATGGCTCTCATTCTGTCTGGGGTTATATGTGGACACATACACGCCATACATTTAAAGGACATTTGCCTCCACCCACCCAAAGAATCCTGGGAATTGTACTTTACTTATCACAGAACCTACAATTCCCAACACCCTTAACAAAACTACAGTTCCCAGGATTCTTTGGGAGAAGTACTTGGATTTAGGTGTGTTTTAAATGTATGGTCTGTTTGCAGCCTAAGTGGGAAACAGGATTAATTAAGCCTTCAAAAGGGGGTGGTGGTGGGAATTGACTGGTTTGATTTTAGACAATGGACCTTTCAGATAGGAAGCCCTCCATCTTTCCCAACATCAGGGTCTTTTCCAGGGAGTCTTCTCTTCTCATGAGGTGGCCAAAGTATTGGAACCTCAGCTTCAGGATCTATCCTTCCAGTGAGCACTCAGGGCTGATTTCCTTCAGAATGGAGAGGTTTGATCTTGCAGTCCATGGGACTCTTAAGAGTCTCCTCCAGCACCATAATTCAAAAGCATCAATTCTTCGGCGATCAGCCTTCTTTATGGGTCCAGCTCCAGTAAAATCATATGGGGGTAACTTAGATGGCAGGATTCCTTCATTTCCTGGACAGAGAGGTTTAATCAGAAAAATAATACTAATAATGGAAAGTGCTAAATCTGATGAGTTTTTGGCATTTAAGATCTATGTGCTGGCTCAGGCATTTGATAGTGACTAATACCAAGCTTTTGCAGATATTGTTGTATTTCACTGCATTGATTTTAATAGGAAAATGTTTATTTTGCTGTGAACTACCCTGAAAGAAAATTACACAAAGCAGTGTATAAAAATAGTAAAAGCACAGAACAATAATAATACAGTGAACTGCCCTGAGACCTCCGGGTACAGGGCGGTATATAAATTCAATAAATACTACTACTACTACTACTACTACTACTACTAATAATAATAATAATAATAATTCCACCACACATTTTCCTGTACAGCTGAATCTTATATGTGGTAAAAATTCTTCCTAGGACATGGCAGGATAATATAGACTACGGATGGGGAGCCTATGGCCCTCCAGATGTTGTTCCTGGAGGATGTTGTTCCTGTCATTCCTGACCATTGGCCATGCTAGCAGGGGCTGATGGGAGTTGGAGTTCAACATCTATGGGCTATTGGATTCCCATCCCTGAAATAGACAATCAAGCTACTCTAGGGCACACAGCTTACACTGGGTGGGGGAGACAGTTTACCTGTTATTTATCTGGACTCAGTAGGGTACAAGTGGGAGAGTCATACAAGAACCAGGGAGACAGATTGAAGTCCCTACATAGCCACAAAGCCCACTAGGTTACAGGCCAAAGGAACCATGCCTCCCTTGCAACGTCCAACCCATCATGGAAGGAAAGACCGTAACTATCCCACCTTAGTTGCCCAGTAGGGTCAACTGGGTTGGGTGTCTGGGCTTACTTACCCTGGGAACTGAGTGGAAGGTGGGCACCAAGCTTAGCTCAGTGGCTCTGTTTCTGGGGCGTATTGTCTACAGGGAACTAAGGGGGGGGGAAGCAACGTGTCTCCACTCTCTCCCCTGCACCCCGCCAAATTGTGCAGGTTTCGCACAAGCTACAAAATGATTTTCTGTTAGTCTGCTTATTTTTCAACTTCCAGTTCAATGTGATTTGCTCTAGATAGAAATAGAACACAGCTGTACTTTGAGGTGACACTACCAAGTGGCCAAGTGCTACAAATATTATGAACACGATAAGTCGTCTTCTTCTTCTTCTTCTTCTTCTTCTTCTTCTTCTTCTTCTTCTTCTTCATCTTCTTCTAGCTGTAAAGAGTCCATTTCAAAACAGGATGACGTTTTTATTTGGTTAGAACTTTCCTTTATTGTTTTCAAATAAGAAAAATACATCCAAAATCTTTCCCCAGAACTCAAGTAGGACAGGACTGACAGGTTTGGCAACAAAGCAGCAAATAACTGAGAGGTCGCTCTGGGCGTTTTTCATGGGCACTGCCAGCTTTGGCAACCCTGTACAACCTGAGGCTCAGTAGTACTAGAGCACCTGCTTTGCATGGAGATGCCCCCGTGTACACACGATCACCTCTGAAGCACGTCCCATGCACATTATTTTCCCCAAAGAATTCTGGGCATTGAAGTTTACTCCTTAAAGAGTTGCCCGTTCCCAGCAACCCTTAGCAAACTACAGTGCCCAGAATTATTGATGGGGAGGGGGACAGAAATGTGCTTCTAATGTGCTTTCAAAGTAGAGTGTGTACAAAGCCTAAGGCTTCTTTAAGTGGATGACAGCTCTAATTGCTAGTGTTGTTGTGATTATTTAAAAGATCTTTATCCTGACTTTCCAGTGCAACAAACCTCAAAGAGATTTGTCGCTCCCATTGAAACAGTGTAAAACACCCATCAGACATACATTGACAAGGGCTAGCAGGACATGGGACATTTGTTTAGGGAGGTAATTCTATAGGAGAGGTTTTTCCACAGTGGAGGCCCTAACCTCCAAAGGGCAGGGCTATTGGGATGAGGGCCTCAGGTGAACATCCAATTGATGGGCAGCTACAAATGGTAGAAAGTGGTATTTTAGATATCCTGAGCCTAGGCTGCTGGGCCAGAACTGCACTTGCAAATCAGGATAGAAGCCAAAGTCCCTGAGGTATGAAAGCAGCTTCTGTTGTGTTGCTATTTGTTGCTATCAAAGTGTTGGCGCTGACCTTTAAAGCCCTAAACAGCCTCGGTCCAGTATACCTGAAGGAGCGTCTCCACCCCCATCGTTCCGCCCGGACACTGAGGTCCAGTGCTGAGGGCTTCTGGTGGTTCCCTCACCGCGAGAAGCCAAGTTACAGGGAACCAGGTAGACGGCCTTCTCGGTGGCGGCGCCCACCCTGTGGAACGCCCTCCCACCAGATGTCAAAGAGATAAACAACTACCTGACATTTAGAAGACATCTGAAGGCAGCCCTGTTCAGGGAAGTTTTTAATGTGTGACATTTTGATGTATTTTTAATCTTTATTGGAAGCCACCCAGAGTGGCTGGGGAAACCCAGCCAGATGGGTGGGGTATAAATAAATTATTATTATTATTATTATTATTATTATTATTATTATTATTATTATTACTACTACTACTACTATTTGTTTTGTATTTATAAAAAAAACATTTACAGCTCATATTTACAAGACCCATAATCTGGGAAACAGCTATCATAAAACCATGATTAAAAAAACAATAATGACACCCTACAAAAAAACCCCCCACACCCAAATTGCTTGATAACTAATACAAAACATGTAAGAATTTCCTACTGAAATGCATGTCAGAACAACATTGTTTTCAACTGATACTTAAGGCATAGAGAGATCTCTGTCCTCAGGCAGGTAATTTCATAGCCTAAGCCAGTGGTTCTCAAACTTTTTTCTCTGGGACACATTTTCAGAAATTGCTGATTGCCACACTGATTTTTTTAAAAAATTGATAAGAAATGCACTGGAAAACAAAAAGAAACGACTCCTAGCAGTGCTTGATTTATAACATAGAGAACAAAATACTTTCTAATATGATCACGGGGCATCCAGAAATTATAAAACAATGCAAATATTCTGCAAATAACAAAGTATATATTGATACTATACTATACTACACTGAAATGTTTGAACATTTCTTAGATTGTCCTTGAATCTTCCTGCCACGCTCTTTGAGAACCACTGGCCTGAGTCCATTTTCTTCAACTTGAGGGCTCCAGGTGTTCTTGGACTACAACTGACCATTGGCTAAGCTGGCTGGGGATAATGATCTGGGAACCCAAGGTTAAGAAACATTGATCAAGGGGCCACCACTGAGAAGGCCCTTTCCCACGCATCCGTCTATTGGCCAGTTTTTTTGTGGAGTGAAGGGAGGAATGCAAAACAGGATTCCTGTGTTTTCTCTTAAAATGTTCAGTTTTTCCTGTGGAGCTGGAGTGCCCAGAAGCTAAGAAATCCAAGATATTTTGTTTCTCAAAAAGAGCAGAGGCCTTCAAAATATGTTCTGAATAGCACCTTTGTACGTGGTTTTATGATTCTGCTTCGTACGTGATGGCTTTTACAGAAGAAGCCTTGAAACGAGGGACAGGACAGTTCTGCCGCCATCACTGTGGGTGGGAATAGAGATTACTAGAGCATCTGAGGTGTTAACCTGAGTGCAGTGACTAAAAATAATTCTGCTGCCCTTTTCCCTCGCTTTCCCCCTTCTTAATACGTAAGCAAGAATTAGACATCCAGGAACACACCAAACTGGAGGTGGGGGTATAGTATCAAAGTTGGTGGGTCTCCCAGTTCAGGCCTGTAGGCAGGGAAGGGACTGTTGAAATTGGCAGTAGTGGCTCAAGATATTTTGATTCCAGAAAAAGAACCCAAATGTCCCCCTCCCGGCCCCTGCCCTGCTCGAGAAAACACCTGAGAAAGTCTTGCTGCATCAGTCAGACACCACTTCTTGTCCCCCTCCTGGTGTTGCCTGAAGCAGTTTGTCACACTTGCTGTGCGGCAGGCCTGGCTCCGGGTAGCTAGTGCCTCAGATCTGTTGACCTGTACCTGGGAATAAGTTCCATTGAAGTCAATAAGGCTTACTTTTGAGTAGACACATGCACATGTACAGTCAACGAACTGCTTGTTTTATGTAGGCTGCGTCTTAGACAAGGCCTGATGCATTATTATTATTATTATTATTATTATTATTATTATTATTATTATTATGCCACTAGAGTGTATGGTTGCGTATACAACATACATTTAAAGCACAAATGTACACAAGAATCCTGGGAACTGTATTTTACCCCCAACAGAGCTGTAAATCCCAGCACCCTTAACAAACTGCAGTTCCCAGAATCTTTTTTAGGGAAAGAATGTTATTTAAGTGTGCTTTAAAATTTAAAGCTTAAATGTATGGTCTGTATGCAGCCAAAGTCATTTAAAGAACAACGAACAAGCAACACAGGTTCCTTCTCTGCGGCACTTAATCTAAAATTCAACACAACGAAAGTCACAGGAAGGCCATGTGTTTAGTTTGGTTATACGTTCAGCAGGGGATGAGAACTAATAGATTGTGAAGAAGGTTTCACAAAAAAGTAGCTTTCAGGAGAAGAAAGATGAGAGAGGCAACAGAAGTGTCCTGGTAGGAGGTTCTGGGGTTTTGAGGCAGCAAGAGTGAAGTAGCAGAGTTGCAGAATTAATGGTTGACATGTGCGCCTGTCTTGCCTTCACCAGCACAATCGGAACAGCTCTGTCTTCTCCACGTCCCTGCGCGATGCTCTCCAGAAAAAGATAAGCATCTTGGAGCATCAGATCCACGAGAAATCAAACACCTCTGAGCATCACACGGTGGGTGTGCCAACAGCAGCAGGGCTCAGGCACAAGCACGTCTCTCATGGGCACAGTGTTGAGAAAGGTGAGTAGCAGTCACACACCAGGTGTTGCCAGGCTCAGGGTGGGGAGAGGGAGTTTGGTCTTGAGACAATGGGGTGGAGAAGGAAGGAAGGAAGGAATCTTTAAGTATCTGAAGGGTTGTCATAGAATAAATTCGTTTTCTGTTGCTCCAGAGAAAGGGTAGTCAATGTTATTGGAGCACAACTCCCATAATTCCCCCTGACCACTGTCCATGCTGACTGGGAATTGGAATCTAAAAACTGTCAGGAGCTCGTCCTACACTCGAGTAGGATCCTGGCAGAGACACATGCCCGACTGGCATGTTCTCTCCCTCCTGGTCAATTGTTCGGGAGCTTCAGAAGCTTTCTTCAGCCTGAACATCACAGCGAACGATGCCAACAGACATCGGCACACTTAGGGATTTGCAGAGTCTGCGCAGCTTGCATGACAGACCTCAGCTACTCAGCATTTTGGCTAATCTACTTTATTTACATATGAACACACACGGCGCACTGCAACATGGCTCCCTCTCTCTCTAGCATCAGACAGCAAAGAGAAAAAGGACAAAGGACAATAGTCCCACTTCACGGAACACAGTAACACAAACATCCTTTCTGGGGGTGATGGGAGGTGTTGTTCAGCGACATCTGGAGGGCCAAAGGTTCCTGCTCTAAAATTAATTTCTTAGGCAAATAAATTTATCAGTGTGTGGACCATGGAATAAGTGGATGTCATTATTTAGTGGGATGAATCATGATCCAGTCAGAAGAGAGATGGGCGGAAGGATGTGTGGAAGGAATGACAACACAGTGGATTCGTAGATCGGTAGATCCATGGGGAGGCAGAATGAAAGATGTGGGGATGGATGGCTCAGTGACAGAACATTGAAAACATGGCTTGGTAGATAAAAGCAGTCATATGTGGCTCATTGGCAAATGCAACAAAAAGAAACATAGAATTTTTTTTTTTAAATGCCAGCTGACATTGTCAATAATATATTCCATCAATCCTAAATCCTAAATTAAATGTGTGGATCAATATAAGTAGTCCATATGTACAGATAGATACCTAAAATGAGACTGTCAATTATAAGCCATTCTTTCAAATATAGAAATGACAGTAAGATCTTCAAACCACTGAGTAATATCTGCTGAAGGCTTGTCCTTCGAACCTTATAGTATAAGGCTGTGCCCATAGCATACATTTAAGGCACATTCCCTGCAAAGAATCCTGGGATCTGTAGTCTTAGCCTCGCAGAGCTACAATTCTCAGCACTCTTAAGAAACGACAGCTTCTCGGGAGAGGGGGTGTGTGCTTCAAATGTTTGGTGTGTATGTCCATTTCATGGGCTCTCAGAATCTACTTGTCCATCTGCTGTATAGGTGGAAGGAAACTTTAGCAGTCATGTGAAGAGATATGACTGGATAGACCATGATGAATGGAGATGGACAGCTAAACAGACAGACAGCAGAGTGTGATGGATGAATGCTGTTGTTGTCCATTAATATTATGGGAATGGATAAAAAGAGTCTTTGGGGGGCGGATGCTTGATAGATAAACTGGGCAGTTAGCAGCCGATGGATGGACAAACCCAATTCCCCTCCATTTCTCTGTGTTGGCAGCTCAGTCCCACATCTCTGATCCCCTCTGTCCTCCAGGAAACAAGGTGGAGAAGCAGTCTGAGGACTTCCGGGTGGGCTTCCCCCTCCGCACTAACTACATGTACGTCAAGGTGAAGCGTACGCTCCATCACGAGATCTTTGCCTTCTCCATCTGCCTCTGGCTCAAATCCAGTTCCGCACCGGGAATGGGCACCCCTTTCTCCTACTCTGTGCCAGGCCAGGCCAACGAAGTGGTCCTCATCGAGTGGGGAAATAACCCCATGGAACTGCTGATCAATGACAAGGTATGGGAGCAAGGCCAATCTGGTAGCTTCTTGAGCTGGGTCAGATATGTTGCGAGACTCACTGTGAGACTTTTGTGGGTGAGCTAAGAGTTTGGACCCTGGGTGACAACCAGGAGGCAGAGAGGGAGGATGTGTCAGAAGGAAAATGAACTGATATTGATTTACATATATTAGTAAAGGTAAAGGTAAAGGCACCCCTGACGATTAGGTCCAATCGTGGCCGACTCTGGGGTTGTGGCGCTCATCTTGCTTTATTGGCCGAGGGAGCTGGCATACAGCTTCCGGGTCATGTGGCCAGCATGACTAAGCCGCTTCTGGTGAACTAGAGCAGCATACGGAAACGCCGTTTACCTTCCCGCCAGAGTGGTACCTATTTATCTACTTGCACTTTGACGTGCTTTCGAACTGCTAGGATGGCAGGAGCAGGGAGCGAGCAACGGGAGCTCACCCCCGACGCGGGGATTCGAACCGCCAACCTTCTGAACAGCAAGCCCTAGGCTCTGTGGTTTAACCCAAAGCGCCATCCGCGTCCCTTTTCTCACATATATATTTTTCTCTCATATATTAGTAACTTTGTATTAATGTAACATTTTTATAGGTAACGGTGTATTTTTGTAATATTTTGTCGAAGCTTTCTTTTGTTGTTTCAGTTTTCTGTACACCGCTTAGAGATATTTTATAAATATATGAAGTGGTCTAGAAATCAAATAATCAAATACGTTTGAAGAATGGCCACCATGTTCATGTTTTTCTCTGTCTTGTCTGCCTTTTGGGTTACAATAAATAAAAAAACAAAAATAGTTTTTTATGATCACTTGGGCTGGAACAATTCAGTGATGTCCTGCCAAATCTGAAGAGGGCCCAACAATAAATTAAAGAGACAGAAGCCTGCCTTGTTTGCCATTTCAAGCCTTCTGGACTGGGGTTCTGGGATATACAGAACAAAATGAATTCTTCACAAGGTAGACAAGAGGGGACACAGACCGGGGATTAAGAAATCTTGACCAAAGATTTGCTGAAAACAAGAGATGTACAGTAGCTCTAGATACCTTGACGTTTGCATTAGAATATTCTGTGAGCTACATCCTCCCGTACCCAATTCTGGTTTTGGAATAAATTGTGTCAATTGAACAAACCTTGGCCAACAAACATCCATTCATTCACAATTACAGCTACAACTCTAGAGTCCACAGCCACATCGTGTCTTTATTGGAACCAGCCAAAAAGTCCCAGACATGTGGCAATGTTTTGAGTTTCTCCATAGCTCTTCACCAGATGGGATATCACACAAAGAGACAGACAACGAAAAGTTTGAAACAAAAAGTACACAACTAGATGTTGTAGCCACGAAGTTGCCATTTCCAAGATGCAGATTGCAAGCTACACAGCTAGCTTAGTTTTAGATAAAAATCTTCACCCCACCATCCTATATTGCCTGATGAAGTGTTCTGGATAACTCAGAAGTTGCCACATTGCTGTGATTTTTTGGTTGGCCCTAATACAACCTTGATGGGAGAAAGTGAAGAGGAATTAAAGAACCTTTTAATGAGGGTGAAAGAGGAGAGCGCAAAATATGGTCTGAAGCTTAACATAAAAAAAACGAAGATCATGGCCACTGGGCCCATCACCTTCTGGCAAATAGAAGGGGAAGAAATGGAGGCAGTGAGAGATTTTACTTTCTTGGGCTCCATGATCACTGCAGATGGTGACAGCAGTCATGAAATTAAAAGACGCCTGCTCCTTGGGAGAAAGGCGATGGCAAACCTAGACAGCATCTTAAAAAGCAGAGACATCACCTTGCCAACAAAGGTCCATATAGTTAAAGCCATGGTTTTCCCAGTAGTGATGTATGGAAGTGAGAGCTGGACCATAAAGAAGGCTGATCGCCGAAGAATTGATGCTTTTGAATTATGGTGCTGGAGGAGACTCTTGAGAGTCCCATGGACTGCAAGATCAAACCTCTCCATTCTTAAGGAAATCAGCCCTGAGTGCTCACTGGAAGGACAGATCGTGAAGCTGAGGTTCCTATACTTTGGCCACCTCATGAGAAGAGAAGACTCCCTGGAAAAGACCCTGATGCTTGGAAAGATGGAGGGCACAAGGAGAAGGGGACGACAGAGGACGAGGTGGTTGGACAGTGTTCTCAAAGCTACCAGCATGAGTTTGACCAAATTACGGGAGGCAGTGGAAGACAGGAGTGCCTGGCGTGCTCTGGTCCATGGGGTCACAAAGAGTCGGACACGACTAAACGACTAAACAAGAATTAAGAGTATTACCCCATTACGGACTTGGTTTCTTTTTGACGTTTGCCTTTTACGTGTCTTGAAGTTCAGCTTGTCCTTTGGCCACAGCCTTCAGCAAAGACCTCAGAAGGGATATTGAGGCATGCCTCAGGATTCCATTAAAACTGGATCTGCAAAATATATTGTGCTCCATCCTGCCTATCCTCTCCCACTGTATTGATCTCCCTCCCAAAAACATTGGGGGTGAGGCACAGAGAGATATTCCCAAGGCTTTATAGCTGACTGGATATCAGCTATAACCTGCTTCTTCTAGTTCCAAGGCTGTGCAGGTTCAACATAGCTGGTGCCATTCAGATCACGATACACTTATTGCAGCAATACTCTTAGGGCTCAGCATATTTGCTCACCAGCTTTAACCTTTTTTCTCTGCAGGCCGCCACATTACCTCTGGCCATTAATGATGCTAAGTGGCACCACATCTGTGTGACCTGGTCAACCCGGGATGGCATTTGGGAGTCTTACCAGGATGGAGTCCGGAGAGGGAGCGGAGAGAACCTGGCTCCCTGGCATCCGGTGAAGCCTGGGGGTGTTTTTGTACTGGGCCAGGAGCAGGTAAATACCTCTCAATTATTACTTATAGAGAGCCATTTCTGATTCCTCTAAATCTGGGATGGGGAATACGTAGCTCTCTAAGTGTTGCTGAATTACACAGTGCCCCAAAACATGCCTTTTTGGGTTCTGTGCAAGCATGGCTCGGAAAAAAGTGTCTATTCTGGGTTGTGTGATCTCACACGGGTCATGTGATCTCGCGCAGGTCACGTGACTCATGCAGGAGCTCAAGCAGAAAGACGTGTGTCCTGGTTTGGGGTCTTGAGATGTTGGAAGGTGTGTTGTCATCCTTGACAGTTGGCCATGCCTGCTAGGGCTAATGAGAGCCAGAGTCAAATTCATGGAGTAGAAGGCCACAATCCCTGAAGGCTATGTTCTACCTCCACTCTCAGAGGCAGTAAATGCTTCTAAATATTACTTGCTAGAAACCACTGAAGGGGGCACTGCTTCTGCACTCAGGTCCTGTTTCCACAAGCATTTGGTTGGCCAGTGTGAGAACTGGAAGCTGGACTGGATGGGCCCTTGGCCTGGCTCAGCAGGCTCTTCTTATGATCTTATGGAGGGCCACAGATTCTCTTGCCCTGCTGTGTGTTCACTCTCTTTCCCCACTCCTCTTCCTACAGGACACTCTGGGTGGCCGCTTTGACGCCACTCAAGCCTTCATTGGGGAAATCTCAGATTTCAACATGTGGGGCCACATCCTGACACCAGGCGAGGTTTACAAGATGGCTACCTGCACCAGCTACGCCGGTGGCGACATCATCAACTGGGCTGAAGCCTCCATGGAGCTTCACGGAGGAGTAGTCAAGCTACCATTTAATGCCTGCCACTGAGAGGCTATGAAGGAAGAGGGACTTCTGGGTTCTGGAGAGGAGAGGGTGGGGCTGGGCACAAGCACCCCAGGATTTTCTGGAGGGACAAAGATACCTAGTGGTTTTTTGTTCTTTTTTAAAAAAGAGGGTAGGGTTTGGAAAATAATGGGGACCTTTCCATTTGGGACAAGGGTACTCCTGGATCTCTTAGGAGAGGGTGGGGTGTATGTAGCCAAGTTTTGTGCAGGGGGATCTTCGGATCTGGAATCTAGCATGCCTGGATTTTCAACAAGGGTGCCTGATCAAAATTTTACCTTTAAAAAGTAAGCAAACATTTGGAGCATTGATGTCTGTTCTGTCGAGGTAAGGGACTGTTGTCCCGACTGTAAAATGGCGCCATCGTGTTTTGGAAAGGAGCACTTCCTTTATATGTGAAGTAAATGGAAACGACATTCTCATGGTGGAACATAAAGGTAGATGCATGTAAAATAGAGGAGACTGCTTATATAGGTCTTTTGTAAGGCCTTAATAACACAGCATTGGTTCATCGGGAAGATGATTGGAAATAGTCAGATTATCCAATCTCTGGCAAACTGAGTTTCCCAACCATCTCTAAATCTGTTTTTAAATAGTAGCTTTCTTCTGTTGCCTTTGTGAAATATGCTTGGCAGGAATTGGAGGGAAAGTTAGGTACTTTTTTTTGTTTGTCTTGGAGATCTCTAACACTCCCTCCTCAGTTCAGAAGACAAGATCTTGTGTTGTCGTTTTTTACTAAACTAAATAGCCATTTGCGAACTCAGCTTATCTGCTTCCTCTAAACAGGAAGACCTCCGTCCTTCATCCCAAACATACTGACCAATTAAATACACCCTACACATCCTATTAGGAGAGTTAAAGTTCTGTGTGTCAATCTTAGCCCTTCCATGAGTTATCCCAAAACTTGGTGGAGTCCGCTTCTGGAACCATTGTTGATTTTAACATCTCCTTTCCGCTCCTAGGGAACAGCTTCCAGGATCTAGGCCTTCCTATAAGATTTGGGGAGGATCTGTAGGAATATTTTGCTCTCTTTGTCAATATGTATAAAACGTGTGCCTCTACACTGATGCTTCTCTCCTTAGGTGGATTCACATGACCATTTTTCTAAAGGTTTTTAACCCACTTCCACTAGTTTGCGTATCTTAGGCTAATTTGTAAATATTTCAAGATACCTTCACCAATTATCAAGAAAATCAACTGAGGGAAATTATTCCAAATGTGTAATGTAGACATGGGCTGAATGAAACACAAAAGCCATGGGCCAAAGTCTAGAAGCAAGCTGATATGTGAGTTGATGGGATTCGGTCAGATTCTGGAAACACCATAAATCCATAATGCACATCACCATAAAAGCATATTTTGTTGTTGGTGGCAGCTCAGATTTTGATGTGCTGCGACAAAGGGAATGCCTGGTTGCTACATTTGCTCATATATACAAACTCCAGTTCAGTGCTTCACCTTCTCAACCCTCATTACAGTTGACACTCACAACATGCACATTAGAACACAGGATCATGGATGACACAGACCAGGTAGAAAATAAGTGCTTGGTCACATGGAGAATGCCATGAACTACTCTCATACACACATTCGACACAGATTAACTGCAAAAACACAGTATGTGCTGGAGAAAAACAATGGCAAAATGGTTGTACGGATCTGTATTGATTGTCATTTTAGTAAATGTAGGGCAATATATTGGACCCCTCCATTATAAATAGAAAGAGGAATACAACTACATTGTGGATAAGAGTATAAAAGTGAGGTCCAGTTCAAGAGAGCAGGTGTGCCTAGAAGCAAGGATATCCAAACTCTGGAGGAGACTGCCTACACCAGGTGTGGGAAACCTTTGCCTCCCCACCCCAATACTGGTGAACTACAACTCCCATCACCCCTGGCCATTGACCATGCTTGCTGGGGCAGATGGGAGTTGTAGTTCTGTAGAATCAGGAGCGGCAAAGATTCCCCACACCTGATTGGGACGCAAGGGAGAAAGGGCTGAAACAGATGTGATGTTGGAATTAAATCATTTTGAAGCAGCTAGCTCTATCCATTGCAGATCTACAGTAATGGCAGATCAGGAATATCTCACATCACATCTGTTTTGGCTTTCAAGGGAGGGGCCTAGAAGCCAGAAATCCTAGCTTTGTTGGAATCAGTGAAGGATGCAGACCAGAGTTTTAATGTTTGCTCCAAATAAACACCAAATGTCTTCTCTTGTGTATGTGTGTACATATATATATATATAAACTTAGCATAGGTTTTTCTATCACTCTCTCTCTCTCTCTCTTTGTAAATACTGTTTTTTTTCCTGGGCTTTGATAGCGTTCATTTGTGGAATGGGTGTAGCTACATGGAGGTATGATGTTAATTGTCTTGAATTTTCATACTTCAAACTGGATGCAATAAACCTGCCAAAGAAACTGCAACCCTTTCCTACATGCTTTTTGGTCTTTGCTTTTAAGACTCCAAAAGTTTCTTTCATAACACACATTGCATCTAGATAGCACTTGTCCAAGACCCCAGATATTAGCTCATGATCAAACTAGACCTTGACTTTCCTCCACATTTCTTTTAAATACAGTGGTACTTTGGTTCTCAAACTTAATCTGTTCCGGAAGTTCATTCCAAAACCAAGATGTGCTTTCCCATAGATTAATCCATTCCAGACTTTTTAAAAAAATCTCTAAAACAGCAATTTAACATGAATTTTACCATCTAACAAGACCACTGATCCATGAAATGAAAGCAATAAACAATGTACTGCAGTCACACACTCAATCAATCAATCAATCAATCAATCAGTAGCTGAACTGGGTTCCACACAGTCACCAAAACAAAACAAAAAAGCCACAGAAACAAAAACGCAAAATAAATAGCAGAAACAGACCTCAGTGTAACATTCAAAGCGGAAGCGTAACATTCAAAACGGAGCACGTTTGGCTTCTGAAAAAAGTTCACAAACCGGAACACTTACTTCCGGGTTTGCTGTGTTTGGGTTCCAAGTTGTTTGAGTACTAAGGCATTCGAGAACCAAGGTACCACTGTACAAGCAGTTTTAGCAGGGCTGCTAGGCTCAGTTCCACTCAGGGTGGGGGAGATGCTGCGTTTGTACTCCAGGAATTATTTTCCAACCTCAAAATACCCCTCCCCATTACGGTGCTCTTAAAATAGTTCTTAAGAGTGAAGGGAAACCTCTGGTTTTTCTCTTGTTGATGGAAAATCAGGTGGTGTAGGTGGGCAGGGATTGACCAGAAAACCAGCTGGAAATGGTTAAGCAACCCCCCCCCCATTCTGCTGTTCTCAGTTGCAGCCTCTAAGGCTTCTTTTTTACTTTTCAACTTGCTTTTGCTGCCTCCGAGGCTGATTTTCAAGTTTTTTTAAATGACAAAATTATTGGGGGATATGTTATCCCTATTTTGTGGGTATGGAGGCTGCAGTAAGAACTGGACACGGACATACAAGTAAGATTATGACCAAGGGGAGATTTCAGCTCCCACCCAGATTTACAGCTCATCCTTTTAACTACTGAATGTCATTTACGGAGTTTGACAGTTGACTACCTTTCAGGGAGAGAAGAGTGTAAGCAGCTCTAATTGCATTTCAGCTATCAAATACTGAATACCATCCCTAATATACCGTCAGCAAAGATATATTGAACAGAGATACGAAATATTCAGTCAACGTTTGGCAACGCAATGCAGAGAGCTTAGCAGTTTTTGACCCCGTCAGCTGAGCAGATGGGAGATGTTCCAGGAACATGTGTGAATTGCTATGGAGGGAAGAATAAGGGTATTATGAGCAATTGCTAATAATGTTCAGAGAATATCCAGCAGATATCTTGCATCAAAATTCTCAAGGGGAAAACCTGAGAATTTCATTTGGAGAAAAGTGATTTCAGCATTGCTTTGGCTCGTGTCCAGGCAGGTCATTCACTTGTTCTTGATCTCATTAGCAGTGGCTCAGGCCAGATCTGGCCCCTCAGCTGTGGGATGGACATGCAAGGTCAGCAGAGCAGCAAAGTATTAATAGCCTCAGGAAGGATGCATTAGTGACCCCGAGGCCAATACAGAGATCTAGTCTGGCTCCAGGAAGCAGGGCAGGGGGTGGGGAGAAAGGCAGTATCTTGCTTCCGCTTCTCTACAGCAAGCTGGTCTCAGGAGCTGTGGTTGATGCCCACCCTTGATATTATCTGACATTTTCCCTTTTGCTTTCCCAAATCAATACAATGCCTGGACCCAAAAGGCTCAGCTCAAATGCAAAGTGAGCAGTACACATGGTTCTTCTCTGGCTCAGATTTTCAACTGAGCTGGAGAAAGTTCAATCTGATCCAGAGAGGAATCCGTGTCCCCACTCATGGGCTACACCCTTGAACCATATTGCACAGAGCTGGTGCTCTGTGAAAGTCCCCCATCCTTTTGCCTGATGCGTTGCTATGCAGAGGGCCAACATCTGGCTGAAAGTACGGTAAACCCTGGAATGGCTGTTTCTCAGAGGCTGCTTCACAGCAGGGAGGTAGGAGAGATTTTCCTCCTTTCTCCCAGTTTGTTGCTACTGGAGTACTTCGAAGCACCAGTCTTCATAAGAGAGGATGGAGGGAAGAGATCAGTGGATGGGTGTGGTGAAGAGGACTGGGTTGATACATAGGAGACTTACTCCAAATTTGGATTTGGAAAGAAGATGAACTACAGTGATACCTCGGGTTAAGTACTTAATTCATTCCGGAGGTCCGTTCTTAACCTGAAACTGTTCTTAACCTGAAGCACCACTTTAGCTAATGGGGCCTCCTGCTGCTGCCACGCCGCCGGAGCACGATTTCTGTTCTCATCCTGAAGCAAAGTTCTTAACCCGAAGCACTATTTCTGGGTTAGCAGAGTCTGTAACCTGAAGCGTATGTAACCCAAGGTACCACTGTATTCCCCATTTTTTTTGGAATGGGGAAGAGAGTGGAGCTCACTCATCACTACGCCAGAGAGGGGGTGAGGCTGGGCCCCCAAAACCAGCTTACTTTCTCAGATCCCAAAGGAAGAGCTTGTTCTCTCAACCTTTGATTCAAGGGTGGTAAACCATGATGTTGCTGGACTTCCAACCCCCATCATCTCCAGACCATTGGCAATGCTGGCAGAGGCTGA
Organism: Podarcis raffonei; assembly: GCF_027172205.1. Classification (NCBI taxonomy): domain Eukaryota; kingdom Metazoa; phylum Chordata; class Lepidosauria; order Squamata; family Lacertidae; genus Podarcis; species Podarcis raffonei. The sequence continues at coordinate 37,577,930 of NC_070614.1, read as the reverse complement.
CGAGAGGTGAAACCCAATGATATCCTGTGGGGCCACAGGTCCCTCAGTCCAGCCCACATTTAGCTGCACTCACTGTTCCCCAGATTGGGAAAAATGATTCAGTTCCCCCCCCCCCAACTGTGTGCAATTGCTCCATCTTGGCTCTTTCAGGTTCAGTTAATACTAACAATAAAGACTCCTGCAACACATAGGCAAGTCTGCAGTGTTTACATATCATCCAACGATGCATACATTAAAATTTAAATAATAATTAACAGGTTTTTTTCTTTTTTAAAAAAGAGACATTGTCATCATAAAAGGAAATGGATTTAAAAACAAGAAAAAATGCCCACTTTTCTTTCTTTCTTGTTCTGGAACAGGTGGGGGCTGCTATATTGCCCCCACTCCAGCAACACAGGTATACAAATCCACAATGAGAAGTTTGCCATGGGAGGGGTGGTAAGAGTAAAATTTTACCATTGATATTGCTGTAGAACTAGTCCTCATCTTTCAATTGCACCAATTCTGGGCGTTGCCAGAGCTACCATCTTCTTGTAAAAGTCAAAAAATGAGATGATTTGGAGGCGGGATGAAGGTGGGGAAGAGAGAGAAGCTGCCTGCACGTGATGCTGGAGAGAAAACTAGCCACAAATGGCCAGAGAGAGAGAAACTGGGACTCAGAGCCCACTATCAGTGACATTAAATGCACCTTTATAATTAATATGCACTCTTTAAAAAATGCAAACAGCCATGGTGATCGTGGTGAATAATTATTAAGATCGCAGTAGGGCAGGAGGAGGAATTGAATATTTTCCTTTTCTTGCTGCAGTCATGCTCATTAAAATGTGCAATGGGAGCTGCCATCCGAATGGAAACAGCAGCTTGGGAGGCACAATTTTTTGCCAGGTGATGTGTCAAACTCCCCCTCCCTGCCTGCTGCAATCCTGATAATTATCAGCACCCCACTCCAGAGTAGCTGATGTTTGCATTTAGAAAAATGTGCCTGTTCAATGCAGGCACATTTAAAGTCAGGAGTTTTTCTCAGAACTAAAAGGGGACTATGGCAAGGCAGTGAGATCTAACAGGAAAAGGGCTGTAAACTTGGAATTTCCTAGAATTGGGTTCTAGTAGTATAGAATACAGGCTTCTAGGATTTCGGGGAAGAGTGGGTGACTGATGACAGCTGCTAGGATCAAAATTTCCAGGCGCTTTGGGAGCAATGAAATAATTTAATTGCGCAAGGGGAATGGCCTGTTCAGCAGAATAATTGTAAATATATGCTTCCCATAAATTTGGAAAAGTTGAATTGAGACAATAAAGACGGCTGGTTTGCCATCTTTAATATCAAGTGACCCGATTCAGACAGTCAATGACACATAATTTCTATAAGTTCTAATTAAACTTGGCCCTTACCAGGTCAGTTACACCCAAACGGAATAGCTCTCCCTCTCACACACCCATATTAACTGAAAATTAATACCAAACCGTTTTCTTTTCCTTGTCCTGCCTCGAATCCTTTTGCCTTTCTTCCATACGGAAAGAGTGGATCTCACTGTGACTGAGACCAAACTACATCCCTTTTAAACCCAGGATGCCTCAAACTAGATTTACCTATGTTTCAAGGATTTAAAATGGCCGCTGTCCTAAAAAAATGCACTTCATCCCTGGCTTGCGGGTAATGGGAAGTTTAAAATGCTCACAGCAGAAAAAGACAAGGCCACACTCCTGTTGCAGTCAAAGACCTTTGCAAGCTTACAAGCACTTTGCAGCAAATCTCACCAGGTCTTCGCAAAGGAGTTTATAAACTTTTGTTGAAAAGCGCTTCACGTGGCTCTAGCAATCACACCTCAGGACCGTAATAAGTCCTGCAGGACCCCAGCTGCCATACCCAAGGGTTTGCCTGAGGCAAGTTAAGTGGTGGAAGACGAGATTTCTAGTTAGAGAGTTGTGGGACGTGGAGGTACAATGTCCCACCCAATAATTTAGAGCTTTATCTGGTTAGAAGCTAGATCTTCAGCACATTCAAAAGGTCACTCTCTTTTACTCCGGGTTAATTTATATGGAAACATCACATCCTGGCCTCTGACCTCATCAACTACTTATTTGGGTTTGACTTCCTGCGGCAGGTATTGGGGAAGGTGGGGAATATCGAACATTGAACCATCCTGATTTTTTCAGCCACGAGAGGTCAAAGTGTGTTCAGGGAATGCTCATCTGTTTTGCGTTATGGAAGAGCCTTTTGGTTTTAGACAGGAGTCCTAACCTTGAAGTAAACTGTTTAGGGAGGGATGGGATTGGGGAGAGAAAGAGAAGGAGAAGAGGGTGTTGCTTCAAATTTCAGTTCATTCCAGGCAGAACTTTGGCATCAACCACTTCCACCGTGTCGTCTCAGCAGAGAGATCGCTGGTCTGAAGTCAAAGTTCCCTATCAGATTCCTCTTTCAAAGGTATGGAGACATTTGGGACAGGGAAGCCCCAGATTTCTTGATGGTAGTCTTTGAGCATCAAAGTCTTTGAACAGAGAAGGACTTTGGAGCGGGGAAAAGCAGAACTGATTTCGCAGACAATGGTCTAGTTGCCTCTGCAAAGGTTTGTGAGTAGCAGCTCAGTTTCTTGGAAATGGCAGTGACGGCAGTAAAGAGGGACTGAAGGTTTCTTCCGACCCTGTCCCCTGGCTGTGAAGAGTCAAGAGCTGTCAAGTCACACAAATGTGCTGGCTATTCCTGCTGTAGAGGAACTGGGTAGTGTTTGAAATTGTGTCAGTGTGCGCATTGGTCTGCCTGGCTCTCTGCTTCCCCCTTGTGGCTGTCAGTTATGTTCACTTCCTTTCGCAAATGCCAACTTAACGGGGTGTAGCAGTACAGCCCTTGGTACTTACTAGAGGCTCAGAGCCGGAATATGGGGAGACACAGTGTAGCTGGTTTGGCAACAGACTCTAAGGGGTGGCCTACACCTTCAGGGAAATGGGTGTGGAACAGCTCTCCCGGGGCTGTACCAGCACTAGAATGCAGGTGGGGGAAATCAGGGGACCGAATATTCCCCTGCAGTAAATACAAAAACAAAAATAGCTCCCCCTACAGAGAAAACTAGCGTATCAGAGAGACACACTAGCTTACTCTGGCACATGCTCTGCTTAGGTGTGCAGGGTGCTGTTTGTATGCAGTTGGCCAGGGGAAACGTGCAATTTCCTGCCTGCATTTTGAAGTGGTACAGTCCTGAGAGAGCTTTCCCATCTCATTATTCTGAGCATGTAGACTGGCTCTAAATTGGGGAAGCATAAACAGGTATAGTCTGAAGGTCCAATCAGGTGGGAAACCTTCCCTTAATGTAGTCCCAGCGTGTCGCCCTCTAAGTCCAGGTGGGGTCAAGCTGCAGAGGGGGCTTCAAAGGCATCTGCCTGAGTCTGCTGGGGGGCATAAGACAAGAAACCGCTCAGAGAGGGAGAAGCTGCCCCCCCAAAACAGGAAGGCCCACTTCAGACTCTTGCAGAGTCCCTGGCGCAGACAAAGTTCATGCCCCCATAGGCAAATCCCAAAAGGCCAAGTGGAAGCTCTGGAGACGTGAACTAGGGGAAGGCGGGCAGAGGGCGTCGGGTGTGCTGGCATGCCATCAGGCTGGCAGAGTTGCGTGGTGGTCCAACGATCCAAAGGACAAGGGGGCAGGGGATTGGCTGGTTGGTTTCATGGAGCTCAAGGCAGGTGGGTTTGTCGGCAGGTCCTAGAGGGGATGCAGGAAGGTAGAGCGCAGGGAGGGAGGAGGAGGGGCAGGAGGACCCCCGCTTCATGCCTGCTCCTGCTTCTGCTTCACCGAGATCCGTTTCTTGCGGGCGGCCAGCATCTCGTAAAACGGATCCACGCTCACAGCAGCCCTGGGAGGGGCAAAGGGAGGAATGGGGACAGGTCAGCCACCAATCAGGGAGTTGCCAGGTCATGAGGGATGTGTGTGCCTGGGGGGAAAGCCTCTGGCATTGCATGGCACTCTGCTCTCTCCCAGCTGGTGTGGCACAGCACACCGGGTTTTGGATGGGTCAAGGAGTTCTGGGATTGGTGGAGTCTGGTTCGTCAGAAAGAACCAAGCACTGTCCCAACCTTGGTCTGCTGCCAGCAACCTGTCTCTCTCCTTGCTTGCATTCCATGCAGCCCATAAGGAACAAAATCAGGTAACATATGGATCTTTGACAAGGTAAGCATGATAAACACTTAAGAGGGGGGTGGGGTGGGGGAGACACAGACTGCCTGAAGTGTAGGAGATGGGATGAAGAGGAAATCAGAACACAGCCCGGACATATGGGGGAAGCAGGGAGAAGCAGGAAACTGCGCACCTGCTCCTGATGGTAGGAACGGTCCCTGCCACAGCTAGGATGCAAGACTTCTGGTCTATTCCCTTCTTGGGAGAGGACTGTGATTCAACAGAGGGAGAGCCAGGATTCCTAGGCTAGGCCTGACGAACCTTTGACTCTCTAGATGTTGCTGAAATTGCAACTCCATCAATGCTGGCCACTGGCCCTACTTGCTGTGGCTGATGGGAACAGTAGTTCAGCAACTTCTGGAGGGCCAGAGAGTCACTGTATCTGCTCCAGGTCAGAGGTCTGCAGCTAGTAATGTGAGACTGACTTAAGCAAATGTTTCTACACTACTCTTATTACGTAACTTAAAAGGAGTAGAAAGCTGGGGCGGGGGAAGGGAAAAAAAGAGAGAGGGTGAAATTATGTTTGTTGTGGTCAGAGCAAAAGAGAAACATTTTGAGAAATCTTTAGTGTAATGAGAAAGGGAGCCTGGGGAGTTGGGGGTTTTCCAAGTAAGGGTTAGAATGGGTGACTCACTATCTGTGTTGCTTTTTCCAAAACAGCAAATGCATCACACCTAAGCTCCGCAGCCACATCACGCTCTGACCACAGCTGTTACACCACCCACCCTCTTAAGAAAGGAGGTGTCACGGCTACACTCTTAACACAACTCTTCTCAAACTGACAAATCTACTTAATTCTCATCCGATCAACCCCAAGTTTTCCTGCAATGCTGCTGCAGGTCAGATTTCTGAGGGAGATGCTTTAATTTCATTTTCATCTGAGAAAAAAATAGTTTAACCATCATTTAAAAGCTTTGTCTGATTCTCGATCTCAATGGCTGGGGGGAAATGAGCAAAGGAAATTTAAATGAATGTGCCAGCCTTGGGAGAAGCTCTCGGTTCATAGCCCCAGGGTCTTCCCGAAATGTACCAGTTCTAACTTGCTCAGCTGCGATGGCCTTCTGCCTCTGCTTTGCATGCAGAAGGTGTCGGGTTCAATTCCTGGCAACTCCAGACAGGGCTGGGAGAGACTCCCTGCCTGAAACCCTGGAGAGCCGCTGCCAGTCAGTGCAGGCAGTACAGAGCTAGATAGACCCATGGTCTGGTTCAGGATAGGGCAGCTTGCCTCCACTCGCTGGGAATGCAAGATCTGCAGCAGCTTTGCCTCCCCTGAGCATCATATCCCAGGCTTTCTTAGGGAAAAGGCATCTCGTAAACCAGCATGTCCACAATGCCAGATGTGCCCTGAAAAGGCTGGAAAGTCAAAAAATGGACAAGGAAGACATATATTCAAATGCCTTGGGACCCATGTTGCAGCCTGATCTAAGGTGGGTTGCAGCAGCATATAAATACCAGGGAGGTTCGCCTGGCACTTCATTATATATCTTTAGGCACCCGGCAAAAACGTTCCTCTTCAACCAGGCCTTTGGCTGATTGATATTTATAGTCTTTTAAACACGCTTATTTGGGGGGGGTATTGTTGGGTTGTTTTTGTTTCAACTATCTATTTGTACTTTTACCTTATATTTTTACTTTGTGAACCGCCCTGAGATCTTATGAAGGGCGAGAGATGAGTCTAATAAATAAAGGAATAAAAACAAATAGTAAAAAAAGAAAAAATGGGGGAAAAATGGCCCCCCATTGTATTTTTAAATTAAAGCAGCTCCCCAAAAGGCTGAATTAAAAGATCAAGGTATATTTCAGGTTGAGGTTAAGGATGGGCCTGGGGAGCCTAAAGAGAGATGCCCTAGGATAAGTGAGGTCTAGAAATCTGAAGGAGGTGTGTCAAATTCTCTGGGAAGTGAGTGTGGTATCTAAGGCTTTAAGAAGGGCTGCAGAACCTATGGCCCCCTCCAGGTATTTCTGGATGATCAGCTCTCATCAGCCCCAGTCAGCACATCCAATGACCAGGAGTGATGGTAGTTGCATGTCCATCAACCTCTAGAGGAGCACAGGTTCTCCATTCCTCGGCTAGAGATGGAGGAAGAAAATGCTGTTGATGGGGGTAGGATTCCCAGGACCACCCCACCCCCCGAATGGAATGGTGCCCTATCCTCACTTGATGGATTTGATCCATTCATCCTTCTCCTCCTGCGTTGGCGCCGAAATGCGATAGACCATGTGGTTCCCCTCAACCACGCGCCCGTCTGCCTCCGTCTTGCAGGCTTTGATAAGCTGGCCCTTGTTGTTGGGAATGTAGAGCTCAAAGCAATTCTAATAACAAAGAAAAGGGAGGAGAGAGACAGAGAGAAATTCCTGAGAATGGCAGGTGTCTCTGAGCAGCCTCACCCCCTGCGCCTCTCCAGTGGTTCAGAAAGAGGGCTGGGCAGGACACAGGAGGAAGAAGGCAGGTGGGGAGGCTGGCCGCACGGGATCTCGCAACCAGCAAGTGGGCAGGAAAACATCATGGGATTAACGTTTTGTGTTTTCAAAAATTGCTGCTGTTACTATTAAGAGCTCCTCACCATTTTCTGTGACAGCAGAAGGGCGGAATGGAAGTTCCTCCCCCACCAAACAAAGGAAAAGTTAAAGCAGCAATTTGGTAACATCGTTAAATTAATGAGAGTGTTAAAAAATAATAATGAAAACCACATAGGATTCTTAAATAACTGGAACTTGAGTGATACACACACACACACACACACACACACACACACACGGAATGAATAACAATTGCAATGCTGCAACCCAGTAGTTATGCTGATTTTCATGGGGCATCCAATCAAAGAACCACAGCCAAGATGCAAAAACAGCATACGGCAGTGCTAACTCACTGGTTTCCGAGGGTCTTCCACTTCCCGAATGCTCAGGTTCTCCAGAGGGATAATTCCTCTTGGTTCCTTGTCCTGTCAGCGGATTAAAGAGAGAGAGATGGAGCTGAAATGGAAGGTGTCTGAAACCTGAGCTGGGAAGGGAATGGAGGAGGAGGACAAGGGCCTGATCCAAGAAGACTTGGGGGAAGGGTGCAGCTCAGACCTCAGGGCTCCTCCAGCTTCAGCCCTCTGCCACTGCTGCAAACAAGCAGGGCTGGCACCTTCTTCAACACTGTAGCACTTGGTCTTGGCATGCCAGATGGAACTCCCATTCTTTTATTTGTGGCCAAGCTTTTTTTGTGGGGGACGTGAACGGTGGTGTGTTTGTTGCTGGTTCTGCTGACCCAGACAGGGCTGAACTTGCAGGACTATTCCCCGTGTCCTGCCCTCTCTGCCCCAAGCAAAGAACTCTGGAGGAGCTGCTATGCTCCGGGTTTGGGAATGGCCAAAAGTTCAGCCGCAGAGCATTTATCTGCTTTGCAGGCAGAAGGCCTCAGGTTCATTCCCTGGTTATCTCCAGGGCAGGGCTGGGAATGTCCCCCATTTGAGACCCCGGAGAGCCCCTGCCAGTCACTGTAGACAACAGTGAACTAGGTGGACCACAAGGTCCGATTCAGTATAAGGCAGCTTCCTCCAGTGCCCTCGGTCGCTGTTCCTCCCGACCCTGGCCGTTTGGCACTCTTGGGTGGCAGATACCGCCCTGGGCTGGGGCTCTTGGGTGCCGGGTTAAGGGTGGGAGCATGGGATGGGAGCAGGCGGGGAGAGAAACCATACTAACTGTTGTGTATTCAAAGTAATAGAGGCAGTTGTCAGTCAAGATGAACCAGCGTCTCTTCCACGTCTTCACTCGCCCTCCTGAAAGCAAAAGAGGAGGGAGGGGGGAGGGATTTGTGCTCGCATTGATGCAGTTTCTTTCCGCCACTTAACCCTTTCCCACCCATGGAGCCTCGGGGGCGGCGGGAAGCCATGCTTACGGACAGAGCCGACGCAACGAAAAAGATTCAGCAGAAGTGTGAAAAGAAAAGGAAACAAAATAAACAAACAAACAAAAAGCTGACGAGGGGAGGCAAACAACAAAGGGGAATCTGAAAATGGCACCCCAGGGCGGGAAGAAGAAAACTGGCAGCAAACACTCAAAGTAACCACAAAGCACAACTGCAAGTGTGGGAGGACGTTCCTGTAGAATAGGAGTCTGTGGGATATATTCTCTCTTTCGTTCTTGTGTGGGTTTTGCTTTGCAAGCACTGGGTATCCCAGCAGGCTACTTTTGAGACAAATGTGACCAGCGGAGGGCTTGTGCCTCGTTCAGCATCCTCTAAGGCAGCCTCCCAGCAAGTTATGTCCTGCTGTTCTGCAACTGGGGGGGGGGGGCAGGACTAGCCCTGTGGTGACCCCTCCCACCCCATTCAAAAAGAAAACAGAGCTGTAATTTGAAAAAGGCATTTCTGCCTCTAGGCAAGGTTCTTCCGAAGGGGAAGGAGAGGACTTGCCAGCTTAGGATGCTTCCAGTGCATTTTCAACCTCTATGGGAGGCAGATTTTGCTGATGAACTGGGTTTTCCTGAATAAACACCACTTCACATATTCAGTAAAAGGACTCCCGATGAGATGGACCTCCAGGGAACCGCCACCAGTTTCAGCATGCAAGGCAAGCGGTTGCTACAGGCTTGAAGGCCAACTACTTCTACAAAGCTCAGACTTATCCCCAAATTCTTACTCCCAGATGCTTCCACAAAGCCAACAGACACTCCTGGCTTCAGGCAAGGTGAATACGCCTGCATGTCTGCACGTCTAGTTGGAGGTGTCTCATATATGCCACTGGGCAAATGTTTCAGCCCTTGGGGGACGCTGATTTTGGAAAAAATGCAGTTCATCCTCTTTTAAGCTCCCCATTTCAACCCAAAACAAACACACACTTCCCTTCATTCTGCTCCTCCCACCTTGCCCATTAAGATAGTAGTCCTCTGTCTTTCAGATTCAGGACCCCCTGTTAACATGGGACCCACTCTCCGTTCTTTTCTTCTTTTTCTTTATAATAAACACCTCCCACTTTCCTGCTTCTCTCTAGGGTGACCAGATGCAAGAGTGGGGAGGGCTCCTCTGCTTTTAACAGTTACGAAGAGGGTATTTCAGCTAGGGATGTGAAGGCCTGGACAAATTGCCATTCCATTTCCCCACCCCTATTTGTTTCTGAAAAACTGTGTGTGTGTGTGTGTGTGTGTGTGTGTGTGTGTGTAATTTCTCAATTTCCCTTGCTTTCTCCCACGCCTTCACGGGTTAGGCTATGGGTTGCAGATATTCCTTCCCTCTTAGGGACTCTCAGAAGAGTGCTATTGGAGCCCATCTGACCCTGCATCCTGCTTTTCCACCATGGCCATTCAAATGCCTCTGGGGAGCCCTTGAGCAGGGCTTGAAAGCCACAGCCCTCTCCTGCTCTTGCTGTGGGTGTTTTGCTTCTGTGCCTGCAGGTTGCACTCAGTCATCTTCTGCAACAAGTAAGTACATAACAACAGTTCTGCTGGTATCAGGCCAGGAGGTTGGGCTAGCGGGGCCTTTGGGATAGCCCAGCATTCTGTTTCCACAGGTAGGACACGAGCACAATAGTACTTGACAATTAGAGCTGCCCTTTTCCAGCACCATAATATACTTTCTGAGGTGCAGCGACTTGAATTCCACCCAGCCTTCCAAGGGCAGCCGAAGCACAGATTTATATGAAGCCTTTATGATATTGGCAGCTTTATTTCCAATTTATTACCTAAGATCCTCAGCTAACGGTGTTTCTCAAACTTAAGTCCCTGGCTGCTGTTGGACTACAACTTCCATCATCCCTAGCTAGCAGGACCAGTAGCCAGGGATGATGGGCGCTGTAGTCCATCAACAGCCGGGGACCCAAGTTTGAGAAACACCGTATTAAAAGGTATGGTATACCTGTCCTCCATTGCATCTGGTCACCCTCTCTCTTATTTTTCTCTCTGTCAGGATGCTACTACTGAAACCTGCTATAGGTCATGGTGTGACCCATTTGTGGGTCCTCCTGATCAACCGGCTGAAGATGAATGCATGATAATAATGATGACAATAATAATAATAATAATAATAATAATAATAATAATAATAATAATATATTATTTATACCCCACCCATCTGGCTGGGCTTCCCCAGCCACTCTGGGCGGCTTCCAAAAAAATATTAAAATAGTAATACATCAAACATTAAAAGCTTCCCTAAACAGGGCTGCCTTCAGATGTCTTCTAAAAGTCTGGTAGTTGTTGTTCTCTTTGACATCTGGTGGGAGGGTGTTCCACAGGGAGGGCGCCAATACTGAGAAGGCCCTCTGCCTGGTTCCCTGTAACTTGGCTTCTCACAGTGAGGGAACCGCCAGAAGGCCCTCGGAGCTGGATCTCAGTGTCCGGGCAGAATGATGGGGGTGAAGATGCTCCTTCAAATATACTGAAGATGTGTTCCCCTTTCCAATCAACAAAGGAACCCAAGTTCCATATTTAGTCTTCCACTCCTAGCCCACTGAATCTGTCCCTGAGCGCCCAGCACAATTCATTTCCAACCCCGCCCCCCCGCCTCCCCTCCAAAGAGCACCAGGCAAACCAGCTCTTGGCGGCAAAGCAAACATGCCCCCCTCTTCTCACCTACCTCCTGGGTTGGGGGGCAGAATTCAGACAGTGGAACAAATGTAGTCCGCGCCGTGGGACGGTGGAGGAGAGAGGGGGGTCAGGGCAGCAGTGGTGGGGAAAGAGGGGAGAAAGAGAGGTGGGGACCGGGGAGTCAGGATAGAGAGAATGGGGGTGAGAAAGAGAGAGAGAGAGCAAGAGAGAGAGAGGAAGAGAAGGAGAGAGAAAGAGAGAAAGGAGAACAAGTTACATCAACATAAGGTAGAAGTACATGGTCAAATCAAAAATCCTCCGACACAGACACAGGCATTTGGGGGCATCAGGAGTGGGGTGGGAGGGGCAGGGACAGGGAGGAAGGGTTTAAAATCTTATTGGGGTGGATGTAAGGTGGTGGGCGTCACTTGGCTAAATAACGTAGACCCCTAAACTCTGGCACGTCACAAGAAACCCTACTGCTAAAAGTGTAGATGAGGTTGGCATTAGCGATTGTAGGAATGGTTTTCCAAAACATCAGCCTCCACAGGGAGCTGTGGAAAAGCTGTGGTGGATCTCGACATCTTAACCAGGCCAGGGATCGAGGTTCTAAGTCCACTTCCTCCTCCTTTTTTAAAAAAAAGGTGTTTACATTATGGTCCCCACTTTTGTGTGGGGAGCGAGGGGGTTCCAAAAAATAACACTGCTTTCCTCAGATGCCTCCATCTTGAAGCCATGCTGATTCGGCGTCCTAACACTTCTCCTCTTTGCTCTTGATTGGCCGGCCTCCAAGCCAAGGGCAGCCAATGGGCAACTGTATTGTACTGGGGACACCGCCCCCTCCATCAAGGGCAGAAAGGAGGATGTGGTGGTAATGAAACTTGGCTTCCATGTTGCCCTCTACTCTGAACAGGAGGTGGCTGAGGTGGAAGGTCTGCCTTCACTGAAGCTGCTCTAAGTTTAGAAGAGTAGGGTCAAGCACGGCCACCCTCACGCCAATCCCCCTGTGGAGGACAGCGGATGGAGGTCTTGAATAAGGGCTCCCACAAGTCAGGACCCGATAACTCACCTCCTATGCCTTGCCACCGCAAAGCTGCCACATTGTGCAGCCTATTCTGGACACTTAAATCATCTCAAGGACCAATTGCAGCCTCACTGGGCCGTATAAGGCCCTGGCCTTGGAGTCTTCCATCTGAGTTACTTGTTTCTGGTGTGAGGATACGGCATAAGTTCCTTTCCCCCCCCCTTAGATAAAGAACCCCGTTTCTGACCCATCTGGCCACCGTCTGCTGCTCTGAAACAAAATCCTTGCCCATTTGTGGCTGCGCATTACAGGGCTGCTTGGACAGCGACACCCATGTTCTACAATTCAAGGTCTGCAATGGCATCAGCGTTTTGGGAGCACCTCACCCACAGACAGCTCAGTACTTGGGAAGCTGCTCGAGGCAACAGATCCAGCAAACAGTGTGTTTTCGGACTATAGAGATGTGATTGTTTTCTGGCAGAAGTTATTCCGGTGGGAATTTCACTAGTAACCCCTATCTCGATTCTGGGAACTTATTATGATTAAGGAGCAGATGAACGTCAGACACTGAATATGGGACCAGATTTTGGCTTCAACGTTCTATAAATCCCATAGTGGTGGTGGGTTTTTAGTTTGTTTAAGAAGGCCACTTTCAAGCGCTTCAGGTTGGCTTGAAAACTTATCCGCAGCCACTGGCGAAATATTAAGACGCCAGAAAGGAGCTTTAAGAGACATTTCAGTAGCTGACTTCTCCCTACTTTTAGAGGGATTCCGAAATCCCAGCAGACCCCTCTCATCATCCTTCAGAGGAGATCCACCTCAATGAGGAGCTGGGGAGGAGGAAGGGAAGAGGAGGGAGGATCCCGGTTTCCGCCTGATCCTTGCAATCCGATGAGCAGTGGGTCCAAACGGGTTGTTATGTATTTGCTGGTGGGTGGGGGAAGGGCTATTGGGGTGGATTTCAGGAGGATCCCTTTGATCTGATGAAGAGAGAGGTCATGCTTTAAATGACACAACAGGCGGGTGGGGGGGAAGAGAGGAGAGCGCAGAGACGTGCAAAGATCGCGGGGGGAGCGGGGAGCGGTGGTGGTAGGGGGAGGGCAAGGGGAAGGGCAGCGGGGAACGGAAGGGGGGAGGAAAGAGACCACAGTATTTAAAGGGAAGTGTGGGGGTGGGGGCCACCTCTCACCCAGCTTGAGGAGCCAGCCCTCGCGGTCAGGGTTAAAGAACGTGTGGGTCAGGTCGTTCCCATCGTCCTCGGGGATCTTGAAGGGCTCGTTGCGGATGCTGTCGTACAGATTCTGGGGGGATGGGGAGGAAGGGGAGGAGTTACAGGCAGGATACAGCCCTTCCCAAGGCAGAGAGAAAAGGAGTGTGTGCTCGTGTGTGTGTGTTTTCAGTACAGCACTGAGACCACCAAAGATACAGCAGAGAAGACAAAACACCAGATAGAAAAAGTGCTCAGGACGAAGGGCATTTTTTTGAAATCAAGGAGGTCAAAGCTTCTCACGAGCCAGCAGAGGATTCCTGAGCGGTGAAGACGACTATGACGGCCTCCCCCGCTCCCAGAAAAACACCCAAAGAACGAAGCAGCAGGCCCACTGAAACCCCCCTCCAGGCCTCCCCTTCCCCTCCGGCAGGCCTCTCACCCGCAGCAGCTCCTCAGGCAGGTCCCCTCCGTCGTTGATGCCGCGGTTCATGGTGATGAACCTCTCGACGGTGGGCTTGTCGCGGACGTTGGGATTGTGGAGGCTGGTGTTGAGCATGATCACTGCGAAGGAGAGGACGTAGCAGGTATCTGCGGCAGGGAGGGGAAGGAACAGAGGAAAAGAACTCAGTACCTGCCTCGGCACGTCCATCTTCTGCAGCTAATTCTGCTTTATGGGGGGGGGGGGCTAGCTGCCAGGCTGCCTTGCTCCCCCGCCAAGGCCCTGCTGATTTAGGTTGAAGCGGCAAAATATATAGATAAATAAATCAGCGCAGACAACTATTTCTACTGATTTTTAATTGTATGTTTGTGGCTTCCTTCATTTCTTGTATACCGCATTTCATCAATCTGAGCAAAATAGAAGATGATAAAATACAATACGAAATAAATGAAGCAATAAGAATAAGAATTAAAAACTGTGCGGCGTCTAGAACATCTCGTTACAATTGCTACCACAGGCAGAAAAATATTTTAAGTAGTCTGCCAAGACTCTCTGACTTTGCAGTAATAAAAGCTTTAATTCTATGAAATATTTGTGAGTGGTGTCAATTAAAGCTGATTGCTCTGCAGCTCTAACAGTTTTCTGACTGATTTCTGTGCTGATCCTACAAAATACAGAGGAGGCAGTGCAATTGCGGATGGTTCAACTTCCGCCCTCAGCCAGAGTTTCCTTTGCTTGGATTTGTTTGCCTTTGGTTTGGTTTGTTTCCCAGCTTTTGCAAAGGGAGGAGCATAGCAGCAGCAGGCAGGTAGGTGAAGGAGGCTCGTTTCTCTCTTGTCTTATTAAACCAAGATAGGATTGCCTGAATGTGATCGACAGAACTGGATTTATTTTCCATCCCGGAGAACACAGGAGCCCCACAAGTCCCAGCACCAGATAAGAGTCGCATTCCCTTTTCCGGAAAACCCAGTACCTGTGGACTGAAAGACTCCCGGGTTGCACAGGCAATACCGCTGGGCAAAGGCCTCCATCATACGGTCAATTTTCTGGGCTTCTCCTGGCAGTCGGAAACTCCACAGGAATTGCCTAGATGGGGTTTAGAGGGAAGACGATGAACAGACAAAAGAATGATTTCAAGGTTGTGGGTTTGAGCCCCACGTTGGGCAAAAGAGATTCCTGCATTGCAGGAGGTCAGACTAGACAACCCTTGTGGTCCCTTCCAACTCTACAATTTTATGCTTCTATGCCTACTCTGTAAATACTGTGCCTATCCTTATTCTCTGTATGTAGTATTTTGTAATCCTGGCCATGCAAGTCAATGCAAATATAACAGAACGGACCTCCAGGACAGTGTTGTAACTGACGACTTTCTAGCCCCTTTCTAGCTCTATTACTCTGATTTGTGTGTGTGTGGAGGGAAACATTGTTGAAAAGAAATGCCTGAAAACCTCCTTATGGTGCCTTTCATTTGCTGCTTTCCTGTGGTGAAGCAGCATTCCAGGAAAGGTGCCCGATATAGTCGCATTTACACAAGAACTACGCACATGCAGCTGACAGAATTCCGTGTACTGGGTACAAAAACGCTGTGCTTAAGGAGAACAGAAGGGACATGTGACTGGACTGGAGGTTTCTCTCTCACAGATAAGGCTGCACGCCCAGCATGCATTTAAAGCACACGTCTTCCCTCAAGGAATGCTGGGAACTGTAGTTTGTTAAGGGTGCCTGGAATCGTAGCTCTGTGTGGGGTAAGCTGCAGTCCCCAAGAATTCTTGAGGGAAGTCATGTGCTTTAAAGGTATGGTGTGTACAAAGCCTGAGAATACAAGGACCATAGCTGTCAATGTTTCCCTTTTTTTTAAGGGGAATTTCCTTATTCTGAATAGGATTCCTCGCAAGAAAAGGGAAAAGTTGACAGCTATGACAAGGACGCATGCATGCCTTCTTTGCTTGTGGCATGTGGTGCGTCTGTGGGAAGGCAACCGTTACACTTCAGGACTGGGATGTATTTTTGAGGCAGAGGAAAAGAGCCAAGAGTGCCCATCACTGGCTAAGGAAAATGCCACTTTGCTGGTGCCATTCCCGCCTCCCCCCCACCCAGCACAGGAAGGGAGAAGGTGAGAACCTGCAGCTAAAAGGCTGAGAGACCTATTCCAGCAGGCCAGGGCTCTCTATTCTAGAGGAGGGCTGAGGATTCCCAGACTCACCTGAGTGCCTGCACAAGGTTGAGGTCAGTAAATTCATGCAAATCGACAAAGGCGTGGAGTACTGCGATATTAAACTCCTCCCTGAATAAAAGGTGGAGAGAGCTACAGTTAAGACCTCCCCTTTGAACCCCCTCACTCAGCAAGGCCCACACCCTTGTTTCTCTCCTGCTGACTACACTCCCTCTGCTAGGCAAAGCTACTTCTCACCCCATCCCTATGATCCTTTCCCAGGTCCTGGAGACTCCAAAGCTCCACCACCATGGTGGGTTATAAACGGTCACTTCTTTGAGGCTATTCCTCCCACATTCCCAGACCCTTCTCACCGCTCGCCCAGGTAGTCGCCAATGGCCGTCTTGTTGAGCCCTTCCCCTTTGTAGAGGAAGCGGGCAATGTCCTCGGGGGTGGAGCGCAGCAGTTCATTTTCCACCAGGAACTGGATTCCCTGCAAAAAAACAAAACAGAGAAGCTGAGAACCGTGGGACCCAGAGCTCAAGCACGCCCCCAACCTAACAAAACATTTAAGTCATAGAGATACTTCCCAGAGAGTACTTGGGAGGACTGGCTCCCTAACCCACTATATTGCAATTCTGAGGCAATTGCAGAAAACTCAGGATTCACGATTCTCCTGTCCCGCAAAAAGAAAAGAAGTTTCCGCTACCTTTTCACAGGGGTGGGAACAGCTGGCCTTCCAGATGCTGTTGGACTCCAACTCCCACCAGTCCCTGCAAGCATGGCCAATGGCCAGGGATGATGGGAGCTGTAGTTCAGCAACATACAAAGGGCCACATGTTTCCTATGCCACAAACCCCAGAACAGAAGCAGACAACCTGCACCCCTTGGCCTAATTTCAAAAGCAGTCAGTTCTGACCTTTGTCAAGTGTCCATTTCCTGTCAATCCGCTGAGGAGGGAGGAACGGCCAGGAGAGGGGGAAAGAAAGAGAGGCGGTGGCAGAAAGATAGTGGAGATAGTGGCAGAAGGGATTCCATCCCACTTGTGACTCTAGCCCTGCCCTCACTTATCATGCAGTTCCTGAGGGATTAGCTCCCCCACCTGCCAATCACATGCCTTTTATGACTCGTCATTTCCTGAGGCGACTCTATGCAACTGTAATGCCTGATCAATGTCAGAATCCAACTGCTGCATGAGAACAATAACTATCACCACAGCCGGGGGCAGGGACAGAGGGAAACTGTGTTCCGCCTGTTCCAGGTGGATGGCTGAAGGTGCTACATATATTTGGTACCAGAAGCAGTCACTGCATGCACACACCCACACCCCAGCCACCTACTTTTTTGGGATCCATGTTGAATTTCTTGCGGCCCATCCCCATCTTCCGGTTTCTCTGAAGCGTTTTACTGTACAAGACAAGGAAGCGTACCCATCAGACCTTTGGCCCTTGAAAGAACAAAGGGGCTGAGGACCTCTAGAAGCAAATGGAAACTCTGGGGAAATGTACATGCTACTTCCCACCTGCGCTCCAAAATTGGTACTGACAGTCTCAGGAGGACTGTGTCACATGCTTACCCCTAAGCGTCCAACCTGGCTCTAACGATGGATTATCAGAGGTGACACTCTTTACCATGACAGGCACACTAGCAGACACTGAACATTCTCTCGAAAAATGAAATAAGGTGGTAAGAACAGCCTTGTGCCATAGCCAACCAAAGATCCATTATGGCCAGTGCCTGGTTTCCAACAGGCAGTTCACAAGCCCTTGTAAAAGTAGCGAAGTTCACAAGCACTTGTAAACGGCAAAATGGAACCAGAGAACTCATTTGCTTACCCTCTGTTACTCATTAAGCAGGGAAGGGAAGTTCTAACTTGAGGCTGGCATTGACATGGGAGAAATCAGGATGTGTTCACAGCATGAGGTTCTATGGGACGCTCTACAAGGAGCTACATTTTCCCCATCATGTACCTTGCATAGAAAGGGTACTGTAGCCCAAGGTTTTCTGGGATATTTCTCAGATAGTTTAACATGGTCTCTAGCAGCTGTTGGAAAAGAAGAGGGGAAACCTCCTACACAAACAAGTATTTATTGAAGCTAGTGTTTTGAATGAGTAGGAACCCCTTTTCAATATAATATAAACATCCATTTATGTTTGTGGAGCTCAGTAAATGTATTTCTGCACACCTGGAGGCTTCTCCACTCCTGGTTTCAATTAGGGCTGCAACCTAATCAAAGTCATTTTAATCCATTAATCACCTGAGTTTGGGCTGATTAATTGACTAAGCTTTTAATCACATTTGCATATGGGGGGAAACAATTATTTCTGAGGCAAAGATGTACGTGTGAGCGGAAGAAAGCTTTCTTTTAAGATGGTTGCTTGCCATCTGCAGTTTTTTAAAACCTCTTGTATTCACACACACTTAAATATATGCTGCCTGATTCCTAAGGGACATCATTTTGGTCAGTTGACAGTTTGTTTTCCCCAACATGGAGTAATCTAACTGATTAATGGATTAAATGTTGCAAGAAAATCCCAGGCAATCAAAGAATGGCAGGCAAGGAAGTATTGGGATTAGCACATTCTGAGCTTGAATGCAGATGCTGCAGGAATGAGGTTAGTTGCTGCCAGAAAGGCTTGTCCTGGCACAATGATATAAACAATATTCTGGAAGCGGCCACACTCTGTACTGCAGCCCTCCAGATGTTATTGCACTCCAACTCCCATCAGCTTCAGTCAGTGTTGCCAATGGTCAGGATTGATGCAAGCTGTAGTCCTGCAGGAGCTGGAGTGCTGCAGGTTCCCCACGCATATTGTTAAGGAATCTCTGACCAGTGGCCAAGGCAGGGCCATGTCCAAGTACACAGGAGACTGCTTCATACAGCCAGACCATTGATCCCTCTTGCTCAGTACTGTCTACACTGACTGGCAGCAGCTCTCCAGGGCTTCAGGCAGCGAGTCTTTCCCAGCCCTATCTGGAGACACTGGGGCAAGGGACCTTTAGCACACCAAAGTGAGATGCTCTACCAGCAAGCTGCCCCCTGTAAAAGAAGGGAATCCCTCACCTTCCCTCATTGGCTTCCAGCCCCTCCACCTCATTCATCGCTTCGCTGAGCTCATCTCGCAGCCGCTGGATTTCCACCAGGAGCTCCTGCTTCCGCCGTCGGATGTTGTCCAACTCTAGCCTCTCCTCTGGTGTCAGGTCTGGAGGCACTGGGAGAGAACATGGGAAGGAGTGTAATATTCTAGCCATTTTGATCACCCACCCTGCTGGTAGCAATGGAAGCTGCAGCCTGGAGGTGGGCACCAAGTCAGAGAATACAATGGGCACAGAGTCAGCTTGGAAGACCAGTGTTATAAATCAAGCAGGGAGACTATGCTAGTCGAGAAAGGTTTCCCACTGCTCTCTCCAACTTGCAGAGGGCAATGAGGTGCAGAGTCAGTGTATTCCCCCCCCCACCACTATCCCTCATTGTGGGAGGGATCAGAATGCCTGGATAGGGTCAGAGGCAGATTAAGTATGGTAAAGAAATAGAAAAAGCATAGAAAGGGGGGTTCCATGTGGCAGGTTAGGGGTAACTAATACTTTAGATGGTTCCTGGGATTGGCCAAGAAGGAAGAACTGCCCCTGAAGCAGAGTGAATGGGAAAAGCTGGAGCAGGTGGGATTTCCATTTCTATGTCTACTGTACAATCCTATCCTACAGAAACCCCTTTGACATATAAGCAGCACATAAATAAATCTTACTCGGAAGTGCCAGTGAGTTCACTGGTAAGTTAACTTCCAGACAGGACTGCAGCCTTCCAGATAGGATTCTCAGTCCAAAGGATGGCTTTTCCCCATTTGAACCTGCCCAGACCCTTCTTTGCATGCCACTTCCAGGGGAGGTCTAGAGGATGGTGACAATAAAATGGGCCTTTTCTGCAGCAGCCCCCCATTTATGAAAAGCTCTCCCCAGGGAGACCTGCCTGGAGCCAACCTTGTTATTGTTTCAGCACCAGGCAAATGTGTTGTTTCAGCACCAGGCAGCGGACAGCACCAATGATATATTTTACTGTTACATCTTTTTAAAATAAAGTTGATACAATTTTATCATTGTATTTTTTAACTTTGGCTGTAAAATTCTTTGGGATTACTTCAGTAGGAAGAGATGTATTGATTTAATAATCCTAAGCCTCCAAGAGTATTCTCTGGATCGGACAAAGCTTGTACACTGGAGAACACACATTCAATTAACTTATTACCACCCCCATCACATTAATAATGATCCCCATTCAATGAGGACTGAGGAGCGAAGTGTGATCTGAGTTAGTGGCTGCAAACATCTGGATGTGGAGGGTGATGGTGCTTCCAGTTTTATAATGTGGTGTAGCAATCAAGAGACAGACTTGTGAATCTCCCTCAGCCTCCAGTCTTCAATATGAGGATAGATAGTTGCACACAAGATAGTTGCAAGGCCTGTTTCTGCCTGTAGGTCTAAAGTACTGTATCAAACCACAAAAGGGGCTGGCCAGTGCATGATTCACCCCTCTGAGCCTGTCTCCTTCCTAATCAGCCTCTAGGGGTAATCAGGGAAAGAAGTTAGTAACTCTTCCCGGTCTCGGAGTTGGGTGTGACTGGATCATCCAAACACTCCCAATACCCAGATGTGGCAAAATTACCTGTCCTCAGATGAGACAGAATGGTGTTGCGGTTAACGCACCACACTAGGTCTAAGAGATCTAGGTCACTCCCTGGGTGACTTTGGGCCACTTACTATCTCTCAGCCTAACCTACCTACAAAGGTGAGAATAGGTGCATGTGAAAGAGAACTAGGTAGGCTGCCTCAAGCCCCTTGATGGGAAGATAAGATATTAAATAAATAAATAAGCTTTGCATGAGCTGCTTCCTCCAAGATGGCTTCCTTTGAAACATTTACTTATTTATCTTGTTTATATTGGCTGCCCAATAACATAGTTCTCTGGGTATCTCACAAATATAAAAATGAAACTATCATAAAAAACAGCTGCAGCGTAAACCTTTCCAGCAGAGAAAGACCTAAAAGCAAAGCTGCCGCATGACACACCGTGAAAGCAGTGGGATAAAGCAAGACCACAAGTTTAAAAAGCCTGGGAGGATAAAAAGTCCCTCATCTAGTTCTGAAGAAACCATAAGGAAGGTGTCAGGCGGGCTTCTCTGTAGAGGCTACCCCACAACCATCACCAGGGAGACGGGCTCTCCTGAGTAGCCTCACTTAACTTGGGTCACAGTCACCCCGCACATGTAAAGCAAAGTGATGCTACTTTAAACAGCCATGGCTTTCCACAAACAACCTTGGGAAGTGTAGTTTGTTAAGGGTTGCTGAGAGTTGTCCAGAGATCTCCATATTCCCCTCGCTGAGTGACAATGACCAGAGTTCCCTGTCAAGAGGGAATGAGTTGCTGGTAACTGTTGCTTTGTGAGGGGGTTATGGGAGATTTCCTAACAACTCCCATCACATCAGCAAACTACACTTCCCAAGATTCCTTGCAGGAGGCCATGATTGTTTAAAGTGGCATCATAGCGCTCGAAATGTGTGGTGGGGATGTGGCCTTGGTGAGGACCTTCAGAGCAAGGGAGCTACACTTGGCACAGCAGCTCTTGCAGAATAGGGGTGTGTATGCCACAGATAGCCTTTTGAGATCGGGTTGTTCTTATTCTTAAATACAGTAAAACTAAGCTTTCCCCACTTTTTTCCTCTGTGTTTGCAAACTGTGCTTCGAATTTTAAATTAAAATCATTTTAATTAAAAGGATATGTTCCTTATCTCTCAGGAGCTGCTGGGGGTGAGGGAAGAAATGCACTGCAGGGGAACCTGAGGTGACACAAGTTCTGAAGCACTTACATAAACTCCTGAGCGCAATTAATCAGCGGCACTAATAATTAATTAATTTTGCTCACATTGAGCTGTCATCCAACACTGGGCTCACAAAGCAACTTCAAAAAAATAAAATAAAATGCAGAATCAATCTATTGTTCTTGGTAAGAATGATGCTTGACCTTCCTGTGCACTGCAAATAAAAGGCAGCCCCTCCAAGAGATAAGATTGTCTCTGACTCATTTTCCAAATATTCCTCCACCCCCGCAGAATGTTTAGCCCCGGGACACAGACACCCCTCCTCCCCAAGAGAGAAATGGTACAGACCATTATTTAAATTACTGTAACTTTATTTTTTAGTCTTCCCTCCTCCGCCAACCGAAATGGCTCTGCCGGTTAACGCCACCCCCCCACTCAGCCAAGTGGTACGACTCACACGCCCCCTCCTTTCATTGTAATAGGTACTCCCAGCTGCTCACAGCAATGGTACATCCCAATCCCCCCACCACTAGAATGGTACAGCCCTAAAAAAACACACCTTCGCCCTGACAATCGAATGGTGTACATCGGGTATGGCTCACGTCACCAGATCCATACAATTTTCATGTCTCCCCCTTAAATAAAATGAGATGGCCCAGTCGCACATCTCCCCCTATCACTGGTATGGTTCAGCCCAGCCCCACCCCTCTTTGTAAGGGATCGGCCCCGCCCCCTAGTCTTCTCGCTCATAATGGCTCGGCCCGCCTACCCGCTTTTCCCATTGTAGTTACTGGACGGGTCTCACAATGCTCCCTTCCGCCTGCCTCGCCCTTCTTTAAGCTTCCCCGTGGCCGGGTCTCAGGGGTCCCTACCATAGATGCCGTCCTCCATGGTGGCCAGAGTGCCCCTAAAGGGGAGAAATGAGAGCTCCTCACTTTCTCCGTGTCTCCTTTCTTCGGGGCTCCCAACGGCTGCGCCTTCCTCCCGCAGCAGCCTGGTCCTGCACTGAAAGGAACGTTCCGCCCCGTGCGAAGGGCGTAGCCAATAGGAAAAGAGAGACCCCGCGGAACGCCACTTGAGAACTCGGAGAGGGAGCCAATAGACATGGCGTGCTTTTTCTCAGAATTGGGATGTACGTCCATTTCAACCAATAGGCACCTCCCTGATGATATTGACAGGGGAGCTATTCAATGAAATCTGGGACTTCTCCTAACAGCCCGCCTGATATCCTTCTGTGGATATGCAGTCGACGCTATAGACTTTCAGCTGTCCCACCCTATACGCTTACCTAGAAAGGAGAGTGATAACTCACGATGGCTGAGAGGGCGCTTCCTGGTTCCTTTCCACGCTGTTTCCATCCGTGGGAAACCACGAAGAACGCGAACCTTTTCGTGGACCGTTGATTATGCAGCCAAACAAAAGGCAGCGCCAGAGAGAGGAGTCCGTCATGCCCTTTATATCTCAGGCCTTATTTCACGCGATAAAGATAACGCGTGTGTAGCTTTTAAACGTTTTGAAACACAAAATCCACACTTGGCAGCGGCGCAAGTGCAGCCCATTCCCACATCGCTGGTTGGTTTGATTATGTTTAGGTGGCCGCGCGGGGAGCAGTTTACGACAGCCCTGCAATGTAGCCTATTGTTCATATTATAAGTTATTGGCATAGCTGTCAACTTTCAGATTTGAAAATAAGGGATCAGCAGCCTCGAAAATAAGGGATCAGCAGCCTCACCTGTCCCGGGGACAGTCTACGGGATATCTAACAATACGGGATAGCAGCGGGAAACGGCGCTGGAATAAGGGAATTTCTCGCAAAAAAAAAAGAAGGGAAAGTTGACAGCTATGGTTATAGGCCGGGGTGGTTTGGATTTGCAGCCCCAAATTCCCCATGCTAAACACTTGGTCGTCGAATTCCCCCTTAAGCCTTCCTGCCAAAATCCAGTTCTCGGTTGCATAACTGCAACGACGCCCCACTGGCTTCCATGAAGCGGTGCTGCGGCTTTGTGTAAAATCCCTACCCACACCCACCCTGCCAACGATCAGGGTTAAAAAAGAAGAAGAACACGACCCCCCCCCCCCGTAGGAGGAGGACACGCCTAGTCTCAAGTATGCGAGTATCCTCGATTTCTCCGTTTGTTTCCTCTTGGCAACTCTCGCTTCTGCCCGAGGGTAGGAAGAATATTATTCCAGTTTTAAACCCGGAAATCCGATATCCGTTTGAGTGTCTATACGGCACAAGTCTATGCACTCCAAAAGATACCTTTGGTGTCCCGCCCTCGTTGCTTTATTGTCAGTCATGACGAGTGATGTGCAAAGAAGCCAATAAGAGAGTGATAGAAGGCTCTGCCTGAGGCATGGCCAACGGAGCGGACTAGAAAGGGAACATGCTGTTGCTAAGAGGGGCCTAGGCGGTTGCCATAGACCCCAGCAGCCTCACCTAGTAATTCAGTTGGGTAAAGCAGGCCTCTTTATGAATATTAAAAATACAAAAAGTCGTGCTGTACCTTAAAGACTAAGACACATATTTAGGCATGAGCTTTTGTGGACCACACAACCCACTGCATCAGAGGCACGAAGTCAGTATCCTCAGTTGCTGGTGATGTGGGAAAACTCCTCTTGAGGCCCATTGTACAGCCAAGTCCCTTTTACTCACCAGCAATGACAAGTGACACCTGAAAATTCACCAAGAAGCATTGTTTTATTTCTTACATGTGTAGAAAAGGTTACAGCAAACAATCAAGAAAACTATCAGAGGCTAGAACCTCAGTCTTCATTCACACACAGTTTATATAGCAATACAGACCAGTGCAAAGCACCCATTGGTATGGTGTAACAGCTCACCCTAACTGCAAATACAGATGTTTCCACACTAGAACTATCTAGGCATTTTCCTGTTTATACATCTAAATGTCAAGCCCTTGCGCATGTCTATATCTTTCATTTACACACTTCTCTGTTCTTTCTTGGTTCCTCTTAAAACTTGCATGATGGCAACAAAAAAATAAAAATAAAAATGGTGTTTGCCTGGTTCAAGATGACATTAATCTGGCTTTAGGTTACAACATGTTAACTGTATATTAAAGTGTCACTGATTTAATAGGTGCCACTCCCCATAAGATTTACAGTTAAAGCCAAATTTTCCATCACCTCTTACAAGAAAATTACTCTTTGTAGATAGAATCTTATAATATCTGATAAAGCTGGGCACTGAGGGAGAAATTTGTTTGCATATATTTGTGGAAGCAACGTTCTCTCCGAAATAATAATTTGGAAAATGATTTCACCACTAGCACCATAATTACCATCTCATAACTCTAATGGTTTTTCATTTTTGTATGAGGGCATACACTCCCCCAACTAAGTATCCCTGTTTACCGTGGACAAATGTATTTCTGATATGATCTCTCCCAGATTTGTGAATACCTTCAAAAATATTGTTAGCATTGTAGGCAAGTGTGCTAGAGTATGTCTTTCTTCATATTCCAGCTCCCTTCTTCCTTGCTCTCAAAACTTAATGGGGGTGGTGGTGGAGAGTGAGAGATATATATATATACAGCGTGATTCTAAATTAGCACACTTACATTACTAATATATGAATGTGTAAAAATATACACACAGTTGTCACCCCTATTTTCATACCATGGATCTCTGAGTTCTGCCTCAACACTCCTATTATTCCACATAGGAACATAGGAAGCTGCCTTTTACTGAGTCAGATCATTGGTCCACCTAGCTAAGCATGATCTAAACTGATTGACTGAGACACTCCAGAGTTTCAAACAGAAGACATTCCTAATCCTACTTGGAGATGCTGAGGATTAAAGCTGGGACTTTCTGCATGCAAGCAGGTGCCCTACCACTGAGCAAGGACCCTTCCCCTCGTTGAACACTTTGCTCTGCCAAGTGCATAGATTTGTTCTCCAATAGTCCTGATCTACCCTGTTTGAAAATAATAAATGAAATCTCATGCAGGTTCAGAAGTAAATTCCCTTAAGTTCAGTAGGACTTACTCCTAAATTAGTGAGCATAGGAGTGCAGCCTTATGTAGTGTTTGCTGCTTTGGTTAAACATGTTGTTGTTGTTTAGTCGTTTAGTCGTGTCCGACTCTTTGTGACCCCATGGACCAGAGCACACCAGGCACTCCTGTCTTCCACTGCCTCCCGCAATTTGGTCAAACTCATGCTGGTAGCTTTGAGAACACTGTCCAACCACCTCGTCCTCTGTCGTCCCCTTCTCCTTGTGCCCTCCATCTTTCCAAGCATCAGGGTCTTTTCCAGGGAGTCTTCTCTTCTCATGAGGTGGCCAAAGTATTGGAGCCTCAGCTTCACGATCTGTCCTTCCAGTGAGCACTCAGGGCTGATTTCCTTAAGAATGGAGAGGTTTGATCTTCTTGCAGTCCATGGGACTCTCAAGAGTCTCCTCCAGCACCATAATTCAAAAGCATCAGTTCTTCGGCGATCAGCCTTCTTTATGGTCCAGCTCTCACTGCCATACATCACTACTAGGAAAACCATAGCTTTAACTATGGTTCAAAATGTGATTTCCCTGTGTGGGAAATGACACTCTCTGTACCCAATATGGTGCCTTATTGCCCATGCACATGCAGAAACCTGAAGAATGGGCAGATCTAGCAACTCCAATTAACAATGTTTTAACAAGGCATCCTCAAAGGGCAAAAGTAGGAACAATGCAGGGACCATGATTTATCGGGGCAGACAGCGTCCAGAAAATAGGGGTATGTATCCCTAATAATGTACATGCATTGGTGACCTTCAGAACTCAGATAATGAATTTCAGATTCAGGAAACACAAGAAGTATCTTTGTAAAAACACCCACTCACACCATGCAGTAACACATACATATATAAAGGTAAAGGGACCCCTGCCCGTTAGGTCCAGTCGTGGATGACTCTGGGGTTGCGGCGCTCATCTCGCTTTACTGGCCGAGGGAGCCGGCGTACAGCTTCCGGGTCATGTGGCCAGCATGACTAAGCTGCTTCTGCGAACCAGAGCAGCGCACGGAAACGCCGTTTACCTTCCCGCCGGTTGTTGTTGTTTAGTCGTTTAGTCATGTCCGACTCCTCGTGACCCCATGGACCAGAGCACGCCAGGCACTCCTGTCTTCCACTGCCTCCCGCAGTTTGGTCAGACTCATGTTTGTAGCTTCAAGCTTCCTGCCGGAGTGGTACCTATTTATTTACTTGCACTTTGACATGCTTTCAAACTGCTAGGTGGGCAGGAGTTGGGACTGAACAACAGGAGATCACCCCATCGCGGGGATTTGAACCGCCGACCTTCATGATTGGCAAGTCCTAGGCTCTGTCGTTTAGACCACAGTGCCAAGATAATACATATATATTATCTTGCTATTCTGCAGATCTTGCTATTCCAGCTGTGGACACCAGAGGGGGTGCTAAGATAATCTATATTAAACCCTACACTTCTCCAAACAGAGGGATGGGGAATAAATGCAGGTGATCAGCAGGCTGCTGTGGGTTACTCTCACGGGGGGTGCTGACAGATCTGAAGGGGAACTGACTGACTGACTGAGATATCCTGTGTGTGAGTCCTGACTCTTTGAGGCTGAGGCTCAAGTGTCATGGGGCAGCTGGCAGGTCAGGGCAAAGAGTCATTTGTGAGCCATCTGTCTCTAATAAGTTGCTCTGTGGATGCTGATTAGTTGGATGGGGGCCAAGCAAGTTTACCAGCAATGGATTTAGTGCTAACACAGGGTGGAGATGGAGCAAATCCACACCCTTCCCCCCCGGGCCTTAATGTTCTTCCTTGCCCCACATGTATTTACATATCCTCCAAAAGCAATTCTTCAGGGCGGGGATACAGTTTGCTGTGACTTTTCTTGAGCATCTGTATTTCTGATCCTCCTCTTGCTCAGTCCTTCCACAAGTACTCTTAACCTTCAGGAATGAGAGAATTAAAGAGGGGGCCTCTTAAGCTTTGCCACCCTGCGGCACCCAGGACTGAATTTAGGTTTTGGAAGTGCCTTGGATAGAGGGCCTGAGCCGTTCTCCACCTTGCGACTCTTCCTTTGCAAGACAGAGATGGTTCAGTTGCCCATTAATGCGACACAACACCAATGTACCGGTACTTAGCCTGGGGAGGAGAATAAAGGCGCTTGGCATCACCAAAGCTATTGGAGTTGATGGAGGAGCAGGGATGCTGAAAAACTAACTACTCACAAGCCTCTCTATAGCTAAAGTTACTAGGTCTCAGTGTTTGACCTGTTGTTCCAGTCCTTTTTTAAGGGTCTCCAGAGTAAGTGAAGGTTCTGAACACAGGGGAGAAATTATTTTCCGCTTGGCTTGAGAGGTTTTGCCTTTTGCTCTGCCATCTCCCCTCTCCACGATGCAGACATTTTGTCTGGTGGCTAGGTACCCCAGGTGCCTCAAGGCTCCACCCCTTTGCTCCTAGACTCCACCCCTTCATCTCGATTCTGATGAGCTTCAGGAGACATGGCAACCCTCTGCCCAGTTATGTGTCCCATCTCTTCAACAGTTGAGCTGCCTTTGCACCTATGTTTGTTTTCACACTTGTGACCTCCAGGGGTGAAGTCAAAACCACTGTGTTAGCAGCACCCAAGTGCCCTCCCTGCAGCGCAAGGCTGGGTGGTGTGTATGGAGGTCCTGGGCTGCACAGATGACAAGACCAGCCCCCTCAGCCTCGTTGTTGTGGTTCAAAGGAAAGCAGAGCAACACATTTGGTGCCAGCTTGGTTGCAGGAGTTGCCAAAAGGAGGCGTACAACAAGCACCATCCTACTGTCATAAAGACTCCACTCTGAGTTTGTGTTGGTTTTACTCCTTAGGCCAGGGGTAGGCAACCTAAGGCCCGCGGGCCGGATGCGGCCCAATCGCCTTCTCAATCCGGCCCACAGATGGTCCGGGAATCAGCGTGTTTTTACATGAGTAGAATGTGTGCGTTTATTTAAAATGCATCTCTGGGTTAATTGTGGGGCATAGGAATTCATTCATTTCCTCCCCAAAAATATAACCTGGCCCACCACATGGTCTGAGGGATGGTGGACCGGCCCATGGCTGAAAAAGTTTGCTGACCCTTGCCTTAGACTTTTCTTTTCCTGCAGATATTCTTCAAGGCAGTGGAGGTTAGGACCAGAGTTTTCCTTCTAGATGAGCTTTCTTCCCAGGTTGAGGAGCTCCGTCTGCCCCTCACTTCACTCTACAGTACACATAGAAACTGCTTTCTTGACTGTTGGAGCCAAACTGGCCTAACGTGGATGTAAAGTGTGCATTGGCTGTAGAGCAGGATTGGGGAGGGTGGCAGCAGTTTGAGCAAGAGATGGTTGAAGCACCTCCTTTTCCCAGCTAGGGGCAGAGGGACTAGAATATTCCCTTGTCACACCTCTCCCTACCCAGCACCTCCATACTGGGGAATGCTTTAACTGTTGAATTTCTGCCCATTTGGCAGCTGTTAAAGGCACCGGAGCCATGTCAAGAAAACAAAAGTAGCAGAAGGAAGACTTGTGTTCAAATTCTGTGATTCACCTGCTGAAATTGGTTCGTTGCTCTTCACTCAGGTTCCCTGTTTATGAAACGTAGTTATAAAGGCCTCCCTTGAAATATTATTGGGCATGTGTGGGGTTGAAATAAGAGTCTGAAAACTTCATATACTAGAATTAGTTCAGACTAGGACCCAGGAGACCCATTTTCAAATCCCCACACTCAGTCACGAAGCTTACGGAGTTTAATCCGCCGCACAAGGTTGTTGTGATGATAAGGGAGAGCGAAGGGCGTTGGTAATATAGGCGTAGCCCCGCATGTATTTCAGGTCACCCATTGGCGGTCCTAAGATAAGAGCTTGTGGTTGACCTCTGTCCCAACCTCTGGCGACTTTCACATCCCAGTCTGATAGATGCCCTAGGCTTGGAGATTAGGGACTCATGAGAGGTTATTTTTGGCTCAAGGAGAATGCCTTTCCACTTGATCTTGTCACCTGCTCCATGGTGGCCGGTGAGGAGTTCCTGACATCCCATCACCTCTGCCGTGCCAGTGTGAAGAGTGGGTGCCAGCACCTAAGAGGCACGGGGTGATGGGACAGGGCAGAGGAGCAGAAAGTGGCAGGCGTGCAGAGGGAGCAGACCCCAATGCGCCCCCCCTCCACCAGTGCTGGCGCAAAGCAGTCAGGATTAGCGATGGAACTGTGTCATATTAATCTGAGCTCCCAGCTGCGAATCCAATCTGAGCTCTCACCGATCTGACCTTCAGCCTACGCTGCTGTCACCCAACCGGCTTGGACAGCAGCTGTTTATAGTGGGATCACTCGTACAGCTCTGAGATGTCTCCTGCTCCAGGTTCGAAGCAGAGGTTAATATAGGGATCTTTTATCTAGTGCTGGGATTATTTCCCCCTCCCTCCAAGAAGTGGCCAGCAAAGTGGAAGACAGACAGATCTGACCCCTGGGCCACAGTCCTCAGTCAGGTTCTCTTGTGCTTCATTGGAATGAATGAAAGTATATCAATGGGAAGCGGGCAGCACTTCAGGAAGGGGTCATAGGTCAGTGGGAGAGCACATGCACTGTATACAGAAGGTCCTGTAGCATATAACAGGAAGGCTTCTCCCCTACGATCCTGGAGAACTGCTGCCTGTCAGAGTAGACATTACTAGGCAAATAGAATGACCTGATAAAAAGCAGCTTCGTCTTCAGCCATAGGTATCGCTAGCATGGAGTGGGGTGGTATGGTCAGCGTGCAGCAATCGTGGCTCCCCATCTCCACTGGTGTTTCTTCCTTTCCTGCCTTCTTTTTTATTTATAAAAGGTAAAGGGACCCTTGACCATTAGGTCCAGTCGTGACCGACTCTGGGGTTGCGGTGCTCATCTCGCTTTATTGGCTGAGGGAGCTGGTGGCCAGCGTGACTAAGCTGCTTCTGGCCAACCAGAGCAGCACACGGAAATGCCGTTTACCTTCCTGCCGGAGCAGTACCTATTTATCTACCTGCACTTGATGTGCTTTCGAACTGCTAGGTTGGCAGGAGCAGGGACCGAGCAACGGGAGCTCACCCCATCGTGGGGATTCGAACCACCGACCTTCTGATCAGCAAGTCCTAGGCTCTGTGGTTTAACCCACAGCGCCACCCGCGTCCCTTTTTAATTTATTGAGTAAGGTAAATTCCATACATTTGACTTTAAAGCAAGTGTGTGTGTGTGTGTGTGTGTGTGTGTGTGTGAGAGAGAGAGAGAGAGAGAGAGAGAGAGAGAGAGAGAGAGAGAGAGAGAGAGACTTGGGATATAACACTCACACCCATATTTTGGCCTTTCCCCAAATATTTAATGGGATGGTGGTGGCAGCGACCATACTTACATTATTTGTTTTAGGGGGCATTTCTTTCCATTTCTTTCCCTTGCTTCTGCTACAGGACTTAAAACAACAACACATGGGACCATTAGTGGTTGGATTTCAGTTTTTCTTTTTAATGACAACCCTTGTTTTGTGGTGTGATTACATTTTATGCGCCTTAACTGTCTCCTTTTAAAGAAAGATTTATTTGAAATATTGCCAGTTACTTGCCAGTTACTCTCTTTTTTTAAATGCACACACATGAAAACTTCCAGTTACTTCCACTGGAATTTTAGATAGGACTTACTGATTTGGGCTTGGCAAACCAGTTTTAGGGGTGCTAAGACCACATGTAGTTTTGCACCCTGTAGGTGTGTGATTTCTGGCCATTAGATCTGAAAAGAAACACACATTTCTGAAACAATTTGCCCTCCTGCATTTTCATAGATCCTACAAGGCCAGATACCTTCCAGCAGATCCCCTGAAAAGTCGCCTCCAGAGCTCAATGAACCCTTCTTCCCTCTATATATCATAGAGCCTGATAGATTAGACATCCACGGCTCAAATCCACAAGGGGCAGGTCTTCATTTGAGCAACATTAAGTACCCCCCTTATAAGTCCTTGGAACTCCGTACAATAAACACTTTTAGCTAGCTCCCACAGCCACATCCATAATTTTATGAACATGAGGTGAGTATTGTTCCTCCTGTCAGGTTTACCAGCTGTGCTTAACTTTGGTTCCCGCCCCCTTCCCTTTTTAGCATTGATAGCCTCTTAAACCTCCTTCAGCAGTTCCAACTATCACGGGGAAACTCTCAGTTTGTCCAAGGGCTAAAATGTCAGAAAATGGCCTTTCTTTCTCCCAACAGTTAGAGACACAGACATGACAGCCTGTTCTAGAAAGCCCAGACCTTGCTAGATGTGCTTTTTTGGGGGGTCAGGAACGGTGAAGCATGAAAGTGTTATCTTTTTGCTGTGTGAAGAGGCGGTGTTGGTGCTACAACAGCTGCTTTTCTCCCCACCTCCCCTCGGCCCTCCTCAGTCTAAGGACACTGGTGGCGTCACGTGGTGGCGGCTGCCTCGTTCTCCAGGCTCACCCTCCGGCTTCCTTGCCTTTCCTCTTCCTCCTCTTCCTCGCGGCAGCAGCTGAGCGCCACCTCGTTCTCGTAGCAGAAGGAGGCGCGAGCAGCAGTGGCTCCTGCAGGGGGCGCCCTGTATTTGCGATGGCTCAGCTCCTTGGCGCTGCACGTTGGGGTTCCCGGCACCTCGTAGGTACGGTGGAAGTGCTGGTAGTCAACCTCATAGTGGCCGCGCCGCTCAAAGAGCACAGGCTCAAAGCGGTGTCCCCAGCGCAGCTCGCTGGGCAGGTAGGAACTGCGGCACTGAGTGGTCATTGCCGTGGCTTCCACCATGCCTTCCAGGATGACCACCAGCTCAAAGTCAGCCTCGGCCAGGTCTGCGGGGCCGTACTCGTAGAGGGGGCTTTCGGAGTCGATCTCGTGCACAATCGTCACAGGCGACACCAGGAAAATGCGGTCGGTGCCGCTGTCGAAACCCACGTTGACATCGTTGTGGTCCAGGGGGATGTACTCGCCTTCGGGGGTCACGCGAGGCTGCAGGAGAGAAGGCAAAGGAAGGAGGGCATTATGTGCAGAACAGGACTTGATAAACGTGTATTCGTGGTATGACTCACAGTGCCCAGCAACAGGGGTGCCAATAAAATTAAGGGGGGGAGGCCTCCAGGTAAGCCCTGCCCCACATAACTGATCACATGATATGGTGCACACACACCATTTGAATGGCAATGCCCATCAATTTTTGGAGCCCCCCCCAAATATTAGGGGCTGAAGACTCCTTAGCCCCTAGGAGTTGGCTCCTATGACCAGCAGCCATTTCCAGGGTTGATTGGGAAAACTGCCACTGCAGTTGCTGAAATGGCTGCTGGCTACTGAAGACCACCCTTTTCCAAAACACAATTCCTACAGAGGATTCTGCTACAGGATGTAGAGGAAATAAGCATCCTACCTGCATATGTCAACTGGCCTCCTGTCCCTTCGAGAAGCACCAACCTTATGTCCATCTTTCCTTCCAGTCCCTTCACACTTTCCCCTCTCTTACCTCAGACTCATTCATCTATTTATCTGTCTTGCCTTCCATCCCGTAATACCAATGAGCTAAGTACTTGTTTTTCAAAAACCAAGCCACGGACCCCCTACTTTTGAACATTTTGATATCTCTATGGTATGTGAATGGTGCCCTGGACCCCCTTGGTGGGTGGCCACCAATTGGGAGTTGCTGCCTTATACAAATACAGTGGCACCTTGGTTCTCAAAATTAATCAGTTCCAGGAGTCTGTTCAGCTCCTGAAACGGTTCAAAAACTAAGGCTCGGTTTCCAATCGGCTGCAGGAGCTTCCTGCACTCAGTCAGAAGCTGCGTAAGTTGCGTCAGACATTCGGCTTCTGAAAAACATTTGCAGACCAGAGCACTCACTTCTGAGTTTGCGGTGTTTGGAAGTCTGTTTGTTCGCGAGCCAAGCTGTTTCAGTACCAAGGTACCACTGTACTTCTCATAATAAAGAGCAGCTACAACATCCTCTTTCTAGCAACAGTCTGAAAAATATTCTCCACATCTGTTCACCGACCTCCCACAAACTTCTGTCCTTCTCTATCTAAAGTTCTTCATACAGCTTTGTTGCCTTTTATCTACTCATCCATTTTCCATCTTCTGGTTTAATCATCCCAGAAGAATCATTCAAAGGACTTCCAAAAACCATCTTGCTGCCGCCCAACTCCTGCCTTGCTCCTATAGTGCCGTCCTTACCTGCAGCAGCTGTGCCCGAACATGGGCCTCCACCAGGTGGCTCTTGCGCAGGTTGGCCACACGCCACATGAGGCAGAGCTTCCCGTCGCGCATGGCCACCACGGCTGTCTCACTGAAGACCAAGGTCTCATTGCGCTTCTTGGGTTTGGCGATCTTGACCATGATGGCCCCAATGATGAAGGCGTCAATGATGCAACCCAGAATGCACTGCAGCACCACAGCCAGGACGGCGCATGGGCACTCCTCCGTCACACTGCGGAAGCCGTACCCGATGGAAGTCTGGGTCTCCAGGGAGAAGAGGAAGGCGGCCATGAAGCTGGTGACCTCGGAGAAGCAGGGCTTTGAGTTGGGAGGCTGCTCGGGTGCAAGGTCCCCGTTCATGGCAGCAATGAGCCAGAAGGTGAAGCCAAAGACCAGCCAGGAGAGCACGAATGAGAGGCAGAAGATGAGGAACATCCAGCGCCAGCGGATGTCCACACAAGTGGTGAAGATGTCTGTCAGGTACCGCTGGCCCTTCTCACTCATGTTGACGAACTGCACGTTGCAATGGCCATCCTTCTTCACGAAACGGCTGCGCTGCCGGACGGGGGCGGGCCTGCCATTGTGGCAGCTGGTGGGGGACTCCACTGACTCCTCTTCCCGCAACTCCCCCACCCCGCCACCCCCGCTGAAACGACGGATGGCTTTGGCCACCCCCATATCGGAGGGATTGGCCTTTGTCCCGGCCAAGGCTAGGCCGGGCTTGGGGGATTGGTGGCCCAGCCTGTGTGTTGTGCAGAAAAAAGCTGGTGTCAGGGAGGTGTTAGCAGGTGATAGTGTGGCGCTGCGCAGGATTGTCGCTTTTGAGTAACCTGAAAGCGGAAAGGGGAGAGAGTTGGCAAAGACCGTCATTGACTCACGTCCATTAGCACATCTCCTTAACTCACTTTAAATTCCGATCCCCCCCCCCAAAAAAGGATGATAAGAAGCCAAAGGGAATTTAAAGTAAGGATTTGTGATTCACTTCTACTTCATTTTAGGTCTGTTTCCTACCTTGTGATGTCATTTCACTACCAAGATGCAATGGAGCCCGTTCTTGTGAATGTGTGGGCCACCCATTCTGCTAACAGGGTATCTTGTGCCTTAGAGGGTTTAAAAGCCATCTTAACTGGTGTGCACCACATTCCTCTCAAGGCATATTTACTTTATCTTACAGAGCAGCTCAGGTCTTGCAAGGTGCTTTCCTTCCACCTAGGTTCTTAGGTTGTGAAAGTTGTTGAAACATCTTAACATTTGCAAAGCTTTATTATTGTTTATCTTTGCAATATGGTTTTTGCTTGTCAATTCATTTTTAAAAAAAGGAGAGGTTGGAATTGAGATTTATATGGAAATCCGGAAGCTGTTATCTGGAGTGTGTGGGGATATGGTTCTTAGGCATTGAGAACAATACACATTATACTTTTTACATGTTTCAGAGCTGAGCAGCGGCACTGAAAAGAGATTGCAGGCTAGGACCTGGCTCAAACTAAGCCACAGTTTAATTTGATCCAAAAATTTAATCTTTCTTAAACGTGTATTCTTATTGGCAATAATTGTGCACCTCCTTCACTCTGTCTTAAGACTATTACTAACTTTCAGGCTTTATCGTGCCCAACACCTCCCTTCCAGATTTGCTTTCTTCTTTCTTTGCTTAACACCACCTGCGGAAGAGTTTTGTTGAACTTGAAGGCTTGCTGCCCAGTAATTTCTACTCTAATTGCTACTCTTCCCAACATCTTTTGTAAAAGGGGAAAAAAAAGCCGAAAATTCACAATCGCTGATACTGAACATCCATGCTGTGAAAAACTTCACATTCCTGCAGCTGTGAAAGTGACAGGAAACCAATCAGAAGAAAAGCTGGCGATCTTAACAGTAGCACTCTGGCTTTTAACATTTTAAGAATGGTTTCATGCCTTTTCTCTACTCCTCACAGTCTTGCTTGGTTGATCTCCCTTCCCAGAGAAACCGGGATTGTCAACTTTTGTTCCTGTTAAGGTTTCTCCATCTTTAACTTCTGTTTCAGTGTATCTGAAGAAGTGAGCATGCACACGGAAGCTTATACCCAGAACAAACTTAGCTGGTCTCTAAGGTGCTACTGGACAATTTTTTAATCCCCCCCCCCTTTCGACTCGATCTTTAACAGTTACATGACAAAGATAAATTTAGGGAGCTATGCTTTTTTCTGCCATGCAGGGATACAAAGAGTTTGCCCTGAAGAAATTGCTACAATTCTGAAGTGCAGAGGTGTGTGTGTGTAGAGGGGAGTACACAACTATCAGGTAAGTCAACATCTCCTACTTTCTGCCATACAGCACAATTTACTCCAATAGACCTTTCATTTCTCCCAGAGGTCCAAGCTATCCTGAAGCTCTATATTTCCACAGGGACAGTTCAGTGGAAGAGCCCATCCTCTGCATGCAAAAGGTTCAGTCACTGGCATCTCCAGGTAAGAAAGACCCCTGTCTGAAACCTGGGGCAGCAACTGCCAGTCAACAGGTAACACTGAGGCAGCTTTCAATGTGACCATCCCTCCCAGAGCTGTCCTGATTCCTCGCTTCGTCCCATGCAAAGGCAGACAGCTGTGCAGAGAGTATTGTGGCAGGAGCACCTTTCCCTGATCCTACAGCACCGTGGTGCCTCCTGCAATTCTCTCTGGTGCACAGAAGCCTTGTTCTCTGTTGCAGCTGGCCTTCCTAGAAAACTCCACTCACCTTCACGTGGATGTTGCTTCACCTGCACAAAGCTCTCAAGCCAATGAAGGGACTTTGATCTGGCCTCTGTGGAAGGCTTGCCTTTTGCCTGGTGTGCCTAGAAAGCATGGTCTCTAAGGGGAAATCTTGCCTATTTATCTGGAAGCAAAGGGTGTGTGGCATGACACGCCAGGAGGCTGGGTCTCTTCCTCAAGAGTGAGTCCCCCTCAGGCCCTCTTCCAAGATGGCTTGCAAAAGGCACCTCCAGCCCTCCGGGGCAAAGGAACCAGCCAAGATGATCCAGCACCCGCAAGGGGGAGAAAGGATACTGAAGGAAGAAGCGAAGGCCAACACTATTTCCGTCAGAAAAAGAGAAGATTTATGGATAGGGGATCAGGGAAAGCCCAGGTCCTTTTCAAAGCACCTGCGTCGTCATCCACGCATTATTCCACTTCTGAGGTGAGTCATTGCCAGAGTTCCAGTGTTTAGGTTATGAAATGTTGAGATTAATCAGTGCAAAATCTTTTGATGGATTCAAAAGACACTTCCCAACAAAGTGGAAATTGTAGCTTATCTCAAGAAGTTTTAACCTTCTGCCTAAGATAAATTACGCTACATTTTCAAGCACGAGATTTGACGTAGTGGCAAAGAAACAGAGGAGAATATGTAAGCTCATTCGCCATAAGCTGTCAAAACGAATATACCTCTATGTACGTATGATCTTGCTTGTGTGTGCTTGTGTTTAATTTGGGTGCATCATTATAATTTATTCTTGATTTTATTGCCCCACAGTCAAGTTAATATTGTGTTATTTACTCAAACTGGTTGAAGTATACGTCTTTTGACTACAACAACTTACTGGGTGGCCAGCCCCATATTAGAAAAAGCACCCCTACGTTACCCACCCACAAGCCATTCCCAAGAGATGCAACATCATTTTAAAACGAGGAAAGTATGGTGTTTCCCCCCTTCAGAAGTATTTTATTCCCATGTGAACCTAGGTAGGTTGAATTCATTAGGCCTACAATCCTATACCTGATATCTTGGGAATAAGTCTCACTGAATGTAGTAGAACTTACTTCTGAGTAGATACACAAACACACACACACACACAATTTATTTAAAACATCTGTATATACCGCCTTGTTAAAATAATCCCAAGACACTGTACAATAAAACAATTAAGTATGATCCAATTCAATTTATGCATTGCTTCATACTGCAAGAAGGGGTCATGAAGCGATTGACAAGCGCAGAAGCATCCAAAACATACAATAAAAAAATCCATCGAAACAAAACAAATATACTAAAAGTGTTCATCCACAAAAATGAACCGACAACAGAAAATGACCACTGCAGCCCCATAAGGACGAACACCAAAAAGAACAACCCGAAACCAGACCATGAGTACTGTCCAAATGCCTGGGAGAGTATCTTATTTGCCTGGTGTTAAAAGGCACCAGGCAAACCTCCTCAACGAGAGCATTCCACAACTGAGGGGCCACCACAGAAAAGGCCCATTGAATTGAATTAAAAAACAATTCAATATACCGTAAAACCATCAAATGAAAAGAATTTGTCATATTTACAGTAACCAGATATTGTTCAACTGGTATCAAAGGTCAGGGAAAATGTGAGTGAGCAAATGCTTTAAATAGCTGCTGGAAGCTCACCACATATCTCAATGGGGAGCTCATTCCACAGGCTAGGGGCCACTCGCCTTCAAGTTATTGTGAGATGAACTTCTCTAAAATGAGGCATAATTATTAGAGCCGACTCGCCAATTCTTACTGAATAGGAAGGTGTATTTGGCAGAAGGCATTCTTTCAGCCAGCTTTGCCCTAGCTTTCTCAAATTTGGTTTGCTACTGCAGATATTATAAGTGCATGGTACAGTGTTCCATTACCAGTCTGGTCATGACATTTTGCTACAGCTTCCACACCAGCCTTGAGGGCAGCCCCACACAGAGTGCATTGCAGTAGACCAGACCTGAGGCTACAGATACTTGGATCACTGTGGCTTTGCAATCATGGTCCAGGAAGGGTTGTAACTGGTGCACCAGCCAAAGCAAGAAAAAAAGAAGCCATTGAGACCACTTGCGCATAGTTAGATCAAACCCTGTTCACCCACCCAGGTCTCCATAATACACACCAATTTAGCTACATTATCCATGATGAGACAGTGTATAACTGGGATCTTATCATGAACTGATCTGGCATTAAATACCAGCACCACAACACTGGAAGGCCCAGCAACCCAGTAACCCACCTGAGATATGGAGAACGTGTCAGAAGAGATGGCCTGAGCACGTTTCTATTCCCTTCTTGTTGATGACTTCCTCCCCACCCCACCTTCTTCCCTGGCCTTAAACACAGTGATTAGGGCATCCTTGCCATTCTTCCCTCTGCCAAGCACACCCTTCGTGAGTCAACATATTTCGACCAGCACACCCTACACACTTAGGGAGTTGTTCAGCAACCAACGTAAAACACCACCAGGCACACCCATCCACCTTCACCCTGACCTCTCCTAACTGACTCCAAGTTCATCACAACACATACACATATTAGGATCCCATCTACCACTTTGCCAGTGGCCACAACACACTGATCAGGACAATGTACAGGGTTCTGTCAACACCCAAGGCCCACAAAACAGCCCCCCTCATCTACTCATCACTCCATGATTCACAGTCTACAGAGTCACTAGCCAGGCCTGTCGTCTCAGGGGACCCAGCCAAATATCCCAGTTCCTACCCATTAGTGTAGTTCACATTCCAACCACTGTGGGCGCTCTCTACTTTCACCCAGGAGCAACTCACATAGCATTCAAGTCAACTCAAACCTACACGTACCTACCTCAAACCTACAAGTAACCACAAAAACTAAAAGGGGTGGCAGTGACAGCACCTCCACACCCCCAGCCTTATCCTCCCTTGCCCCGAGACAAGAAGCTCATGGGATGGTAGCGTCAGAGGG
This sequence comes from Podarcis raffonei, assembly GCF_027172205.1. NCBI lineage: Eukaryota > Metazoa > Chordata > Lepidosauria > Squamata > Lacertidae > Podarcis > Podarcis raffonei. The sequence continues at coordinate 37,538,798 of NC_070614.1, read as the reverse complement.
TATCAGTGAGGTGGCCAGTTTTTCTGAATGTTCCTTCCTTAGCAGCACAGTAGACCATTTACTAGAAAGCAGCGTCTCCTATGGGGAAAATGGGGCCTGGTCTTTTGAGCCACCTCTCCTTACTCCCGACGGTCTGGCTGCAGGCACCCACTTGCAACTGTATAGGATTGCATTGTAAGCAATGGATTAACTACAACTCCTGCGATCGGTGGAGGCTTTTTTAGTTCAGTTATGGTGACATAGGATTATAAAACACCAGCCCTGTTGCTGGCTTTGCCCCTGTTTTGAGCTCACAACAAGGTGGTGGTGAAGAGAGCAGGTCACCCCCACCCAAACTTACACTTGATGCTTGTGGCAGGAATGTTGTTCTACTACAGAGGGATCATGACTGTATATTGGAATCTGGGACTGCTTTAGCTCATGGAAGGTCAACCTGCTGCCCTCCAGATGTTGTTCAATTGGTGGCTCTCCATTATTCTTGGCTGCTGCTCATACTGCCTAAGCCTGATGGGCATTGGAGTCCAACAACATTCAAAGGGCCACAGATTCCCAACCCCTACTTTAGATTACGGAATTCATAGGTTTTTTTTTTAAAAAAAATGGTTGATTTTCATTCTTGTAGATGCATCTTTAGACACTGAGTGTTCCTAGTGTCTAGCTCTTCCCTTGTATTTCTCTGCCGTTATATATGGATACATCCCCGCCTGTGTGACCTTTGTTTCTCCAGCTCTATCCTTTCCTACAAAGGACTTCTATTGCACTCTTCCTTCCCACTGGGCATGGAACTACCTCACAAACAATCCACACTTTCTTCGGCCTTTGCCACAACCAACCTGGTCCTCTCCTGAAACTAAGCTTGCCTATGTATTACAGAGTCAGCCCAGCGTGGCTCTAACCTGTCTCACAGAGTTGTTGTGGTAATAAAAAGATGGAGACACCATGTATACAGTCCTGGACTCCTCAGAGGAATCTGTAAATGTAATTAGGAGCAACTCAGCTGAAAGCATATTCCTTCTATTTTTATCCTCGCTTTCATCTCCGTAAAGTTGCAGATTGTAGCTCCTTGAGGCAGGCACCTGCCTTCTTCCTTTTTATAAAATGCAATGCAGGTTGATAGCGCTATGCATATACAAATAAAAATGGCCCTCTTTCACAAACCAGTCATGCTCCCCATTTTCTTAGCACCCACATCTCCTGGCTGCCTCATTCTTTTTTTCGTTTTGCCACCCTCCCTGTGTTTCCTCATGGCTCCAAGAAAACCCAGGAGTCCTGCTTCCCGTACTTCCGATCTATTCCTGATTGCTGATACTGATATAAATGGGTTGGGCTTGAGTAGAGATGTCCAAATTTTAATCTGGGAATGCTTAAAAAAAGTAGTCAAAGTGTCATTTATAAAGAAAAAAGGGAGATAATTTTCAATAAATGCATTCCATATTGTTCCACATTCCCTACTCCCCTGAGGAAAAGCAACATTATATGCTCTGCCTTCCTTTGGGAGAACTCTGGAGATTTGAGGCACCTGTGTTATATTTACTTTATTTACCCATATAAAAGCAGAACATAACTGAAGGCAAGGAGGCCAGGCCAAAGGTCCCCAGAGAGCAACTTGGCTAGTGCCCCAAGACTGCCCCCGCTAGTTTCGACTAGCTCCAGCTAGAAACTCTATCTGTCTCTGTCTTAAAAGCTGCCAACTGCTGTTTCTCACACATGCACCCCCCCCCCCGGCACTTAGACATGGCCCCAGGGTGTGGTTTGAAGTCATACAGAGCAGCAACCTTGCTGAACTCAGAGGGTCCAGTCACAGCCTTGATGGGAAACAAATTGGGAATCCTAAGCACGCCACCTCAAAAAATTATATAACGGGGAAAATAAGGTAGGATATTGTCATGGATCTGGGGTACCAAAGTCTGCTATTGAATGGCAGAAATTAATAAATGGTAGTACTGAGATGATATTCGGGATATGAAGGGAAAATACAAGCTGTAGAACTTGTGCCAGACAAGAAATTCCTGGGTTAGCTTATGCAGACCAGCCTGGCTTCTCTAGCTAAATGCAAAGCCATTGAGAAATAATGGGATGCCGGGTATTGGGCCATTAAAGGCCACTGGCAATTCAAAAAGCTATCTTTCCCCCCTGCTCAGAGGTGTGGACAGAGACAGGAGATTTGGCAGGTTGCCAAGGTGATGGGGGGCATGATGTGACAGAAAAATGTGATCTTTATGAAATCTGAAGGTGTTCTAAGAAGAAAAAGGAGGAGGTTGCCAACAAAGGTGCGTATAGTTAAAGCTATGGTTTTCCCAGTAGTGATGTATGGAAGCGAGAGCTGGACTATAAAGAAGGCTGATCGCCGAAGAATTGATGCTTTTGAATTATGGTGTTGGAGGAGACTCTTGAGAGTCCCATGGACTGCAAGAAGATCAAACCTCTCCATTAAGGAAATCAGCCATGAGTGCTCACTGGAAGGACAGATCGTGAGGCTCCAGTACTTTGGCCACCTCATGAGAAGAGAAGACTCCCTGGAAAAGACCCTGATGTTGGGAAAGATGGAGGGCACAAGGAGAAGGGAATGACAGAGGGCGAGATGGTTGGACAGTGTTCTTGAAGCTACCAGCATGAGTTTGACCAAACTGCGGGAGGCAGTGGAAGACAGGAGCGCCTGGTGTGCTCTGGTCCATGGGGTCATGAAAAGTCACGACTAAACAACAACAAGTCAGAACCCATCTTGGCACTGGCTGGAGGAGGCTGCACCGAGAGACCGGAAGCTGACATGCTGCTATGGGCGCAAGCTTGCTGAAGCTATGAGAGGGGCAATGAGAGACATCCTCAGGTATAATGTTTTGCACCCCCTCTGTTGAAGACTTTAGGTGTAAACATGTGTGAAATAAACCATATTTCTTAAAGACACCAGCCTCCACTGTGCCTTGATTTTCCTGACAGAAACACAACCCTGGGTGAGTGCCAGGAACCCCCTGGAATCTTGCTACTGCTTGGCAGAGATTCGAGGTGGCACACAACCTCCGTAACAATATAAATGTAAGGGGGCGGGAGAAACCCTCCCTGTCCTTGGGTGGGAAAGTGCCGGCTTCTCTAAACTCTGATGGGTGCAAAAACACAGGGAGTATCAGAAAACCACCTGCTAACTATATACCTATGTTGGTAAAGTGTCAACCGACAAACCTGGTCTGTTATTAGGCTGCGAATATACCATGCATTTAGGGGACGCGGGTGGCGCTGTGGGTTAAACCACAGAGCCTAGGACTTGCCGATCAGAAGGTCAGCGGTTCGAATCCCCATGACGGGGTGAGCTCCCGTTGCTCGGTACCTGCTCCTGCCAACCTAGCAGTTCGAAAGCACACCAGTGCAAGTAGATAAATAGGTACCGCTCCGGCGGGAAGGTAAACGGCATTTCCGTGTGCTGCTCTGGTTCACCAGAAGCGGCTTAGTCATGCTGGCCACATGACCCGGAAGCTGTATGCCGGCTCCCTCGGCCAATAAAGCGAGATGAGCGCCGCAACCTCTGAGTCGGTCACAACTGGACCTAATGGTCAGGGGTCCCTTTACGTTACACCATGCATTTAAAGAACACCCCCATCCCCAATCATCACTGGAATGATAGAATACCCATATCACAAGGACAATTTCCAGCACCCTTAACAAACTATAGTTCCCAGGATTCTTGGGGTAGGGTGTGGGGCGCGCAGTTTAAATTATATGGTGTGCATGCAGCCTTATGCAGGAATAGCCTGCCAGAAGGGTACAGCGATACCCTTTCAGGGTTTGAATAAATGCAAATCCGCATATTAATGCTGTGTCTGAGCGTATGAGCCTCCTAATACATATTGAGTCTCGAGGAATACATATTGCTAGATGGCAACTGCTTTATCAGAGAGTGAGTTTATCTTGCAAAATACTCTTCTGTCAATACAGTGCCTAACACTGTTTGGAACGGGGCCCCTGAAGCTGATTTTCCTGGGACCTGCCAAGGAACCAGGATTCCTGGGTTCTGCTCTGTTGCAGCTCTAAGCCTTTGCTCAGCAGAGCACCCAGTCCCTGTGCTCGCAGTGACACGCGCATGGGAAGCTTATGCTTCCAAATAAAGCCGATGCTGGGCTTAGCGCTTGGATAAGTGGAATTTCATGACAAAGTCAGTACCTAATCTCAGACAAGATTTCTGGCCCAAAACACACTTCTCCCTCCCTCCCTCTGCTATTCACTGGCTGGACATAAGCAGGAACCTGCCAGAGGAAAAGGCTTCATATGCAGGGCTGCATGTATTTTTTATTGCTAGTTTGGAGAAAGTGCAGGATTTGGGCGCAGGGTCAGAAATCAGCACTCTGTGATCTCACCTTTCATTTGGGGAAAAAGAGAGAGAAAAAGACGAATGAGTTTCAAGTGTTCCCCAAAGACAATCATGGCCTTTTGGCCTGAAACTCAGGGAATTACTTGATGGGGCAAATTTCACCTTTTGATCTGGACACGTAAAGCTAGACCTATGTTACAAGAGGTGGTAAAAATAACTAGCAGGAACTGAAGAACCTGCCTGGTTATGTTAATGACGATAGCTGAGATATACCGCTGAAGATTAAGAGATATATGCAGCTATCTAGTGGGGCCATATTTCACTGTAGTGCTGACAAGCACTCATTTGGTTTTAGCATAATTCTAACCCTGAAATGCAAAGCTATTTTTAAGTGCTGGTGGAAGACAAATTAACTCCTGAAGACCTTCAATGCACTGATTTTTTAAAAATAATAATAAAAAATGTTATCAAAACAGGCATGCAATTTACAGCACAATCCAGAAGGAAAGCTTCTCTTGCACAGTAGCACTGTTCAGACGCTCTCTGCACAGGTGGGGAGTGGGATTGTGACAACTCATGGTCACTAGCCTTGCTTCCATCCTGTACACACACATTGTCCTCAGCAGGAAAGAACATGCATGTGCACCAGTTGCACAGAAATATGCTCTGGGAACCTCTCAATGATCAGTATATTGCAGGAGGGAATCCAGCACATACCGGAACTTCAGATTTGTGCATTTGACGCGGATTAAAGGGCTCTGTCACTCAAGTGCAACAAATCCACTTGGATTTTTTGAGGTTTGGAAAGTGACGAGGATCAGCACTGAAAAGTGTGGGGGCGAACAAATGACTAGCAGGAAGATGTGTATACAAATCAGGATGGAAGCTCATTCCTGGATAATTGCCCCGCAAACAAACGAGTATTGGTAAGCTGCTTTGGGTGCCAACCTTGGTTGAAAAGAGAGGTATAATAAAAAATTACAAACCAGCGAACCAAATGCAAAAATAGAGACACACTATAATCTTTTCATGGAGCAGAGAGGCAATCTCCTTGGAGGACAGCAGCACATCTGGATTATCCTGGCTTTGGGCAGCTGTTTGTGAAATCCATTCCCTGTGTCCAGTTTGGAGTGGGCCAGAGCATGCCAGGAGGAGCCATTAAAACAGGAAAAGACCTGTAGTCTTCCAGATGTTGCACCCATCTTCCCAGATGGCTGCCCATCCCAGGGGTGCACAGGTATCCGAATCTTGCATGAAAAGAGAGCAGGGGATACCTATAGGCCAAGTTTCCCTTCAGCAGCACTTTCACACCTTAAATCAGGTCACCTTCCATTTCAGCCCCTTTGTTGCCTGATATCTTCCTCTTTCTCTTGATTCCAGTTTACTGCCCTGCCCTCAGATCTGACCAGCAGGCTGGGATTGGCTAATGTTCAGAGCCTTAGGGCAGAATAAGGGAACTCCTACATTTTTTGTTCATTGTTCGATCTGAAGGAGATAAGAAGCACATCTATTTCTGTCAGGGAGTTCTGATGGAGCCCTGAGCTGGCTACTATTTTGCCTCAGGTGTACCTACGTGCAAAACTGTGAGAGAAAAAGCTGAAGAGAGGCCCTTATCTCAGCCTCGTTGGCTGCAGATGGCAAGAGGTCTTCCCCAGATATGTTGGGTATTTGAGGCTGTCTGAGGTAATTTTTTACTGTGACCATCTAGTGTCTCTGCAAGGAGAATCTCCGTAGATCCCAGGAGATAGAGAAAGAAAGAAAGAAAGAAAGAAAGATAGATAGATAGATAGATGATAGATAGATAGATGATAGATAGATAGATATCGTCTCATATTCTTTCATAAATGGTGGCAAATTATTGTGCCAACAAGGAAACAAATTAAGAGCACCTTAAGAATTTCTGGATTGCGGGGACTATCCATATAAGCCTTGTCATACAATTGCGTAATCTCTGAGTGTGTAGCACCATTTTGGACACACACACACACACACACAAACATGAAAAGAGACGGCACACTGCCTTTATAAGATATCATTATTCCTGAAATTCCTCTGGGCAAAAGAAGAATAAAAGGTCCTTCTAATGGTGTGTTGCGAAAGCCTAAGACTCAAATCTACAAAGAACTGGTTGGATCCAGCTGACCTACTCATTCTTCAAAGCATCCAAAACCTTGCCCCCTCCCCCCGCCTTCCTGCTATTCTACCATTGATGTTGTTTTATGGCTGTGGTGGGGGAGGAATGTAGTACCGATATTCCATTTACAATACCTACCACTACAGATAGATAGCAGAATTAGATTTATTTATCTTTTAAAAAAATGAAACCTAAGTTCATCTGCCACCCACCTGGAAAAGCTGAACTTTGCTGTGTTTTAACATATTCTGGGGACTTGCCTTATGCCCAGTATCCATGGGAAATAGATTATTTAGTGGTGAGGAGAAGAGCCCTCTCTGGGGTGATACCAGAATTGTGGAAAAGCTTTCCACATGCCATCAAACCTTTTCTATCACATCCATTTTTTGTGTGTGTATGTGTGCAAAGCGCTTGTTCCTGGATTTTTGCCTCTAAGATTCTAAGCCGTCGATTTTCTGGCATTGCTCTCCTCCTGGTTTGTGGCTTTGGCCTTGTCGATAGAGACCTTTAAGGTCCTCTTTGCTCCTGAGATTGCTTGTACAGGCTGCATACACTTTGAGATCCAGGCAAACCGAAGCATTTTTAAGTCATTGATTCCAGTTGTTGTTGGTGGGGAGATTTAAGCATAAAAGGTTCTGAGTTTGGCAGGATGGTGCCCTTTTGTTTTTGTGGATGTTATTGTTTAACTTGGGTTCTTTGAGGCAATTGAAATGGAAAGTTGAGGCAATTGAAACAGAAAACTGTTTAGGTGTGCAACTGTTGCAGCAAGAGTTTTACTAGCACAGAGATGGAGACAACAAGACTTACCAACGATCCAGGACTGGCAGAAAAAAGATGGTGGAATATGCTGAGTTGGCGAAATTGACTGGGAAAATTCAAAACCAGCAGGACCAAACGTTTCATAAAGACTGGAATAAGTTTATAGAGTGTTTGAAAGATAATTGTAAACATTTAACAACACTGACAGGACTGATTTAAAGCTTGATAGTTTATAGAAAGCACCGATTTACAATTAACATAATTCCGTGATCATCAGAATTGAATAGAGAGTAAAGAGGGGAAATATGAAATGCAAGTAAAAAAGATACAATTTAAGGTAATCATGGGCTGGGAGGGAGGGGAGTCGAGTGCTCGCAAGAGCAGAATATAATGTGAAAAATTTGAGTATGCTATATTTATATAAAATGGAAACTTAATAAAAATGATTTTTAAAAATGAAACAGAAAGTTTTAGAAACTAATGGCGTATATATACTTATAAGTATATAAGTTTTTATTGTAATTATTTCTATGTTTTCAACAGTTTTTATATATGTATACAGTTTTAATTCTATTAATGTTTAAATGTTTTTTAATTATTGTTTCTTCTATGTTTTTAGCAATTCTTGTTTTTATCTGTAAGCTGCCTCAAGTCCCATCAGAGGAAAAGGCAGGGTATAAACAACAGTGATAATAATATAATTCTCCCTATATTGTCCTGTTTGTTATCCAGCTGTTTTGAGTGCCACCTCTGAGGTATCAATTGCAGCACTAAGAAGCCGGGCCTTTACATTAGTTGCCCCAAACTGGTAGAATAAACGGTTTCATCTTCCCCCCTCTCTATTGGCATTCTGGAGGCTGCAACCCCCCCCCCCCCGTCTTTCATTTGGTACTGTTTTCTTTTTAAATAATTGTGTGTCCTCCCCCGCCCCCAGCAATACACTCTTAAACATACAGAAATGTGGTTATCAAGGGATTTTAATAAATAAATCATAATAAATCCACACATCTCTCCGTACACATTGCTCTCGTTTTCATAAAGGGATTCCAGTTATAAAATCTGGGGACAGGGGAGGTGTTACAAACTATGGGATTTCTCCAGCTATATAATACAAGCGGATGGAATTGCATCTGTCTGCTTGGTGTGTGTGTGTGTGTCGTGTGTGTGTGTGTGTCCCCATCTCCTAAAGCCATGCTCCTGGTCTGATTAATTATCAGGGCCGGAAAGCCAGAGTAAAACCTTGTTGCTGGTGCCAGAATTCAGCTGCCCTTGATCGGCTGCCCAGAGGACACCACATGCTAAACTGTTCTGGTCCCTGCCGGATTTAGGATTTGGGCAGAGGAGGAGAGTGTGGGCCCTAGACAAGACGCAAGGGAGACCATCTTAGGCACCGGGAGGCTCAGAATGAGTTACAGCCAGCACATGAATAACACAAGGCTGTTCCTCCCTCAAGGTTATTCCAAGTCCCCACTCTCTGAAAAGGACTGCATTAGCTTCTTCTTCTTCTTCTAGAAGCCATATTCTATCCAATTGCTCACTAAGAACTAATGTTAAAAGAAATACATTTTAATAAATGAGGCCATCTGTATTTTATGTTCTGACTGCCCTGCGGAGATTCCCTACACCTCACTGCAAAAATTCTGCTGACAAACCTGGAACAGAGTCCAAGGAAGCACTAGAAACGAAAATTCGGATCCCTGGGTTCTCCTTGGTCCCACATCGAAAACCCACACACCCACACCCACACACCCTGTTCAGCTATATATCTCTGCCATCATTTAACGGAAGTTACATTTAATAATTCCATTTCTAAATGTAGTAAGTTAGACCAAGGAAGGGATTCCTGGGTTATCATAGAATTTAGTGGATTAGATTGTGAGGGGGAGGTTTACTTAATTACATGGATTTATTTTTTTACTTTGTGCCAGGGCAGATTAATAAACACATGTGGAATAATCCAAAGTATTCCACTGAGTTCGTCGGTGCTTACTTCCTAGGAATTGTGCTTAAGGGTTGCAGCCTTTAAAAGTACAGTGGTACCTCAGGTTACAAACGCTTCAGGTTCAGATTCCACTAACCCAGAAATAGTACCCGGGGTTAAGGACTTTGCTTCAGGATGAGAACAGAAATCGTGCAGCGGCGGCGCAGCGGCAGCAGGAGGCCCCATTAGCTAAAGTGGTTCCTCTGGTTAAGAACAGTTTCAGGTTAAGAACGGACCTCCGGAACAAATTAAGTTCTTAACCTGAGGTACCACTGTACCACAACTTTAAAAGAGCATTGCTCTCTGATTTAAGAGTGGTTTCTGCATTCAGATATATCACTTTATTCCTCTCAGTAAAGTTTGTTAAGAGGCTCTGAGCTATTCCACAGCAGGGCTGGGCTGACTTCAGGCTTCACAAGGTTGCTTTGTTTTTTGTTTTTTGTTACTAGAACCACAAGATCTACCCAAGGGAACCAGTTAGAACAAAACAGCTGGGTGCTTCCCTGAGCACATTCTGAACATAGGGACTTGTTTTTAGTACTGGGACCCAGCTCGCAGTCCTTTCACACAGAAACCCACTCCTTGTTAGCATTCTTCATTTCAACAGCCTAATTTTGATGGGAAATGTTTCTTCATTGCTGGTATTTTGGGGAGAAAAAACAAACGGAGTCAAAACCCCTTTCCGATCTACTGCAACTCGTCAAGAGATGTACTAGTAGATCCTTATCTACCTTCTGCCTGCCTCTTATAGCAGCATGAAGGTGTACCTGTAGCATTTGATCTGCAATTCCTATCACAACATGCAAATTATTGCTTTAGGTCACAGAGATCAAATGGAACATAGCAGACCTAATACCTTCTGCTGTCTTCCAGTTAAAGAAATCCTACTTGAATGAATGCTCTTAGATTGACTGATAATGTTTGACTCAGTATGAGGCTAGAGTTTTGGATTGTGACCGGAAAGACCCCAGACTCAAACCCTTGACCAGCTATGAATTCTCCCTCAGCACAGCCTACATCACAGGGAAGTCATGAGGATTAAAGCGGGGGACAGACTCTAGGGTCTAACCTGCTCCTTTGGGACACTGGTAGGATACAAATGAGGTAAACAAAGTAAGCAAGGTGGGCTGCAATCTTATATCTGGGAGTAAGCGCCATTGAAGGGGGACACGGGTGGCAGTGTGGTTTAACCACAGAACCTAGGGATTGCCAATCAGAAGGTTGGCAGTTCGAATCCCCGCGACGGGGTGAGCTCCCATTGCTCGGTCCCTGCTCCTGCCAACCTAGCAGTTTGAAAGCACGTCAAAGTGCAAGTAGATAAATAGGTACCGCTCTGGCGGGAAGGTAAACGGAGTTTCCGTGCGCTGCTCTGGTTCGCCAAAAGCGGCTTAGTCATGCTGGCCACATGACCCAGAAGTTGTCTGCAGACAAACACCGGCTCCCTGGGCCTATAGAGTGAGATGAGCACGCAACCCCAGAGTCATCCGTGACTGGACCTAATGGTCAGGGGTCCCTTTACCTTTAAGCGCCATTGAACTCATGTTTTCCAGTGGAATCAGCTCATGCACTCAACTACAAATCTGTAACATAAGCCATTGCAGAAGGGTGATATGCATGCCAGTGTGAAATGCCAGAAATTAAAGACTTGACTGGCATGGGGGCCCTGCGACTTAATCAGGAATGTGTCTCCTGCCCCTGTACAAACAAGTGGCACAAGCAAGCCACAGAATGGCGTGTTGTACTGAGATAATGGTTGGTTTGTTTCACGAGCTTGCATGAGGCAACAAGTCATATTATGATCTGGTTGCACTGCTGTGGCAGCCACAAGAATGAGGGGAAGCAACAGAGGAGTGGGAGGCACATTCTCAACTCAGCCAAACTTTAAAAGAAACAATGGTTTAGCAAGATGTGCAAACCAGCTTACCATCTTCTTTTCCTTGAAGCTATTCAAGGCAGCATAACAGTACTTGAATCCAAAGGATCTTGTGTGTGTGTGTGTGTGTGTGTGTGCGCGCGCACGTGGTAGCACACATAATTTTACAATTTCAATGTAAGTATGGGGTTTAGTCCCTACCACAAATCCTCACCCAAATTAATACAGATTAAGCTCACTTCCCCATGTAGACAAACCCTGAGTTGAACTTTAAAGCCACTTTTTAATCTGTAATTAATCCAGGGGAGCGGAAAGCAAACACACAACCCTGTTTTGCTGAAAGTTTTAAGTTGCCTCTGGATACATTATTAATGCTTTGGGAAGCCGCTCATTTCAAGGTCAGAATAGGATGAAGGAGCCGTCTTCCGGCAACTACAAAAAGATTTGGGCTGTGGTGGCTTCTCCTCTATAGGGGAAACCTAAAAGGGAGCCAATTTCACACTCCCATGTAGGATCGGGACCCCTACTCTGCAATTAATCACAGAGCTTCTTTAGAAAAAAATACTGAGGACTAGAAAAGGAAAATCACTATGGACTACACCCGTATTTGGGAGTAGGAGAATGGGTTTGGAGGGCATGGGTTCTGGATTGAAGGGGGAGATTTAAACCAGAGTGCATGGCTTCCAGATCAGAGAGAGGGTCTCTAGGACAGAGGGCAAGGTTTCTAGATTAGGAGGCAGAGCTTTAAACAAGAGGACCCAGTTTACAGATTAGGCAAGCGTCTTCAAGCCAGAGGTTATGGTACCCACATTAGGAGGCAGGCGTTTAAACTGGAGGCAGGGTCGTCTTACCCATAGGCGCTAAGGGCGAGGGCCACCCAGGTGCCAGGCTCTCAGGGGTGCCAGGCCAAGAGTCCAGGGAAGAGCCCGCCCGTCGGTCGGAGCGCTGCGGCGGGCTCTTCTGCTGTGGGTGGCTCTGCACCACGAGAGTTCAGGGACAACCGAGCCAGCGAGACGCTGAGGTGGCTGGCTGGCTGGCTGGCTCTGCCCTACTGCATGCCTGGGACTGGGCAACCAGGGGGGGGCACCCCAGCACCACATATGCTTAAGAGACAGTCCTGACTGGAGGCAGTCGCTTGCAGATGAGGCGGCAGGGCTTCTTGACATATTTGACACACAATGCCTCTCTTTTTGAGACGGGGTGCCACCTGGAATAAAATATTGGGGGGCCCAGGGAAGCCCTGCTCCACATACTTAATCACATGGCATGGCACCTCCCACCCCCCCACTTTGAATGGCAATGCTCATCAACCTTGGCGGGGCCTGGCCCCCTCAAATATTTTCTTGGGGAGTCAAAGACACCTCAGCCCCTAAGGGTTGGCTCCTATGTTTTGAGATATGGTCCTTGGGCAGTTTAAGAAAGTGAATAAAAAGCTGATGGTAGCTGTTTCGACAGAGTGGCTTGGGAGAAGACACATGTCTTCTTATATTGTAGTGTGCAACATACACATATTTCATATGTCCCACTACTGGGTCCAATCAAACTGCCATGCTATACAAATCTGCAAAACCAGCGAACAGACAGGGATGAAAGCAGAATAAATGAACATAACCACTTGCAACAATACCTTGCCATATTTAACCATGTGAAGGACTGGTTTTCATTCTCAAGCCAAAGATATGGAGGGAGTTTCTGAGGAGAGTATACCACTGGGGAACTAAAGAATCCACATATAACAAATACTCTGAAGACACACCTACTCTTTCTGTTCCCCAAAGCACATACATTTTCTTAATGGGAAAAAAACATTAATTGGCATTGAAGGTGTTGGGTGGCCCTTGAGCCTGCCCTTTGCCTCACACACCATCTGAGAGACCCATCAAGTGTTCAGCCTCGTGGTGAATTACTGATATCCACGGAGCTGCCAGTCAGCTAAGAGTTTCTCATGCGCTGTGATTGTCAGTCATTAGTCGCAGCAAGGAAACCAGAAGCTCTCTGCTTCTGGCAAAGGAGCTGCTCAGAACTGAACTGGTTCTCTCCCCCCTCCCCTTACCCTCCAAAATTTTACAGGTGAGAATAAGGACACACTTGTAACACCCTGATTCTTAACTACCCTCTGCTCCTCTGCATTCTCTCCCTTGCCCAATTACACTTTGCTGAAGCAAGAGGGTGCTTGTCCTTCTGGTTAAAGACATGCTAGGAAAACACACAACTGATTTGCAGTGTGCTACCAGCAGTTCCTAGGGACACAGGTGGCGCTGTGGGTTAAACCACAGAGCCTAGGACTTGCCGATCAGAAGGTCGTGGTTCGAATCCCTGCGACGGGGTGAGCTCCCGTTGTTCGGTCCCTGCTCCTGCCAACCTAGCAGTTCGAAAGCACGTCAAAGTGCAAGTAGATAAATAGGTACCGCTCCAGCGGGAAGGTAAACAGCGTTTCCGTGCACTGCTCTGGTTCGCCAGAAGTGGCTTAGTCATGCTGGCCACATGACCCGGAAGCTGTCTGCGGACAAACGCCGGCTCCCTGGGCCAATAAAGCGAGATGAGCGCCGCAACCCCAGAGTCGGTCACGACTGGACCTAATGGTCAGGGGTCCCTTTACCTTTACCTTACCAGCAGTTCAGCAGCAGTGTGTGAAATGTCACTGTGCAGTCCTTAAGTTTTCTTGCACGTGTATTCCTAAGAGCAAGATGCATCCACCCAGTGCTTTTTTTTCTGGGGGTACGCAGGTGTACGCATACCCGTAAACGTTTTGTGAATCTTTGTACTTTTGTCCATTTACTGTATTTATTTCCCCCCTGATTTGATCTATAAAATGGTGATTTACTTGAGTCAAAATGAGAGTACCCCTAAACATATTTTTTTTTTGGGGGGGGGAAGCACTGTATCCACCCAGCACTCAAAGGTTTCACTTCTAGAGATGACGAGGAAAGAGCTGAAACTCAAAGAGTAACTGAGCTTGCACTCCACACCAAGGGCATTCTTACAAAGTGTCCTCAAAGACAAAAGCAGGGACAGTGACCTACAAGGGACCAGAATACTGTGACAGTCCCTGGTAAACAAGAACTTATGAAGTGCCTGCTTGTTCTTTTCCATCTAATTTAAAAGGTGCAACTCTAGGAATGTAGTACTCGGCACATGGCTTGCTTATTTTCCTTAAGCTGCAACACACACAACGTAACAGGCTGTTTTTGACTATGTAACTTCTATTTCAAACACAATTCAACATATAATATCTCACAAAGTGTAATTCCATAGACCAACACATCATGCAAACAGAACATAGCAAGAGAAGTTAAAGTCCAATATTGGCATTAACCACAATATTGTATTCTAATGTTCCTTGTATGTAGATATAAACTGAATTTATTTTGTTCCATGTTTCCGTCGTACAAGAATATGAGTATGCACAGCTGACGAAGCTCAGTTGGGCGAAACAAGGTATTATCCTGTTTTTCATCTGATCTGATATTTACATACAAGGAATGTTAGAATCCTCAAAGCAGCGATACGTGGAACATAATAAGATAAGCATACCATGTTGTGGTTACTGCCAATATGCCAATTTAGGAACCGAATGCACTTTATCTCCTGACCATCCATTGGACTTTAATTTCTCTTGCTATGTTCTGTTTGCATGATGTGTTGGTCTACAGAATGACACTTTGTGAGATATTATATGATGAATTGTGTTTGAAATAGAAGTTACATAGTCAAAAACAGCCTGTTACGTTGTGTGTGTTGTTACCAGGATTGTATTTACGTAACCTAAGGTTTAGTAGTATTTTCTTTAAGCTACATCAAACTCTCATACCTGCAAGCAACTGGATGTGTTGTGCCCAATTTATTTGCCTATTCTCTGTCTGTGATCCCTTGCAACCTTGAGCCTGAGGATTTTAAGAGCCAGAGAGGTGATAACAGAGCAGGGATGCCCATTTTTGTTTCATACAGGCTTCGCCAAATCAAACTAGATTACAATCAGGGCTATCGCTGCTTGATCAATTAACATTATATTTGTATAAATCTATACAAGTAAAAATAATCCTTCTGGTACAGAAAGGATACCTGCTTTGATTTTCAATTGTATTGCATGGCGTATAGATTGTGTAAAAGGCATCTTCTTAGATTCTCGAAGATTAGAAAATGCGATACGCAAATGGGGGGGGATGCTTCTTTTACGATAGTGTTTGCCATCTATAATTTTGATAACGACTTGGTTTTAAAATAGCACATACTTTAAAATCCGCAGCCTGATGAATCGGGCATCTTTTTAGTCAATTTAAAGTGTAACTTCATTAACCCATTACATGTTGCGAATACTAATTATTATTAGCTTTCAGGGCAGCAGGGTCAGGAGCTGTAGAAACTGGATCTATGCTTGCATGTGTTTTAAGGACTTGTGCCCTGCACAATTTTCAAACGAAACGTACAGCAGCCAATGAATCAAACGCAATCCGTGACAAGACCCACAGATACGAAACTATAAATGCACTCCAAGTAACAAACATTTTAAAAAATCCTTAGCTAACAAAGCAAAACGTCATGACAGTATTTAAAATGTACGGCACAGTCCCTGCTTCTAACATAAAACCAGAGCACTGCTTTAATGAACTGATGACAAGCTATTTCTGTTGTTTTCAGCAACGACATTACTTTGTTGGGTCTTATTGGTTTGAAAGCTGTCTCAGCTGGTAAGGTATCGTTTTGTTAAGTCAGTCAATAAAATGTTGCTCCACGGTGCCCTGATGTAAGTCCAACCGCTCTTGCATAGACACAGGTAATGTGAGCTGGACAATAACATATACAGTCAACAGGAATTTCCAGGATTGTGGCAGCAATTTGCAAATTTCTGGCTGTAGAATCCACTATTGGTCAATAGTCACTGGTGATTTTTTTAAAACAATATTATGTTTTTAAATGTTTAAAAATCTTCTAGAAAGTGCAGACTAAAGAATAAATATATAACAATGCCAATGCATTTATGGAACTGGTTCAGTTGAAAACTTGCCTCATTACAGATGCGTGGGGTACAGGGCCGGATTTAAGTTTGATGAGGCCCTAAGCTACTGAAGGTAATGGGGCCCTTTATATGTCCAGCTGTCCATTGTCAACAACAAATTGTCACTGTTTTTTGCATTGAATATATGCTATAGGGTAATTTATGGACCCATTACTAACATCATAGGAGCCTACACAACACAAAACACTGTTGCTGTATGTAGGTTTTATTTTATTAGTTTTTTTATCATATTTTGGAAATGTACCGTACATCCAGTTTCTTTTCCTTTAATTTTTTTGGGGGGCCCCAAGAGAGTGGGGCCCTAAGCTATAGCTCGTTCAGCTTATATGTAAATCCGGCACTAGTGGGGTATAACAACAAAAACAACTTTCTCAACCTTCACACCATTTATGCATGTTAATTTATCTGCATGAGTGACTACAGCACTAGAAAACACAATTTCTCTTAAGGAGAGGGACAACATTGTACTCTCTTTAAGAACCAAAAAGGTTTCAACTAACCGAAAAGGTAGAGAACTTCACGCCTTTTAAAAATTACATGAAGGAACCTAGCAGTGATTATTACTTTTCGGTCCTGTGCTATTTATTAGTCTGTTCTGAGTTGTATTTATTTAACACCTGATTGGAAATAATAAATGATATAATTATATTTGGTTTTTTTTTGCAAGCTTCACTTTTCTTTTATTAAAACCAGTGATCAGTACAAATAAATGTATACAATGTATTATTGCAATTTTATCCCACCCTTCCTCCAAGGAGCTTGGGGTGGCATATATGGCTTTCTTGATGAGAATATAAAATGAGCCAAGGATTGCTCTGATCCAGCACTTGGTTTCTCACAGTAACCAATCAGATGTTTCTAGGAAGGCCACAAGCAGGATATAATTCCAGTAGACTCTCCCCCTGAAGTTGTCACCCAGAAATTGGTATTCTTTGAACCTTGAGTTTCCACACATCTGTCTTGATCCTCACTTTATGATCGCAGTAACCCTGTGAGAGGTATGTTGAGCAATTGTCCCAGTGATCACTCCTTTTTACTTGAAAGGGGATTAAAACAGGTCACTCTGGTCCTAGTCCAATACACCTAACAACTACACCACACTGGTATTGGGGTTTTGTAGGTCTACTGTCTGTGACTACTTCCGTGTAGACAAAATATATATTGGGTGACGCAGATCATAAGAACCAGATGGTCGGAAGCAGACACTAACCTCTTGAATTCCACTGAATAATCTACCCATTGGCCTCCAACTGTGAAGTCTGACTTCTGCTGAAACACCAAGAAGTCTTGTGGATTGCCACACTGTCCAACTTTTTCACATCAAAAACTGGGACATCTTCCGGGTTGCGCTCCCGGGTGAGTCACTTGACCCACGTTGCGATGTCACCCCCCAAAAAAGATCGCAGCACCCAAAATGGCTGCCGTGATTTCGTGGAGAAATAAAATAAAATTGGGATGCCCTGTTTCTTCCAGGACACTTGGTGGGTATGGATTCCAAATGAATCAACTGATTACCGGGAAGCCAGGCAGACCCAAAACATTTTGCTGCCTGTGGTGAAGTACAAGATGGTGGTTCACATTCCATACACAGAAGCCAGCTGGATTAGCTCTTGAATCTTACTTCAACACTGGTAACAGGAGAGCACACCTGAGGGCAGCAAGCTCACCTAGAGGATGTAGGGCAGGCTATATGGCATGCACAGTTCTAACCACCAATACCTTGCTGCCGCTTTCCAGCATCTGCTACCTGAAGCAGCTGCTTCACTCTGCCTAATGGTAGGGCTGGGCCTGAGGGAAGTCCCCAAACCTATCCTCAGAGGGTCTGGGATGGAAGCCTATTTCATAAACTTTAGGCTGAGCATTCATAGGCTCAAATGTTCCTCCTTCTGTGGCATTCCTTGGAGAACCTCATTGGGAGCACCAAAATGTCGCTCAATAGAGGGCAATCCAATCTCTTAACCAAGGGAATTAATATCTACCTTCTAGCACTTCACAACCAAACCAAAGTGTGCAAGAAAAGAAAACACGTTTGAGCAGGTGTTTAGCATGCAAATAAATTCAGAGGACTAAACAAGTAAACCAAACCACTTGGAGATGGAAGGTTAAAAAAAACACCCTACAACGCTCCAGAAGCTCCATCCCATTTGATTTTGGGGAATAAATTCCCCTTGACTTCTGATATGACAACTAAATCTACCACAGGAACTAAATTCCTCTGCCCTATGTCTTCCTTCCCTAGCTGAGTTGCAGACGCAATATCATATGGATTCACCAGCCACTGTTGACCTGAAGCAGTGACAAACCCAATTAAAATTGAAGTCTACCATCTAGAAGCCACATAGCATCCACATAACATTTTACCTCTATTAGCCCGACAGGGAAGTGGCTGTCCTGTCCCTAGCCTCTAGTCACAGGAATAAATCTGGCACGATTTCCCCCTCACATTTAACCCTCTACTCTGTACTCATAGATAGAGGTCAGCATCAAGGTCATTGGTCTGGGTCTGCATAAGGTCCAGATAAGGTCAGGGTATAAATGCTGACGCCCAGTGGTGTCCTTTTAAACTTTTATTTATTGCAATTGTCTGTTACCCCACTCAGATAACATCATAAATATGTTTTACAACTGGAGCACCAGAATCATCTCAATATAAAAACAGATTTTTTAAAAAACAAAAACTAACAGGCAACTAAGTAAGAGTTCAGTTCACAGAAGAAGAAAAACAGATGCCAGTGTCATAGTGAGAACATTTCATAGCTGGGGTATCGCAACAGAAAAGGCCCTTTCTATCAGCATCACCTCAGAAATTGCGGGAATTTGGCCAATTGTGTCTGTGGATAGTCTTAATAGTCAGACAGGTTCCTAAAGAAGGCAGTATTTTGGATGCCAAGGCTAAGCTGGTGAGGACTTTAAAGGGAATAAGCAAGACCTTGCATTGGGCTCAGAAGAAGACCAGTAGCCAGACTGGCAAGGAGTCAAGTCTGGCAAAATGTCATCCATTTGTTTGCTAGATTTCGTTCTAACTGAAATTCCCAAGCAGTCTAGTCTGTAAGAGCATCTCCAAAAGGGCATTTCAATAGTCCTTTTTAATAAGATTCTGTATCTCTCTCATTCGTCAACGGAAGAGACAAGTATTCCCATTTTACAGAGCAAAATGCTGAGCTGGCAGGTTGTCAGCTGTCCTGACTGAGTGGGTATTTGCAATCTGGATTTGACTGCAGCATATTGTCTTCTATGCAGCGCTGTCTATGTATAGCCACCTTGCTAGCCTTCTCTTTGTACCATATCTGTCAATCTGTATCCAGACTATCTATCCATCCACATCCCTCCAAAGCCACTCATCTCTAAACTTCATATCCCCATTCTGCCTCCTTCTTTCCCCCATGCGCCTCTCTAGCCTCCCGTGTTCTCTGTCTTCCGGGATTGAAACCAGAACATTATACTGATACCAGAAGTATAGTAGCAAATCTGAGGTGGTTTTTTCCCCTGCTTGTACATATCGTTTTACTCCCTTTCTGTTCCTTCTATCCACTTTGATTGCTGCCGTGTGACATTCTCTCTCACATTCTAGTGACAAACTGTTTTATAACTTGTTTTCTTCTGAAGGTAACTGGCATATGTGGGGTCCATTAGGGCAACTACCAAGAGACGACTGACTGCAACCTTCTGCAAACCCTTTTGCAATCACCCATTGCCTTTGAGTTCCCACCCTGGACATCTGTTGCAAAGAAACCACTTACCCCATTACATTTGGACATCCCTGCATCTTTCCCCAGAAGTGTTTAGTTTGTTCCAGGTCACTCTTTCTCTTCTTCAGTAATGCTGTATCTTTTCTCTCTCTCCTCCTTTTCTCTCGTCACCTCTTTTCTCTTCCTTAATTCTCGTCTCCTGGCCGTCAAGGATGCCTCTCACTCACTTTTACTCTCCTCTGCTCCCTCAGACCAACTGTTGGGAACATAGATCTCAGCTAATCCCTAGAGCATCTGTAATTTGCCTTGAGTTGAAAAGGAGGCAAGCACAAGCCCCTCCCCCTGGCCCTTTGGGATTGGCTGCTTTTGGGTGTCCCTCTCCAGCTGTTTATGGACAGCTGGATAGAGAGAGAGCCAGAATGGGGATGGGGAGGAACTGAAAAAACGAGGAGGGATAGGGTCCAGGTCTGCCTTTCAACTTCTTATATCTTTATATTTTCCTTCCTCTTGTATTTATCAGTTCATTCATTTTATTTTATTTTCATTCTCTCTTTGTTAAGCTCCCTCCAACCACTCTGTTTTCTCTCTCTACACTCAGCAATAAAGTGCCGAGGCCTGCAAATCAATGCATGGAAAATGCTCCCAGGGGATCAGAAACGTCCTGGTGGAAACCATTAATGGTTTAAGCTTTGGACAGTCAGGACTCATAAACTGCAGAACCTGCCTTTCTTTTCCATATTTACCCTACCTAGACGGACACACACACACACACACACACACTGAGGCATAATTTAAAAAGAGTAATGAAAATGGCTCCTTCATGGCTTCCCTCATTTTCACAATTTACTGTCAGATGTCATAATTTGCCAAGTTATGTTAGAAAATATCTGAAGCAAACATGATGTTTGGAGTTCGGACATTTTCTGGTAATTTTGAAAAGCCTATATCCAATTTCAGCAACTCACAGAAATTGCATCATTTTCTTAAGATACGGCCACTTAACAAAGAAAGCCTGAAAATGTCTAAGATTGTGTAAGGGGATAGGCAGAATTCAGCTTCATTTGAGCACTTAGCAACTTGCCTTGGAAAATGTTGGCATTTACCAATAAACAATAAAAATGTGGATGAAAATTGACTATCAGTCAAAAGTCGCCTTTGTTTCCTGAACTTTGCTGTCAAATGTCAGTGATTTCTCATGGGTTTTCTAAAATGTTAAAGAAATATTGTATATTAAGATGGTTGGCATCTCTCTGTCTTGGGAGACAATGGAAGCGTGGGCTTTCAGGGGTCAAGTCAAGCCATTGGAGATTTACAGTGATTGCTGTGACTGTAGAGATCAATACAGCTGGGGCAGATGAAGGCGTCCGATTGTGCTGAGGCAGGTATACCATAGCTTTTCTTCTTTCTGTGTATTAATAACATTCACAGAGCTTTGGCATTTACTGTTGCTAGGGGTGAGCTGAAATAACTTGTCGTTCTTTTGTATATTTGTTCAGCAGGGCAAAAAACTTTTTAAAAATATTTTTTTCTGACATTTTTTGAGGCACTGTTCAGAAGAACTGACTTCGTCCTCAGTGGTGTCTTTCAGTTGCCCTCAGTGATTTTATCACACAGCCAAATCTGATTGGTTGTGTAGCATCACACAACCAATTTAATATGTGATGCCAAATTGAGCGGAATTACCTGTGTGACTAATCCAGGAAGAAGATTCAGGTTTTTTTTGGGGGGGGGACATAAGTAGTAGTAGCACCATAAACAGTGGCACCTTACAAAATAAATAAATGAGTGACTTTTTAGTTTTACAGGAAATATTTCTGCGCCACGAAAATGGTAAATTTTGTCTTCAAAGCAGAGGATCTTCGTTGCAACACTGACTGGAGATATATTCCACTCATACATAATAGCTTGTTTAAAAGGCACTAGGGCTATTTTTATTTTACACAGGACAATAAAAAAGGCCTTTGAACCTTTCTCGCTCTGCTTTTGAGTGTTATTTGTTAATGCAGGACAGGCTGTGCAGGAAGAGAAAGCAAATGTCAAGCATTTTTAAAGTCTTACACGATAGACCTATTTAATCACAAATCAATGTAAGTCTCCCACTTGTGCAAAAACGCCCCCCCCCCATAAATTATGTAGCACAGCTATATTTCAGCGAGGGAACAGTGCTTTCTTTACATCAAACCCCTTTCTCAACAAAAGGTTGCATTCTTAAAGCAGCAGCACACTTAATGCAGGGGCTCTTGCACTTTCCCTTGCGTAAGGAGCCACTTACCTAGCAAAATGAATGGAGATATTGAGGGTTCACTTCTATATTGAAAAGGAAATTGCCTTTTAAGAGCAGTAGTCTCGTTTCTAGGCCAACATCTCCACCTTGTGGAGAGTTTGGAGGCCTGCATCAGCTTACTGTAGTTACCATTTTCGGAAGGCTGAGTTGGGAATTCTATTTCATTCCTGCTGAGCACCCAGCCTTCAAATCTCTATCTAACTTTATGGGACCACTTTGACCTCTGTCTAACTTTATGGAACACCACAACCACTTTGACCTGCCTGCTGTGGAACAGCCGCAAAATGTGTTATATTTTAGTAAGTGTTCCAGGAGGATACAGATTTGGTCCACTGCAGGGAGTGGGCCAGATTTGGGGTAATCCACACTTCCTCTTGTCCCACAGTCCACTTTCTCCTCCTCCTCCGAAGTGAATTTGACTTTACCGTGGAATTCCTAAAGGCCCATAAGAACACAGAGCAATATTGTACATCCCTGGCATGTGGATGGTTTCCTTTGTATGTGAAGCAATACCTAACCACCCAAGATCTTTTCCGCCGATTGAGAGCTTCTGAGAGCCTCTGACTTCTTGGGTCCACTGGAGATGATGTTATCATCCATTTCCTGTAGCTTCAGATGCAACTGTGGGCCCACAGAAAACATCAACATCTTGAGGGTGAGGACGGCGGAGGTGAAATGAGATCTTAGGGACGCTAATAGCAATCTGCTACAATGCTTGCATTCTTCGTCCTCTTCTATTGGTGAGAATCAGAAAGGCCAAAACAGTTGGTTCAAGGGAGTTAGAAACAAGGGTGTTTACCAACACAACTGTGTGGGTATGTGTGTGAGAGAGGCAGGGTTATTATCTGAAATGAAGGGTTGTGCCTATAAATTATGCCATTTGCCCTGCAAATCCTCAACTCTATATTAATCCAATTTGGATGGACTATATAGGCCATTGCTTATTGATGAAGAGAATGGGACTGTGGACTCTTTACATGCTTGGGGGCTCACAAATTCTATTTCACGTGGATTTCAGGTGAAGAACCTAGACTATGAAAGTATCTTCCACAGCCTGGTCTCAGAGTCAAGCCCTGATTTTTTGTATATCTGTGTGGGGAGAGCTTTTAGCAGAAGTGGGTGCTGTGGTCCAGCAGGAATCTTCTTGTTGTAAGTCCTGTTTTCTAATGGCTTCTTATTTTTTCAGGCTGCTTCCTGCTTCAGGAGGAAATGGATATAAAAGGTAAGAATAAGTCATAGCGGAGAGGGAAGATGGTATTAGTGAATGTTGCCATTTAAACATACCAGATCTTCCACAGTGGAGTGTATGCTTTGATTCATACAACCCTGTTTCACACTGCGACTGTGAGATATGGGGTACCCATCATTTAGTAACTGCCGACACAGTGCTTTGCAATGTAGCCATTTTGTTGGTTGAGAAGCTGCCATCTCCCCCACACGCACATAGGTTGTCACGATGCCAGCAAGAGATGTATTCTTAAGGCAGACATGCTTCTGCTTCCACTGCTGTGCCAACTGCTAAATGGAGGGTAAGTCACTTCTCATGATGTGAAAAGGGGTCATCTAAAATCAGTCCAAAGGAGGGTTTAATTTTGACTGCATTCTCTTTACCTAAATTGTGTTTGAAGGCAAGGTTCAAGGGTAATGCAGAAGCAGAGTTTGGGATAAGGATAGTGGTTAACTTAGTTGTGCACCAAGACCCCTGACTGTTTAAGGTAAGCAGATTTATTTTAGAGTCCAGCCTACTTACTGTATTGATCCAAATATAAGCCACATTCCCCCTCCCCCCAGATTCCGACTCTGAAAAGTTAAAGTTCAGCTTAAATTTGCGACCTTGGAAAAATGGGCTTTTACGATATCGCTGCTGAAACAGACATACGGTGAAACAGAACTGGTGTGAGTGCCTGTGGAATTTTAAAGAACCGGCTTATATTTGGGCCAATATGGTAGTTATTATCTCAAGGTCCCATGATTTAATCTTTCACTTGTGTTAGCTTAACAGCGAACAGAATTTTGAAAGACAGTTTCTGTTTATTTTTTAAAGAATAATTTAAAATAATCAGAACACATACAAACCTTTGAAAACAGTGCAGGTGACTCTAGAATTCTCCGCTTCTTGGTTAGAGTGCTTTAATGCCGAGTGATGGCCTGTGAAGAGACATATTTTGATTTAATGTGTCGAGTGCCTCATGCAGTTGATGGGGGCCATTTTTTCTTCCTGAGTTAGAGCTTTGCTCCTGGGTCAATGGAAGGGTAGTTCCCCCAGCTGGGTTCTGAAAGTTCCCAAGGAGGGTTGCAACCATCAAAACACAACATTAAAAACAGTTTTAAACAAGTTAAAATTACTAAAATAAGGTGGGTCCTAAAATATATATATCTCAAAGGTCAAAAGTCAGGATGAACAGCTGTATACAATGATTGCTTCTACTTGCCAGCCATACCTTATTCTAGAATGTACCATTTACCCTCATCCAAGTTTTCTTTTCGAATATGCACAGTCTCCAGGGGACTTCCCCACCAAGGTTTTAAAGTTATACATCTCCAAACCCCA
The DNA here is from genome assembly GCF_027172205.1 of Podarcis raffonei. NCBI lineage: Eukaryota > Metazoa > Chordata > Lepidosauria > Squamata > Lacertidae > Podarcis > Podarcis raffonei. The sequence goes on along the minus strand of NC_070614.1, from coordinate 37,514,210 downwards.
GGGCTTCCTCTAATGTGCTGATATATACCATTTGTTTCTCATTGTCCCCATTTTAGCTCCATTTCTGTCAGCACTCACCACTTGAGTGAAATATACTCAGAGTCGCGAAGTGATTTCATGCTCTTTATTCAGCTCGTAGTGGTGAGGAGGAATGAATGAATGTCCCCTCAAAGTATCTGCTTTATATACATTATTTACACAATGGGCTGCACATGATTGGCTAATTCCGGAATTCTACTGTAAGCCAATCAGGTTGTGGATTCACTTCTATCTGGAGCATGATTGGGTAGTTCCTGCCAACCAATCATACTGCTGCATTGTTCTAGGACCAATCAGACTGCTGCATTCTGAATCCTATTGTTCTAGGACCAATCAGACTGCTGCCTTTTGGATCCTATTGTTCTAGGACCAATCAGACTGCTGCAGTTTGGATCCTATTCAGCTCAGTACATAACACCCCTCCCCTCTAAGTTCCAGTCCTGCCCGGGAGGTCGCATTCATAGTCCTCGAGGTACGCCGGTGGCCTACGTGTGCGTTGCGGCCTGGGGTGTTCCCTGGTCCGGGGTTCAGGTTCTGGCTCGTGTTCCAAGGATGCTGGCTGTGATGGGGCTATTTGGTCTGGCGCAACCGGCTCGCTCAGTCGTGGTTCTGGTTCCGGTGTCCTTTCGGCCTCGCAGGTCCTCTCTGTATTTACTGATTCTGCCTCTCCTGCTGGCCCCTCGTGCTCTATGGGCCTCACTGCCCCTCTGTTCCCTTGGGACTCCTCTGACCTTTCCTCCTCCTGGTTTTCTCCCGGGAATCGTCGCCGTATCTGGTCGCAGTGGCGGCGCCAGCATTGCCCCCCATCTGTTAGCACCTCGTACGACACGGGGCCAGTGACCCTGGTGACTGTGGCGGGTACCCATGCTGGGCCTGCCCCAAAATTCTTTGCGTACACTGGGTCCTGGGCCTCGAAGGTCCGGGGGTTCCTGCCTTCCCCCACCACTACCTCATCCTGAGCTCTATCGGGGTGAAGGCGGTCCAATCTGATTGCAAGGCGCCGACCCATTAGTAGTTCAGCGGGGCTCCGGCCAGTCGTTGAGCTGGGGGTGCTGTGCTGTGCTAGAAGGAATGTGGCAAGGCGGTACTCCCAATCCCCTTGCGTCATGCGGCGAAGGGTGTCCTTGGTGGTCCGCACCATGCGTTCTGCTTGGCCATTGGTGGCAGGATGGAATGGCGCCGAACGGATGTGGCGGATGGCGTTCTGCGCTGTGAAGGTTTGGAATTCTCCTGACGTAAATGCAGTCCCGTTGTCTGAGACGAGAGTGTCAGGGAGCCCGTGGGTTGCAAACAGCCTGCGTAGTACCCGGATGGCTGCGGACGTAGAAGTGGACGGTACCAGTGCGACTTCCAGCCATTTGGTGTAGGAGTCCACCACTATGAAGAATGTTTTCCCCTGAAAGGGGCCAGCGAAGTCCACATGCAGGCGTGACCATGGTGCCCGGGCGGACTCCCAGGACTGGACTGGGGCCCTTGGGGGATCTGGGCGGGATTCTTGGCAGGCCTGGCAGTGTTTGACCCAGGCCTCTATCTCTCCGTCGATCCCCGGCCACCACACATAACTCCTGGCAAGGGCCTTCATTCTTACTACCCCTGGGTGTGTCTCGTGTAGGGCTGTGAGGACCCTTTTGCGGAGGGGCTGGGGAACAACGACCCTGCTTCCCCATAACAGGCACCCCTTGTGGGCCGACAGTTCATGTTTGCGGGTTGTGTAGCCGGCGAATTCTGGCCCGGGGCTGCTGCTGGGCCATCCCCTCCACACCCAGTCCAGGACCCGGGAGATGACCCTATCTTTCTTGGAATGGTGTGCAACTTCTTGTGCCTGAATGGGGCGGTCGGGAAGCAGCTCCAGGCTCATAACCTCTTGTGCAGGTGCTGGGTCGGGGCCTGTTTCCGGTAGTGGTAGCCTGCTGAGGGCATCCGCATGGCCCATCGCCTTCCCTGGACGGTGAATCAGTGCATACTGGTAGCTGGCAAGGAAAATTGACCACCTGAGGACGCGAGGAGACAGCACTTGGGGGGTCTGCTTTTCAGGGGCAAATAAGCCAAGCAACGGCTTGTGGTCAGTCACCACGGTGAAGGGCCGCCCGTACAAGAAATCATGGAATTTTTTTACTCCCTTCACGATTGCCAGACCCTCCTTGTCGATTTGCGAGTAGTTCCGCTCGGTTGCGTTGAGTGTCTGGGAAAAGTATGCCACCGGTACCTCTCTTCCATCCGGGAGTTGGTGTCCCAGGACAGCGCCAATTCCATAGGGCGAGGCATCGCATGCTAGCACCACCGGCAGCCTCTCGTCGAAGTGTGCCAAGACCGAGTTTGAGACAAGCAAGTCCTTGACTGCCTGGAATGCGGCCTCCTGGCGCTGGCCCCACACCCAAGGGGCCCGCTTGTCCAGGAGTCTGTGTAGGGGCTCCGCTACCGCCGCCTTGTGGGGAAGGAAGGAATGGTAAAAGTTCAATAGTCCCAAGAAGGCCTGAAGTTCAGTCTTGTTCTTGGGCGCTGGGGCATCACAAATGGCCCGTACCTTGTCCCCAGTCGGGTGGACCCCTTCTGCGTCCACCATAAATCCCAGAAAGTCCACCTGAGGCACTCCTAGTAGACATTTTTCCCGCTTCACCTTGAGACCCGCCGTCTGGAAACGGTGCAGAACGGTGCGGAGGCGGTCCTCAAACTCCTCTGGTGTGGGCCCGGCAATCAACACATCATCGAAGAAGGGGGTAACGCCAGGAATCCCTTTAAGTAGAGAGTCCATTAGATTCTGGAATATGCCTGGTGCCACGCTGACACCGAATTGCAGCCGCTTTACCCTGAATGCTCCTCTGTGCGTCACAATCGTCTGTGCCTCTGCTGTGGCCTCATCTACTGGCAGCTGTTGATATGCTTGGGCCAAGTCCAGCTTGCCAAAAATTTTCGACCCAGCCAGGGTGGCAAGAACATGGCTGACCACTGGCACTGGGTATGCATGGGCCGTGAGGGCCTTGTTTATGGTACATTTGTAGTCTGCGCAGATGCGGACCGAACCATTAGGCTTGACGGGCGTGACGATTGGGGTTTCCCAGGGGGCATTAGGCACCGGCTCCAGCACTCCTTGCTCCACGAGCCGGTCCAATTCCTCGTCTATACGGGGTTTCAGGGCGAACGGGACCCGGCGGGCCTTGAGCCTGACCGGTCGTACCGCGGGGTCAAGCTGTAGAGCAATGGGGGGGCCCGTATACTGTCCCAATTTCCCATCGAAAACCCCCGGAAATTCCTTGCATATGGCGTCCACGTCCACTTGTAAGCTTGTGTGGTTCACCCCGGTGACGGCTAGCCCCAGTGGTCCAAACCATGCCAATCCCAGTAAGCTAATGTAGGGGCCCTTGACCACAAGCAAGTCCAGTTGCCGCGTCCGCCCTCGGTATTGCACCCTGAAGGTCCCCACCCCCATTGTGGGGACCTTACGTTTTTGGAAGTCCCGGAGGGTGAATGGGGCCGGCCTGAGTTTGGGACCCCCAGTAGGACACAGTTTCCTTAAGGTCCTTGCCGAGATTATGGATAGAGTTGAACCCGTGTCAAGCTCCATGCGGCATGGGGCCCCCTCTATCTGTACGTCAACATAAATTTTCTCTACGTTGGGGTGGGGCAACTGGTATACCTGGACGTCCGTGAGCTCTGTCGAGTTGCCTTGGTGCGTTGGGCCCCGGGACCTGGGGCTCTTGGATTGGTCATCTGATGCCTGGCGTCGGGTGGGCCGAGCCCGACACACCCGGGCGATGTGTCCCGATTTTCTGCACTGCCTGCACTCTGCATTGCGGAAACGGCAGGTCCTCCTCTCGTGGCTTTCTCCACAGCTTGCGCAGTTCCCTCCTTCTCGTCGAGGCAGCTGTGGTATGTGGGCTGCTTGAGTGCGCTGCTGTACTCGGTGCACCTCCTCCCTGTCGGATCCTGAGTCGTCGGTGAGGTCTTCGTGGTGGACCCTCGGTTGGGACAGCTGGCTCGGCCGTGCCTCTTGCGTCGACCTCTCGGCAGCTTCCGTTGCCAGGGCCTCCTCCAGAGCGACCTGGAACGTTAGGTCCTTCTTAGCGTAGAGGTGTCGTTGCAGCTTCTCATCCTTCAGGCCACCGACGAGGCGGTCACGAAGCATGTTCTCCAGCTCTGAGAAGTTGCAGAACCGGGCGGCTTGGCGGAGAGAGGTCACAAACCCAGTTATGGTTTCCCCAGGGGCTTGCCGCTTTGCGTAGAAGGCATTTCGACGAGCCACCACTGAGGGCTGCGGCGAAAAGTGCCCCTTCAGCTGTTCCATTATTGTTTTGTATGGGACAGTAGCGACATCTTCAGGCGCAAGGAGAGCCCGGGCGATTTCAAACGTCTCCTCTCCGCAGACGCTGAAGAATATCGCCCTCTTCTTGGCGTCTTCTTCATCGGTGACCCCTTTGGCTTCTAGGAGGAAGGTGAAACGGGAGGCGTACGCTTCCCAGTCTCCGGATGCTGGGTTGAATGGCGAGAAGCTGTTGTCGGTTGCCATTCTGAGTTCCTTGTGTCCCGGAGCTGAAGCCTGGATACACGGTGCGAGGCAGCGGTGCGGCAGGTGGCGGTGCTGCGGTGCTGTGTGTGGCAGTCAGCTCAGCGGGATCCCACCTTCGTCGCCAGTGAAATATACTCAGAGTCGCGAAGTGATTTCATGCTCTTTATTCAGCTCGTAGTGGTGAGGAGGAATGAATGAATGTCCCCTCAAAGTATCTGCTTTATATACATTATTTACACAATGGGCTGCACATGATTGGCTAATTCCGGAATTCTACTGTAAGCCAATCAGGTTGTGGATTCACTTCTATCTGGAGCATGATTGGGTAGTTCCTGCCAACCAATCATACTGCTGCATTGTTCTAGGACCAATCAGACTGCTGCATTCTGAATCCTATTGTTCTAGGACCAATCAGACTGCTGCCTTTTGGATCCTATTGTTCTAGGACCAATCAGACTGCTGCAGTTTGGATCCTATTCAGCTCAGTACATAACATTGAGTTTGCTGTAAGAGGGGTGATGATTATAAGACTTCCTGGGAGCCAGATAGAGGCTGACAAAAGTTCTTGAGGGGAACAGCCAGGGCATGTGTAGAAATTAAACAAATAACATAAAACATATTTTTCATTTTTAAAAACCTAAATAGAAATACAGATATTCTGAAACAACTGTTTGGCCATTTATGATGTTAAATGGTTTCAGCTTTGATATCTCCTGCAGTGTCTTTCCCCACTTGTCTACACATGATTTTTTTTTTGTTTCCTTGTTAATCCACTGTGATCCATCCTGATTCCTACAGGTCTGGGTATTCTATGTTGGCAGCTTCAGTTGGAGACAATGTCAACATCACATGCATCACACGTCATTTGGTAACATATGTCTCTTTGGAGAAGGATGGAAGGGTCATACGCTTCTCCAGAGATCACTTTGGACAACAGGTTTTTTTCCACATGATTATTACGACCAGAACGGATGCAGGGATCTACAAATGCTTGTACAATTTTGCTGGGATCAGGCAAGTCACAGATCCATTTGAGCTGCTGATAAGAGGTAAGAGACTCTGGTCAGCATCCCAGAAGAGCATCCTGAGGCCGCTCACTAGTTCCTGACCCTGCTTTGATGAGTTGCACAAGGGGGACAATGGATCATATAGCATTAGGTTCAGGTGTTACTGTGCCATTAAAACATCTCAAATTGTGGAGAGCCAGTGTGATGTACTGGTTAAGAGCAGTGGACTCGTAATCTGGTGAACCGGGTTCGCCTCTCTGCTCCTCCACATGCAGCTGCTGGGTGACCTTGGGCCAGTCACACTTCTCTGAAGTCTCTCAGCCTCACTCACTTCACAGAGTGTTTGTTGTGGGGGAGGAAGGGAAAGGAGATTGTTAGCCGCTTTGAGACTCCTTAAGGGGAGTGAAAGGTGGGATATCAAGTCCAAACTCCTCCTCTTCCTCTTCTTCTTCTTGCAAAAGTGCACCAACCCCGCTCCTGCTCCAATGTACAATCCTGTGTAGCTGAGCACAACCAATCCCATTAATTCAAGAGTGAAGGACATGGGAGCTTCGCCATGAATAGTGTTCAGTTGAGTGATGTCTCACCCACTAACACAGGTAGAGGCAGCCTATCTCGTTTCACCACCTGAGGCAAAATGGAAAGGTGGCACTCTCTTGCCGAAGCTACCCTGAAGCCTCCCTTCCCTGGGTTGTGTGGCCGGGTCTGTGAATCAGCAATGATGATAGCGGGTTCCATCGAGGTCTTGAGAGCTTTTGCAAGAAGTCACAGAGCGCACAGATCTTGCAAGATTTTGGTGAGATCTTGCAAGATCACCACCACTTCTCTGCCAGTGGGAGGGTGCCCCTGGGAGGGCTGCTTCTTGGGGTTTCGCTGCCCAAGGCAGCTGCCTCAGCCTTCCTCATTGGTGGACAGGCGCTGAGTGCAAGGTTAAAGGACATGGGAGCTAAATCACAAATAACATTCAGAGGAGTATAATCTAAGAGTTCTTAATTGCACCCCCATGAAATTTAGAGAAATTCCTCCTCCTCCTCCTCCTCCTCCTCCTCCTCCTCCTCCTCCTCCTCCTCCTCTTCTTCTTCTTCTTCTTCTTCTCCTCCTTCATCATCATCATCATCTCAGGCAAGCTAGAGTTACCTGTACACCACTGGTTTGTATCTTGTGGGTTTTGTTTGCAAATGGGATCAAGGCAACTATTTTCTGTAGAAGGAAAACAGGGTATACTGGCAAAACTTAATTTCCAAAAAGCGAGATGTTGGGATTTATTCATTACTATTAATTCTTTCAATTTATATCCCATCCATCTTCCTAAAGAAGCCCAAGGCAGAATTTGAACAAGTCTGGAAGCAATGCCATCTTGGCTGCAAACCTTCCTTCTCAAGGGCCTTCAGTGTCTGTTGTATTTCTTTACTCAGATCCCAGCTTCCCCAAACCAGTCCTCTCTCTGGAACCTATGGATGAAATCACCATTGGACAGAGAGTCACTATGCGTTGTGGAACTCAAGGAGAAGTGAAAAGGTTTTATCTGCAAAAGGATAACTTTCAGGATTGGTCAATACACAGTGACATGAACATGTTCACCATCAGTGATGTGAGCAATAAGGATGCAGGAAGATACAGCTGCAGTTACACCTCAGTGAGGCAACCATATCTCCTGTCTGAGCCAAGTAACTCTGTGGAGTTGCTGTTAACAGGTAAAGAGGCTAACTCCACATGCACTCATCTCAACCGCAAGCCTTAAGGTTTGGAGTTTAGTTGGAGAATTTGCTTGGTTTTTAGAATATAACTGGGGAGCTCATTGGAGAGGACAACTGTAGGGAGCGATCAGTGGGGTGTTTGTGTGTGTGTGTGTGTGTGTGTGTGTGTGTGTGTGTGTTTGAGGAGCCAGTTCTGCATTGGAGGAAATGAGGAATAATTTACATACTCCTAACTTGCTGTGTGAGAGAAAGAGAGAGAGGGGACACCTGCCGAGTTCCAGAGGGATCATGTTGCATAAACCGAGTGTTGTGGAGTCTTTGGGCTGGAGTACAGTAACAAAAGGAAACAAGAAAAACTTCCCAGAAAAGTTGGGCTGAGGGCAATGATCATGGCTGAGTTGCAATTTTCTTGGGACTGCAGACATTTGCATGGAAGATAATTCTGGCTGATGAATGCATGAGCCATTACAACAATCCCTAATCCCTGCTTTACAGCAAAGAAGCTAAACCCCTAATGCAGGTCCCTGCCATGTGGAAGAGGACAAGACCCAGACCTACAGTGGTTGGCACCTCACTTTCTGTTTCCTTTTCTGCCCAGATCCACAGTTACTCAGACCTACCATCTCCATCTCACCAACAAGGCCTTTGAAGGTTGGGGAAAATATCACAATCACGTGTGCCTTTCCAGAGACACCTGCCTTGGTCTATCTCCATAAGGCTGGAGAGTCAACAAAAACGGTCCAGGATTCTAATGCACGTGTGACCAAATTTTACCTCAGGAAAATTACTTTGGAGGGCAAAGGAAACTATTGTTGCAGCTGGGCACAATCAAGAAGTCCATTTCTAGTGTCAAAATGCAGCAATTGGGTGGAGCTTTTGGTATCAGGTACAGTATTTGTTTTACTGTTTTTCTCCTTCTCACTACAGTGGTACCTCGGGATACAAACACCTCAGGTTACAAAACTTCAGGTTACAGGCTCCGCTAACCCAGAAGTAGTACCTCGGGTTAAGAACTTTACCTCAGGATGAGAACAGAAATTGCGCAGTGGCAGCGGGAGGCCCCATTAGCTGAAGTGGTACCTCAGGTTAAGAATGGTTTCAAGTTAAGAACGGACCTCCGGAATGAATTAAGTATGTAACCAGAGGTACCACTGCACTTTGCTTGGTTTTTTGGGGGGTTTTTTTGTTTTTAACCAAAAAGCAGGCATGTCTTGCATTATATTAAAGTTGCTGCAAGCGAAATCCCTGATCTAGACCTTGCGTAGAGTAGAAATGAATTTTTGCTCTCAAACAGAAGAATGAATTTCAAAACTTTCCAGGAAAAATAGTTACAAATAGCTGCAAATAAATAAGTACAAATAAAATAGTTACAAATAGACATTGCAAGATACAAAGGAACACATTGCTCTGAAACATGCAAGCAATGCAGCCTCGTCTGTAAGTCCTTAATGCAGGTCAATAAACTTTCCTCTCTCTGGTGAGAGAGAGAGAGAGAGAGAGAGAGAGAGAGATCCTAAGCAACTTTCTTGTTCCATCTTCATGGAACTTAGCCACTATTGCTGCTGTTGCTGGATCCATCACTGACAAGGAAGGTGAGTTCTCAGGTTTTGCCTTCTGTGAGAGCTCTTGGGTTTCCAGTGATGAGTTAGCTTAAAGACAGAAACTGAAACATCTAGCCTTTTCTGCTGTGTTTGCTAGAGTGAAACCTAATGCCAGTATCTCTGCATAGTATTTTAAATATAATGCATTCAAAATTATGCTTTATGCATATTAAACACATCTTTAAACTATGGTTGGCCAGTGGTGTACTGAGAAAGCCCCATGCCAATCAGCTCCACCCCCCTATCTTGGCTATCCATAAATTGTTGGACAACAATTTCCATCTTCCTTGACAGTTGACTGTGCCAGTCAGGGCTGGCATTAGAGTTAGGCATTGCTGGGCACATGCTGAGGCCCACACCTCTGCAGAGGACCCATTGACAGAGTGCAGAGATCTTTCCTATTCTACTTAATTCAAGAGGGTTCTGGAAGCTGTGTGAAAGAAGCAAGCAGAAGGTTCATGGTGTCTAGGTTATTCCTTCAGAGAAGCTGAGTACAGCTGGTTTAAATTGGTTCTGTTATCTCTTCTGTCAAGGTCAGTCTAACTGTAATAATGGGCCAGCAGGAGCCTGAGTTTCACACTTTCTCTTTCTCTTTCTCTTTCTTTTCCTTCTGGTGTGGTGTTCTGTACATAGTATGCTTAGTGTTAAGGTTTAGACTTATTATAAGTTATTCCAAATTTAAGTCTGTTGCAACTGCATTTCTTATGGATAGTGCCAGTCCTGAATGTATTGGATTTGTGATCATTATGCTCATTTGCCTTCAGTAGTAGTAAAGCTCTGCTGGAAGAAATATAATTGTCTCTGGTCTATTTTTTTTTGGGGGGGGGGGATCCTGCAACGTGCTTAGGTTTTTACTCTGCTAACTATACATTGGAATCTACTCTGGATAAATACTGAGTAGAATTTCCACGACACCAACAAATCCTGGAGCCTCATGTCCTGGCTGCTCGCTCTTTCTTTCTTTCTTTCTTTCTTTCTTTCTTTCTTTCAAAATTATAACAAGACATATTATCCAAAGCATATCATCCTTGTCCCCCCCCATTTTCCCTCCTTCCCCCCCTCCCACACAAAACCCACCCACCCCCACCCCACTGCCCGACTTCCCTCAGTTCCAGTCTTTGGTTTCTCTAATAATGCTGTTTTCTGCATGTTACAAAATTGTATAGATCCTCAAACTATTTAGCTGATTATTATCAATAAAAGGTTTGTGAATGTTTATTCAAAACCAGCCAAGGAGTCCAGTTCACTTTGTTGCGTCTTCAGATACTTTGTAAAGGGTTCCCATTCATCCTTAAAGTCACAGTTATCCTTGTCCCGTAGCTTATATGTCAATTTTGCCTGTTCTTCATAGTCCGTCAATTTTTGTTGCCATGATTCTTTAGTTCTGGCTGCTCTTTCTTGTCACTGTATGGTTCACCTTCCTTCTCTGAGCATGCAAGCAGTGTCAAGAGTGATTGGAGAGAGCAGCATCCTTAACCTGCTTTCTATTTCCCCTCTGGGTGTCTGTGTCAGCTGGGTCAAGAGTGGAAAGGCATGTGAATGGGCAGAGGGGCTGCAAGCAAGGAGGAGGTACATCCCTTCCACAAGTGAGCTCACTGAAGGAATCTTGCCCAAGGGTCCCCAGAAGCTCAGAGCAATCTCTGAATGTGATGGTGGTGGAGGCTTGAGTGGGAGGTTCTCAAGGATGCAGCCTCTTCCCTCTACTCTAACTCCATTTTTTTTTAACAGATGATGCTCAAATCAGTCCAGATCTCTCAGTAATATATGTGGTTCTGCTCTTCCTCTTTCTGTCAGCTGGGGCCTTTCTTTGTTACAAAATAGGAGCGTGTAAGTATGACCCAGGCGAGAAGGGGATTTAAAAGCTCTTGGCCATAAATTCGCTGGGTGGTCTGAGGTTCCTAGTGATATCTTGCCTAGTCCTTCAACCTATCCATCTATTTGCTGGGATAGGAAAGCTGCAGCCCTCCAGATACTGTGGACTAAACCTATCTTCATCCCTGAGTACTGATTATGTCAACTGGGGCTGATAAAGTAAAAAAATTTCAGGAGGGCCACAGGTTTCTCATCCCTGACCTAGTAAGTTTGGAAAAGCGTCGGGGTGGGGAAAGAAGAAAAGAGAAACTGGTAGAAGATAGTCCCTGTGCTCGATTTCTTTTTGCAAAACTCTTAAAATAAATTCTAGGTGCTTCCCATGAATTGTCTGAAAAAGGAAACACCTAGCACATTCTGAATTGAGATAGGTTGTTTTGGTTATTTATGGGTTTGAGAGAGCACCATCTTCCTATTGATTTGTCTTCTTCTTCTTTTACAGTAGTAAGACAAAACAGGTAAGTGATCTCAACTGTTCATCTTACACTGCACTGGATTGAAGGATGCTGGAATGTTGTTCTGAGCTTGCGAGAGGAAGAGCTGTCAGAATGCAGAACAACTGCTATTATTTGCACTCCATCTGAATGCCACATAGGGAGGTACAGTACTTGAGTGCAGAGGTTTCCTGCTGGGGTCTAGGTGGAGAGTGGGGCCTCCTGAGTTATAGGTAAAGGTAAAGGGACCCCTGACCATTAAGTCCAGTTGCAGATGACTCTGGGGTTGCGGTGCTCATCTCGCTTTACTGGCTGAGGGAGCCGGCGTTTGTCCGCAGACAGCTTCTGGGTCATGTGGCCAGCATGACTAAGCCGCTTCTGGCAAACCAGAGCAGCGCACGGAAATGCCGTTTACCTTCCCACCGGAGTGGTACCTATTTATCTACTTGCACTTTGACATGCTTTCAAATTGCTAGGTTGGCAGGAGCAGGGACCGAGCAACAGGAGCTCACCCCATTGTGGGGATTCGAACTGCTGACCTTCTGATCGGCAAGCCCTAGGCTCTGTGGTTTAGGCCAAAGCACCACCCATGTCACGAGTTCCCTTATACTTTGCATCAAATGCTATGTTAAGTGTGGCTTGTGAAATGTGAGCAACAACCTCCAGGTTCTCCAGGACTGAGGTTGGTAGGTTAGCTTGGGGAAGTGAGAATAGGAAATACTAGGATCTAGGGTATTTTGGTTTCTTTTGGAAATGATCAGGCTGAATTGTGTTGATGGTGTGTGCTTGGGACCCTGAATTACTAGCTTTTCTTAAAGTCAGAAAATGTTTTCTGGTTTAGAGTGAAGGGATTAGTGAGTGAATAACGGCTAAGTACTGGGTGTCCAGATGACCCTTTGTAATAAGTTTTTCTTTGCCTCTCTTGGTTAGTGGTGAACACACCTTCATAGTATCAAGATCTAACAGGGTGGAAAATACTGACCGTAAGTAGCGTTGTTGGGGACAGGGCTTGTGTTCATGATACAACTTTAACAAATTGAATGATAAAGATCAGGCTTCCTCAACCTTGGCCCTTCAGATGTTTTGAGATTACAATTCCCATCATTCCTGACCACTAGTCCTGCTAGCTAGGGATCATGGGAGTTGTAGGCAAAAAACATCTGGAGGGCCGAGGTTGAGGAAGCTTGATAAAGATATTTAAAACATCAGAGTTGACTGTGCACCATTTATTGGGGCTCAGGAGGGACAAAGTTGACTCACCAATATTGACCCACCAATCTTAGACCTGAATGTCAAAGCTGGTAAGGCCTCTGCTACTGTACTGTTGCCAGGACTTGCCTCCAAAGGTGAACAGCAGATAGCAAGATGTGCTTGATATGGTGATGGGGGCACTAAGTGCCGTATTTTTCACTCTATGACACACTTTCCCCCTCCTAAAAAGTAAGGGGAAATGTGTGTGCGTCTTATAGAGCGAATGCAGGTTGCACGACTATCCCAGAAGCCAGAACAGTGAGAGGGATCACTGCGCAGTGCTCCCTCTTGCTGTTCTAGCTTCTGGCTTAGCCACGTGAAGCCTTTTCAGGGCATGGGGAGCCTTCACCTCCAGGAGAAGCCCGCAAGAGCCACGCTCCCTTTCATGAGCCGCGCGGAGCATGTGTGCGGCTCTTGGGGGCTTTTCCCTGAGGAGGGAGAAGGGCAGCCCGTCAGTGACAGGGAAAAGCCTGCAAGCGCCGCACACATGCTCCACGCGGCTCGTGAAAGGGAGTGCTGAGCAGAGCCTGGGATGCATACAGGCTCTGCTCAGCGCTCCCTTTAAAGAATATTTTTTTCCTTTGTATTCCACCTCTAAAAACTAGGTGCGTTTTATAGTGTGTCTTATGGAGCGAAACATACAGTAACTTGTCTCTTGATCATCCTGCACTGGTACTTGAATACTTCTTACTCTTTGTCCACTGTTCTGTGTGAACAAATGACCATGGTTACTGATGTTTTTCATTTCTCTTAATTCCCTTTAACAAGCAAATTATAGCACACTGAATCTCATTGCTTAGTGCTAATTCCCTTAAATAAAGCAAGGTGTAAATGGTTATTCTAAATTATTTTTTCCCCACTGCATTATGATTTGTGGCATGCAGTTGTCTCCAGTAGAGACTCCCTAATTAAGAGTCTCTGAATATGCACATAAGTTACAAATTCAGGTGTGCAGAAAACACAAGCGGGTCTGGTAACACCATGCTTCTATTTCTATACTCTTGCACTTCTATACTCAGCCATGTAGCTAACAGTATGTTCCTCCCCTGCACAAAACGGAGAGTCAGACACAAGCGGACTGTGGCAGTACAGAGATGTCCATCCATGCATTCACCTATTCTTGCCTACTTCTGCTGTTTGTTCTTGTTTGTCTTGTCTTAGAGTCACACATACAGCATAACAGAACTGCTTCTTATGTTCTAGTAGCCAGTTAGTCCCAGCAAGAGACAACTGTTTGTTCAAGTGTCTTCATTATATATATTTTCGATTCCATGTTTATGTCCAAGTTAGAAGAGATGATGGCAGGGAAGCAGGCCCCAGAAGTCATGCAGAAATTTCTTCCGAAGAACTTCAAGATTGGGCTGTGTATGCGAACCTCCCCATTTACAATCCGGATTATCAAAATGTGACACAGCAGCCTCTGCAGCAGGAGAAAGGCCAACTATCACAGGAAAACCAAGCAAGTCGGTCCCTTGCCGAAAGGTCCTCTCCACAATTTCACAGCATGAGAAATGAACGGCAGACAGTATCAGGTCAGTTGGACGAACCCGGATACATAAACAAGTGAGTTTTTACTGAAGATTAGTGATTTTAAAAGTCCTAATGCATATGCTATCAAACTAAGGTTGCCAATGAAGTTCAAGCAGGAGCTGAACATGTCAACTTCTCAGCTCAAAAAGGAGCCCACTCCCTTGCCACACTTGAATTGGGCCTAGACTCAAACCCGGTTGAATCTGGACACACAGCTAAAAATGGAAATTGCGCACTAGCAGCACAATCTGTTGCTAACCCTCCCTGCCCCCCCTTCACATGTAAGAAACACAACACAACCCTTCGAATGTGGAGGCAGAATAAATAAACAATAACAAGCAGGGCTCAACATGGCTGCCCAAGTCCTGAACTTGACATAATGTGTGATTTCGTACTGGAATCATGGGAGTTGTAGTGTTCTGCACTCAGAGAAACTACAAAGTACAAATCTCACAATAATCTCAGGAAATGATGCTCCCAAATTAATCAAATCCCAAAGGAACCAGGAATCAGCCTTCTCCGTTGGTAACATTTAGGCTCTGGAATTGCGTCCTGAAGGAAACGCACCACACCCATTTACTGTTGGCTTTCCATAGGACAACAGATACTATTTTATCTCAGAGAGCTTGCGGGGGGTGGGGAGGGAGGGGGCTATCTGAGCTGCTGTATCGAGAATTCGTCACTCCTCACCGTTGATTGTATTGTGGTTTAAGTTTTTTAGAATTGTCTGTGTTTCTGGTTTGTATATTATAAGACACATTGCAGGAGTTAAGTTTGGTGCAAAACAAATTCTGTTATAAAGATGGGATATAAGTGTTTTATAAATATGAAGTAGACTTAAATAATTGCAATTATAAATAAATAAATAAATAAATGTAAGTATGTGTGAGTGCATGCATGTGTGTATAATTAAGTTATTAAGACGGCTTGGCTCCTGAACAAATCGGCTCCCGAATGCCGCAAACCTGGAAGTAAGTGTTCCGGTTTGTGAGTGTTTTTTGGAAGCTGAACATCTGACATGGCTTCCGATGCTTCCGATTGAGTGCAGGAAGCTCCTGCATCCAATTGGAAGATGTGCCTTGGTTTTTGAACCATTTTGGGAGTTGAACAGACTCCCAGAACGGATTAAGTTCGAGAACCAAGGTGCCACTGTACTACACTGCCACTGTGATGAATGCTTTTCATTTTCCTACAGCTTCCAAAGCATGATGCCCCAACTGAGACTGAAGACATCATCTATGCTGATCTGAAGAGGGAAGCCCCACATACTCGAGAGGAAGCCAAATCTTATAATGGCTCTGAGGACTTAGTCTATGCTGCAGTTTTCCAGCACAACTCAAAGGGAGTCCAGGCTCCGATGGAAGATGACTAACATGGATTTCTAATAATAAAGGATTATTTGAGGGCCGAGAGCTAAATTTCCAGGACTCCCTGTATTGGATTGGACTGGATTGGCCAATGAATGTCCCTGCATTCATTTCTAGCTTTGCTGTCTTTGGAATATGGGTATAGTCAGCCTACATGTCTAAATGCATATTTTTTTGAGGAGACATTATGACATACTAAAAGAGGATGCCCTACAGGTTTCTCAGTGTGGTGTGAGAGTGACTTTATATTGGAATGAGATTTTAAATTACAAACAAGGAATACAAGCAATTTTTTTTTTTACCTTTACTAGCAAATTTAGTGCTGGTTCAGCCCTTCCCTATTTTTTCTTTTTAAGGATTGTATCATATAATTTAGTGATTTAAATGTGCATTTACTGCTGTTTCCTTCTTTAAAAGAAGCCGCTGGTTGTTGCAAAACTGTTCTGGGATTGAGAAATAAGGCAGCTTTGTGACATCATGGGTACCAGCCCACAACACCATCCATAGCTGGCATTGGCTGAAATTGTGCTTCGATGTTTTGTTGTTGTTTTGTTCTCTTCTGTTGAATGGAAATCTACATCTTTATTAAAAAATATTACAGCCATGACAGAAAGTTCCCTTTGTCCTCTTCCTTAATACATTACCTTCTTGATGAAGGCTACAAAATAACAGACCAGCTATTTCACTTTCAGGAATGGCACAAACTTATGCTTAGTTCAATACATACAACAGGAACAGAAGAAATGGTGGTTGAAAACTTCCAGTCATACCTTCTTGTCATGGTATACAGCTGGCAGCTGCTCCTTCCTTCCTTCTTTTTTAGAGGGGGATGACGTTTGGGCAAACCTCAAGTTCAATCTTAACTGTTTGTCTTTTTGTTTTTTTTCACCGCTTCCCCCTGTTCCAAAAATTCAGATAGATTGATTTTAAAGAAGGAACTGTCCCCATTAAAATGACCAGACTCGAGAATTAAAACACCACTCAGCTGGCATCTCATTCTATTGCTATCTTTTACAAATAAATGTTTTTCAAAATTGCAAACATGAAAATGTGGAGCCTTGATCTTAAGACTAGAAAAACGAGAAAGAGAGAGAAACTCAGACTGACATACCGGCCCATCCTTAGTCTCCCTGCACAGTAGGCGGCAACGGAGTAAGAACAAGGAGCCTATAAAGGTGAACTGGCCTTTAAGTTCTTTGAAAGGCTTATTTATCATTCTTTTAGTACAAAGCCAGAATTTTATAATCTGTATTTTCCGTAACCATCAGCAATCTAATCTCAGTAGCACAGAATGGGTTTTGTAAACATTTGTATTTGAAGAGCTGCCTTCCTGAGTCAATGGATATCTGATCACAGGAGATATTTCCTGCTGATTATAAGGGTGCATGTCAGAGGCTCATGAGTTACGGACTGGGTGGTAGATAATGCCTGAGCCCAGTTTCCTGTGTCTTTAGATCAAATCTGGGGGCTCAAGAAAAGCAGAGCATTAACAGAGCAGAAGGCACTGAGGTTGGATCTAGCCCTTGGGGACCCAACATTGCCTCATGGCTCTTGCTGCCAGCATCCTGTTGCTTTGGTGAGAATCTCAAAAGCCAAGGAGTGCCTAGAATGGGGAACTGAAGAGAAGAACATTTTCCAGTGGGAGTATGCATGAAAGACTAAGAGATGGGGAGGGAGAGATGTTCAGTTTTAGAAATGACAAGTGTCGTGGGGTCTAGTTGGGCAAAACTTACAGATCTGCATCAAGGATGGAGAGCCTGTGGTACTCTGGTCCTTGCTGGACTCTAACTCCCATCAGCCCCTGCCAGCTTGGCCAATAGGCAGGGATGATGGGATTTGTAGTCCAGCAACACCTGAAGGCCACGAGTGCCTTATCTCTGATCTGAGTCAAAAATGAATGGGGGATATGATTGTGATAGCTCAGGAGTGAAGCATATTGTCCTCTGCTAAGAGCCATCCTAGTGTTACAAATTGATTCTTTAGAGGAACCCAAGGACCAGGAATGATGTCCAGGAATGGTGGCAGTTGCAGATTAGCAACACCTGGAGGGACATCTGCCATAGAAGATGAGTGGCCAGGCACTTTTCCAGAGCCCCACCTCAGATTAAGCCCTGTCTGCAGGCATGCAGACGGAGAAATAGTTATGCTGAATGTCTGGCAGGGATCTTATTGCCATGGGACCTGTTCAGTAATTGTTTTTCCCCCTCTTTCTAGGTTGCTCTCCAGATCAAGAGAAAAATGTGTTCAAAGGTAAGGAAATATTGGGGCAAAGAATGTTTGGATTATGTTACGTTGACCTGTGGAGCTTTGGGACAGGTCTGCATGGAGGAGGGAGGGAGATTTGTCTATTACAATATCTTGCAGGTTCTAAGGGTTGATTTGCAGGACCCCATTTCCCATTGTGTGGTATGGGTTATTCACTACTATTGCACATGTAGCAAAACCATGGCCTTCAAAGGCCATGAAGTCGCAGCCCCTCGCTCCCTTGAATGGCCTTCTGCCTTCAAATTCTTCACCTTTATGGACTTTTCCAAGCTAAGTATCAGTGTGTCACTCTTCCTACTAACCCTTAGAGCTCCATTGACTTTTCATGGTTCACCACTCCCTTCCCACTAGACCATGGAGACACTAGACCATGGAGTACAAAAAGATGTAGCACACTGAGTCCACAGAGAACTAAGATCTGGGGCAGGGAAGTTTTTTTAATATAAAAAAATCACTGATGAACCAAGAGTAAATATATTTTAGTCAGAGCTGCACCTAGCCCCTTGCTCTTTATATTTGCTTCTAACAGATTTAGCAAAAAATCCTCACCATTATCATCAATTTAGTTAGATTTATAATGCATGATGCAAACATGATGGCTACTAGCATTTCCATAGCAACCTATACTCTACCAGACTCAAACTCTACCATCCTTAGCTGTGTGAAGTGTTCATTATTCATTCTGATGCAAATTGGTCTAAATGTTTGCCTGCAGCTGAAGCAGGACTGTTCACATACATACACTGCATTAAAAAAACAACAAAAAACTGGGCTGCTTGAGCCTTTCGAATTTTTGAGTGTGTACCAAACTCACTGGTTATGTCTCTGTTCCCTCCCCTGATTCAGCCATCCACCCACCCAGAGAAAGTGTGGCTTATAATTAATCTGAGCCTTGGAAAACACATAGGGCTTCATCACCACCACCGTCCCCCGACATATGAACATGAGCAAGGGGACAGTGAATTTCAGGAGGGGACTCAAAGACTTCATGAGCACCAAGGGAAGATCTCAAGGGTGCCATCATGCTCATAGACAGCATTTTGGTGGCCCTTGGTGGCCATTACATATTTCATAAGTACCGTAATCGATTGTTTCATGCAGTGTGCATTTTTTCACCTGCCCGGGATATAAATTTTGGAAATCTTCTCCTCCTCCTCCTCCTCCTCCTCCTCCTCCTCCTCCTCCTTCTTCTTCGTCTTCTTCGTCTTCTTCGTCTTCCTCCTCCTCCTCCTCCTCCTCCTCCTTTCCCTGTTAATCCAGTGAGATCCTCCTTTCTGCTCCCAAAATCTCATTGATTCCCAGTTGGAGAGTCTTGCCTAGAGGAAATGTCAGCATCCTTTGTGAGGCACCCACCACCGAAGGGCTGACTTTCTACCTGAAAAAAGGTCATCAGACGATAGCCAGTCCAAGACCAGGAGACAAAGGATTGGCTCATTTCCCCATCACTAATGCGAGCTCAAAGGATGGAGGAATGTACACCTGTTTCTATTACAATTCAAGCAAGTCTAGTTCAGAATGCAGTGAACCACTGGAGTTGCTAATAACAGGTATGGTCTTGCCTCAGATTACTCCTCGGTATCTCAGAATAGCATCCTGGGGCCACTGAAACTTGGTTCATTAGCCTCAGTTAATATTTCCATCTGCTAGGTGAAGGACATAATGTAGATATGGGCTAGGAAAGTTCTCATGCAGCAATAAAATATCACCAGCCTTGGAGTGGACCAGCAGTGCAGAAATACACTAGAATTTCCCCTGTGTGTGTTTGTGCGTTTAACACACTGACCCTGTAATGCACATTAGGCAGAGCTAATCCTGTACACTAATTACACAAAGGAGGAACACGTGTCACCACAATGACTGTGGAATGATGACCAGCATGGTGTAAACTCACCCAGTCCCAAAGGGGAGACACACACCAATCAGAAAATCCTTGAAATGGCAGATATGGCTGCAAAATTCATGGAAATATCACCTCCCGCCTCAAAATCAGGAGCTGCCCCAGTGATGACACCACAGGTCAGTCACACAAGGACAACCGTACAGGGCTAACAGGCATAGCCAAGGCAGCCCTGTGATGCTTTCTGCTAAAGCAGGCCCAATTCTGCTCACCTGCAAGTAGTGTGGCATTGTGGCCAGATGCCCCACCTCTTCCTTCCCCCTGCCATTGCCTGAAGGAACCCTTTCCTGCCAAGCCCTCTAGCGGACAGGAGACTTCAGGAATATGCCATCATCTGTATGACGTGAATATGGCCTGCCTGCAAATTGACCAATGGCAGGTGGCTCTAGGAGTGGCCTTTCCTGGGGAGGGGAGCAGAGTGGGTCCATAGGAAGGCTTCACCCTGGTCCACTCCTCGGGAATAAAAAGGTGCCCACCTCTATTCCCAGCACCACAGTTCTTTCACGGTGCCTCAGCTCATAAAACGAGACTGCTGGTTCAAATACAGAGAGTGAGATTCAGGGGAAAGCTGAATTCAAAAGCAAAAATGTGCAAAATTGCAGTTCCTTGCAGTGGATGACATTAAATGATTGAGAATACAAGTCACTTCAAGTCCATATTAGACTTCATTGTGGACAAGCCCAACGTTTGGACCATGATGTGATACTTCTGAGAACCGCCTGCTTCAGTCTGAAGCATTTTGGACCTGGATCTGAACCTTGATGTAAGATGGGAAAATTATTAAAGTGAGAGAATTGGGTAATATTTACAAGCATGGTATTCCCTGCAGGGTGGGTAAAACCTGACAAAATATAGACAAATGGGTCCAGGCTTTTGTGCTGGTCACTTTCATATAATGCAACTGCAGATCATATAGAGCTGAATAGACATTCCTGTTCCTGTTCCTGTGTTTAAGCTGGTGTACATCTCATTATCACAGGGTTTGCCAACGCAATGCCCGTGGGCGCCAGTGTCCCTGCCATTACCCCCTATGGCACTCACAAAAGTCTTAGCAAATGTCCCCTAAAAAAGACAGCCCTGCAATGCAGGAGACACTGTCCACTCTGCATGGTTCAGTCTTCTCTGCATTGAACACACATACTTAAACAGGCCCACATTTCAGTTGATGCCAGTTTGGACACCCAATCTGTTCTCAACAAAGGAGAGGTGCAAATAACTTTTCTGTGAGTGTGTCAGTAGCTGATGTGGGGACCTTTTTCCTATTGACAGGGAGGGGGTGGATCTGAGTGACCGCAGGCCTGCACTATTGTGTGACCCTGCTTCTTTTTCAGCTCTTTTAGATTTGGTGACCATTTTGTCTTATGCCACACTCCCACAGAAGCCATTTTGTAACTGGCATCCAGGGCACCACCTCAACATTTGAAATGTGCCTACTAGCCCCCAAAAGTTGGCAACCTCTGTGCTATTGTGTAGTGCGTCCACTTTCACCTGCAATCCATCCTGTTGTGCTGCTGCTGGCCGTAACCCTGTGGTAATTGGCTACATTCAGTGGCATGCCTTTTATGCATTCATCCTCATTATTTTCACATTCTAAGTTGACTTCATCCTCACAGATCTTGAGCTACCGAAGCCAAATATCACCCTTTACCCAAAGAAGCTGATTTACCTGGGAAGTAATGTGTCTATTCAGTGCTCATTCAAAGAGGTAACCCAACATCCAATCCAGAGGTTCTATCTCCATACTGATGCAGATAAGATGAAACCACATTCTGTGAAACCAGATGGAGACACAGCCACATTTAACATTAGAGAAGTGCAAGAGCATCATGCAGGCAAATATCACTGCAGCTACAGAGCACCATCAGGGGATTTTATCTCCTCCAAGTCCAGTGAGGATTTGGAGTTGTTTGTCATAGGTAAGGGTTCTGATTCATTGTCCCCCAGACAAATATAGTGATCCAGCTTGCTGGATGTTTGTACTTTAGTCTTAGAGTACCTGGACTATGTATAGCAGGGTTGGGAGACCTGTACTCCTTCCCCTTGATGTTGCTGGACTACAAGTCCCATCATCCTCTGCCCATTGATTATACTTGCAGAGGCCAATGGGAGCTGGAGTCCAAGGACATTTGGAGAGTCACATAAGTAAAGGGGATGAAAAAGGCCTTCCTATTTCTTCTCATGTTTCCCACCAAATTCCTGGTTTACAGCATCATAGCTGCTTCAATTAGTGAACGTCCATCTTGATTCTAGAGAGTGTTGGAGCTTGGGTAGAGTTGGGTAGATGTCTTTCCAGGCTGAGGGACAACATGGAGTGTTTCCCTTTCCATTATGCACCCTTCCACCACACAAAATTGCATGGTGTAAACAATCCACCGCAAAGATGGAGAGTCCTTCATTAACCAACTTCTCCCTTCTTACAGATCCCTACTTTCCTAGACCCATTATCTCTCTGGGCCCCACTGAGCTGGTTGCTTTTGGGGGAAATGTCACTTTCCAATGTCAAAGCAAAAAGTTTTCCACGAGGTTCTATAGCCAAAAGTCTGGAGAAGAGATGCTTCAGCCATGCTTGGGGACTGATGAGACCACAGCTCAGTGCTTTGTCTCCAATGTAGACCAGGCGCATACAGGAGAATATAGCTGCAGGTACAGCGAGTCAAAACCTTTCATCATCTCAAAGACTAGTGAACTTGTGAGATTGCTAATGACAGGTAAGAGTGAACTTTGCATTTACATACCTCTCCCATGACTCATTATTTATTTGGGGTTTAGGTGCACCATGTCCATTGAGAAATAAGCTTCCATTGAGTTCAATGAGGCTTATCCCCAGGTAAGCATGTATAGGGTTGCAATCTTAATTTGTATTTCAGTACAGAATAAAATTGGGCCTGTCTTTGTTCCCCTCACATTATATTTTATTCAGAGGCAGGGATAGCACTAGCATTTGGCATCCTCAGGCAGTTGTCAGAGCCCCAGAAGGGCCCACTGCTGTGCCTACCTTCCCTGGCCACACTTCAAATCATTTTTATGAGGTTCCCATGAGAGCTGTGGGGATGGATGCTGCCATTTTAATTTCCCATGATGCCCCAACATAATGTGGGGAATTAACATGGTGGCTCTACTGGGATACAGTCGCTGCTCACTGCTGCTGCTGTTGTCAAGTAAAGCCACTGGAAGACCCATGGAAATAGGAAGTGGCCCCCCCAATGGGCACTTTGTTGAGTCCTCCCCCAACCCCTGTTCCACAAACCTGGAGGTGGCCCCATTCAGAGGGAACAAACATTCACTGGTATTCGTGAAGAAAGCTCAGTCATTCCTAAACTGAGTGCCATGAGAAAGCTGCTACTATAGTGTGAGAGATAACTTAAATTATTGAAGGCTGCTTTGAATCTGAGATACCTGAGAAGATGGATACCCACTGCATTCCAGCTACATTTTTAAAATAATGTTCCTGATTATCAGCCTGAGGAGTAATGAGTGAGAGTTGTTGAGAATGCAGAAGGGACCATATATTAATCAGGGCAGCAAATATGGTGCTTTTTGGATGCTTAGGGACTCCAGCTCCTATCAGCCTCATCCAGCATAGTCAGTGATCAGGGTTGATGGGAACCGTAGTCCAGCAACATCCATAGGGGGGCATTTTGTATAGTCCTGATAAAGGCAGAATAATGATGCCCAGAGATTATTCTTTTCACACAAGGAGAGGGATGAGAATCTCTGTCATGAGTGGGACATGCAACACATGTCACTTCTTTTCCATAGCCACACATGCTACTGTATCACTTAATAACTTCATTTTAAAATAAAATAATTGTTTTCAACAAGGCTGAGATTTTTAAAAAAATCAGTTATTTTATTAAAATTTCACATTTGACAATTTTGGCACAATAAAGTTCAGAAGAAGATAATGAATGTTTACATGCTAGTTCCCATTGGGAGAAAGGACACAAGGCTCTGACACTATTTATTTTGTAAAATGCGTAAGACTTCTTTTCTGGGAGGCCTTCCCAGGAATAAAAGTCCTTGATCATTGATTATTCTGGTGATAGTATTATGTTTTCGTGAAGCAGTGTTTTCTTTGTTTTACTGTATTTTCATTTGTACATCGCTACAATGATCCATGGGATGGGTAATTTACAAATGACCACTTACATAAAGCAAAAAATGGATGTCAGCTTTTGTTTCTGACTATTCAGAAAACAAACTCCTACAGGCATCATGTTTCTCTTTGCAAAATGGCCTAGGGTTCAATCCTAAACACCACAAAACTCATCCTAAGCATGTGTACAATTACATTGTGTACAATGTGTACAAAACATGGGTGGGTGTTTTGCGATGCTACATCCACTATTTAATCTGCTTTCTGTTCATAGATCAGAACATAGCCCGGCCCAATATCTCCCTGATCCCAGGCTACATTGCACAACTGGGAAGCAAAGTCACCATTCAGTGCTCAGCCCAAGGTCAGAGCAAGAGGTTCTATCTTCATAAGGCTGAAGACAAGAAGAACCTACAAATAGCAGTGACAAATGAGGACAGGAAGAACTTCAGTATCAACAAAATGGACTGGGAGCATGGAGGGAGCTTCTACTGCAGCTACACAGAGCCCTCACAGTTCTTCACCTCTTCAGAGACCAGTGACCGTGTGGAGCTGTTTGTTCTAGGTGAGGATACCAATTAAGTCCCAGTATTCTTTGTGGGAAGAAACAACTGGTATAACCGTGCTTTAAATGCCTAGTACAGGTGAGGGCTCAATTTATAGCTGAAAGTCCTCATACAAACACTTTTGGCTTAACACCAGTTTTCATGAACAAGGAAATGAAAATAGGATACAAGCCACAAGGGAAGCTCAGGAAGGAAACCTTTGGGTTGGGACTGAAATGAAGGCAGAGAATGAAGGGAAGAAATTGTAACAAGTGCAGACATCTCAGTCAGTTAAGAAAGAGAGGGAGGGAGGGAGGGAGGGAGGGAGGGAGGGAGGGAGGGAGGAAGGAAGGAAGGAAGGAATGTTTTCAATAAATAAATAAGAGCAAACTGCCAAATCTTTCTATTGGGAGAAGCTTATAATTTCTATCTGTATTGGAGTTCTAAAGGACCAGGTGCTCTAACATGAAAAAAAGAAAAAGGCCAACAGGCTGACTGAATATATTTTGCTTCCCTGAAGTGATGGACAAGATGGCAGGCAACCCTGCAGAAGGCTGTTAACATTCACAGCACTGGTGATGGGGGTGGTTCCTTGTTGTCTCATTTCCTCCTTTGCACAGTTCTCATGTTACCCAAGTCTATCAGTTCTCTGACCCACACTCAATGGATCACCCTTAGGGGTAAATGTCACCATCCATTGTCAGAGCAAATATGGGCTTGGAATAGCCTTCGCCAATTAATTTCTTCCTTTGCACAGATCCCAAGTTATCCAAACCCAACATCACCCTGGCTCACACTCAGTGGGTTGTCCGGGGTGGAAATGCCACCATCAATTGCCAAAGCCAAGACTGGGCTGCAAAGTTCCTTTTTGAGAAGGCTGGAAAACAAATACCTCTTCAAGTCATAGAGATTAATGGGACCATGGGCACATTCTTCATGAAAGATGCTAACTTGGAGGATGGAGGGAACTATAGCTGCAGGTACAGTGTCAAGGAGAAACCTTTTATCATCTCAGAGCCCAGTGACTTCGTGACAATCAAGATAACAGGTACGAGAACTAACTTTGGCCATATCCTACCTAGTCCCATGCCTCGTTCTTGATTTTGGGTACTATTTGAGTTGTAGCTACAGGATCTGTTCTATGTCTCATAGGAAAGTACAAAGGAAGCTGCATGTTCTGGATAACTGGACAGACATATCAAGGGCTGTAGCTTAGTGGTAGAACATCTGCTTTGCATGCAGAAGGTCCTAAGTTTAACCCCCAACATCTCCAGGTGTGGCTGGGAATGCCTCTGTCTGAAACTCTGGGGAACAGACGCTGATCAGAATAGACAATAGCAGCTTCCTATGCTCCTAACATGTGCCATGATCTTTAGGATCCAGTTCCTGCCCTAGGGAACTGAGAGAAACTAAAAAGAAGACTGCCCCCCACCAACCTTCTCTACTTAGAATTCTGCATCATGTTTTGCAATTACTAGGCTGTTTTGTTGTTGTTTGTAAAGACCCAGGTTGCATAGTTGTGACTCCTAACAGATTGGGGCAGTAGCAATCTCTGTAATGGGGTGGAGTCACTCTTGTAACACCAGCTTCACTGCCGTCTATCAGGATGGAGTTGGAGTGGGCAAGAGTGGTGGTGAGGCTGGGGTGTGCAAGCACATCAGCGAGAGCATGAGATTGGCTCTGTCACCCTGCTCCATCCAGCTAAGCTGCAATCGCATCAGAGTCAGGTGGGCACCTCTGCACCTACTGGCTCTGGAGTTTTGTGTGACAGGAGCGCAGAAGGGATGAACTGACAGTGACAGTCTAGGAATGGGTTGGGTGTTCATAGATTTTAACCAAGAACTACTTTAGAACATTTTGGCTGCAGAGAGAACCAACAACTGCCACAAGTATACCAATCTATTCTGAGGTCCATATACACAATGGCACAACATAAGCAGGTTAAGTAAGTCTTTTTAGGAACAGATGCAATGATGTCTCATGAGTGGAGAAAGAGGGAATAATCCCAGAATTCAGCTAAGAATAGTGAGTGGCAGTTTTTTTCACCCTGAAAAGAACAGCAAGTTTCTAGCACAATATTGGTGAGGATAACCTCAAAACTGCTAGCACAATGTCTGTGAAATCTCAAAAGACAGAACAGCTTGATTCAGCACAAAGGGCATGAGTGTGGTCTGAATCTGAGCATATGACAACTTTATGGACAATACAGCGAGCAAGCGGGTTAAGGATGCTTGCCAATACTGCACTGCTGCTAGCTCATCCTCTAGACATGCACATTTTAGGACTGCCCTTGTCTAGAGGATGAGCTAGCAGCAGTGTAATATTTTTGCTGGTGAAATGGTTTAGTTCCTCAGTCATGAGTAGAATAGTGATGCCATATGCATTTTTTCTCACAGATCCTGATCTACCCAGGCCCAGCATTTCTTTTCATCCTAGTGCAATGCCACAGCTGGGGGAAAACATCACCATTCAGTGCTCTTTCAATAATTCATACAAGGCATGCTATCTTTATAAAGATGATGGTAAGAAGGAATTACAGTCAGTGGAGACAAGTAGCTCTGATGCTGTGTTCCTCATCAACAATGCGAGTGAAGTTGACGGAGGGAGCTACTACTGCAATTATAGACCCCAATCAGGGCCCTTCATCTCGGAGGCAAGTAATACCGTGGACCTTTACCTAGTAGGTGAGGATCTTCATTCACGATCTTCTAAACTAATGAATTTTGGTGCCCAACGTGGCATATTTTGGTATAACTTGCCCCATAAACAAATCAGAATGAATGCTCAGCCAAGACTGGATATGCTCTAATCTCCACATAAGCTTTGTGCAAGCAAATCAAGATAAATGGTGCCTGGAAATGGCTCTCCTGCTGGATTCTTCGGGGTTCCCTTTATGGCGGCTATCGCTTGGCTGCTCCCCTGCTAGTCCTTGCTTGCATCCTCACCACTTGGGGGGCAGTGGGTGAGACAGTGAGGAGTGGTAACATCAGAGGTGGCCATGGCAAACTGGAGTGCTCTGGTGGGGCTGCTGCTGCGGTGGTGTGAAGTGTTGGTGGCGGCAGCTCCTCAGGGCTGCCCACCAACTGCATACAGGGCAGAGGTGGCTGCTGCCTCAAGAGCAGTAGCAAGCCCTCTCTGCCAGCCAAAGCAGCAGGAAGAGGGAAGTGGTCTGCAACCTAGCTCTGGTCCACATTCCAGACTCTGGCAGGCTGCCCAGTGAGTAGCATCACCTACCTGGCTGGCTTTCCCAGTAGAAGACACCCATGTCCACACAGAGGCACCCTGCCAAGGAATGGGGTTTGGGGTGAGAAGGACCAGGGTATTGTTTAAGTATATTTTTAAAAATACTTTAAATAGATCTTATTACACTTTGTGTGCAAATTGCTTGATTCAGTCATGTACTTTTTGTTGTGTTTTGCTTATTGTTTATGTGTCTGGTTCAGCTACGTTTGTAACTGTGTGTTTTTGCCTGACTGCAATGTGCCCTTGAACTCTGTTTGCTTGCCTAGGTGGAAAACAGAGAGGGGTGTGTGTAGAAACTACCCTATTGTTCAAAGTTAAAGTGTGTATTCATTGTTCTCTCCACATTGGCCCCACGGACCAATGGCATGTGGCCCCCAGAATGTTGCCCAGAAGGGTATACAGCCTTTGGGCTGAAAGAGGTTCTCAACCCTTGCTCTAAGAGGATGGGTCATAGCTTAGTGGTAGGGTGTCTGCTTTGCATGCCAAAGGTCCCAGGTTCAGTTCCCAGGATTTCCAAGTAGGGCTAGAAGTGTCCCCTGCCTGGAACTCTGCCAGAACCACTGCCAGTCAGTGTAGAAAATACTGAGTTAGATGGGCCAATGATCTTGATTCAGTATAAGCTTTCTATCTTCCTAAGATCCTGCTTCAGCTTTCTACACTGTCCCTGAGAACAGTTTCTGCCATGTTGTGCTGATGGTCATCTCACTTCTGTGGGCTGTTTTTCTGTGACAGACCCTAATTTATATATACCAACAATTTCCATGAGTCCTAGCAACTTGGTTGCCTTTGGAGAACAAGTCACAATCAGGTGTGAAACTGGGAAAGAAGCCATGATGTTCTATCTCCATAAGGATGGAGACCCATCACTAAACTGGACCATGGAAAGTGAATTATATCATGCTACATTGTCCATTCACAATGTCAGCTGGGACAACAAAGGGAGCTACAGTTGCAGCTATGTAGCAGAAAAAAGGCCAAAGGCGTTATCACTACAGAGTGACCCAATAGAACTCCTGATATCAGGTATGGTTTCTTACTTGGCTATCTAACAGTGTGCCTTACTATATTATTTGGTTTAACAGGTTCCTATCCAACTAAGTCATACTCAGAGTAGGGCCCTTGAAATCAATGGACCAAAGTGAATCTCTTGCATTTCAATGGATCTACTCTGAGTATTACTGGCTGGCTATCACCCAATTTCTTTGAACCTTATTTAGTTAATTCTGAAATTGACATGAATCATGAAAAAATGCTACTGGGTACAAACTAGATATAAACTGGTACAAACTTGGGTAAAGTGGTGCAACACCTCCAACCCAAAGCAGGTGTGATCACAGGGGACCTGTTAGAGCAGTGTTTCCCAACCTTGGGCCTCCAGCTGTTTTTGGACTACAATTCCCATCATCCCTTGCCACTGGTCTTGCTAGTCAGGGATGATGGGAGTTGTAGTTCAAAAACAGCTGGAGGCCCAAGGTTGGGAAACACTGTGTTAGAGGGATCTAGTGGGAAGTCTGCCCAGAAGCCAAGTATAAGAGCAAACAGGCCATAGAACTTCCTGTGGGATGTAAAACTGCAGTCAAGTACAACATTCCTACAGTGGACATGTTAGGGGGTGTTTTGTACCACTCAGGAGAAGACTTCCTGTTTCCTCCTGAGCTGGGACAGACTTCCACTACATGTGACTTGAAGAGGGTCTGGTCTGTTGTACTAGCATGGAGGAGCACACGACCTCCATGTTCTGATCAGTGTGTGTTCTCCATTTTGTATGTTGCTGTGTGTTTGGAGAAGTGACTGCTTAGTCGCAGTCACTTGGGACTAACTTTTTTATGGAATAGTTCTAGTTGTTAAGTAACCAAAGTCTGCCTTCAGGGATATGTCTGTGAACCTGAATGAATCTGTGAGTAAACTACTTTTATATTAACGTTAATCAGATTCTCAGCCAAAGCCTACCTACAACTGTAATCAATAAAAGCTAATTTTTTAAATCCCAGAACATTATCTTGTGCAGTTTGCCACACCTAACATTGTCTAGGCCTTTTCTCCCTGGGGCAGGAGTCACTGTGAGTGGGTCTGCAACTTGATTTATTCTTTTCCTTTTCAGAGAGCGATCACACCCTGGTGAACATCATTCGCTTTGTCATAGGTGGTCTGGTCACTGTACTCCTTGGCTATATATTGACTTTGGATCGGCGTTTCCAAAGGGAGCGTGTACACTAGGTGAGATAACTTGTTCTTCTCCAACTCAATGTGCCTCCTCTTTAAAAAGGAAACAAAGAAACCCAAATTGAGTTTTTTTTGGGGTGCTTGGGGATTCTTGATGTTACAGAAGAGGCCACAGCTGGGTGGTATTGAGGTGGTATTAAGGGAAATATTTATACCTTGTCTTTCAGGTGAAGTCTTTGGAGGTGGTTTCACATGTGTGCTACATTGGCCTTTGCCTGCCTGGTGCCTTCCAGACCAAACTAGTGCTCTCATCAGCCCGCATGTGCTGTCTAAGGCTGCTAGGAGTGGTAGTAGTTCAGCAGCACTTGGAGGACCACTGATTCCCGTCTTTTCTTTACATGTCCCCAGATGCAAACAAAAGTTTTTTAAAAAGACAAAAAAAGAAGAAAGATTCATTTTCAACTACATGGAAAAAAACATATTTTATATGTGAATGAAAATAGCAGTGTTCAAATGTCCCTTGTAAAATATGTTATTATTTGCAGTTATTAGTAACGTCTTTAAGTGAGAAAATCATAAAATCGTTGAAGTCAACTGTGATGTTCTGGTGTTTATGTAAATAGTATTGTATTGTATATGTAATAATATTAGAGTTATATGAGATAAGTGTGTAGGCAAGCTTAGCTCATTTTTTTTAGTTGCTGTTTTGTTAATATTGTTACTATTGTTTTATAGATTATACATGCCATATTGATTTGTTTATCCTATAGTATGACTTGTGCTGTATTTGTGATGTTTAGCTTATTATATTAGTGGCTGTTTCATGAATAGTCTTTAATGGATTCTAATTGTTTTATTGATTGTTAATTATTTTACTATGATATATACTGTATTTGGGAAGTTCTGTTCTGTTTTGTTATATGGCTGTTCTTGTTTGTAAGCCTCTTTGAGATTCTTTTGAAAGAAAAGCAGCATAGAAATACAATAAATCATGTCAAATCAATCAAATCAAGAATAATATGCAAATTAATGGCATTTGTTGTTGGGGGGTGGGTGCTTGGAATCTTGCTAGTGAATGGTGATTGGATTAAAGTTTTGAAAAAGGACTTTGAATTCTGCTGGGGGACAGTTGAGCGAGGCAGTTGAGTCTGAAGTTGAACTTGGAGTGACAGTTGGTTATGGATGTGGAGAGAATTTGGAGAGGAGCAGGGTTGGTATGATGGAGCAGGGCCAGTATTGTTTTAAATGAGTCAAAATAACCAGATAAGATAAATCAAAACTGAAACCATGTGCTTCTCTACACTGTAAATGATGATAAAACATTTTAATATTTCTGTTTTAAATAAATGGTACTGCACACACATGCCTCTTGAATGGCTTCTTAAGAAGTAGGAAATATCTAATACTCCACAGTATCCGTGTTGGCTTTGGGAAGAAAGGCAGTTTAGAAATACCTGTCAAAAATCCGGCTGTACACCTGACAGAGAGCAAGAAGCTGGCAGTGGTGTCTCAATGGGGGGCGGGTGGGGGGGAGCGGTGCGGCCTGAGTTCCATGTCTGTGAGGGTGACCCGCAGGGGGCTCGCGGCGGCACGAGCAGCCATTGCGCCGACACAGCCGCATGTGGAGGATCCTCCATTCGCGGCTGCAGCCACAAGCAGAGGATCCCGGAGCTAAGTAACGCACATGTGTGGTGTTGCACGCATGCGCCGTATGTAGCGCCGCCGCACATGCACTGTATAGCGGTTTGCCACCGGCGCCACTCCAGTGCCGTACGGATGGTGCAGGGATCCTCTGCTCGCAGCTGTAGCAGCGATGGAGAGATCCCGGCACCATCTGTACGGCAATGGAGCAGCGCCGGTGGCAAACCGCTATACAGCGCATGTGCGGCGGCGCTACGTATGGTGCATGCGTCGTAGACGCCCATCCTAGGTGTCACGATGCCTTCCTTCACCGCTGGAAGCTGGTACAGGTGACTTGAGGGCAGTCTGTCTTTGGTACCAGCTGAGGGCATGGCAACATGACAACAACAACAACCTGATATTTATAAACAAGGCAATTCATTTTTTAAAAAAGGATATATTTCTACTCTCCAATATCAAATATAGTCATCATCATCATCACAGGCATTGTGAATGCAGCAACTTAAATTAGTATTTTTTTTGGTCCGCGTGAGCTTAATTTAAATTTTTATGCAATTGTATGGTTCTGTTCTGTTTTCTCTTTAATTCATTATGTCATTGAACTATATGGTTTTGGTTTTGAATAAATAAAAATAAACATGACAAAAACATCATTGGAATTGTATTTTTTTATCTCTTTTGTAAGTTGCCTTCAATAAATTCTCTCTCAAAAAGGCAATCTATAAATATTTTAAGCAAACAATAACAGCAATATTTCCCATTTTTTTATTTGGTGCTTTAATATTTACTGACATATTTGTTTAATCACATTCATATTCTGCCTTTCCTCCTAGGAGAACAAGGCTGCAAAAACAGAACCACTCCCCCTCCCCATTTTATCCTCCCAACCACATTTTATGCTTTGTATGCAGAAAACCTGGGTTCAGGCCCAGATTCATCTGGACTAAGTTTAGAAATGAGAACCCTGCTTAAAACTCTGGGGAGTTTTTATAGGCGATATGGAACTAGATTGCCTGAAGGTCTGCCATATATTATAATTTGTATGCCACTTAATCATGGTCCTCTCTAAGTGTTCTATAAGGCAGATCTGTGTGTTTCTAACCCAGCTTGGTTAGCTAGGACTTACTATGGGGGAAGAAATCTGATTCAGTTCTCATTTATAGGCAAACCTTCCAGATTCATGCTTTCCAAAATGATATGCAAACCAAAACACAGCCATCTTTTGAAATTCACACTTCTCAAGATATTTCAATGCAGTGTAACGTATACAAGAATAATTTTTCTAGGGTAAAGTTTGCATAAAAATGCATATACTAATGAAAATAACAGTAACATTTTTATTATACTGTATATGGAAAAAACTGCATTGCAAAAGCATGCCTTTTAAGCAAAATTGCATGCAAAGATGAAAAGGAGAAATTTGTACTAAACTGATGGATTTTCAAGAGAACCTGTTTTGAAAAAAGTTCTCTGACTGATGTGGGACTCTGGAGAGCAGCTACAAATGGGAAAATGAGGAAGAGGGACTAGCCAAAGCTGATGGAGTTACTCATTGCTAGTTAAGGCAGCCTTCCTGGCTTCCTACATTGTGGGTGAACTGTAAGCAGTTCTGGTCTCTTCTTGGTACAATAATCAGCATGAAAGTAAGGGGAGCAGTGACGAAAAATATGTGGTATCAGATCATATGTGGTATGCAGATTGAGAGGCTTAAGGCAAAGGATGGAGTGGGTGATAAAATGATATTGCACATTTCCCATGCCCTGCAAAAGTAATCTGCAAACTAACTGAGAACATCAGTTTAAATAGACTTGGAGGCTGTGACATTGGAATCAGGACTTAAAGACTTCTGCTTTGCTTCATCATGAGACTTGTCCTCTTCATCCTCTTTTTCGGTGAGCAAAAAACCCAAGGATTTGCCCCAAGTGGGAAGTAAGAGTGTGTGTGTGTGTGTGTGTGTGTGTGTGTGAGAGAGAGAGAGAGAGAGAGAGAGAGAGAGAGAGAGAGAGAGAGAGAGAGAGAATATTTCAGCATGACAATAGTTGTCCGATCTCGAGCTTTGGCCTTCTTCCTCTTCAGGGCCTTCATCTCAAAGCTAGCCAACTAACATTCCTGCACATTTTGACTTCCTCTTGAGGCCCTCTTTCCAGCAGGAGATTGGGGAAGATGCATCACCATGCATTGCAGATGCACTTTTTTTTTAAGGGGGAGGAGAGGAGGCAGCAGTGGCAAAGCATGTACAACTTTTCATATTGGGCCAGCTCTGCCCATGGTGCTGCTGAGCATATGGTGCTGGCAGGAACAGCTGATCCCGGCCAGTGCTGTTGAATGGAGAGGAAGTGACAGACTGAGCCACAATCACAGGAGCAGTATAGTTGGAAAAAGGTCTGGGACTCTTTTGTTTGTGGCCAAACCAGAAGAGAGATCTGGGATTGGAGTTCCTGCTGCTGAAGTTATTTATTTAGAAAAGCACTTCTTCTCTTCACTTCGTTTCTCCAATCTAAACCTCTCTACCAGTTGCTAGATGTCCCACTCAGGAAGCTGTGCATTTGCAAGCCTGAGTGGTCCTACTCCAACTGCCTTTATCTAAAAAATGAAATGTTGTGCAATCCATTGGACCTCTTCCACCTTCTCTATTGTAGCATCCAGTGAGTATGAGGGAAATGGATTGGAGGGGAGAGGATGGTTGAAGTGTGAGATTATGCAACAGGGGAATGCATATGCATGTGGTATATGCATGTAAGAAAGAGCTAGATCTCTCATTTCTTTGCATGAGCACTGAATTCACTGTTGTGGGCTCAAAATCTGAAACCTGTAGTTAGGGGACTGAGGAAAGCTTTGGCCTACAGGCCATTTTCTCCAAGCTCCACTCACCTACACTACACCTGATGTCATACAGTATGTGAGACAGGTACAGATATGACTACAGTAGAACAATCAGAAGCCTACAGTGAGCTCCTGCTTGTTCCCTTGTGAGCAGGGCTCCCTTAAAGTGCTAAGCAGTTGACTAGGCAGAGAGACCTACAATAATTAACTGCACCCTTTTGAAGTAGTTTGCATTGAAAGCACTTCCGAAAACAGAGCTTTTTTTCCCTCTGCAAGAAAGAAAACCCTAAATTTCAGTAAGCAGCTCATTGCAGACCATTGTGTATATAGCTCTTAAATAAAGCACTGCCTATATGTGTTTACTACTGGGGATGGAAGGATATGGCGATGCTGCTGTGGAATCAGTTCAGTTATTTATTTCTTCTTTCTAGGCTACCCTATAACTAAAGAGGAAAACGTTCCAGAAGGTAAGGACCCGACAAGGCTGGATGGAGTGGGGAAATGACTCCAGTAGCCTCAAACCTTTTAGATATCACATGCCTTCAGCGTCTTTGACTTTCATTCTTTGGGGCTCTTCCAATCTCCAAGGTCCTGATTGAGCATTGCATGCAGATGCCTGTCATTCAGTCCAGTTGGCCACTCATGAATTTTGATTGGGGAGGGCATGTTCTTCAAAGGCACTCTACATAGGGCATGTTGTGTGATTTCTCGAATCACATAATTGATAGCATAATCACTGTCATTTTAAACTAAAAAATGGAAGAGAACACACACCATTCTAAGCTGGTTTTTAAAATATCTAAGGCGGCACTCTTGGCCACTACAGCCACATTCAGGGGCAGTGTCAGATCCCAAAGCCTATCTGAGCTTCAAACTTGAGTCCTCAGGGTGAGTGCAACCGCACCTAAAACTATTTATACATCTACCCCAGAATCCCTAAGCACGTTCATCTTGTTTTGATATCATAATTTTCATTCAGTTCATGCCACCACTACCCCAGATACCCTCTAAGAACTTCCACTACTTCTCTAGCAGCAGGTGGCAGAGTGAGAGGATGAGGTGGTGTCCTCCACACCCTGGCAGCACTTGAGCCCAAATATCTAGACAATCTCACTCACACAGAAAGTAATAAGCACAGGAAGCAAGAAAGAACCTTGCCAATATACTCTCAGAACCACCTTCTGGGACTTGTTCTCCAGGAAGGACCAGAACCACTGCAATACATATTGTACTGTTATTATGACATTTTATCGTATTTATATTGCGGTACGCTGCCTTGACACTTTACATGAGATACAATTTATAAGTGTGTGTGTGTGTGTGTGTGCGTGTGTTATACGTGATGCAAGAGAACCAATAAGGACATGATTCCCAGGTAAGATCCTCCCCCTATTGTGTGGGCAGGTGGTCCCTCCCCCTACCTGGTCTGATCACCTTGGCAACGCCTCCCCAGCCAGGATTGGGTAGCTGGCTGAGGTAGGCAGAGACCTCCAGGTATCCCACCTGGGGAAGGCAAAGCCAAGCCTGTGCTAATGGTGGCGCATAGGGTCCAGGGGGCTGCGCACAACCACATTTAATGTGGGGAGCTGTCATTCTCACTTCCAATGCTTGCCATAGGTTGGAACTGTTGGATTGTGTTCACTTTCTTCACACAGCAATTTGCTTGGCTTCTAGGGATGAAAACTTTCCAGAGATAGGTTCTCTCTTGCAGAATCTCTCCCCACCATCCAGCATACTGTTTTCTTTTTGTCGTCATTCCAGAGAGAATTTTCCATCCTCCCCACATCCACATGAGCCCTAGCTGGATAGTCTCTCTGGGAGGAAATGTCACCATCTCTTGCTGGGTTCATTTAGACTGCTGGCTGGATTTCTTTCTGCATAAAGATGGTGTGAAAATAAACACCACCAGTGGTGGATATAAAAGAAAGGCACTGTTTCACATCAGTGATGTCACAAGAAAAGATGGAGGGACATACAGCTGTCACTACAGAATGCCACTGAAAACATACCGGTCAGAACACAGCAACTCCGTGGAGTTGTTTGTATTAGGTAAGAGGTTCAGCAATTGGCTAAGGGTGGAGGGGATTGTAACTTTGTGAGGGTTAAACTACACTTCCCAGAATCCTCTGAGGGAAGCCATGACTGTTAACGTGGTATAAATGTGATTTAGATGTGTGGAGTGGATATGACCAAAGTCCTGCTCAGCCTTATAAAAGATAATCCTGCTTCGTTAGTTCTAAACCTGATTCTACAGAATAGTGTTCCTGCTTTTCTGGGGCAACCCAGTCAGATGGGCGGCATATAAATAATAAAATTATTATTTTCTCCTACCAAGAAACCTGTGTATTTTGCCTAAGGGCATAGACAGACCTAAGTAACATCTGGATTTTGGGCCCTTCAGACTGGCAATTTATTGCAGGTGTATTTGTGACACTATAGTAACATGTTTGTTGTTGTTGTTGTTTAGTTGTTTAGTCGTTTAGTCGCTTAGTCGTGTCCGACTCTTCGTGACCCCATGGACCAGAGTAACATGTTAGTGATGGCTTTATTCTCTTTTATTCTGTGGTGCATCTCAAATGCTACCACATTATTGCTGTCCAGACTAACTATAGTGCCACGAAAGCAGGACAAAAGACAAAAAACAAACCCAGAACATTTGTAGTGTTCTCTATGTTAACTGTGCTCAGAATCCTACCAGGGTCATAGATGAGCTTGTTTTCAATCCTGTTTGTGCCTGCAGAAGTTTTGAGACAGTCACACTGTTCTGCCCTCACAAGGGTCAGTTAAGTTGCAGAGAGACATTCTGGAGACTGATGGTATAACACTCCTCGAGGATATCTATCACCAAAGGACATCTTACAAAGATCGCCTCACCACCATTACTGCGCAACCAAGATTAATAACTGACCCTTGTGGGGGAAGAACACACACTGCTTCATTTTCAAGTCAGTGCATATCCTGTAAGTGCCTGCTGAAACCCCTGGTTTATTTTTGTCCCACTTTGGTTGTGCTATAGCCCCTCTGGACAGCAATCATTCAGTGGAATTGGGGAATTAAAGCTGCAAAGAAACATCAGCTTGGAGAGCCCCCCAAAGCAGAATTCCAGCAAGTTACAGAACGTGCACTGATTGGAAATGAAGCAGTATGGCTACCCCAAAACGGTTGCAGCTACAAACATTATTGAAAATGGGCTCACGTATTACCAACCCAATAGCATCATGAGCACAAATGATCATGGCTATTCAGTATATTAAAAAAGGATGTCTGGAGGCGCCTGAGGAGTGAATGAACATGAAAATGGCTTAAGATTAGATCCAGGAGAAACTGACTCCTGGATTATTGGGCTCGGGGAGTAGAAAACCTGATAAAGGTCTCTGTGTGAGATTATCAAAGATTAAAAGGTCAAAAATTATATGCCCTTCTTCCCAGAGGCCTTTGGTGGTACAAACTGAAACCTGCATAGCATATGAATGTCTGCTACTTCCTCCCATATTCTATGTGACCTAGAGCAGATCCCATCTACCAGCCAACTTTTCCTCTCTGCCCTCATCTCCCTGCCATTGCTTTGGTTACCACCAAACAGACAGATAAAGAGTGCTGAGGAACCCAAAATCTTCCACACCCCTTTGTGACATTTTGATTGGCCTAATAAAGATTCTTGCCCAATATGGTTTCTGAATGTGTTTCCCCCCACCTTGTGGACCAACATATAGACCTTTCTATTTTGGCAGCCCATGTTTGTTTGCTTCCTGGACTTCAAAACCGTGGCGATTTTAAACTAGCAGATCCTTGGTTCAGCTTGGGTGGATACCTGTGAAGCTCAGGGACATTTAAATGGTGTTGCCCTCTTTTTCACTCCAGTGACAGAAAGTGCAGAACTGGGAGGTGTGCTGCCAAATACCGCAGTTCTTTCCAAGGATATCAGGACAAAAGGAATGAGGAGGTGGAAGGGGAATCAAAACAGTTTTATTAACAAATAAACAGCAGGCATACAAAGCATAAAATAAAACATACCTGACAGGGCCTACCCAATCTCCCCTTCAGCTACCCAGAGCCCCAAGCAGACCAGCAGGAGAAAGACCCCGACCGTTGGTCTCCCAGCATCAGGTCCTTTGATCTGGGTAGAAGCTCCCTGGGCCCTTCCCACCTATGGCTTTTATAGCCTGCCTTGATGTAATCAAGTGCACCTGGTATTACTCATGATGAATACAGAGCGGCTGAGAGTCTCCCACTACCTGCAGCCGGCATCCAGCCAGCACTTGCAACACAGAAGAAACTCCCGACAGATGTGTAAAACACAAGAATCCAACTGGGGATGTTAAAGGGAAAGGGACATGTCACCTAACTCCTTGAAATACAATTGTTTTCTGCATTTCCACTGCAGGAGGGGAATGACCACAGCCCTGTCTCTTCCTTTCAACAGACCCTAGCCTACCCAAACCCACAATAAGCCCCATTGGGATGAGCGCCATTGAAAAAAATGCAACTATCCAATGCCAGTCCCAAAGTCCAATTGCAGGTTTCTACCTCCAAAAGGATGAAGACCAGATGGATCATAAGCACATGGAGACCAATGGGACTAGGGGCAGCTACACAATCAGCAACATTAGCCAGGCAGATGGAGGAGGTTACAGGTGCCGTTATAGCTCTGAATCAGAACCCTTTGTTATCTCAGAGCCTAGTGATCCTGTGGAGTTGCTGCTAGAAGGTAAGGAATCTCCCCCCCCCTCTCTCTCCACCTCTCACCATATGGATCCATTTCAAAAAAAATTTTTAATGTCTGCAGAATGTCTAGTAGCCAAGCACTAGGAGGCTATCCATTCAGGGCAGCTGGGAGGATAAACCAGCAGTAGCATTTCTCGAGGACCTAGTTCTTTCATCAGAAAAAGCAAGAAAGAAGTTTCTCAAAATATTTCCATTACAATGAAGTTAAAACTACTTTGGCAAAGTTCTAGGCTATACCCTGACACTCATTTGGGACTTGGTAGTTTGGGAGTCTTGAGAGCGGCATATGCTGGGCAAACGGATGGGAAAGGTGTGATAGCAATCAATGTGATTTATTTGGTTGGAGCTGTGGATTTGTGCAATGACAGGTGATTTTGGCCAAAGTGCATCATTGGGAAACACATTTTATTCCCCAAAATTTCCAATGCAAAACCAGCATTTCAGGGTCTACTGATGCCTCTAGCTCACCCAATTAAGATACATTGAAGCAGATGACAAGGGGTAGTTGAAACCAAGTGGTTACACTTTCAAAAAAGGCAAATTTCTACCCATTACAGCAGGGATGTGAAATCTTTTGTTTTAAACGTTCTTTCTTTCTTTCTTCCCTTGATAGTTTGGGCTAAAATGAATATAAATTAATGATTCCTGTATGTTTTCTGAGCGAAGTTATAACTGTACAGCAGAGGGAAGTGCAATATCCCAAATGCACCTCTCTGGCCTGCGACTGAGGACTGGAACCATCTTAAGATGGTTGTGATCTCATTTCTGCTTTCCTTCTTTCTGTATACAGATCCCAAGTTACCCATACCTGTCATCTCCATCTACCCCAGTTCGTTTGTTTCCCTGGGCCACTCAGTCACCATCCAGTGTAAAACTGAAGAAAGATCTGCAAAGTTTTTTCTCCATAAAGCTGGAGACCCAAAACCAAGGTTTCTCACAAGCCCAAAGTCAAATGAGGGAGAGCTTTCCCTGAACATCAGCTGGGAGGACAAAGGGAGCTACAGGTGCAGCTATATACCTCAATCAAATCTTTTCTTGCACTCATGCCACAGTTCCCCCTTGCAACTTCCAGCAACAGGTGTGTAACATCTAACTTGCCCCTTTCTGGCTCCCTGTAGCTTCTCATTGTCCTTGAATTGTTAGTTTGTTAATTAATTAATTAATTACTTGAAGTCAGGTATAAGCAGCTGGAGGAGGAGGAGGAGGAGAGGATAGAGAGTGAATAAAGAGCTGTGAATGGATGGGGGCACTCTCTTCCCATCCTTTGGACCTCCCTGGGAAACTCAACAAACCTGCTGTACCTGGAACTGGGTGAAGAAGGTGCAGCTGAATGGGACACAGCTGTGGGCAGCTTGAGGAAGTACCTGCCCATAAAAAGCAAGTCTAGAGTGAGGAACTGGGGTGATGCCCTCTGTTTCCAGCAACTCTTCTCATTGCGAGACCTTTGTGGGTGAGCTGAGAGTTTCTTGGACCCTGGATGAGAGCCCAGAGGCTGAGAGGGAGCTTGTTTTAGAAGGAAAATGAATTGATACTGATTTATATATATTAGTAACTATGTATTAATATAACACTTTTATATGTATAGTAACTGTATTTTTGTAATATTTTGTTTTGTTTGTCCTGGCTTTAGTTTTCCATGCACAGTTTACAGATATTTTAAATGTATTAAGTGGTACAGTGGTACCTTGGGTTACATACACTTCAGGTTACATACGCTTCAGGTTACAGACTCCACTAACCCCGAAATATTACCTTGGGTTAAGAACTTTGCTTCAGGATGAGAACAGAAATCGTGGTCTGGCGGTGCAGCGGCAGCAGGAGGCCCCATTAGCTAAAGTGGTGCTTCAGGTTAAGAACAGTTTCAGGTTAAGTATGGACCTCCGGAACGAATTAAGTACTTAACCTGAGGTACCACTGTATAGAAATTAAATGATCAATCAATCAATCAATCAAGATGGGTAGTGAGATCCTGTACAATCGTTATTCTATAAACCACATTTCTGTGCCGCCAAATCCAAATTGTGCCTAGTCCAGGATGGTGAAGGAAAAACCCCACACTCAGGCACACTTGCACAGGCCAAGCCATCCTCCCCTGAGAACCCACATAATTACCCCCCACCGCATGCATTCTGCCTGATAGGCTGAGCTTATAAATTAGCATTCCACCAAACATCATTGTCCCCTTCCCCTCCTCATTCCTCTGCCTCCCCACCAAAAATGACACACATTCTGATTGTGTACCCTGTGTGCTCATAGTCCAGGAAAGCTGAATGAGGAAAATCCAAGCCCATCTATCTCCTTGCTCAACTCTGAGTCCAATCAAGGGTGGGCCAAAGGGATCCCAATTTAGTTCTCCCTGGCCACAAAAGAAACAGCCAGTACGGCAATGCCAAAGTGTGCTGGTCCCGGGGGGGGGGGCATTAACGTGCGGCATGGTCCATGTCCGGTCCGAGGCTGAAGCGGGGTCCAAGGCAGGGAGTCGGGTGTGGTCGGGATCTCTAGCAGAAAGCAGGACAGGGTGCCGGCAAGAACAGGTAACCAACGATGTTGCTCCCGCAACCTGGGACTGGGCGGGCTGGCCTTTATCTCCTCTGAGGCATAGGGCGGCCCCGGTCCACAGGTGACTCGCCTTTCCTGGCCTGGAGGCGAGCACTCCTCCTGTGAGAACTTAGTTCCCTCCGCCTCTTTGCCCTGAGCCTCTGCAGCTCAGGAGAGGCTGGAGGGTTACTGGACCCAGAGGCAACTTCACCTTCCCCTGACAGGGCTCGGAGAGGAGCACCTGCAGGCAATGGGTCCTTGATCACCTCCAGAGCCAGAGCGGATTCAGCTGGTGTCTGTTCCTGAGGATCCGGCACAGGTGAGCGCCCTTCAGGTTCAAGCCCCTGCCCTGGCTCAGCCGGCCTGGAGGCGGGGACTCCTATGCAGGCTGGGATTCCTCAGGTTCAGCCTCTGAATCAGATTCCCAGGCCATCACACAAAGACAGTTTTGGGGAATCTCTTTGTCTCCAAAAGTTGTTGGACTCCAACTCACATCAGCATGGCCAAAGGTCCGGGATGATGGGAAATGCAGTCCAGTAGCACCTGAAGGGCCACAGGTCCCCAAGCTTCCACTTTAAAGCAGAGGGGTAGCATGAGGAGCTATCGAGGTGATTGCTCCAGGTGCAAATATTTTAGAGGCGCACCTCTGTAGCTGCCTCTCCAACTAAAGGCTCCCCCGTCCTGCTCACCCACTTCACCTGACCTGCACGCCAAGCAGGAACTGAGGGACGATGGGCCCTTGGTCATCCCTCGGCTGCACAGTGTCCCTGGCAGGGGAGGTCAGTGGATGGCAAGACTCGCGATGGTGGTGGTGATGGCACCCCAGCTTGAGGAGGAGCGCAGGCATATCTGGCTGCTGTTCCACAGCTTTGTCCAGCCGCAGAAGCAGCGCCACATGGATGTGCTGGTTAGGGAGCGCAATACTTTCCTTTCCCTGGGTGCTGCAACCCACGCTATGCCACTGCTTTAAAGGCTGTCTGCAGCCCATGTTATCTAT
This sequence comes from Podarcis raffonei, assembly GCF_027172205.1. NCBI lineage: Eukaryota > Metazoa > Chordata > Lepidosauria > Squamata > Lacertidae > Podarcis > Podarcis raffonei. Next base: position 37,471,978 of record NC_070614.1, on the reverse strand, counting down.
TGATTTACTGCGTGCCAATGCAGAGAGGAACAGTCACCCATGGTGTCCTTGGCGAGTACATTTGTAGATGGCTACTTAAAAGGTAAAGGTACCCCTGACTGTTAGATCCATTTGTGGACAACTCTGGGGCTGCAGAGCTCATCTCACTCTATAGGCCAAGGGAGCTGGCGTTTGGTCATGTGGCCAGCATGACTAAGCCGCTTCTGGTGAACCAGAGCAGCGCATGGAAACACCGTTTACCTTCCCACCAGAGTGGTACCTATTTATTTACTTGCACTTTGGCATGCTTTCGGACTGCTAGGTTGGCAGGAGCTGGGACCGAGCAACGGGAGCTCACCTGCTGATCGGCAAGCCCTAGGCTCTGTGGTTTAGACCACATCCCAACCCGCATCCCAGATGGCTGCTTAGTTAAGGCTAAATGCACCATCGACTGCCAAAACTTCTCTCATAGCTTTAAGAGAAACTGCTCAGGTGTAACACTCAACCTTTAGTGTGCCCAGAGAAGACTCTGTTGGCAATTGCTGGGGGGCGGGGGGAGAGAGACACACAAATTATTATGTAACAATGTGAATAATATGCCAGCCATTTCTCCTTCTTTGTCATCCAAGCAGTTTTACGGGTAGAAGAATTGACTTTTTTTCTTGAAGGATGAGTGCACTCCTTTGTGGATCCTTGGTCAGAAGGGTGGGGTATAATCTCTTCACTTAATGTTGCATTTTAATCTTGTTTTTAAGTGGTATTCATTCAACTTGTTTTTATTATTGGTTGTTAGCCGCCCTGAGCCCGGCCTTGGCTGGGGAGGGCGGGGTATAAATAAAATTTATTATTATTATTATTATTACCTAGATCACAGATTACCCAAACCAAGCATCACCCTGAGCCACGATGAAGAGGTCACCCTAGGAAGTAATGTGACGATTGATTGCAGAAGCAATGCCACTGCTGTCAGGTTCTATTTCCAAAAGTATGGAGTTGCGAAGCCTGTTCAGCTCATCCAAAACAATGGAACTGTTGCCAAGTTCTCCATCAGCAACGCAAGCTGGGAGCACTCGGGATATTACAGCTGCACATACAGCACCCTGCCAGACTGCTTTGCCATCTCAGAACCCAGCGATGAGGTGGAGTTACAGCTAACAGGTAAAAAATATCTGGTTTTGCATGCATCTGCTTCCCAACCCAAAGTTCCATTCATCTTTGGTTGGTTTCTTTTTAAAAATTAATTGAATTTTAGCTGCAGCTATGACTGCTGGGTGGGAGAAACATGCTAAGAGGAAGGTACGCTTGGCAAATCCACACCATGATCAGCACCCGTCCGGAAACCAATGTCCCCACTGTGGAAGGACGTGTGGATACAGAATTGGCCTCCACAGTCACTTACGGACTCCTTGTTAAAACTGTGTTTACGGAAGACAATCTTACTCAGCTATGAGTGATTGCCAAAGAGGAAGAGTTAGTTGTGGCAAACTGTGATGAGGCTATTTGTACAGGGCAGCCATAGAACCATGTGAATCCTTTACTTGAGGGTATATGAGAACATTAGAAATTATTATTACTACTATTATTAATTATTTTATTACCACCACCACTGCTACTACTTTGTTGCTTGTTACATGAAGGTCTCCAGGCAACTTACAACACATCTAAAACAGTAATATAAATATAACACAAAATATAACAGGAAGTTTGCAACACAACAGCTTGAATTCCCTGAAAAGCCTCGCTGGATCAGGCCAGTGGCCCATCTAGTGCAGCAACCTGTTCTCATAGTTGCCACCAGATGACTGTGGGAAGCCCAAAAGAAGGAGCTGAGTGCAGCAGCAGCAGCAGCAGCAGCTCTCACCACTGGTTCTCCAAGATATACTGTCTCTAATAGTGGAGGTTCTCCAGTGGGGAAAGCATTTGGGAGCACAATGAGGTATTCCTTTTAAAACAAAAAACCCTCATTGTTTACACAGACACAGACACACACACACACACACACACACACACACACACACGTAATATTGTTGTAACTTGCCCTGGATCTTAAAATGAAGGGTGGGTCAGCAATCCAAATTATTATTATTATTATTACCACTACTACTACCACTACTATTAAAAATATTTCCAAACTCTTGAACTTGAGGCATCTTTGGCAAAACCCTAGGCTAAGTTCCAGCGTACACACAGGTAATTTGGGGGTCCTGAGGCTGGATCCTGTATACAAGGAAATGGGGACAAAAAAGCAATCTCAGTAGAGTTAAGGTGAATCAGATGGAAAAACTTCATATATGTTAATGGTGGATTATTTGAGATGATGTGTGAACTGTTATCTCTGCTACTTCACAAACTAACATCTGTTTGGAAAAAGGCTAGTTGCAGCTCCAGCATCTGACTCACAACCTTTTCTCAATTGCAGATCCAGACCTAGCCAGACCCACCATCTCCCTGAGTCCTAGAGGGCCACTTCCTCTGGGGGGAAATGTGACCCTCAATTGCCAAGGCCAAGGTGTGCGATTCAAATTTTATAGGCATAGAGAGAATTTTGTACCACAGCTGTTGAAGAACAATTTGGATGGCGCACACCTTATCATCAGCAACCTGAGCAGAGATGATGCAGTAGGATACAGCTGCAAATGCAACAGTATATCAGAAGTCTTTTCAGTCTCTAGTGAAATAGTGAAACTGCTGATCTTAGGTAACATAAAGAGTTTTCTCATGTTATGCTATCTCTGGGGGAAAGTCAACTTTACCTGGGTTTAGTTACATGTGATAAACAGTCTACCAGGGGAGAATGTGAGCTGTTGTTCATGTTAAGCAGAAGGCATGGAGAGGGTGAGAAAGGGCTGAAACAGCAGAGAAGTACCAGCAACACCCACCTCAAAGTCTGCCAGTACAATCCCATGCACATTTACTGAGAAGTAAGTCCTTTTTTGCTGACAGGCAGACCTCATAGGAACTAAGGACCAGGTGTGCAGCCTGGGAGTCATTTTGGACTTGCAGCTGTCCATGGAGACGCAGGTTAATTCTGTGTCCAGGGCGGCTGTCTACCAGCTCCATCTGGTACACAGGCTAAGACCCTACCTTCCTGCGGACTGTCTCGCCAGAGTGGTGCATGCTCTAGTTATCTCCCGCTTGGACTACTGCAATGCGCTCTGTGTGGGGCTACCTTTGAAAGTGACTCAGAAACTGCAATTAATTCAGAATGTGGCAGCTAGACTGGTGACTGGGAGTGGCCGCCGGGACCATATAATACCGGTCCTGAGAGATCTGCATTGGCTCCCAGTATGTTTCCAAGCACAATTCAAAGTGTTGGTGCTGACCTTTAAAGCCCTGTATACCTGAAGGAGTGTCTCCACCTCCAGCGCCTACGGCCTTCTGGTGGTTCCCTCGCTGTGAGAAGTGAAGCCACAAGGAACCAGGCAGAGGCCCTTCTTGGTAGTGGTGCCTGCCCTGTGGAGCGCCCTCCCAGCAGATGTCAAGGCAATAAGCAACTATTTTACTTTTAAAATACATGTGAAGGTGGCCCTGTTTAGCAAAGTTTTTAATGTTTGATGCTGTATTGTTTTTAATATTCGGTTGGAGTGGCTGGGGAAACCCAGCCAGATGGGTCGAGTATAAATAATAAATTATTATTATTATTATTATTATTATTATTATTATTATTATTATTATTAACTAACCTTACACTGAAAAATAGTTTTGTCTGTTAAACATACCATATTTTCCTGTGTATAACACGACCCCATGTATAAGCCAAGCCCTATTTTTGGGAGGCCTCAAGAGTTGTTGAGCTTCTTTTGTAAGTTTGCTGAGCTGTTGAGCAACTTTTCGACAATCCTCTGCTCTGGTTGACGGAACTGGTGCCATAATACACCGCATACTGGCACTCACCAAATACTCTTCCAAAGCTGGGAAGAGTGGGTAAGCAGCCTCCTTGCTGACATATCCCTGCTACCGCCGCAGCACCAGCCCTCAGTTACTTAGCATATTAACCTGTGTATAAGACGACCCTCAATTTATCACAAAAGAATTCAGAAAAAAGGTCGTCTTATACACAGAAAAATGTGTTATGTCTTTCCAGTCATGGTTCCAAAGGACTAGATTGGGCTGCCACTCAATGACAATTTAATCATATGCGCACATGGAGTTGTGGTCCTGTATTTCAGATTGGATTGGATGCCCAGTTGGCATTAGTGGAACCTGTGGTGTCAAACACATGGAACATATGGAATTCTCACTTCAGAATTGCTTGCCTGTGGCCCATCTTGCTGTGTTTTTAGCACCAAAGACCTCTTTATTCTCCTTGGCTCTTCTTCATTTAAATCTATACTCTGTGATGAGAACATGCTGTTGTTATATCTATATCTATCTATCATCTATCTATCTATCTATCTATCTATCTATCTATCTATCATCTATCTATCTATCTATCATCTATCTATCTATCTATCTATCTATCTATCTATCTATCTATCATCTATCTATCTATCTATCATCTATCTATCTATCATCTATCTATCTATCTATCTATCTATCTATCTATCTATCTAATCTATCTATCTATCTATCTTTGTGGATTTTAAGCTAGCCCCCAAACATTTATATTGAAGCATACAAACCTATTACATGACTAAGAAGAGAACAACGTCTCCTGATGGCCAAGAACTGGACCTAATTGTTTGGCGGTTGACATCTCACTTCCTGTTTCCTTTTATGCACAGATTCCCCATTGTTCGCACCTGTCATTTCCATCCAACATGAAGGATGTGTTGCACTTGGAGGGCAGGTCGAGATCAAGTGTGAATCTGATTCTGAAGATGTGAACTTCTCTCTTCACAAGACTGGAGACACAAATCCTACGCTCATGAATGGTCACTTTTATGTGGGTGAATTTATCATCAGCAGTTTTACACGGGAGCATGAAGGCAACTATAGCTGCATCTATGAAAGCACAGAAGAGCCTTTTATGATTTCAGCACCCAGTGATTCCCTGGAGATTCTGATATCAGGTATCGTATCAAGCTTTGGTTTAGGAGGTCTTTGAAGCTTAATTGAAAATTCCAGGAAGCTTCAAAACATGCAAGTCTCAGTCACATTAGGCTCCACATTATGGTGGAGAGAGGCATTCTTATGGGCCTTTAACATCAGGCTGACACGAGTTAATTTAGCAGATAAAGGTTTTTCTAACAGGAAGATTAATGGTTGGGGAAAACAGCTCCTATTGGGGGAATTATGCACATTGGCCAGAGAATATACAAAATTCAGTCATAGAATCATAGAGTTGGAAGAGACCACAAGGGCCATCGAGTCCAACCCCCTGCCAAGCAGGAAACACCATCAGAGCACTCCTGACATATGGTTGTCAAGCCTCTGCTTAAAGACCTCCAAAGAAGGAGACTCCACCACACTCCTTGGCAGCAAATTCCACTGTCGAACAGCTCTTACTGTCAGGAAGTTCTTCCTAATGTTTAGGTGGAATCTTCTTTCTTGTAGTTTGGATCCATTGCTCCGTGTCCGCTTCTCTGGAGCAGCAGAAAACAACCTTTCTCCCTCCTCTATGTGACATCCTTTTATATATTTGAACATGGCTATCATATCACCCCTTAACCTCCTCTTCTCCAGGCTAAAAATGCCCAGCTCCCTTAGCCGTTCCTCATAAGGCATCATTTCCAGGCCTTTGACCATTTTGGTTGCCCTCCTCTGGACACGTTCGACATATGCAGATTCCCCAAGGTCTGTTGGAGACTTACCATAATGACCAGAGAGTGTACAAAATTCAGACACTATATGCACATTCCCCAAGGACTGTTGGAGATATATTGATTGGGAAATGTGCTCAATTCCCTCTTCATGGACAGATTACATGCACATTCTTCATGAAGCCTGGTGAATATATATAATGGTTGGTTGTTATGCACATTAAACTGCTCAGTGTATATTATATTTGTTAATCAATTAGAGAGTTTAGTGGGGTTTTTTTTGTTTTTTGTTTTGCAATCAAGCAGTATACAAATTATGCTAAATAAAATAAAATAACAATGTATCCTTAACATGCCACCTCATAATCCAGATCTTGATTTCTCATCTCATTGCAGATACCTATAATTGCACCCAAGTCAACATCATCCGCTTTGCCATAGGAGTTCTGATTCTTCTTTTGCTTACATGTATCATTCTCAGTAATCAGCACTTCAGAGGGAACATGATAAATATCTCCTGATATGTTTCCTTTTCCTTTACTAACAATTGCATCCCAAAAGACAAGAGGAGTGCAGTTCAGTGGCACCGCATATGAATTGGTTGTACAATATCCTAGGTCTCCATTATTCTCAACTCCATCATTATTTTTGTGCAGAGGATATCTATTTGAAAACTCAAAATGCTACCACCAATGGCCCAGGTCCAAACAAGGCACTGAGATTCCTCAAGGGCAATGAGCTTGGTCTTCCTCAGATTTCTACTGCTTTCTCCCACAGAGTCCACTAAAAGTACCAGTTCCAGGAACCAAAGTCGGCACACTTCATATTTTCAGCAGAATACATTTTGAATTACAGCAGAATTGCATCCTGATTTTGATGTGCAACATTCCTAGAGATGTTGCAGTTGTTGGCTGAGAAGCAAAGCAAACACGGCTTTGCTACTGTATGCAGCCTGATGACAAGATGCTTTTTCTCAAGAAGTATGACATTTGGGGTCCACTTTGGTAAATCTTAGATATACCAGATGAGTTTCTGTGTAAGACATGCCGAGAAGTGAACTTCATCTCCCTTTGGCCCTGCACTCAAACCATGAAATGAAATGATTTTTCTACTTATGCTTTCTAGCAAAAGGATGTTGTCAAACTTCTGGTTCATAATCCATTAGGTTCAAACTGATCAGCCCTGCATCTTAATGCTAAGAGCACCTTTGTGTTCTTTTCATTCAATTAAACAGTCACATTGCCAAGGCAGAAGACAGGTGTCACTGTTTATGGAAATGTGTTTATTCTGTGTTTCTTGTTCTGTTGCTTTTAGCAGTTTTCTGTCATTTTAATGGAAAAAATGTGCATGAAGATTATAATAAAGATAAGATTTCCTTTTACCAGTGGGTAGTATAGTCTCTTTGTTGAATTGTGGGTTATTTTTGGTGATATAAAACGGCCACCAGTAGGGCCTTTTCCACATAACGTCCCTCAGAATGTTGCTACATCATGACATAACAACATTGCAGAGCACTGTGGGGATTTCAAAATGGCGGCTGACTGGTTGGAAGCACTGTGGGGGATGTTGGTAAGTTTCATGCTCCTGTCCATGAAATCCTCCCCATGTATTGCTGGAGGCAGGGGTTATTCTTAGGCTACCCTACCTCCACATTTTCAGGAAGGGGTTGATCTTCCGGTTCTATCATCACATTGCGTGCCCAGGCCGAGACCCCCGACCCAAGAGCCACCTGGAAGAAATGAATGACTCATGACAACCTGGGACAATTATGGGATTAAATTGGCCACAACTTTATTTAAACTTTCACACGCAGGAATACCTTGGCTTAGGCATTGGGCGTGTATCCCTCCCAGTCCCCAGCCGGGAATTTGGGGCACATCAGGGTAATCAGGTCTGTCTGGGAAGTAGGCTGGCTCTGGAAGACATTTGTTTACGCAGAGTGCCTGCCCCCATTTCACCACAACACTGGGGAGTGCACTGAGAACCTTTCAGCGTATGGCCAGTGACTCCCCTCTGACAGGGAACCCTGGGATCGCTGCTGCGCGCGGGGGGGGGGAGGGAGGCATCATGCCCCCTCCCCCCAGTTTAGGGAAGATAGACGAAAGGATTCCGCCCGAGGCCTAAAACCGCCAATGTTGTGACATTTGCTACGGGGAAGCCGAAACCTGCCAATGCAGGGAAATTCCTTCCTGGTCCCTTAACAGCAACCATCCTAAGACCGTAGCAACGTCCGCATACCTGTAAAAGAAGTTAACCTGTAATAAAAGAGCATTAAACAAAGGGAGGGTAGGGCGGGTGAAGCTCTGGAGCTGACTATGCGCTCTCAATTAGGCTCCACCCCTTTTATCTACGCGAATAGGTCCGCCCCCCCCACAGATAGGTTCATTAGAACTGAGGTTTGGCGGGAATCTCAAAGGGCTGTGACGTGGGGAGGCGGACCAGGAACTTCTGCCGTTGTCTCAGAGATCGGGGTGCTGTGCGCGGCCACACAAAGGGCGCCCCCCCAGTTGATGGGAAAGCGGTCATTATGGAATCATAGCTGTTGCTGTTCCTTTGTACCTGCACTACTTCCTTCCCTTCCTCTGCTTCCTTCCCTCACACTGTTCTAGGGACAGAATGTAGCACCATTACATGCTTGCACCAACTCTTTGACATCACCATAGATGCCATCTGCAGGGGGCCCTGTGTCAGGTGGCAGAGGAACCAACCCCTATGGCAGGTTGCCAGGAACAGATAAGACAAGGAAAAGTCCTCACCATCTGCTTGTTATTCAATATTCACAGAGACAGGCTTGGGAATGCAGCCTCTTGGAATAATGGAGTTGCCCCAAGTGACTCTCCACCCCCTTTTCTCCCGCTTCATCATTTGCCATCTTTCCCCCTACAGGTGGTGCTGAGGGCCCTCTGCTTCTGAGCCCTTTGCTCTGCTACTTTCAATGCTCACTGGGTTCTGGGAGGCGGGGTCTGGAATGCTTGCTAAAGACACTGTGTCCATCAGCTGTTGCCCTCCTCTTCCTCCCTCTCTCCCGTTATTTCCCAGCTTTCCCCTTCATCTGCCTCTGAGCTGTGACCTTCCTCAAACCCCTGTTATAATTCTGAACTATCTTCTTCTTCTTCTCTGGAAGGGTCAGGTGAGGGAGGCAGTCTCCACCATTCCTCTTCTGCCCAGTCCCTGACACCCTGGGTGCCCACAAATTTTTTACCATGGGAGCCTGACCGGGTGACTCAATGCATCACACGCTGCAGTGGGGGTCTCCATTGGGCCTTCCCACTGTGTGTGACATCATACGCGCATGCTGGGCACCCACAATGTTAGGTGGAACCCGGGGCGCTTCTCATTAGATGCTTTTTAAGCACATCTGATAAATTCCAAAATAAACTAAAATGCTGTTCCAGCTCATCAACACACAACAGCATATACCAGGAAGAATGGATGAAATTTAAAGATTACTTAGCTAAATATGTTAAGATAACTTAATTGGAAAAGCTTGCAAATATTAGATAGGCTTAGGATTTAAATATGTAAGGATAGGAATTAAGATGTTTAAAGCTAAATTAGAAAGAATGAAAGATGTTAAGTGTTCAAGTTAATTTTTTGAGAAAATTGATTTTGGAAAACTGTTAAAATGATAAACTATACAATGAAATTCAACTGGGGGATTTGAGGAAGTCACTTAACAATGTTATTAAGATTGGTTTAATTACAACTAGGATGTATTTTTGTTTGTTTGTTTGTTTTAATTTTTTTTGGAAAATGAATAAAAAAACAAACACTCAACAGCATATAGGAAATTCCCAGAGGATTTTGGATTACACTGTTAATGTTGAGACAGGCATGCATAAAACTCCTCCGTCTTCCAAGCGTTCCCTTGCTCAGAGTCATCTCTACAGTCCCAATCCATACAGTCCCAGACATACACATTCTCTCCTCCACTGGAAGGAGGCATCTTTTGCATCCACGCCTCTTGGGCTTGCTGATCAGAAGGTCGGCGGTTCGAATCCCCGCAATGGGGTGAGCTCCCGTTGCTCTGTTCCACCTTCTGCCAACGTAGCAGTTCAAAAGCACACTAGTGCAAGTAGATAAATAGGTACCACTGTGGCAGGAAGGTAAACAGCGTTTCTGTGCACTCTGGCTCCCATCATGGTGTTCTGTTGCTCCAGAAGCAGTTTAGTTATGTTGACCACATGACCCAGAAAAGCTGTCTGTGGAGAAACGTTGGCTCCCTCAGCCTGAAGCGAGATGAGCACTGCACCCCATAGTCGCCTTTGACTGGACTTAACTGTCCAGGGGTCCTCTACCTTTACCTAAACCACTTTAACAGTCACAAACTAAAATGCTGTTCCAGCTCATTTTAGTCCTGGGAGCTGTCATTTGTTAATGGTGCAGGGAATTGTAAGCTTGGGAGGAAATTACCCTTAAAAAAATGGCAGTTCTCGGCATTCTTTGGGGGAACCCATGACTGCTAAAAGTATTATAAGAGTGCTTAAAATGTACAGATGTGGAAGAGACCTGCCGACACGTCTGCTCAACCCAATGGCAACACATACGTGTTCTTCATATCCCAAGCACAATCACTAGAACATGTTATCAGCTCTCCTCACCACACCATCCTGTTATGCAAGCAATGTTCCCCGAATCTGCTATCAATATCTCTTATGGCAAGAACCAAGATTACTTGCAGTGTTTTGCCATGGTAGGCTGTTTGCTTTTTATTTATAGCTGGAAAAGAATCTGCTTCTAAACATTCTCTGCAAAGCTGTTCCCTTTGGCATTGAACGCTCCTCGGATTATTTCCCATGTGCCCAAATATTTACTGCCCGTTAGCCATCTTTATTTATTTGATAACTAACAGAATGATATCGCAACTGCAAGAATACCCTCATACTTTATATTTGCCCGCATGAGCAGGAGATACCAACACATTCCTGAAGCATGTGACTTCCATGGTAAAATGGTCACATTTTGGATACAAGATTTCATATTCAAAACTGGAAAATCAGCCAGATTTTATTTAAAAAGTTGGAACTATACATTTGAGCTATAATGCTGATAAGATCTTTATTATTATCATTATCATTATTATTATCTTTTATTCAAAATCCTTTATTAGGCATAGCACACCACACATTATCAAACAAACATCATATACAGACAGTATAAAATACAGGCTCAGCGAACACAATTTATCCCAGTCCTATTCTTAACTCCAAGAAATAAATCTATGTACATAGATAATATAATACAGCACAGCAACATCACCTACCATTAAGAACCACTAAGTCTCTTTATCATGGCCCATTCTTTCTTCATGGACAGCACTTAAAAATTCAGCCACTATTAAAGTAATCTGATCATCGCTGTCCGCCAGCAGGTCCTGAACAGTTGGTTGTGTAAAAGACTGTCTATTAAATTTTAGGGCCTCAAATAATTGTCTTCTGGCATAACTGCCAAAATCACAGGAAAAGAATATATGCTCTAGAGTATCGGGTTCCTGTTTTCTGCATTTGCAGAGACGCTCTGATTCTGGGATAGCTAAGTATCTTCCTCTCACTACCACTGAGGGAAACATGTTAAATCTGGCCAACATAAACAGCCTACACGATACATGTTTCTTCAGATTTGTCATGTATCCCTTTTGGAAATCTCTACACAAAGGGAGATTTAAGTGGATAGGAGAGCAGGTGCTGTGCTTTGCAACCTCAAGCATGGCGAGAACACTTTTTTCTGTAAGAGTCTTCCTGATAATTTCCCATGTATCTTTGGGATCGGAGATTTCAAAGTCAGTTAGAGTGAGCCCTATCAAATCCAGTTTTCTCCTTCAAATCAATGATAGATTGTAGGTTGCACTATCACTTAAAAGATCGTAAAGTAGAGAATTAGGGGATAGGGCTCTATAATGGAGGAAGATCCAATATTTCAATGTCCTCAGCCATGCTCTTACTGATAAAGGCAATATTCCCAGCTCACAACATATTGTTTCATATTTTACAGAGTTTGCAAGTCCTAATAATGACCTCAGAAGGGATGCGTGAAATTTATCCAACCTCTTGAGGTCACCTGAAATCCACACTGGTGTGCCGTATAAAAGTTGGGCACAAAGTTTCATGTCAATCACTTGCAATACAGCTGGAATAAATCTGTTTCCTACTGGAGAAAAAAAGTAGGATTTAATATGGTGGGCTGTCACTTTGGCCTTAACTATTGCAGCACATATATGTGTATTCCAATTCATATTATTTTTGAATGTGATTCCCAGATAATTGAAGTGCTTAACTTCCTGTATTAGATGTCCATTAATTATACAGCCTTTTGGGTTCCCTCTCTTTCTGAATTGCATAATCTTTGTCTTGTCATAATTAATTTTGAGATTATTGAGAGAGCAGTAGTTTGAGAAACTCTTAAATAATTTTTTTAAACCCAAAACAGAGAGTGAAATAATTACAGCATCATCTGCATAAAGTAATAAAAAGAGTGGGCTATTGTTTAAATAAGGAGTATGAGTGGTTGCGTTTTGAAGAAATAATGGTAGGTCAGATAAAAATAGATTAAATAGGGTAGGGGCCAAGATACAGCCTTGCCTAACTCCTCGATTATTCAGAATAGGACCTGCAAGTCTACCATCTTTTGATACTTTAACATATATTTGGTTATTAGAATGTAAACTTTGAATCAGTGTAAGTAGATATGGGTCGATACCAAGGTGTTCTAGTTTAGTCCATAGTTTGTTGCGGTCGACCGAATCAAAGGCACTTTTTAAATCTACAAATGCCACAAAGAGTTTTCGTTTATTTCTCATGACATATTTATCCACAAGATGACTTAACACTAGACACTGGTCAATAGTTGACGAGCCTGCCTTAAAACCAGCCTGCTCTTTACCAGGTAGACCTTTTGTCAGCATCCATTATTCCAATTTAATAAGCAGAGATTTGGCATAGATTTTACTTATGCATGGTAACAAACTTATAGGCCTGTAATTCTCTTGACAATTCCTATCACCTTTTTTAAAGATCGGTACCGCTATTGAGTTGTTCCACGACTTAGGTACAAGGGCTGAGTGATAGATAGAATTAAAAAGCGGCACAAGTTTAATCGCCCACCATTCTACATCTAATCTCAACAGGTCTATTGGAATGCCATCCATACTAGGTGATTTCCCTTGCTTAAACCAAAAAATTATCCTTTTCATCTCCTCAACAGTAATTTGAAATTGTGTAGTTTTTGCCAGAGAAAATTTAAAATTTTCCTTTTTACAAACTTGGTGATCATAAAAAACAGCAGTAAAATGTGAAATCCAAGCCTCATCGCTTATATTAGGGAAATCAGTGATATCTTTTATTGAGAGAAGTGACCAAAAAGTTTTGGTATCTTTAATTTCTAATGCAGTAACAATTTTAGACCATTTGGCTAGTGCGAACTCAGATTTTTTTCCCAGGAGCATGTTCTTAAAAACATTTTTCATTTCAAAATAAGTCTTCCACAGACCTTGGGAGTTGGTAATAGAGGCTTCTTTTAGACAAGTTCTAAGTTCTTTCTTATAGTTAATACAATCTTTATCAAACCAGCTATACTTATTTAAAGGTTTGTTGCTGAACTGAGGGTCTAAAAAAGAAGAAAATAATTCCTGGATAGTCTTATAATAACAATCATTGTCCTCCAAAGGCATCAAATTTTGGTTAGCCACAGGTTCGAGAATAACTGGGTTATTTTCAAAAACTGCTAATAAATCCTCCCTATTTTTATCACTTATATAAATTCTTTTGGCATAAATAGTCTTATCAATACTAATAAGAGGACAAATATCATTATTTCTAGGATTCCTGTACATCTCTAAAACTATTGGGAAGTGGTCACTCTCTGAGCGAGGTACAACTGTAAAAGAGGCAACTTCATTTAACATTTCAACGGAAACTAGAGAATAGTCAATTACGCTCCTACCCCTTTTGGAACTGAAGGTAAAATTTCCTGGAATATCCGGCCACATTGAGCCATTCAAGAATGAGAGATTAAATTCTAAAACCGATTGTAAAAGTTTCCCTCCCGCTTTATTAATAATGATGTCCTTTGAATTCCTCCCTATTCTCAATGGAAGTGGGGCATCTTCAGCTAGATTTGAGACATAGCGTTTATAGAGAGCTGTATTATCCGATCCAATTCGAGCATTGGTGTCTCCCATTACAATCAGGGGGATATTTGGAGATTTACTGCGTATTAAATACAACTCTTCAGAGACTATTATCATTATCATGCAGAGGCCTAGAAAAGGGGTGGGTATTTTTTTTTCCATCCAAAGGGCCACATTCCCATAGTCTCCACTAGGAGAAGTAGGAAAGTTGCAAATGATACCATGCTTCCCTGCCTCTGGAGCTGTAAACAGAAGGCGATGGGGTAAGTAGATGTGATGCCTTGTCTCCAGGGATAGGCAAATCTGTGATAGAATCATAGCTGGGGGGGGGGGCGACCCCAAGGGTCATCTTTTTCAGCCCCCTGCAATGCCAGAATGACAAACAGAGGGTTCCTGACAGACGGTCACCCAACCTCTGTTATACACAGATAAAGCTGGGTTAACCAGATTTCCACCTTTACCAGCAGCGAATTTCAAAATAGCTTTTGCTGATTTAAAGGCTTGCAATTTAATATTGGATAGCTGTATACCGTGGTACCTCGGGTTAAGTACTTAATTCGTTCTGGAGGTCTGTACTTAACCTGAAACTGTTCTTAACCTGAAGCACCACCTTAGCTAATGGGGCCTCCCACTGCTGCTGCGCCGCCAGAGCACAATTTCTGTTCTCATCCTGAAGCTTCATCCTGAAGCAAAGTTCTTAACCTGAAGTACTATTTCTGGGTTAGCGGAGTCTGTAACCTGAAGCGTATGTAAACCGAGGTACCACTGTATTCCAGGATGCCATTTCTGAATAAACCAACCCCAGATATTTAAACGTATTTACTTGGTTTATGATGTGTTCATTCAGCTGCCAAACATGCTTTTTAGCGTGCTTCCCAAATACAATGACCTGCGTCTTATCGTAATTTATAGATAAAGGATTCCTCATGCAATATGAACTTAATTTCGCAAGCAGCCGTCTCAGGCCCACCTGGGTTCTAGATACAAGTACTAGGTCATCAGCATAAATTAAGACTGAGAGTTTTTGGTTGAGAATTGTGACAGGGGCAAACTAAGACCCTCCAGTCCTTTAACCATGTCATTAATATAAAATTTAAACAAGAAAGGCGCCAAAATGCATCCCTGTTTGACTCCAGTAATGGTCTTAATTCTAGTAGTAAGATGGCCCAACCTCTGTTTAAAACCTCCAGTGAGGAGACTCTACCACCTTCCAAGGTAGCCAGTCCAGAAGTGAATTTTATTATGTATGTTTTCCATAAAAACAATTCTATGGCAATTCAAAACCCTGCTTTGTGCTTGATTTATTTGCATGCAATCTGATATATGGCCGCAGGAGATTGTTTAGATTGAAGGAAACTCTGAGAAGCTCAAGGTCTAGGGTGGGGTAGCAAATGTGGCCACTGTCAGCTTCCTGCCATTTCAGATGCAATCTGGCTCTCACAGAAAACACTGTGCTAAACAGAGCAAGGGACAGCAGCTCTAGAATTGGCTGAAAGACCCCGACATTTCTGCATCATGATACCCGCTCTCCCCATGGTGTTCTTTTGGTGAGATTTTTATATGGCAAAACAAAAACAAATTCCTCCACAGTTGTTGATGGGGGTGGGGGCAGAGGTTATAGAAATTTATAAGGGAGGTGGCAAAAACCAGCAAAAGGTTCATGGTAATAGGGGTTAGCCTTGCCAGTAGGCCTTTCCCCTGTTTTCAAAGCTGTGCTACTACAGGGAAGCGCCAAAGCCCATCTCAGCAGACGGTGGCGGCCACCATTTTCTTCCCCAGGACATTGGAGTAAAATTGTGATTATTTAGCATGTACTCTTCACATGGTCAGATGTATTCTGTGTGGGGTTTTTTTTTTGGAAAAAAGTTAATTGTGTGTTTGATAGGTGAAAGCCTTATAACGTGGGGCAAGGTAAAAAAATTAGGCATGAAATAACACAATTTCTGGTTTATTGGCACCATTGGTGGCTTCCATCTGTGAATAAATAGCAGCTTGAGGGGTATGAAGGAAGTTGTCTTACACAGAGTCAGAACTCTGGACCATCTAGTTTAGCATTGTTGACACTGACTGGCCGTTTCAGGCAAGAGGCTTTCCAGAGCTGTGGACTAACCTGGGACCTTCTGAATCCAAAACAGGTGCTCTATCTCTTTTCTAAAGGAGGGAGAGGGCTAATTTGTGTTGGTGAAGGGGAGAAGAATTACACTATCTCCATCCACTAAATGTATGTTTCTTTCCTCTTCCCAGGCTCCTTTCTGGCATAAGAGGAGGTGTTCAAAGGTAAGACTACATTGAAGCTGAATGTGGCAGGAATGTAAGTTACTCCAGTAACTTTGATCTGTGGGAAGCTTTTATTATTTATTTATTTATTTATTAATACACATACAAACATACATTTCATACAACATACCTACATACATACAACATACCTACAACATACCTACACTCAATCCCACAGATAATTCCCATCACCATCCACCACCCCTCACCCTTTGTGTTAGACTTCCAATCTACTCAATTGCAATTTCTTTCCACTTCTATTACTTTCTTTCACACACCTTTAACCTAATTTCATACTTCTTTTTCTATTACACAATGTTATCCATCTTATTTAGTATTCCAATATTTGAAACGAAACTTGTTTATTCTAATAGGAGTTCTGATTTTTCAATATAGTTTTGCAAGTATCTTTTAAACACCTTCCAGTCCCTGTCTGCCTTCTCTTTTGAGATCCTTCCAATTGATCTGTGGGAAGCTTTTAAATGGGCTCTCTGCATCTGTGTGTGAGAAAGTGAATGAGTGAGTGATAGAGATTCTCCTCAGGGCCAACAAAAGCTGTAGTGGTAAGAAATTGGGGTGGGGGGCTTAGGAACGGTTGCTGTTTCTGCAGCAGGGTCCTTGTCTCTAGTGTCTTGGAGCCATCCAATCAGCATGAAAGGGGAGCTTTTTAGCCACTGAGAAGGATACTTCACACTCTTTGTTCTAATTGGAGCCAATCAGAGAGAAAGGAGGTAAATCAGCCAATGAGGATTGACTCCTAGGATCACTCTGGAGAGGCACACAGGAAGAACACCAAGGCATAGCTATTCTGTATGCTCCAAAACTACGCATTCAGGAACACTGAAAACACAAAGTGCTTCACTTTCAAGAAAATGGTGTGCAAGTTCTGTTACAGGCAATGGCACTTCAAGGAAAATACAGCTGAAGTCACTCTTAGAGGGATGTTTCCTACAATATAAATGAGAGGGTTGCCAAAATCAGTGCAGATGAGGAGAAATTTTCTGCTGCCTTCTAAATTTTAAAATTGCTGCAGAAATGTGGAGAGTTGAATTCAGGATTGGAAGAAATGAGAAACTTAGAGAATCATAATTGGAAGATATTTCCATTCCTACCCACAATGCACCTGATGTAGGATCACTGAGGATCATTGTGGATAATTAAAATGGTGGCTATACTCAGCTCCTCCATTGCTCAGAGTCCTTTGCCTGCCGCTCTCTGGTAGGTCCGAGGGGGTCCCATGACAGAGAAAGATGCCTCTGAATCAGTTTGCCTGGGGCCACCACAAACTTGAAGGCAACCATATAGGCCTCCCATCTACTTCTGCTTCTACTTTATTATTATTATTATTATTATTATTATTATTATTATCTTTTTCTTTCCTTGTTAACCCAGTGAGATCCTTTGCGCTCCCAATATCACATTGGAACCTAGCTTGGGAATCTTAGAGAGAGGAAATGCCACCATCAAATGCTGGAGTCCTTTGAACTTATTCATGAATTTTTCTCTGGAGAGGCACAACATAAGCCACGACATAACCATTGCCACCCAAATAGCCAGAGGAATGGCTGCATTTCACATCACTAATGTAAGCCGTGAACGTGGAGGGTTATACAGCTGTTACTATTACAGCAACCTATTTCGGTCAAATCACAGTGAACAAGTGAAGCTAATGATAATAGGTAAGACATCCACAGCAAAATCTTGCTCAGCATCCCAGCGAGGCCGGGCAAGGTAGAGGTTGCATAGTTCATTGGTCCAGGCTAGATGTTTTGCTCTGGTAACATGCTTAGAATGCACCTTCAGAGATTCACACTGAATGCTTTAAGCCCACAAACACTTGCCCAAAATGAAAACTTGGAACTTGCTGCTAACCTCAGAGTAAACCCAGCTGGATTAAACAGAAGTTACTTTTTAGGATTGTAAAGTTAGCCATAGGAGGTGTGCCTGATTTTAATCCTAAATAACACCCAGGAACTGTCCTTTAACTTGGAGCAGTGTCCACAATGCTATGGTATTCGGCACTGGCTTCATTATTAGATTAGATTAGATTAGATTAGATTAGATTAGATTAGATTAGATGTACAGTCATACCTCATGTTACGTTTGCTTCATGTTATGTTCTTTCAGGTTATGTTCCGCAGTGACCCGGAAGTACCAGAAAGGGTTACTTCCGGGTTTCACCGCTCGTGCATGCGTAGAAGCGCCAAATCGCAACCCGTGCATGTGCAGACATGCTGCTGTGGGTTGCGCTCTTTTCATGTTGTGAACGGATCCCGTTCGCAACCAGAGGTACCACTGTATTACTCACCCTTCACCAGTAGGTCCCAGGCAGGTTACAATAATTAAAATTCAGAATTAAAAACAGTTAAAACAGATGCCTTCAAAAGAGTAGGGTGAAAACTGTATCATGAAGAAGCCAGGTGCACCTCTGTGGGAAGAGAATGGCACAACAAATAGGCTGCCACAGAGAATACCCTTTCCTGAGCCACTGCCACCCTGAAAGTCTAAGGGAGGTAGAACTGCCAAGGGGCCTCTTCTTCTCATCTTAACACCTGAGATAGTCAGTAGGGAAGAAGGTGGTCTGTTTGGTGCCTAAGTTATTTAGGGCTTGTACAGGGCTTTGAACACAAATGTGAGCACCTTGAATTTAGGTCTGGAAATGAACCAGCAGAAAATGCAGCTGTTTTAGAACATAGGATATATGAGTTCTAAAGGCAGCCCCAGCCAGTAATCTGGTCACTGCATTTTGGACCAACTAAAGTTTCTGAGTAATCTCCAAGGGCATAGAGTGCATTAATTCAACTTCTGGCACTTACTGTAGACTCTTTATTTAATTCCAGCATGCATTTTCATTGAATTCTGATTTTATAGTTATCAACACATTTATTTTTTAAAAAAATCATTGTATTGAGCTTCTTGTATGCTGGTTAGAGACATTTCTAATTAAGTCGTATATCATACCTCTGAACCGTCCCAATTTGAGCAGGACATGCCGGAATTACGGAAGCCATCCTGGCTTCTGGTTGGATCCAAGCATGTCCCATTGTGCTCTGGTGCGAATCAGCTGGTTTGTGCCAGAGTACCAGACCAAGGGAGCCTTGTATTTTGGTCTCACACTCTTGCATGAGTCAGCTGGCTGGGAAACCCAGCCAGATGGGTTATTATTATTATTCTCCCATGAGAGCTTGGGAGCCAAATTAGTTTTGCACCCAATGCAAAACCAATTTTTTAAAAAAAGGATTCTGGGCATGGGGGGGGGGACCAGGTAAGTACAAAAGCTATTCAGGAGGTGTGTTTCAAGTCGGTGTGTCTGCACTGTCTTTTGCAAGGACTGAATTCCTCAAGAATCTTTGTCTTTGCACAGATCCAACATTAGGAAAGCCTAATATCTCCTTCAGTTCCATGGATCAGATCACACTGGGAAGTAATTTCACCATCTGTTGCCAAAGCCCACATGAGGATGTGGAGTTCTATTTCCAAAATGCTAATACCCAGGTGACACATCAGACTATGGCAAACAATTTCATTGTCAGCAAGGCAGAGCTGAGGCATGGAGGGAACTACCAGTGCAGCTACCACCGTCATTTAGAACCCTTTATCAGCTCAGAGCCCAGCAGCTCTCTGTTGTTGCTGCTGACAGGTAAGTAGTCTAACATCTTTGCATCAAGCATCGTTCTTACAAACACTGTAATAGGTTTAGATCTGGTCAAGTACAATAACACCCTTGTAAAGTATACAGTTTTGGGGGGTTTTCTCCTCCCCCCTTTATTTTTCTCTTCTACACAGGTTCTCTTTCTCTCTCTTTTATTTATGTCTCACAATGTCTAGTGCACATAAAATTATGTACTTTTTGAACTTTCAATAAAGATGTTTTTAAAAAAAAAGAAAAAGAAAGCATCTTTGAATGCTCGTCCCTAACCTCATCTCTCAGTCTGAATTTTTCGTTTTATCCTACTTCTAGCTACAGCATGTTCCAAATGTTTAGTAGCAAAATATCAGGAGGCTGTACATACAATGAGAGATGTCTCTGGGGGGTCAATGGAGGTTTTTAATGTTTGATGTTTTATTGTGCTTTTAAATCTGTTGGGAGCCGCCCAGAGTGGCTGGGGAAACCCAGACAGATGGGTGGTGTATGAATGAATGAATGAATGAATGAATAAATATTATTAGTGAAGGCAGCAAAGAAATACATTTAGCCATAAGCTGAGAGCTGACAAATATGAGTTTCATATACAGTACCAGCAACATGTTCATTTGGGGGGCCCAAGGCCGGAGTATGCTAAGGGTTCAGGGGAAGGCAGTTGAGGAACTGCAGCAAGTCTCAGAAGGTGCTACAAGAACCCAGAGCTCCCTCTGAAGAGGAAATGGTTGCTAAACCACTCCGTTGAAGCTGAGTTTTAAAGGCAATCTTGTGGAAGGACGAAAGGATGTAATCAGCTCCACTTACAGGCA
Source organism: Podarcis raffonei (assembly GCF_027172205.1). NCBI lineage: Eukaryota > Metazoa > Chordata > Lepidosauria > Squamata > Lacertidae > Podarcis > Podarcis raffonei. The sequence goes on along the minus strand of NC_070614.1, from coordinate 37,451,443 downwards.
GCAGATGGGATATATGATCTGTGAGTTTATGGCAAAAGGCTGAAGCTCACTGAGAAAGCAGAAGGTCTCAGTTTGAACCACTGGCACCTTCAGGTAGGGCTGGGAGAGAAACCTTGGAGAACCAGGACCGGTCAGTGTAGACAATGATCTGACTTTGTGTAAGGCAGTTTCCTACGTCCCTGTGTCCACACACATTGCTGTTGAATGCTAAGGTGGAGACACCTGCCTCTTCCCACTCTTTACAAGCACGCCATGGCAGGCCACCTCACATCTCTTTTTCTTCTGCATGCAGATCTCAGCTTAAGCAGACCCAACATCTTCCGAAGACCCAGTGATTCAATTGCCCTGGGGGGACATGTGAAGATACAGTGTCAACCTAAAGATGGAGCCACCTCGTTTTATTTTTATAAGGCTGGAGGCTCAAAAGCAGAGGGGCCCATGCCTTTTCCCTCAGGTGAACTTTACATTAGTAATGTCAGCCTGGAACACAAAGGGAATTTTAGCTGCATCTATGGACAGAAACCTTTCCTCGTCTCAAAACTGAGTACATCCCTGGAGCTTCTCGTATCAGCTATAGTATCTTATTTGGTGTGTCCTGAACTTATCACATCATTTAATTTGCAGTGCCTTTGAAACTTAAATACAGTGGTCCCTTGGGTTACAGATGCTTCAGGTTACAGACTCCACCAACCCAGAAATAGTACCTCAGGTTAAGAACTTTGCTTCAGGATGAGAACAGAAATCGCACGGTGGCAGCAGGAGGTCCCATTAGCTAAAGTGGTACCTCAGATTAAGAACAGTTTCAGGTTAAGAACGGACCTCCAGAACGAATTGTTCTTAACCTGAGGTACCACTGTAATTCATTGCTTTTAGCCTCTTTCCATATGAGCCTACCTGGACCCTGAGATCATTTTCTGAGGCCTTTCTTCAGGTGCCTCTACCTCAAGAGGTCCAAATGGTGGCAACACGAGAACGGGGCCTTCTCTGCAGTGGCTCCCCATCTGTGGAATGCTCTCCCCAGGGAAGTTCACCTGGCGCCTTCATTATACACCTTTAGGCGCCAGGCAAAAACTTTCCTTTTTAACCAGGCCTTTGGTTTAAAATGTGGGGGGTTTTGGGGGGGAGGGGGCATTGGGTTGTTGTCTTTATTTTGATGATCTATTATGTGCTTTTATATTCTGGTTTTGTTTTGTGATCCACCCTGAGACCTCCAGGTATAGGGTGGTATATAAATTCAATTAATACTAATACTAATACTAATACTAATACTAATACTAATACTAATACTAATACAAGTCCAACTAAGCTTGAGTATCAATGGCCTTTGTTTATTTTTATGTTAATATTTTATTATAAACATACATACAAACAAACAAACAAACATAGTATTATTACAATCAAACATTCACTCATTTACCATTTATTTCTAAAGCATCCTACATTAAAACGGTGTCTTTAATGTTATATAGTACACATATAATATTGTAGAGTTTTCTAAAATTTTAAGCATTTACATTTCATGTGTGTGTGAATTTTACCTTTGTTTGCTTGCTCTTTTGGATACACAGACAAAAATACTGTGATAGATTTTGTGTGTTTTTTATTTTGATTATTTGAGATGTTAAGAGAGAAATACAACCTGCAGAGGAATTCCTGGGCTAACAGATGCAAAATGACCTGGCCAAGCTAGGGCCATTAAGAAACAATACAGGGCCATTGAGAACCATGAACAATGCAAGAGAACTGTCCTCCCCCTTGCCCTGAGGTGTGAACAGAGACTGGGTTTGGAATGTTTGCCAGGGTAAACACTGAGGTGACAGGAAAAGAAAGGTTGCTGGGAAAAATAAGAAGGAAGAAAGTCTGGGATCCATCTTGGGAAGGCTGGCAGGGAGAGATGCCCTGGACTGCAGGGCTGCACTGCTATGGGGGATCAGCCCCTCTTGAAATGACCAGGCTGTAAGATCTGGACTCCCCGCATGCAGACTGAAGGTGTAAATAGGTGAATAAACCATATTTCTTAAAGCTATGACAGTTTCCAAAGGACCACAGACCCTGGGTGAGTGCCTGGAACCCCATGGACTCTTGCAGAGAGAGGGGGAGGCACCCAACTGTGCAGTCACAAAATAATAAATAATCCGCAAACCAAGAAAACAAGAATTTCATAAAACAGAAAGAGCTATGAGCACCATTTACACAGAGGACAGCTATAAACCTTAGTGTTCTCAATTTTAAAAACAGTTAAAATAGGCATTTTAAAACGTCTTTATTTAACTCAGAGGCCCATGTGTCCTCTGTAATTTTAGGGTATGCCTAAATAAATAAATATTATTTATACTCAGCCCACCTGGCTGGGTTTCCCCAGCCACTCTGGGTGGCTCTTAACAGAATATTAAAAGCACATTAAAGCGTCAAACTTTAAAAACTTTCCCAAACAGGGCTGCCCTTCAGATGTCTTCTAAAAGTCAGATAGTTGTTTCTTTCCTTGACATCTGATGGGAGGGCGTTCCACAGGGTAGGTGCCACTACTGAGAAGGCCCTATGCCTGGTTCACCTGGTTCACCAGCTATAGCCATTCCTGAACAGAGATAGCCTGATCACTGTAGCCTATTCATTCATAACCTCAAGGCTGGATTACTGCCACATACTGTACTCTAGGAGTGGCTGTCCTTGGTGCTGATTGCGAAGCTCCAGCGGGTGGGCAATGCAATGGCCACGCTGCTTACATAGCTGCCAACATATAACACCACTGTAAAAAAAAACCCACAGCTGCACTGTCTCCCCATCTACTACTGAGCCGGGTTCAAGGTCCTTGTGTTCATCTACAAGGTCCTGGGTATCTTAAGGACCACCTGAACCTTTATATCCAGCTTCACCACTGAGGTCATCTGCATGGGCATCACTGGTCATCCCCAAAATTGGCAAGGCTCACCTGACAGCAATATGAAGCTGAGCCTTTAGTGCCATCAGCCCAGTCCTGTGAAATGCCAATAGAGATTCAGTGGGTCCCTTGAAATGCCGGCCAAAAATTATGCAGGCAGGTAAGAAAATGTATTCCTGTAACAGCTAATTGATGATCTCTGGTTTAAAATTTTACCCAGTTCTTATTCCATATAGGTATTATTGTTGTGAGCTGCTTTGAGTTCTTTTATGCCAATATTTTAAAATAAATATTTTTTTAAAAAATAAATACATTGTTTTTTAAATAAATAAATAGGCCCTAATGAATTTTCTTTTGACTAAGCTGAGTTGTTGGGTGGATATCTATGATCAGAATAGGAAGTGGTTGTCACCTGCCCCTTATGCATTGATATGGCAGAGAAAAGTTCAGTACAGTGGTACCTCGGGTTAAGTACTTAATTCGTTCCGGAGGTCTGTTCTTAACCTGAAACTGTTCTTAACCCGAAGAACCACTTTAGCTAATGGGGCCTTCTGCTGCCGCTGCGCCGCCACTGCGCGGTTTCTGTTCTCATCCTGAAGCAAAGTTCTTAACCCGAGGTACTATTTCTGGGTTAGCGGAGTCTGTAACCTGAAGCATATGTAACTCGAGGTACCACTGTATGTATCTTAACAGGACTTGGCAACTGGGGAGGGATTTCCCTCCCCTTATATTTTCTTTTGCACAGATCCCAAATTATCCAGACCCAGGATCTTCCTGACACCGGCTGAGCCTGTTTACCCAGGAGCAAAAGTCACTATCCATTGCCAAAGCCAAGACATTGCAGCAGCATTCTATTTTAAAAAGGATACAGACCAAATGGTCCCTACGGCCATCAGTTACAACGGGGCCATGGCAATTTTCGACATCAGTAATATAAAGCCGGCACATGCTGGGAACTATATCTGCACTTATCGTCCCAAGCTAGAACTTTTTGTCACCTCACCATCCAGTGATCCTGTGGAGCTGCTTTTCAGAGGTATGTTCTGAGTGTTTAGGTGGAACCAGAAATAATTTCAAGAGTGAAGTTAAGTAAGCTGACAGTAGTATATGGGTAAGCCCTGATTCCTGGAGTCTGATGGGACCCCTTAGACTCTTAAGTTTGCATGGGTAGGCAAACTAAGGCCCGGGGCCTGGATCCGGCCCAGTCGCCTTCTAAATCTGGCCCGCAGGCAGTCCGGGAATCAGCATGTTTTTACATGAGTAGAATGTGTTCTTTTATATAAAATACATCTTGGGTTATTTGTAGGGCCTGTCTAGTGTTTTGACATGAGCAGAATGTGTGCTTTTATTTAAAATACATCTCTGGGATATTTGTGAGGCATAGGAATTCGTTCACTTTTTACCTTCAAAATATAGTCCGGCCCTCCACAAAGTCTAAGGGACAGTGGACCGGCCCACGGCTGAAAAGTTTGCTGACCCCTGCCTTAGAGTTTGATTGATAATATCACATGATATCCCACACCATAACTCCCGCCATGTAAGTCCACCATGACATGTATTTCAGGATCATGCGCCCCCTCTACAATGAAGGCAGGCCTTCATGGACTAATAGGCAGAGTTTTTTAAACCCCTAGCCAATTTGACTTGAGTCACAATAGGGTATCTGATTGGCTTGACCGGGCTATGTGACCCCTCTACAATGATTTCACATCACTGTGGTCTAATCAGAGGTTTTAAACCCCCAACCAATCTGCTACTTAATCTGCTAGAACTTTTAGAAGTGCTGGGTCAGCCTCAGTGTGTTGACTCCTAAGAAAGTGTCTGGGCATGTAAAGAGGCCATCCTACAGCAAGCCCAAGTTCCCCCTTCCCTGATTGTATGGGGTTGAATACCTCTGCCTATTGGTCAACAATAACCTGCTGTCATTGTGGAGAGGTCACATGACCTCTCCAAAGGCATGACATAGTGGTCTTGAAGGGTGGTATTTCTGAGGCAGGGCTTCCGGGGTGGCATATCATGTGATCATCAATCAAACTGGGGGGACGACGACTAGGGGGTGAGGCTTAAGCATTTGACAGGTAGTAGGACTTTTATACTACTGCTGACAACCAGAAATAGCTGTGGATATATGAGTGGGAAATTATTCTGTCTGATATTTACACTGGTCACCTCCATTATTGTTTTGCTAAATATCAATGCTAGGAAAGTTCATGATGACCTCATTCACACATCCCAAAACCGTGTGAGAACCAAAACAGAGCCCTCCATTGAAATCCACAATTTTATTAATTTTGCAGTGCAGTTATGCAATCACAATGTGCACAAAAATGCACATATTAGGGTAAAATGTGCCTTAAAGGGCATATATTATTGAAAACAACATACAAAATGCATTATTGTAGGGGAAATCGCTTTGCAAAAATGTGCATATTAGGTAAGATTTGTGTTCAGTGCTGATAAATTTTCATGATGGTTTTTTTTTAAAAAAACCCCACAGCAAACTGATACCAAAAATGTAATGCATTGAATGGAAAATGAGAAAAAGAGAAGCCAAAATTGACAAATTCACCCATCCCCAGACACGCCCCAATCACATGGTGACAGTCAGCATCTAAATTCCTTTTTCCTTCTGTGCATAGATGACAGCTTAATAAAACCTTCAATCTCCATCAACCCCAGTGAGTTAGTTGCCCTTGGAGGAGAAGTCAATATTGTGTGCACAATTGCATATGGATCTGCACAGTTTTACCTCCATAAGACTGGAGATCCAACACCAAAGTATTCCAGGATGGGTAATTTGAGCACCCACACTTTTCCCATTACCAATATCAGCTTGGAGGACAAAGGGCATTATACTTGCAGCTACATATGTTCAGGAAATTCCTTTTTCATCTCAAAACACAGTGCCCCCCTGGAGCTTCTGGTAACAGGTAAGGCTGGTCCTCCAGCAATCTCCAATATTTGTTTTAAAATGGCCTTTGAAGCTTATTCATTCATTTATCTAGCCCTTCTGGTTGTTTATGTCATAAATGTTAAAATGGGAATTTGCTCAGGTGAGCTTGAGAGGTAGCAGTGTTCTTCTGCTCCTGCGTTTTTAACATCACCATGATATGAGGAAATTAAGCAAAGTGAATCTTTCTCCTAGCTATGGGATAACACAATGGCGAGGGAAGGAACAAACTACAACTGCTTATTTTCCAGGATGCTGTTCAGGTCATTGGGTTGGAACCAGTAAGAATAGTTGGCAACTCAACAGAAATGCAGGATTCTTCCCCCGTGCCCTTCTAGAATATTTGGCTAAGCTGTGGACTATATGGAACTGGCAGAAATGACTGGCAGAATCCATGACCAGGGAGAAGAGTCGGCGGAAGAAGATTGGAAGAAATTTAAAGACTACTGTAAAATTAAGGAATTTAAAGGAATTAAGGAATTTAAAGGAATTAAGGAATTTAAAGACTACTGTAAAATTAAGGAATGTTAAAATGATGTTGGATGGAAAATAAGTGGCATTGGTAAAAAGTTTTATAAGAGTATGCAAGTATGGATTGATAACGGTTAAAATATATATTTACAATAGGTGATGATATTGAGCTATGAAAAATGGTAGAGGGTAAGGATTTGCTGAAAGGACTTTTTAAATGGGAATACAAAAGGGGAGGTGTGAGGAGGTCAAAGAACCAAGGTAATGAGACTAAGGACTATTGAAAGATGGAGCTAATTTTGAATTTTTTCTGTTTTCTTTTTTATATTTTGCTATTATGATTTTTTCTTTTTCATATATACTTTTTCTATGTGTGTGTTTTTTCTGTTTTTTCTTTAGTTTGTTAATTTCTTTATTTTGTACTGTGTGATTATATGTTTGTGTTTAAAACTTTAATAAATATTTTTTAAAAAATAGAATATTTGGCTAAGCTGGATTTGCCTGGGATAAGTTCATCACAAAGAGGTCTAAATGTTCTTTCACGTTGAAGACGTGTTAGACTTAGGCCCGTTTAAACAGTATCAAACCACTTTCAACAACCATGTCTTCCAGCAAAGACTCAAAAGGAAGTGTAGTTTGTTAAGGGGACTGACAGTTGCTAGGAGACCCTTATTCCTATCACGGAGGTACAATTTGCAGAGTGGTTTAACAACCAATGCCTTAGAAATCAATGCGTCTTCACAGAGAACTCTGGGAATTGTAGTTCAGTTAGGAGAATCGGTGTCTCCTAACAACTCTCAGGATCCTTAACAAACTATACTTACTGGGATTCCCAAGCTGTAATTGTTTAAAGTGGCGCAATACTCCTTTAAACATATAGTGCATGTGACCCATAAATATGTCTGCACAAAAAATTGTGCAATGGATGTCCTTTCTCTGGAAATAATATAAACCAGCAGTTATATTCAGATCTCTCCGTAGTGCTGAAGAGACAACAAGAGATCAAGAAAAAAGCAGGGCGATGATAAATGGAGTGGGACTCCTCACCATCCAATCTCTCCCTTTCCACAGATCCCAGTTTACCCAGACCCAGTCTTTCCCTGAGTTCTGTCATTGTCAATGTGGGAGAAACTGTCTCCCTCCAGTGCCAAAGCCAAGACAGGGCCGTGACATTCTATCTCCAAAAGTCTGGAGAAACGAAGCCTCTGCAGCGCCTTGTGACCAGCAGGAACACCGCCAGCTTCACCATCATTGCAGAGCAGGAGCACAATCGAAGCTTTGCCTGTAGTTACCGCCCTTCGCCAGATCTTTTTGTCATCTCAGAGCCCAGTAAGCCTGCCGAGTTTCTAGTTATAGGTAGGGAGTCGTCATTGCAAGCACATTCCCCACCCCCTTGCTTCAGCTTTCATTTCTGGTTTGAGCTTGAGCATCAAGCTGGGTGTTTACTAGCACAAGGCACTAGAAGGCTATCTGGAGAGGGCACATAACATGGATTAAACCAGGGATCGGCAAGGTTTACCTCGCCTGGGCCGGTTCACCCTCTGTGGGCTCAGGGCTGGATCCCTCGGTGGGCTGGATCGCACACACTCACCCCCCCACCACCGCAATTTCCAGCATCTGTGCAGACGTGATTTCCAGCGTCTGCATCTGCACAGACACGATTTCCGGCGTCTGTGTCTGCGCAGACGTGATTTCCGGCACCTGCGCATGTGCAGACCTAATTTCCAGCACCGCAGAGGCAAGTCCCCGTGCTGCGCTGCGCCGCGCCGGTTTAGTGCAGCGTGAGGGGACTCATGGAGCAGATGGCTCGGTTCAGGGGCAGCTCGGGGGCCGGTTAAACGACCCCCATGGGCTACTTGTGACCCATGGGCCTTAGGTTGCTGACCCCTGGATTAAACAGAGGTTTATTTAATGAGTCCCACTTCCTCGGTGGGAAGATGTAGCGTTTAAAAAACAATAATTCCCCTGCCTGTTCCATATCAGACTTTCCTGGAAAACATCTGGGCTGACTTTGTTAAAGCATGTTTTGCATACTTGGTGACCCCTGTTGGGAATCTGTGTACGTGCAGCTACTCACACAGAGTCAATTAAGGTTTGGCAGACAGCCAGAAAGCAATCTGAAGGAGTAAGTCTGCCTGGTGATAACAGAGACATGGAGACCGCTCCCTGATTGGTCAAGCTCTCTCAAAGGAGTGATAATTAATGGCCTACTAACTGTTAGTTCAGTATTTCAGGTTCAGAGTTCTGTGTGTCAGTGTAGGAGATGTGAGTCGTGTCAGAGAGAGCTAGCAAAAGATCTGTGTTCTGTTCCTGTAAATAGTCCACTGTATATAATAAACACCTAACTACAAGTTCCTGGTTCCTGCTTCGTCCATCCTGTCTGCAGCCAAGTCGCCAATTGCTTCCATGGATTCTGCGTTTACTCTGCTAGGTCTGGCTAAGGTCCTGCAACTAGTCAGAAAGTTGCGAAACACCAAATAGGTTTTGAAAGGGCTGTAAGTTATCTGCTTTTCTGTGCTTCATGATTTATATGCTCATCTAACAAATACAACTTGTTAAAGTTCATTCTGAGTGTTCCTTTTACTGCCAGCCTGAATCCAAAAGAATATCTGATAAGACAGCCATTCACTTATTATATTCCACCAGCAAGTGAAAATTTATCTGTTTTGACAAGTATTTGGCTGGCTTTCTCTTTTTATGACTTATTTCATTTTACTTTTTTAAAAAAGTATTCTCTGCTTTGTCTTAAGATAGTTTTGATCTGCTGTTGTTTAGCTTGTTTTATTTCCTTGTGTGCTTGTTTTGAAATATCATATGCCTTCCATTAAAGGGAAAAGCATAATCCCTAATGTAGCTTCCTATCCTGTGGCTGAAGACAGAGCCCCGGCTTATGGTTGTCAACATCTCAATCCCTGTTTCCTTCTGTGCACAGATCGCAGGTTACACACACCAACCATCTCCATTGTTACTAGTCAGCTGATTGCCCCTGGAGCACAAGTCAACATCACGTGTACAACTAATGGTGGACCTGCAAAATTCTATCTCCACAAGGCTGGCGATCCAATGCCAAAACAGTTGGTGAAGGCTCACAATCATGTGGGTATTTTTTCCATTGGCAATATCAGTAGGAAGGATGAAGGGAACTACAGCTGTAGCTATGCATGTTTAGATCGTCCGCTGTTAGTCTCACAACCAAGTAACTTCCTGGAGCTTCTTATAGCAGGTATGTTGTTGTTGTTGTTGTTGTTGTTATATCAGGTATGTTGTTGTTGTTAAAAGCGGGGTGGGGCGACGACAATCAGTGCAGAATACATAAAGTGCTCATCCAACAACATCTTTGGAAGTCTGACTCAATCCATTAGAATAGTGGTTCCCAATTAGGGGTCCGGGGACCCCTGGGGTTCCACAGAACACACCCAGGGGGTCCACAGCACCACCCCCTGCCAGGGGCTCACTTATCTTGTTAATTGCAGAGTGAACTCTGTCTCTATGTTTCCTTGATCCTTCAACTCTGCGACTTACCATACTTTTTGGTTTCAGAAGTTATTTAACTTAATTAAGTCATTATCTCCAGTTGGGTACAAAACATCAAAGTCTCATTTTGGCTTTATCTGGAACAGCAAAGCTTTCCTGCTCGTGTGCCTTTTATATAAGACATAGCAATAAAATCATACAAATCATTGAGCAGCATGTTCAAATCAGCAAGAGGAAGATAAAATAGTTCTAAGTGCTAAAATAAAAGTATTTCAAAAGCATTTAAGAACATATTGACATGAAGAAATTAAGAAGGTGAACCCTTTACAGTGGTACCTTGGGTTAAGAACTTAATTTGTTCTGGAGATCCATTCTTAACCTGAAACTGTTCTTAACCTGAGGTACCACTTTAGCTAATGGGGCCTCCCACTGCCATCGCACGATTTCTGTTCTCATCCTGAAGCAAAATTCTTAACCCAAGGTACTATTTCTGGGTTAGCGGAGTCTGTAACCTGAAGCATCAGTAACCTGAAGTGTCTGTAACCCGAGGTACCACTGTATTTGCTTGAGTATAAATTGATAGAATAAAAATTTACCTTTTAAATTTCTGTATAGCTGTCAAGGGGCACAACTGACACTTAACGTTCCCTGGCTACGCTCAGTCCTCAGAGCTGTAGTTTGTTGATGATGCTGGGAGGGAATTGTAGTGCTCTGAGAAGTGAACTACAGTTCCCAGAATTCTTTGGAGAAAGCCATGTGCTTTAAATGCATGTTCAAAATGCTTTCAATGTGTGGTGTGGATGTAAACATTTAAGTATTGCATCTGGGAGTGGGTAATGGGAAGCAGCTCCCACTACCAGTGCAGTGTAGATGTTCTTCCCTTCCTCTGATGTATGGACTTTTTGGCTCAGTTTTAACAAATTTACCCCTTTCCACATCCCCTTTTGGTTGCATTGTGGTTTTGGACTATTATGAGTGTGAATACTAAGAGTCTTCTTGTGCATATTTTCTGAGTCAACTGAGCATAGCTGGCATTCCATAATATACAGCTGGAAATCAGGGCCACAGAAGCACTGGACATGCTGCTGACTATGGCCTATTTTATTTAAATTTATTTTCCATCACAAACAGTGTTGAAGGTGCATCACATACTGTATAGTACCATGGAGAGACCTGGTCTGCATAGAGACATTGGATTCTTATCTCATTACACACAATAAAGCTATTTTTAGCAATCTCACCCCTTGGTTTTTCCTGTAAGACCAATTGCAGTCGTTAACAGGTTTCCACACCTATCAGCCAATCACCCATTCCCACCACCCTTCTGAGTAATACCCCTCCCCACCCTCTCACTATATATAAGGGTCTGGTGACTTCTGTTTCAGTGTATCTGAAGAAGCGTGCATGCACACGAAAGCTCATACCAGTAACAAACTTAGTTGATCTCTAAGGTGCTCCTGGAAAGGATTTTTTTATTTTGTATAGTCCCAGTTAATGCATTTCCGAGGACAGTCAGGAAGTCTGGGTTGCATGGATATAAAAGCTATTGCACAACTAACTCTGTATGCAGATGTACTTGCCTCTGCTTTCACATCCAGAGCAATGCATCCTGCACATTGTGGTCTGTTGGAATAGACAGTTGGTGGGATCAGTGGATTAAAGTCTCCCTGTTCATTTGCTTATGTGCACAGGTCCTCACACCTCCAATCCGGGGACTTCTGAGCCTCCAGATTATACCCTGATCAACATAATTAGATTTGCCGTAGGAAGTCTGATCCTCTTCTTCCTCACATATGTCATAATCAGAGACCAGCAGCTCCAAAGGAAACATGGCCTTAAAGTGAGATGACTCTCCTTCTGGAGGAAACATGGATTTTAGGTGAGATTACTCTTCCACCACTTCCTGGTTCCACACTGGTTCCTTTGATTTTCCAAACTAGGTCTGAACCTAATCTCAGACCCTCCAAGTGTCCCTATTTCCCAGGGACAGTCATGTATTTACAGAAACCATCTCGGTTTCTGATTTGATCCTGGAATATCCTGCTTTTCCTTAGGATGTCCCTATTTTCATCGGGGAAATGTTGGAGGGTATAGAATTAGGCAACCCCTGAGTCAAGGAGATAAGTAACTATACAACCTTTAGAAGACATCTGAAGGCAGCTCTGTATAAGGAAGTTTTCTTTAATGTTTAATGTTTTATTATGCTTTTATCTGTTGAAAGTCATTCAGAGTAGCTGGGGCAACCAAGTCAGGTGGGTGGGGTGTAAATAATAAAAACTTTATTATTATGGAATAGGGCGTTCCTATTTTCATCAGAGAAATGTTGCAGGGTATGTAATCTTCAAGGGACTTTTTGCATTTGCCCACTGTTCATATACTTTTCATTTTGAAAGAAAGGTCCAGGTTTAGTTACATCCCTTAGCTTCTCTGCTGAAATGATCACTGGTGAAAAGCTCCAGGATGCAAATCACAGGTGAAAGTCAGATAAGACAGTTGAGAAGAGGGGGATAGATTAAAGGTCTGATACAGTAGAAGGCTGATCCTTATTTTGCTTGGTATACATTCAAAGAAACATACAAATAATTTCATGCATTCAAGGGAGCTGGGGGCTAGCTTGTGTTTCTCTTATCACATCGGCCACCACTCCTTACCACGACTATGGGACAATCACCCTCCAAAGCCAAAGGACTTTCAAACACAATTTTTGATATTACATGGGTATCACATGTTCAAAGAAAGAAAACACCAACCGGTTGACTTCCAGAAGCCCATGGACACTACTTACAAGCCTCTTTGTATCCCATCTATTATCCTTATCCAACCTGGTGCCTCTATCCCTTTCTGTGCTCAGGAAGTCCCCAGGAATGGATGGAGTAGGGATAACAATGACACCATCCGTCCAGTGTTGATTTTAGGCAAACTTCCCAATGAATGGCAGCTTAGCCCCCTCTTGTCCCCCCTCAAGTTATGCACACAGCTCAGCCTCTAATGCCAGTGTCTAGTTAATCCGGGTTGGGGAAAAAACCCTCTATTGTTATTATTGGAACGTGGGTGGTGCTGTGGTCTGAAACACTGAGCCTCTTGGGCTTGCCGATCAGAAGGTCAGCGGTTCAAATCTGCGCAACGGGGTGACCTCCTGTTGCTCGGTCCCAGCTCCTGCCAACCTAGCAATTCGAAAGCACACCAGTGCAAGCAGATAAATAGGTACAGCTGCAGCAGGAAGGTAAATTGTGTTTCCGTGCGCTCTGGTTTCTATAACAGTGTTCCATTGTGCCAGAAGCAGTTTAGTCATGCTGGCCACATGACCCAGAAAGCTGTCTGTGGACAAACGCTGGCTCCCTCGGCCTGAAAGTGAGATGAGCTCCACAACCCCGTAGTCGCCTTTGACTGGACTTAACAGTCCAGGGGTCCTTTACCTATTGTTATCTCATGCCTTTCCCACTATATATACAGAATATTTATATTGCCCTTAGATTTTGATGTGCAAAAGTACAAGAAATGTTGAAACCACTGGCCAAGAAGCCAAGCAAAGATAGCTCCGTGAGTCCACCGTGATGACAAGATAATTTTCTCAAGACATACAACAACAATATGAGATTATTCTTTTTTCAACACTCAGGCATACCAGATGCACCACTGCATGAAGCAGGCTGATAAGCAAGCTTCTTCTTTTTGTCACTGGCTACAACCTATGAATTGGAGGGTTTCCCCCAATTCATCAGTCTTCAGGTGATCCATTACAAAAAGCACGTTTTAATTATTGGGGCTGTTCTTCAAGGCACCATGTGTTTATTCTCTTTGGTTTGATTTATATTTTGTAATGGTGTTTTTTTTACCGGTATTTGATGCCATTGTGTTTTAGATGTGTTGCTCTTAAACTGTATTTAAAAAATAATAATAAAGATGGGGTTTTCTTCTCAGTTTGTGTTATTTCGTCTATTACATTGTATAATACTTTACACTGCTTCATAATCTCAAAACAGTAGATAGTCTGAGAAACTGTGGCTTTGGGACTGTTGTAGGCCTTAGTTTTGTCATATATATGGTCAGAATCTTTTGATTTCTTTGTTGCTGCCTGCATGCCCTATACAGGGCAGCAAATATTTCAGTTTACAAGGCTCCATGTCCTTTTGATTTTAATTTTAAATTTTTATTGGAATTTTATTTACAACATAACACAAACTCCCCAACCCCCCATTACACAAATCCACCCTCATTAAATGTGAACATAACATACAGTGAGCATAACATACAACAATACAAACAACCAAATAAAAGACTTCCTTTATCATGTCCTTTTGAATCAAGCTAGAATGAATAAGACACTGAGGAGCTCACTTGGTTAGAGTCTCACACAATCCTCTATGACCACTCTTTCTATCTTTCTATGGGTGAGAGCTACCTATAGAAAATAACTGAGAAATAACTGGCTGGGGAACAGGTATTCATGCCACGCCCCATGCCCCAAGCAGGACAACAGCAGGATCTTGAGATAATACTCTTCGTAACTCAGTTTTTGTTTCACATGGAAATGTTGATTTATTTATTTTTAATGTTTCTATACATTTAACAGCATGAAGCATTCATAGGGAGCCCAAGCCATCTGCTGCATTTAGACTGGAAGGGGCAATTTAAGCAGCCTAGACTTTCCTATAACATGGGAGGTGTTTCTGTGCTTTACAATCACAGTTTCCAGGGCTCCTGCCCTCAAGTGAAGCTGCCACAGTTTGAAAGGGTAAACCACCCAACCCCTGTAATTGTAATTGTTTCTGGCCATTGTGTTGCTTTTGATATTGCTGACAGTTTGAAAGGGCACAGTGCTCTGATTTGGATTTCATCATAACCTTGGGCACACGAGAATGGCCGCAAGTGATTCCCACCTTCTTTGTTGGGGACCTATGGAAGAATTGACAAGTATGAGGTGTTGCTTTGTTAATTCAGACAACTCGCCCAAAAGATCTGGTGCTACTGGCTTTAGAGGCTAGTAGTTCCTGCTCCATATAGTCCGTATAGTCCATATAGTTAAAGCTATGGTTTTCCCAGTAGTGATGTATGGAAGTGAGAGCTGGACCATAAAGAAGGCTGATTGCCGAAGAATTGATGCTTTTGAATTATGGTGCTGGAGGAGACTCTTGAGAGTCCCATGGACTGCAAGAAGATCAAACCTCTCCATTCTGAAGGAAATCAGCCCTGAGTGCTCACTGGAAGGACAGGTCCTGAAGCTGAGGCTCCAATACTTTGGCCACCTCGTGAGAAGAGAAGACTCCCTGGAAAAGACCCTGATGTTGGGAAAGATGGAAGGCACAATGAGAAGGGGACGACAGAGGACGAGATGGTTGAACTGTGTTCTCGAAGCTACGAACATGTGTTTGACCAAACTGCGGGAGGCAGTGGAAGACAGGAGGGCCTGGCCTGCTCTGGTCCATGGGGTCATGATGAGTCGGACACGACTAAACGACTAAACAACAACAAATTTCCTGCTCAGAGAACTTTGTGGGAAGTTTGAATTGCAATTATATGCTTGGATCCAGGGGATGTGAGACCCTTTGACAAGTGATCCTGACTCAAGGACATCCTTTAAGAGGTCACTACGAGAAAGACCTGTAGGTTTGGGGTAATCCAGGTGTTACCATCTGGGGATTGCAATGCTGAAAGGAAAGCAAGAAAATAATCAAAATGGCAACTTGGATGGGGGACTGTTTGTGAGCAATTGCATCTCCTACCAACGGAAGTGAGAAGTGTGATGTCCCTGCTGCCTATTAAAATTACAACCAGTCACTGCTAGCTGATCATAAAGCAATGTTGGCACACTAACAAATGGGAGAGTCTGCTTGGTCAAATAGGAAATGAGTCTTTAAATCTGAACTTTACAATGCAGTAAAATCCAACTGCTTTTCACTAGGGATGGGCAAATCTGGAAATTTTGGGTTCTCACATTTCCAGTCTTAGTTTGGTTCTCCAAATTTCTGTATGTGGTTTTTTAAAAAGGCAACAGGAAGATGGCTTGTGGTACAAAGGACTGTTCAAGATGGTGAGATGAGAGTAAGTGGCAACGGAAAAAAGGCTGAGAAAGCGGAAGGAGGAAGTCAGGATGGAGGACAAAATAATTGCAGCAAGAGAGTTGGAGAAAAAAGCACCTGGAGGTGACAAAGATAGAAAGGAGGTACTGAAAGTTATAGAAAGTGAGAAAATGACAGAAATTATTTTTTAGATAAGAAAATGCAAAGCTAATGGTGATGGTCACTTACCCTCACAAAAGAAATGGTCCCAGAAATCAAAGAGAGAATGCAACCACTGAAAGGCTTCAAAAGTTTGATAATATATGAAATATTGGTCCACTTGTATTGGGGGGAAAATCATGCCAGTATCCCTGTGTGTGATATGTGGTATATCCTAGTGCTATTAATTTTAAATTAAAAGTGAAACTGTAGAAGTGAGTCGCTTGTTCTGGGTCTGGACTGGATGAAGACCACTGTTCTAGAGACTATTGTCTCTTTGACAACCCCTCAAGTAGAGTTGTGTGCCTGGTTGTTGTTGTTGTTGTTGTTTTATCTTACAACTTGCTGCTACTTCTTCATAATAAAACTCCTAATTAAAACATGATTTTAATATAATTTTAATAGGGCTCACATAACTTCCTAGGGAACTCTTCAGTATTCGCCTACAGTATTTAGCCAAATGCCTGAACCCACCTTGAAGCAAAAACTTAACCTGAAAGTTCAAACACAAGGAAATAAACAACTATCTGACTTTTAGAAGACATCTGAAGGCAGCCCTGTTTAGGGAAGTTTTTAATGTTTGATGTTTCATTGTGTTTTTAGTATTCTGTTGGAACCTGCCCAGAGTGGCTGGGGAGGCCTGGCCAGATGGGTGGGGTGTAAGTAAATAATAATAATAATAATAATAATAATAATAATAATAATAATAATAATTTCTCAGTGCAATCACTCAATGCAAGTATCTAATTAGACATGAATTAGCAAAAATCTGTGCAAGCTTCTGGCTTCTGGACTTATGTGGAAATTGATCAATAAAAAATATTTAAAAAAGAAAAAAGAGAAGGTTTCTTGGCTAGCAGAGGGGACAGGTCTGCTGGAATCCCAATCCATTCAGGTAAAAACAGTGTTGAGAGATTGAAGGCCTTAAGGTAGTGAGAGTCTGGGAGGGTGTAGTTGGCCAAGTAGACAGTCTCCCCACCAGCCAGGTAGCCAGCCCAGCGGCCAAAAGTGCCAATTGTCATTATTGTGTGGTTGCAATGAACAAGGAGAGCAAAATCCCTCCCTGGAGAGGACTCGCGCCCATCCCCAGAAAAATACACATCCCCCCTGGAGGCATTGATGTTTTCCTTGCACCACTCCATCCCATTGCTGGTCACCACAAAGATGGGATTGGGGTACTTCTCTCTGAAATAGTGCATGGCTTTCTCCAAATAGCCTCTGTCAGCCACCACACCTTTCCAGCTGGGCATCACATGGACATAATCCCCTCTGCGGACATGCACGCCAACATATGTCACCTCCTGGCGCTGCCCTCTTAGCTTCTGAAGATATTGATTGGCTTCTTCCTTGATGTGGTCATGGAAGGAGAACTGCTGAAGTATCTCTTGGCGGATATGGTGATAAAAAGTGTAAGACCATGGGTAGCCCGTCAGCCGGATGTACTTGCCTTTGATGTGTTTATAATCCTCTGACATCCAACTTCGCAGAGGGAAGTTCTTCCAGCGGATCTTTTTGTCCACTTCAGCACTGATCACTGGTAAAGTGATTCGGAACAGTGGTGACAAGTACTGGTGCATGGCTGGATAAATACAGGCTTGATGTCCATTCATCTTGGCTAAGGCATAGAGGGTGGCATATTCCCCCATCTGGTTTCCCAAACGGCCATCAGATTTCACTGTCCATATGCCACTATCTGTTATCTTACAGGATAACCTGGATGAATTTCCCATCTCTGGGAAATTGGATGCATTCTTGAAGCTGATCCTCCACAGCTGATATGGCATCTTGTCATATAGGTGAAAGAATGCAGAGAGGGACAGGAGACCAAAGAAGTAGAGGAAGAATAAGATGGCACGTTGGCTGAAGGAACATCTTTGTGGGAGATCCATAGCTGCACAATAGGAACACCTAAAGGAAGAGCAGAGTAGTGAAAAGACAGGTGGTATCAACACACAGATCACAACCACTGATATATGTCAGTGATGACTTGAACTTACATCTTTGTTCTATTTGAAGTCAAAGTTTCTTTTGGCAACTACACCATTTTACTGATCTGACCCTCTCTGCTTCTGTTAGAGGCAGGACAGGGGCGCCGACTTGTCCCCCCTCATTGAGAGGTTCCCCACCCCTTGCCGCCCCCAGGCAAGTGCTGGCATGTTGGGTGGGGGTGGGACTGTGCTCAGCCCAGGGGTAACCTGTGAAGCGTGGTCCAGGAGCGGTCCAGAATCTGAAGGTTCCGCTAGGCATCAGTCCGACAGGGCCAAGGCAGGACACGAGGCAAGGACAGGTACAGCATCTCAGGCAGGATCTGGCATATTGCAATGTTGCTCCCGCAACCTGGGTTGCGGTCCGACAGCCTTTATCTTTGTCGGAGTAACGGCTGGTCCTGATCCCCCGGCAACTCACCTCCCTGTTTTGCCCAAAGGCGAGCACTCCTCCTGCGAGTACTCAGGTCTCTCCTTCTCTCAGACCTTAGTCTCTGCAGCTGGGGAGATGTCGGTGGGTTTCTAGACGCAGGGGCTGCCTCAGCCTCCTCTGACCCAACTGGTAGTGGAGCAGCTTTAAGTGATGGCCTAGCTGAAGGCAATGAGGTAATCCCCGCATCTGGAGCCAGGACAGGCTCAGGCCCCTGACTTGGCCCAGCTGGTGTTTGTTGCAGGGGAACCTGTGCAGACTGGAACTCTTCAGGGTCAGGCCCCAGACTTGGTTCAGATGATGCCTGAGGCAAAGGATCCGGTGCAGACTGAGACTCCCCTGGCTCCGAATCCGAGCCCGAGTCCCAGGCCATCACAGGGACATGCAGAGGGCGATTTTCATCCTCTGTGCTGCCCGTTGCTGATGGGTGAGCACTGGCCCATTGGGTGGGAGCGTTGACATGCCAGGCGGGGCCAGAATGGGTCATGTGATGCCAGGCCCTCTCAATGTGGGGGGTAAGTCGATGCCCCTGTCTAACAGAGGGTCTAATTTGTAAAATGGTGTAGTCATCATGGCATGCATGTACCAGAAAACATCAAGAAGTAAAATAATTTAGACTGAGATCCACACGTTCCCTCTTTTTTCCTACTCATTTAGCCATCCTACTTACAGGGCATTATTAATTCATATCTACAATGGAACCTTGACTTATGTACAGCTCTACTTATGTACGATTCCAGTTACAACCTTCAGTCGGTGCTTCGACTTATGAACTTTCCTCTAGATACGAGCAGAGGCCTTGCCAACAGCCCAGAGCTCACCTGGCTGGCTGCGGAGCAGCGCTGAGGCCTCTGCTGCTGGGGAGAGGGCCCCCATCCCACCCACAAAGCTTTGGAAGAGGTGCTGCCTGCAAGGGGCACAGCAGGGCGCACTGCAGCCCCAAACCCCACTGAGGAACTAACCTGAGGAAGTCCAGAGAAGAACCTGGCCTGGCAAGAAAAAAAGTGCCCCTGGCCGAAGTGAATCAGCCCTTTACTGACCCTTGCCCTACCCCCAGCTTGTAGCCAGATAAACCCACCCACCCTCAGTGCACGTAAGAAAAAAAAATGTTGTTTTTTTCCAGCTACAAAGCTGTCTTATTTATTTTATAGTACAGTACATTGATTATTGCCTTCATTTTATGGATCTATGGTCTCGTTAGATGGTAAAATCCTTGTTAAATTGCTGTTTTAGGGGGTGTTTTTCATCGTCTAGAACGGATCAATTCACTTTTCCATTACTTTCTATGGAAAAGTGCGCCTCTATTTATGTACGTTTCTAGTTATGACCTGACCTCCAGAACGGATTATGGTTGTAAGTTGATATTCCACTATAGTTAATATGTAGCCCCCTAGAACGATACGTATTTAGAATTCCAGCCTTACATGCTAGGAGGAACAACTGCAATGGCTGGACTTTGGGAGTGCAATTTATTGGATGGAAATGTGATGTCTCTGTTTCTCAGCTTAACCTGCCAAACAACACTCCATTCTCTCCATTGTTCAACTTCTCTCGCACCTAGACTTTCCTTCCTTTTGGTCTTCTCTCTCTCATTCTCTCTCTCTCTCTCTCTCTCTCTCTCTCTCTCTCTCTCTCTCACACACACACACATACACACACACACAGCAAAGAGATCACCCAGCACTATCCCTCAGCTGCTGATAATTGAAGGATTAAATTGGAGAACTAACCTGCAGTGATTCTCCAAAGATGTTCTATCAGGTCAGAATTCAAGAAAAGGCAAGCTTTGTTTTCTCTGCCTGTATGTGGGATTGGGAGTCGCGCTCCCTGGATACTGCAATAGTATAAGGAAGGGCCATGGGTAACTGCTTTACACTGACTGCTGTTAACATAATTTTTACAAGTGAGTTTGACTTCTGTACAGACTCATCATGAAACGCATGCAGGTCATAATGTGCGATTGGACTTCAGAACTCCTCATGACTTCCTGCTCGGGTGTTTTCTGTATGCAAATTAAGCAAAAAAAGAAAGAAGTCCATATATTCACTCATCTATTTATACATACACACAAACACACACCTACACCATCCTGCTTCTATAGACTGCAGGACAGTTTAAAGCATAGAACATAATAAACCAGGGGTCCTCAAAGTTTTTGAAGAGGGGGCCAGTTCACTGTCCCTGTACATTGTTGGGGGCTGGACTATAGTTTTAAAAAGATGTGAACGAATATTTAACTCACCCACTTTTGATGGTTTGTGGCTGTGGCGTTTGCCCATTCTTTGGGGATACATTTGTATTGAGAGAGAGAAAGGGTTAATAGGTTGACCAATAAGAAAGCCTGGAGGCGGAGCCTACCTGATTTTGAGGCTCAGCCAGAGGTTTAAACAGTTAGTTCGGTTGGTTCTTTGGGGAGGGGGGAGATAGAGGAGTCAGAGTGAGTTAGAGACAGGGACAAGACTGAGAGGGAATAGATTGACAGCGTTTCGAATATATTTTAAAACTTGTTTGTGTTTGAAATCAACTTTAATCTTCATTGTTAACTCTACCTGACTGAGACTCAATACTTCACTGGGGAACCCTGTTTTTTCCCCACAAAATTGGTGGCAGTGGAAGAATAAAGTACAGTGGTACCTCGGGTTACATACGCTTCAGGTTACATACGCTTCAGGTTACACACTCCGCTAACCCAGAAATAGTGCTTCAGGTTAAGAACTTTGCTTCAGGATGAGAACAGAAATCGGGCTCTGGTGGCGCGGCGGCAACAGGAGGTCCCATTAGTTAAAGTGGTGCTTCAGGTTAAGAATAGTTTCAGGTTAAGTACGGACCTCCGGAACGAAGTAAGTATTTAACCTGAGGTACCACTGTAGTGGTGTACAGGTCAATAGTCTGTGAAATGACCGGGGGCTCTGTATGAACGCCACAGTAGCCTTCCCATTCCCCATTCTGTGGCACGAGTGGTTGTGTGTTGCATTCTGGCAGGTGAGCGAATTTCAGCAGTCCCCGCCCCCCAACAATCAAGCAGCCAATGCCAAAAATCGCTCACCCGCTGTAACGAAGCACAAACCCAAGATTGTAAGCGGCGATTGGCCGCTTGATTGTTGGGGGGCGGGGAATGCTGAAAATCTCTCACCCACCAGAAGGCAGCACACAACCACTGGGGGTGGGCGCGAGGAGGAGGAGTCCAAGAGCGACCCTCCCAGGAGGCGCCCTATTGGTCAGCGCTGAAGCCCGTCAGACCCATTGCGGCGCTCGAATTGGCCCTTTCCACGTTAGACAGCGGCGGGTTCTGCAATGGCCGGGCGGGCCGGGTTCAGGACCCTGGCGGGCCGGATCCCTGTCTCTTACTCAAGGTCCTTCCACCAACAATGTGTGTCTAATCCTTGGACCCCAATAATGACCCACAGCAGAGGACACCAATGGGGGGGGGGAGAAGAAAGGGGGAGAAACAAAGAAAAGGAGAAGAAAAGGGGATTTCTGATTTTCCGTCTGTCAGTTACATAAAAGAAATTATTCAAAACATTCCTGCTAGGGTGATATCTAACTATTCTGCTTTCTGTTAAGTAATGTTTTCCCAATCTTCAGACACAAATGTCTCAAATTCATTCCTTTTCCTTTTCACACAAACAGTCCAAAAGGGGTTCTCTAATTAGAATAATTCATAATAAAAGTCAGCCATGAAGTAATGCCTCTGGTGTATATTTCAGATTATTATCTTGTTTTCTGATCTCTGCAACACAGCTGAAGATTTCATGGATATAGTTATCACATTGTAATTTTTTGTTTGTTTCAGCAAGTCTACGCTGAAATGATTTAGTGAATCGGTTAAAAGTAGAAGTGGAAATTGAAGGGTGTAGCAGCTGTTCTTGCTCCTGTATCTCCCAAATCTGTTGCCATTGCTTAGCAGCCTTCTCAGGGTACTAGCTAGCTGATCATAAAACAATGTTTGTACACTAACACCTGGGAGAGTCTGCCTGGTTTAAATGGGAAATTTGAACTTTACAAAGCTGTAAAATCCAACTGCTGTTCACAGTTTATCACTAGGGATGGGCAAATCTGGAAATTTTGGGTTCTCACATTTCCAGTCTTAGTTTGGTTCTCCAAATTTCTGTATGTGGTTTTTTAAAAAGGAAACAGGCAGATGGCTTGTGATACAAAGGACTGTTCAAGATGGTGAGATGAGAGTAAGTGGCAACGGAAAAAAGGCTGAGAAAGAAGAAGGAGGAAGTCAGGATGGAGGACAAAAGAATTGCAGGAAGGGAGTTGGAGAAAAAAGCACCAGCAGGTGACAAAGATAGAAAGCAGGTGCTGAAAGTTATGGAAAGTGAGAAAATAACAGAAAGACTTTTTTACATAAGAAAATGCAAAGCTAAAGGTGATGGTCACTTACCCTCACAAAAGAAATGGTCCCAGAAATCAAAGAGAGGATGTAACCACTGAAGGGGTTCAAAAGTTTGACCAGTAATACATGAAATATTGGTTCACTTGTATTGGGAAAAACATCGTTCCAATATCCCTGTGTGTGATATGTGGTATATCCTAGTGCTATTAATTTTAAATTAAAAGTGAAACTGTAGAAGTGAGTCCCTTGTTCTGGGTCTGGACTGGATGAAGACCACTGTTCTAGAGATTATTTTCTCTTTGACAACCCCTCAAGTAGAGTTGTGTGCCTGGTTGTTGTTGTTTTATTTTACAACTTGCTGCTACTTCTTTGTAATAAGACTCCTAATTAAAATATAATTTTAATATCATTTTAATAGGGCTTGCATAACTTTCCAGGGAACTCTTCAGCAGGGCTGGATTTAGGTTTGATGAGGCCCTAAGCTACTGAAGGTAATGGGGCCCTTTATATGTCCACCTGTCCTTTGTCAACAACAAATTGCCACTGTTTTTGTGTGTTCAATGTATGCTATATGGATTTTATGGACCTAATAGATACCTAAAGCCATTTCCACATAACAAATAGGAGCCTACACAACACAATACACTGTTGCTGTATATAGGTTTTATTTTATTTGTTTTTTATCCTATATTTTGTAAATGTATAACCAGGTTTTTCATTCAATTTTTGGGGCCCCCCAAGAGAGTGTAACACTAAGTTATAGTTTGTTTAGTTTATACGTATATCCAGCACTGCTCTTCAGTATTCACCTACAGTATTTAGCCAAATGCCAAAACACAGAGTATCTAATTAGACTTGAATCAGCAGCTATCTGCTCAAGCTTCTGGCTTCTGGACTTGAGAAGGTTTCTTGGACAGCAGAGGGGAGAGGTCTGCTGGAATCCCAATCCATTCAGGTAAAAACAGTGTTGAAAGATTGAAGACCTTAAGGTAGCGAGAGTCTGGGAGGGTGTAGTTGGCCAAGTAGATTGTCTCCCCACCAGCCAGGTAGCCGGCCCAGCGGCCAAAAGTGCCAATTGTCATTATTGTGTGGTTGCAATGAGCAAGGAGAGCAAAATCCCTCCCTGGAGAGGACTCTCGCCCATCCCCAGAAAAATAAACATCCCCCCTGGAGGCATTGATGTTTTCCTTGCACCACTGCATTCCATTGCTGGTCACCACAAAGATGGGATTGGGGTACTTCTCTCTGAAATAGTTCATGGCTTTCTCCAAATAGCCTCTGTCAGCCACCACACCTTTCCAGCTGGGCATCACATGGACATAATCCCCTCTGCGGACATGCACTCCAACATATGTCACCTCCTGGCGCTGCCCTCTTAGCTCCTGAAGATATTGATTGGCTTCTTCCTTGATGTGGTCATGGAAGGAGAACTGCTGAAGTATCTCTTGGTGGATATGGTGATAAAAAGTGTAAGACCATGGGTAGCCCGTCAGACGGACGTACTTGCCTTTGATGTGTTTATAATCCTCTGACATCCAACTTCGCAGAGGGAAGTTCTTCCAGTGGATCTTTTTATCCACTTCAGCACTGATCACTGGTAAAGTGATTCGGAACATTGGTGACAGGTACTGGTGCATGGCGGGACAGATGTAGGCTTGACGTCCATTTATCTTGGCTAAGGCATATAGGGTGGCATATTCCCCCATCTGGTTTCCCAAACGGCCATCAGATTTCACTGTCCACATGCCACTATCTATGATCTTACAGGATGACCTGGAAGAATTACAGGCAGTGTTGGTGGTAATGAGGGGAGCAGGTTGTCCCCTCCCTGGGAAATTGGATGCATTCTTGACGCTGATCCTCCACCGCTGATATGGCATCTTGTCATACAGATGTAATAATGTAGAGAGGGACAGGAGACCAAAGAAGTAGAGGATGAATAAGATGGCACGTTGGCTGAAGGAACATCTTTGTGGGAGATCCATAGCTGCACAATAGGAACACCTAAAGGAAGAGCAGAGTAGTGAAAAGACAGGTGGTATCTACACTCAGATCACAACCACTGATATATGTCAGTGGTGACTTGGACTGTGTTGCCACACTTCATATGATACATCTCTATGTGGAAGCAAATTCTATTGACTTCAATGAAACTTACATCTTGGTTCTATTTGAAGTCAAAATTTGTTTTTGGAGAAAGTGATAACAATACCTTTTTTTTGGCAACCACACTATTTTACTGATCTGACACTCTCTGCTTCTTTTAGAGGCAGGACACGGGTGGTGATGTGTCCCCCCCCCCATGATGGGGCCTCCATCCCCTGCCGCCCCTGAGTGAGTGCTGGCATGTTGGGTGGGGGCGGGACATGCAGAGGGTGATTTTCATCCTCTGTGCTCCCCATTGCTTATGAGCGAGTGCTGGCCCACTGGGCAGGGGGCTTGGAGGGTGAAGATCACCCCCCACCTTCACCAGCCCCGCAACCACCACAGGGGGAGCATTGGCATGCCTGGCCCCCTCAATATGGGGGATAAGTCGGTGCCCCTGACTTGCCTCTAACAGAGGGTCAAATTAGTAAAATGGTGTAGTCATCATGGCATGCATGTACCAGAGAACGAGAAGAAGTGAAATAATTTAGACTGAGATCTGCACATTCCATCTTTCTTCCTAGTCATTTAGCCCTCTTACTTACTGGGTGATTTTAATTCATATCTTGTTAATGTGTGGCCTCCTAGAAGGATATGTATTTAGAATTCCAGCCTTAGAAGCTAGGAGGAACAACTGCAGTGCCTGGACTTTGGGTGTGCAATTTATTGGTTGGAAATATGATGTCTCTGTTTCTCAGCTTAACCTGCCAAACAACACTCCATTCTCTCCATTGTTCAACTTCTCTCGCACCTAGACTTGCCTTCCTTTTGGTCCTCTCTCTCTCTCTCTCTCTCTCTCTCTCTCTCTCTCTCTCTCTCTCACACACACACACACACACACACACACACACACACACACACAGAGCAAAGAGATCACCCAGCACTATCCCTCAGCTGCTGACATCAAAGGATTAAATTGGAGAACTAACCTGCAGTGATTCTCCAAAGATGTTCTTTCAGGTCAGAATTCAGGAAGAGTCAAGCTTTGTTTTCTCTGCCTGTATGGGGGACTGGGAGTCGCGCTCCCTGGATACTGCAATAGTATAAGGAAGGGCTGTGGGTAACTGTTTTACACTGACTGATGTTAACACAATTTTTCAAGTGGGTCTGACTTCTGTACAGACTCATCATGAAACCCATGCAGGTCATAATGTGACATAAAAGGATTGGACTTCCGACCTCCTCATGACTCCCTGCTTGGGTGTTTTTGTATGAACTTTAAGCAAAAAAAAGAAAGAAGTCCATATATTCACTCATCTATTTATATATACACACAAACACACACGTACACCATCCTGCTTCAATAGACCGCTGGACTGTTTAAAGCATAGACGATAATAAACAATATATGTCAACATATCACAGTCATTCAATTCAAAAAATTAAGAGAGTTCTATAAATACAATTTATAATAAATGCATAGTGATACCAAACAGCATGGTTGAATTATATACTTTGTCATCCCAGCAACTAATTCTTTAACTCATGCAAATATTATTTATTATTGATTAAATGTATACATCACTTTTTCTTGCCAGAACAGCTCAAAGTGCTTACAAAGAAAACAAAAACCCAACACAGCTCAGCTGCAATTATAAAACATAAAACATACTTAATAACAGCCTCCAGAAAAATTAACGGGAGGAAAACGTGCAGCAGAATATCTAAAGTGCAGAAACAATGTACAAGTCTCTTTGTCAAAAACTAGCTTTGTGCTTTTTCTGAAGATTTTATTGCAGCTTTTTCATAATACAATAGGATAAAAGAAATTAATCTAGATAAAAACAAAAACAGAGAAAATAAAAGAAAATGCAGAGTCCTCTCTCAAAGGTAGTTTTTAACCCTTGTCACACACAGAAAATGGTGGGCTCTCCTCCTGAGAGTTTTTCCTCCTTCTCCCTGTCTCTCACCCTGGGAGATTTCCCTTCCCTGCCTCTCACTCAAGGTCCTTCCACCAACCATGTGTGTCTAATCCTTGGACCCCAATAATGACCCAGAGAAGAGGACACCAAAGGGGGAAAAGAAAAAAAAGAGAAGAAAGCCAAGAAATCCAAGAAAAGGAGAAGAAAAGGGGATTTCTGATTTTCTATCTGTCAGTTACTTAAAATAAATTATTCAGAACATTCCTGCTAGGGTGATGTCCAACTGTTCTGCTTTCTGTTAAGTAATATTTTCCCAATCTTCAGACACAAATGTCTCAAATCCATTCCTTTTCCTTTTCAGACAAACAGTCCAAGAGGGGTTCTCTAATTAGAATAATTCTTTTTTTTTTTTTTTTAATAATATTTTTTATTACGTTTCTTTCCAAATTTTATACATTACAAACAAATAAGGAGTTTACAAGAAACCATTTTTTTTTTTTTTTAACAAAAATCCCAACTTGGACTTCCCCACCCCTTCCGATTCTGCGTTCTTTATATTAACAATGTCAGCAATTTGTTACCTTATGTCATACCTTATTGTAACTTTTACATGTTATGTATCTATATTCAATGTATTATGTCACAATTTTTATACCTTTAAAATAAACGTAACATGTTCAATTTCATATTATCTCCTTTTCTCTTTTATCACTTAGTTTACTATTTACTTAATCATAATTGCTAAAGCGTATCATTTCCAAATCATGCACCGTCTTAAGATTCATACAGTTTGTAATACTTTTGCAAGTAGTCTTTAAACTTTTTCCAGTCCACCTCAATTGTTTCTACATCCAAATCTCGGATTCTGCCGGTCAGTTCAGCTATCTCCATGTAGTCCATCAACTGCATCTGCCATTCCTCCAGCGTGGGTACATCTTGTGTCTTCCAGTTCTTTGCGATGAGTATTCTTGCTGCTGTACTAGCATACATAAACAAAGTTCTGTCCTTCTTTAACACTTTCTGGTCTACCATGCCCAACAGGAAGGCCTCTGGTTTCTTGGGAAAGGTATACCTAAATACCTTTTTCAACTCATTGTAAATCATTTCCCAGAAAGCCTTAACCTTTGGGCATGTCCACCAGAGGTGAAAGAAAGTCCCCTCTGCTTCCTTACACTTCCAACATTTATTGTCAGACAGGTGATGTATGTTAGCTAACTTGACTGGGGTCATGTACCACCGGTATATCATTTTCATAATGTTTTCCTTCAAGGCCGTACTGGCCGTGAATTTCATTCCGGTGTTCCATAACCTTTCCCAGTCTTCAAACATAATGTTGTGTCCAACATCCTGTGCCCATTTAATCATAGCAGATTTAACTGTCTCATCCTGTAAATTCCACATAAGCAGCAAGTTATACATTCTAGATAACAGCTTTGTCTTTGGTTCTAACAATTCTGTCTCTAGTTTCGACTTTTCCACCTGGAAACCAACTTTTTTGTCCATTTTGAAAACCTCTTGAATTTGAGCATAATGTAGCCAATCTCGCACCTTATTTTTTAGTTTGTCCTGGCTCTGCAACTTCCAATTGTCTCCAATTTTTTCAGTCAATTCCCAATATTTCGGCCAATAGGCCTCCATATTGGGTCTTTTTCGGGCCTTGGCCTCCACTGGTGATAGCCACCTCGGAGTTTTACTCTCTAGTAAGTCTTTATATTTCATCCAGACTGCAAAAATTGCTTTTCTGACAATGTGGCTTTTAAACAATTTATGTGCTTTAACCTTGTCGTACCATAGGTATGCGTGCCATCCAAAAGCATTATTAAAACCTTCCAGATCTAGGACATCGGTGTTTTCCAACAAAAACCAATCTTTCAGCCAGCAGAAGGCTGCAGCTTCATAATACAACCTCAAGTCCGGCAGGGCAAACCCCCCTCTTTCTTTCGAATCTGTTAATATTTTAAACTTTATTCGGGGCTTTTTGCCCTGCCAGATAAATCTAGATATATCCTTCTGCCATTTTCCAAAGCAATCCACTCTGTCCACGATCTGTAAGGTTTGAAACAAAAATAACATTTTCGGCAACACATTCATTTTTATAGCTGCAATTCTTCCCAACAAGGAAAGTTTCAATCTTGACCAAATTTCTAAATCCTTTTTAACTTCCAACCAACATTTCTCATAATTATCCTTAAATAAATTCAAATTCTTGGAGGACAAATAGATCCCAAGGTATTTCACTTTTTTAACCACATTCAGTTCTGTTTCTCTCTGAAACCCCTCTGTTTCTGTAATTGTTAAATTTTTGGTCAGAACCTTAGTTTTTTGTTTATTCAACCTAAATCCCGCCACCCGACCAAATTCAGATATAAGTTCGAGAACTCTTTTTGTACTGGATTCTGGCTCCTGCAGTGTCAAAACTAGGTCATCTGCAAAAGCTTTCAGTTTATATTGTTTCACTCCGACCTCTATCCCTTGTACCAACCGGTCCTCTCTGATCATATTCAATAGCACCTCCAGGACTGAAATAAATAACAGAGGGGATAGAGGGCACCCTTGTCGTGTCCCTTTTTCAATTTTAAATTCCTCCGTCACCACATTGTTCACTATTAATTTAGCTTTTTGTTCTGAATAGATTGCATGTAATCCATTCTCAAACCCCCGTCCCACTCCCATCCCTTCCAAGTTCTTCTTCATAAACATCCAAGATATGTTGTCAAATGCTTTCTCCGCATCAATAAAGATTAACACCGCCCTTGTGTTCCTGTTAGTCTGCAAAAGTTCTAAAATGTCAATGATGTTTCTAGTGTTCTCATATAAATGTCTACCAGGGAGAAAGCCAGCTTGGTCTTTATGAATTACTTCATTTAAGACTTTTTTAAGTCTATTTGCCAAAATGTCTGCAAATATTTTGTAATCCACATTTAGGAGTGAGATGGGGCGGTAGTTTTTAAGCTGAGTCTTTTCAGATTCTGACTTAGGTATCAATGTGATGAAGGCTTCTTTCCACGTTTCTGGTGCCCTCTTCCCATCCATAATCTGGTTACATACCTCCAACAAAGGTTGTATCAAATAGTCCTTCAGAACCTTGTAATATTTGGAGGTAAGTCCATCCGGGCCTGGAGATTTGCCTAGTTGCATATTCTGAATGGCACCTTCAATTTCCTGTGAGGTTATTGTAGAGTTCAAGATTGATCTTTTATCTTGAGTTATTTTTGATAGTCCATTTATCTTTAAAAGTTGATCTATCTCTGATTCTTTCTGGGGCCCCTGTGCATACAGTTCTTTGAAGTATCTGTGGAAGCACCTCCTAATTTCTTCTGGTTTCTGTACGATCCTTCCATCAATCTCTAGATTTGTTATCGTGTTTAGCTTTTGTCTTTTTTTCAGCTGCCAAGCTAGCAGCTTTCCACATTTATTTGCTGATTCAAAAGATCTTTGCTTCATCTGTTTTATTTTCCATTCAATCTCCTGATTAATCAATTTTGAGTATTCTGCTTGGTGGAATTTAATTTCTCTCAGCACCTCCTTGGACTTTGGTTTGGTTCTCAGTTTTTTTTCTCCTTGGTGTATTTTCTCCAATATTTTGTCCTTCTTTCCGTTCCAGAGTTTTTTCTTGATTGAATTCTGTTGTATCAGAAACCCTCTCATAAGAGCTTTGCTTGCGTCCCAGATCGTTCTTTTTTCAACTGTAGTATTCAGATTTATCTCAAAATAGTCCTTTAATGTTTTTTGGGCCTTTTTCACAATCTCTTGATCTCTTAGTAGTGTGTCATTCATTCTCCATCTGAAGGAACCGGGTTGAGTTAATCTAAGTTCTATTTTCAAGGCGTTGTGGTCGGAGCATGTTTTTGGGCAGATTTCCACCTTTTTAGTCTTGGGTGCCAGCCCCCTGGAGGTCCAGATTTGGTCGATCCTTGACCAAGACAGGTGGGCCTCAGAGAAAAAAGTTCCTTCTTTACCTAGGGGGTTCTTTGTCCTCCATATGTCGATCAAATCCAGATTGTCAGTCAGTTCGAAAAAAGTTTTGGGCAGTCTGCCGTCTGATGTTAAGTTTTGGTTGTAAGACTTATCCATATGTGTAGACACCACTCCATTCATATCTCCCATCATTATGATGTTAGCATAATCCAGATAGTCCAGCAACGTCTCATGCAGCTTCTTGAAAAATTCTGATTTCCCGTCATTTGGGGCATAAATTCCTAATATCAATATTTTTTCTCCTTGGGTTTGAATTTCAATTGCCAAAATTCTTCCTTGTTCATCCTTAAATAGAAATTTGGGTATCAGGCTCTCCTTAGCGTAGATCACCACTCCTCTTTTCTTTACTTTGTCAGACGAAATAAATTCTTGGCCTAATCTTTTATTTACCAAAACCTTCCTGTGGAGCCTGGTCACATGGGTTTCTTGTAGGCAAATAATGTCCAATTGTTCTTTCTTCAATATGTGAAATAACCTCCTTCTTTTCTCCGGGGAATTTCCGCCATTTATATTCCAACTGAGTAGCCGCAGAGACATCCTGAACTATTCTGCTACACCTAGAGCGGTGTATCTTCTTTCTCCTCTGGTTCCGAAGGTGCAGGTATTGCTCCACCTGGGTTGGGTATAGGCCAATTAGCTGCTGCTTCTTTTTGGAGGTCTTCTCCGTGATCGTGCTGGAACTTTTGTAAGTCCTCTGGTGATCTTATTTTAACCTTCTTCTGTTTGTAAGTGAATGATAGCCCTTGTGGGAACTCCCACCTGTAAGGAATTGTGTTGAGTCTCAGCAACTTAGCCAAATCTGAGTAGGTGGCTCTCAAGTCCAATAACTGTTTAGGAATATCTCGGTAAATTTCCACCCTTTTCTCTTGTATCACAATTGAGTTTTTGAAGTGTAGGCCTAGTATTTTGTCTCTCTCCTCCCTTGATCTCAAAGCTATTAAGCAGTCTCTGGATCTATCTTTTCTTACTAATCTTCCCAACCGAAAAGCCGATACAATTTTGAAATCAATTTCTTCTTTTAAGTCCCAGAACTTTGTAAACTCTGTTGTCAAAAGTCCTTTCAAATCTTCTTGTTCAATTTCTGGGACTGCCCTTAGTCTGAGGTTGGTCTCGCGATTTTTCAATTCCACCAACGAGAGATAGGTTTGTTGGTCCCCTATCTGTTTATGAAGAGGCTTGACTTCCGCTTTAACTTCCTCGACTTCTTTTTTAGCTGATGTTGCAATTTGAACGGCTTCCCCTGCCAGTTTACGATTCTCTTCTGTTGCTCCTTGCAATTTTTCAATTGCTTGGGTATGTTGGGAAACCTGATCTGTCAATTTCTGGATCGAGGATGTTGCTTGGTCAATTTTTGTTGATTGGTTATCAATTTTTTGATTTATTGCTGACAATTGTTCCAAAACTTGTTTCAGTACTGCCTCAGCTCCTCCTGCTGCCATATCTTCCTCTTCAGATTTTTCAGGCTTTTCGGTTTCTACTTTTTGTGTCGCAAGCACAGCTGGAACTGATAATCTACGTCCCTGAGTTAAAGTTGTTTGCAAAAGCTGTGCTTGCTTTTTTGCTTTCTCTTTCTCCTTAGCTTCCTTAGCTTTGGCTGCTCTTGTCTTTCCTGTGCCACTCATCAGTCAACGTTCAAGGTCAAGTGTTGTAATCCCATGGGAAAGGCAAGTCCAGAATTAAAAACAGTCTATTGAGAGAAGGTAAACAGAGAAACTTTCCCAGGCCTCTATATTCCCAATGTCCTCTAGGGGGAGTGCCACCAAAGTTTTAGTAAGAAGAAGGTAACTTTCCGCAATTAAAGTCTCTTTGTTCCAACTTTAAAAACAATTTTAAAAGCAAATTAGTTCCAGCACGCTAAAAGAAAGGTCCTGCAGAGCCCTTTTAAACATATAACAAAGTTCCAGCAAGGTGCCTGCAATTGTATCCACTTCAGCTAGGTGAGCTCAAAATTACACTATCCAGTTACAAAAGTATCTGGAAGCTTGCAACAGTTCCGCAGTTTAAACAACTTTACCCGGCCACCCGAGAATTTGGGGTTAGAGTCTTCCCTTGCCCTTGGGGTGTCCGCTCCAGGTCAATTTTATGCTGTATTTATTCTTTAAAAGTAAAATTCAAATGTGCACGAAAGTCCCGATTTAAAGCTTCAAAGCTTCCCTGTTCACAGCGCTTTCCGCTCTTTAGACCGTCTGCTTTGATCTTGAAAGCAGTGTCGGAAGACGGACTTCCTCTTTCTCGTCTCCCGTTTTTAGCCAAATTTTCCGATTTGATTTGTAGAATCTTAGGTCCTTACTCACGGGTTTGATGTTTCAGCCCGATGTTTCTTGGAAGAAAGGTCAGCGCTCATCCGTGACAGCCGCGCGGCTTCGCCTCCGCAGAAAGAGCGATGAACCCACAGCACCGCTCCCCCTCCTTCACTCCGGAGCCCCTTACGGGGTTCCTTTTGTGATTTCGGGGTCGCTCCAGGTGCCCGCCGGGTCCCACGGCCACGGACTCACTCTGCCCGTGGTTTATCTTGATGGGTTGCCGCTGCGCCGTCGCGAGCAACCCTTTTCTGCGGTGCCCCTCTTCAGAGCTCGAAGAGGTCCGCCATCACGGTTTTGCGCCGCCTCCGGAAGTCTAGAATAATTCATAATAAATGTCAGCCACGAAGTAATGCCTCTGGTGTATGTTTCAGAAGATTATCTTGTTTTCTGATCTCCACAACACAGCTGAAGATTTCAGGGATATAGTTATCACATTGTAATTTTCTGTTTGTTTCAGAAGGTCTACGCAGAATGACCACTCCCCACATCAAATGGGGGGCACCTTTTGCGTGGTCGTGCACAGCCCCCATGATCCCATGTGGCTCCCGGCAGTACAGCCTGGATTGCCCCCCCCCCCGACTGGACACCGGGAGGTAGCCGCCTACCTCTGCCAGTTACACAATCCCAGCTGGGGAGGCGTTGCCAGGAGAGAGTTGGCCAGGTGAGGGGAGGGATCGCCCTGCCCACACAATAGTGGGCGGAACTTACATGGGAGTTCTCAGTCGGACCCAGAGCTTCTCCCACCCTGCCCTCCCTCAGTTAAGCCTTCTTTTGCAGGTTAACCTCTTCTCCACAGGTACATGGGCACTGCTATGCTGTGGTCGCTGTTGAAGGGCCAGAAAGGAATTTTCCTGTATTAGCTGGGTTTGCCTTCCCTGTAGCAAAATGTCACAACTTTGGCGGTTTCAGGCCTTGGGCGGAATCCTTTAGTTTGTCTTCCCAAATGGGGGGGAGGGCTGGAAGTGGTGACCCATGTACCCCTTGCGGCAGTGATCCCAGGGTTCCCCGTTAAAGGGGTATTGAAGGGAGGCATTGGCCATACGCTGAGAGGTTGTCATTGCTCTCCTCTGCGACGGCGGCAAAATGGGGGGCAGGCTCTCTGCTTGAACATATGTTCTCCGGAGCCAGCCCAATCCCCACACATTCTGGATAACCCTGATGTTCCTCAGATTCCTAGCCAGGGATTGGGAGGGATAAATGCCCAATGCCTGAGCCAAGGTCTCCCTGAACCTTTACTAAACTTGTGGCCAAATTTTAATCCCATAAAGATGTTGTCTTGAGTCATTATTCCACTCAGGTGTCACCCAGGGTTGGGGGGGGGGTCTAGGCCTGTCGCTCAAATGATTTAGTTATTCAGTTAAAAGTGGAAGAGGATGTTGGAAGGTGAAGCAGCTATTCCTGCTCCTGTATCTCCAAAATCTGTTGCCATTGCTTAGCAGCCTTCTCAGGGCACTAGGTAGATGATCATAAAACAATGTTGGCACACTAACACCTGGGAGAATCTGCCTGGTCAAATGGGAAATGAGTCTTTAAATCTGAACTTTACAATGCAGTAAAATCCAACTGCTGTTCCCAGTTGGGAATGGGCAAATCTGGGAATTTTGGGTTCTCACATTTCCAGTCTATGTTTAGTTCTCCAAATTTCTGTATGTGGTTTTTTTTTTTAAAAAGGCAACAGGCAGATGGCTTGTGATATGAAGGACTGTTCAAGATGGTGAGATGAGAGTAAGTGGCAATGGAAAAAAGGCTGAGAAAGCGGAAGGAGGAAGTCAGGATGGAGGACAACAGAACTGCTGGAAGGGAGTTGGAGAAAAATGCACCAGCAGGTGACAAAGAGAGAAAGGAGGTGCTGAAAGTTAGGGAAAGTGAGATAATGACAGAAAGGATTTTTTAGATAAGCAAATGCAAAGCTAATTGTGATGGTCACTTACCTTCACCAAAGAAATGGTCCCAGAAATCAAAGAGAGAATGCAACAACTGAAAGGCTTCAAAAGTTTAACTAATAATACATGAAAGATTGATTCACTTGTACTGGGGGGGAAATCATGACAATATCCCTGTGTGTGATATGTGGTATATCCTAGTGCTATTAATTTTAAATTAAAAGTGAAACTGTAGAAGTGAGTCCCTTGTTCTGGGTCTGGACTGGATGAAGACCACTGTTCTAGAGACTATTGTCTCTTTGACAACCCCTCAAGTAGAGTTGTGTGCCTGGTTGTTGTTGTTGTTGTTGTTGTTTTATCTTACAACTTACTACTACTTCTTTGTAATAAGACTTCTAATTAAAATATAATTTTAATAGGGCTTGCATAACTTCCCAGGGAACTCTTCAGCAGGGCTGGATTTAGGTTAGATGAGGCCCTAAGCTACTGAAGGTAATGGGGCCGTTTATATGTCCAGCTGTCCTTTGTCAACAACAAATTGCCACTGGTTTTTTGTGTTGAATATATGCTATATGGTAATTTATGGACCTAATAGGTATCTAAAGCCATCTGCACATAACAAATAGTAGCCTACACAACACAATACACTGTTGCTGTATGTAGGTTTTATTTTATTTGTTTTTTATCTTATATTTTGAAAATGTATAGCCAGTTTCCCCCCCTCCCCATTTAATTGGGGCCCCCAAGAGAGTGTAGCACTAAGCTATAGCTTGTTTATACGTAAATCCATCACTGCTCTTCAGTATTCACCTACAGTATTTAGCCAAGTGCCTGAACACAGACATGAATCAGCAGCTATCTGCTCAAACTTCTGGCTTCTGGACTTGAGAAGATTTCTTGGACAGCAGAGGGGAAAGGTCTGCTGGAATCCCAATCCATTCAGGCAAAAAAATTGCTGAGGGCTTGAAGCGCTTGCGGACAGGTGAGTCTGGGAGGGTGTAGTTGGCCAAGTAGATTGTCTTCCCACCAGCCAGGTAGCCGGCCCAGAGGCCAAAAGTGCCAATTGTCATTATTGTGTGGTTGCAATGAGCAAGGAGAGCAAAATCCCTCCCTGGAGAGGACTCGCGCCCATCCCCAGAAAAATACACATCCCCCCTGGAGGTATTGATGTTTTCTTTGCACCACTCCATCCCATTGCTGGTCACCACAAAGATGGGACTGGGGTACTTCTCTCTGAAATAGTTCATGGCTTTCTCCAAATAGCCTCTGTCAGCCACCACACCTTTCCAGCTGGGCATCACATGGACATAATCCCCTCTGCGGACATGCACGCCAACATATGTCACCTCCCGGTGCTGCCCCCGTAGCTCCTGAAGATATTGATTGGCTTCTTCCTTGATGTGGTCATGGAAGGAGAACTGCTGAAGTATCTCTTGGCGGATATGGTGATAAAAAGTGTAAGACCATGGGTAGCCCGTCAGCCGGACGTACTTGCCTTTGATGTGTTTATAATCCTCTGACATCCAATTATGCAGAGGGAAATTCTTCCAGTGGATCTTTTTAGCCACTTCAGCATGGAGCACTGGTAAAGTGATTTGGAACATTGGTGACAGGTACTTGTGCATGGC
The DNA here is from genome assembly GCF_027172205.1 of Podarcis raffonei. Classification (NCBI taxonomy): domain Eukaryota; kingdom Metazoa; phylum Chordata; class Lepidosauria; order Squamata; family Lacertidae; genus Podarcis; species Podarcis raffonei. Next base: position 37,414,896 of record NC_070614.1, on the reverse strand, counting down.
GGGATAAATATAAGCTTGATGTCCATTCATCTTGGCTAAGGCATAGAGGGTGGCATATTGCCCCATCTGGTTCCCAAAACGGCCAGCAGAGTTCACTGTCCATATGCCACTATCTATGATCTTAGAGGATGACCTGGAAGAATTACAGGTGGTGTTGGTGGTAATGAGGGAAGCTGGATGGCCCTTCCCTGGAAAATTAGATGAATTCTTGAAGCTGATCCTCCACCGCTGATATGGCATCTTGTCATATAGGTGAAAGAATGCAGAGAGGGACAGGAGACCGAAAAAGTAGAGGAAGAATAAGAGGGCAGGTTGGCTGAAGGAACATCTTTGTGGGAGATGCATAGCTGCACAATAGGAACACCTAAAGGAAGAGCAAAGTGGAGTGAAAAGACAGGTGGTATCAACACACAGATCACAACCACCGATATGTCATCTTTATTGTAGCTATCCTTCCCCATAGCAAAAAATTTAGCCTACTCCAAATTTCCAGGTCTTTTTTTATTTCTATGCATATTTGGGTATAGTTATCATTAGATAAATTTATGTTTTTTACCGTAATCCAGATTACTAAATATTTAACTTGGTTTGTAATCATTAGCCATATCTTATTTACTAGCTCTATTCTTTCTTGTTCATTCATATTTTTCACTAATAATTTTGTTTTATTTTTATTCAATTTAAAGCCCGAAACCTGTCCAAATTTATTCATTTTTGCCATTGCTTCTGTTATACTTTCTGTTGGGTTTTCTGCCATAATGATGAGGTCGTCGGCAAATGCTTTTCATTTGTAAGATCTATATCCCAATTTGATTCCTTTTATTCTTGTTTCTTCTCTAATTTCCTTTAATAATGTTTCCAATATTGTTATAAATAAAAGTGGTGATAGCGGGCAGCCTTGCCTGGTGCCTTTAGAAATATTAATTTGGCTTTTTGATTTTTACATATTGTTTTTATGCCGCATCCTATTTTCTCTCTTACTCCATTACATTGATAGTTTTCACCATAAATTCCCAGGACACATTATCAAAAGCTTTTCGGCATCTACCAGCATCAGTGCAGCTTTTTGTATCAGGCCTCATGGCTAAATATTCTAATATGTTAATCACCATTCTTGTGTTATTATACATTTGCCTCCCTGGAAGGAAGCCCGCTTGATCACCATTGATAATTCTCCTCAAAATCTTTTTAAATCTATTAGCCAATATCCCTGCAAATAATTTATAATCTGAATTTAGTAAAGAAATTGGTCTTACAGAGCAATTTTAATTCATATATAGTTAATATGTAGCCCCCTAGAATGATACGTATTTAGAATTCCAGCCTTACAGGCTAGGAGGAACAACTGCAGTGCTTGGACTTTGGGGGTGCAATTTATTGGATGGAAATGTGATGTCTCTGTCTCTCAGCTTCACCTGCCAAACAACACTCCATTTTCTTCATTGTTCAACTTCTCTCGCACCTAGACTTTCCTTCCTTTTGGTCCTCTTTCTCTTTTTCTCTCTCTCACACACAGACAGACTGACACAGGCACACACGCATACAGCAAAGAGATCAGCCAGCACTATCCCTCAGCTGCTGACATTGAAGGATTAAATTGGAGAACTAACCTGCAGAGACTCTCCAAAGGTGTTCTATCAGGTCAGAATTCAGGAAGAGTCAAGCTTTGTTTTCTCTGTCTGTATAGGGGATTGGGAGTTGCGCTCCCTGGATACTGCAATAGTATAAGAAGGGCCATGGGTTTGACTTCTGTACAGACTCATCATGAAACCCATGCAGGTCATAATGTGACATAAAAGGATTGGACTTCAGACCTCCTCATGACTCCCTGCTTGGGTGTTTTCTGTATGCACTTTAAGCAAAAAGAAAGAAAGAAAGAAAGAAAGAAAGAAAGAAAGAAAGAAAGAAAGAAAGAAGTCCATATATTCACTCATCTATTTATATACACACACAAACACAGTTTAAAGCATAGAACATAATTAACCATATATGTCAACATATAATAGTCATTCAATTCAAAAAATTAAGAGAGTTATATAAATACAATTTATAATAAATGCATAGTGATACATAATAGTACATAATTCATATCAAACAGCAATGTTGAATTATATACTTTGTCATCCCAGCAACTAATTCTTTAACTCATGCAAATATGAATTATTATTGATTAAATGTATTGATCAGTTGTCTTGCCAGAACAACTCAAAGTGCTTACAAAGAAAACAAAAATCCAACACAGCTCAGGTGCAATTATAAAACATAAAACATACTTAATAACAGCCTCCAGAAAAATTAACGGGAGGAAAACCTGCAGCAGAATATCTAAAGTGCAGAAACAATGTACAAGTCTCTTTGTCAAAAACTAGCTTTGTGCTTTTTCTGAAGATTTTATTGAAGCTTTTTCATAATACAATAGGATAAAAGAAATTAATCTAGATAAAAACAAAAACAGGGAAAATAAAAGAAAATGCAGAGTCCTCTCTCAAAGGTAGTTTTTAGCCCTTGTCACACACAGAAAGTGGTGGGTTCTCCTATCTCTCACCTGAGAGTTTCCCCATCTTCTCCCTGTCTCTCACCCTGGGAGATTTCCCTTCCCTGCCTCTCACTCAAGGTCCTTCCACCAACCATGTGTGTCTAATCCTTGGACCCCAATAATGACCCAGAGCAGAGGACACCAAAGGGGGAAAAGAAAAAAACAAAGAGAAGAAAAGAAGAAAGCCAAAAGAAGGAGAATAAAAGGGAATTTCTGATTTTCCATCTGTTAGTTACATAAAAGAAATTATTCAAAACATTCCCGCTAGGGTGATATCCAAATGTTCTGCTTTCTGTTAAGTGATGTTTTCCCAATCTTCAGACACAAATGTCTCAAATTCATTCCTTTTCCTTTTCACACAAACAGTCCAAAAGGAGTTCTCTACTTAGAATAATTCATAATAAATGTCAGCCACGAAGTAATGCCTCTGGTGTATGTTTCAGAAGATTATCTTGTTTTCTGATCTCCACGACACAGCTGAAGATTTCAGGGATATAGTTATCACATTCTAATTTTTGTTTGTTTCAGCAAGTCTACGCAGAAATGATTTAGTGAATCGGTTAAAAGTAGAAGAGGAAGTTGAAGGGTGAAGCTGCTGTTCTTGCTCCTGTATCTCCCAAATCTGTTGCCATTTCTTAGCAGCCTTATCAGGGCACTCACTTCTCATGTTCATATGGCTCTGTGGTCTAAACCACTGAGCCTCTTGGGCTTGATGATCAGAAGGTCAGCGGTTCGAATCTGCACGATGGTGTCAGCTCCCGTTGCTCTGTCCCAGCTCCTGCCAACATAGCAGTTCGAAAGCACACCAGTGCAAGTAGATAAATGGGTACTGCTGTGGCAGGTAGGTAAATGGTGTTTCCATGCACTCTGGTTTCCGTCACTGTGTCCCGTTGCACCAAAAGCGGTTTAGTCATTCTGGCCACATGACCCGGAAAGCTCTCTTTGACTGGACTTCATCGTCCAGGGTTCCTTTACCGGCTAAGTCAAGTTTGGGCTTGGCATGTTCTTTGAACCAGGCTACTGGAAGGCTGATATCTTCTTCAAAGTCCCAGGAGCTCACAAACTCATCAGCTGCTTTGTTCTGTGACTGGATACACTAAGATTCAGGTAGGTAGCACTGTTGGTCTGATGCAGTCGAAATACATATAAATAAATAAAAAAATTGTCCAGTAGCACCTTAGAGACCACCTAAATTTGTTCTTGGTATAAGCTTCTGTGTGCATGCACACTTCTTCAAATACCAAGAACAAACTTAGTTGGTCTCTAAGGTGCTACTGGACAATTTTTTTATTTTTTATATATATTTGGATACACTAAGTCGCTTAAGTAACTTGGTCTGGTAACTAGGTGATTCCGCACATCCTGGAAAAGCATACCTTGGAGGTTTAACATGAGACAGAATCCAGATCCACCCCCCACCCCACCCCAGCTTCAAAATATTAAAGTGAGTTTCAATCTCATTCACCACAGCAGTGCTCCTAAGGATCCAATAATCTGCTTGAGGAGGCATCAGAAAACACATGTTCACATAGTCCAGGCTAAACACAACATGAAAAATATGTCCATTTGTGGGCTCCTACTTCTTGCATGCAGTGACTGCACACTGATAAGAGAAGTTTTTTTGTCATGTGGTGCTGGTTGGTTAAAAAGGCAACCCATCCCCTCAGATCAAAGGAAACGATAAATGTTAGGAAACAGCTACGCTGCAGGCGAGTGTGATAGTTCAAATGCCGCGGGCTCCAGAGGAGAACTTCCTTCATGGGACATTAGAAAAGGACACCCCTGGCTACTGGGCTGAATGGTCTTTCAGCATGAAGTTCTCTTTCAGCATTTTCTTCCTGGGTTAGTATCACTAATGATCAGTGCAGTGGCTGGGTGGGAGGACCAGAGACCCAGCTTTGGTTCCTGCTGTTCAGATACCTTTTTATTAATAGAATCCTCTCCTTTCCAGAATGGTGGCTGCCTGGTCAGAGGCGAGTGCTTGGAGTTGAGTATCAGCAGACAAGAGAATATTAATTTGGGAGGGTAGTGGGATGGGACAAAACAGGAGCTCAGTGCCACGGCCTCCCTTTCTCCCAAGGCTGTTTTTCTGACATCTTAATGGCCAGCTGTACTTGCCAACCCTGACCTCACTGGTTCTGCAGCTCCACCCAGCTTTCCCTCTGGTCGACCTTTATAGGTTTGGTGTCTCCGTCGGTTCCTGCCAGGGCAGATGCTTGCTTTCAAACACATTTCTGAGTGCTTTTGTTGTTGTTGTTTAGTTGTTTAGTCGTGTCCGACTCTTCATGACCCCATGGACCAGAGCACGCCAGGCACTCCAGTCTTCCACTGCCTCCCGCAGTTTGGTCAAATTCATGCTGGTAGCTTTGAGAACACTATCCAACCATCTTGTCTTCTGTCGTCCCCTTCTCCTTGTGCCCTCCATCTTTCCCAACATCAGGGTCTTTTCCAGGGAGTCTTCTCTTCTCATGAGGTGACCAAAGTATTGGAGCCTCAGCTTCACTATCTGTCCTTCCAGTGAGCACTCAGGGCTGATTTCCTTCAGAATGAAGAGGTTTTATCTTCTTGCAGTCCATGGGACTCTCAAAAGTCTCCTCCAACACCATAATTCAAAAGCATCAATTCTTCAGCGATCAGCCTTCCTTGTGGTCCAGCTCTCACCTCCATACATCACTACTGGGAAAACCATAGCTTTTACCTTTGTCGGCAAGGTGATGTCTCTGCTTTTTAAGATGCTATCTAGGTTTGTCATCGCCTTTCTCCCAAGGAGCAGGCGTCTTTAAGGGCCATAGCAAATAACGTGACCTAGTTTTACAGCTGTGAAGCAGTATAGCAGGTGCTGTTAAGTTGTGTTAATTAAGCTGTGTCAGCAATTGGGTATAGTATATAAAGAGCAGCACCTAGCTCTCTCAGTACCCTGGGGGTTGGGTCAAGCTTATTGATATATTATAATGTAAAAGGAGTTTTTGTTTTTGTTATTAAAACCTAGCTAAAGTTATTTTGAGTTCCTTGTAATGTGTGGTCTCCCCAGCAAGCTCTCTGCAGCGCAACTAATCTGCAAATAGCTAACAGTCACAGCCCTTTATCCCCCACTTTTTCTTTCCTGATGCTATTTTAAAAATTGTTATAGGTGGGGAGAAATCTCATCTGACTTGCTAACTGGTTCTCTGAACTTGGGTTTGCCCAGGTATGGTGCTGCACTCATCTATTGCAGAAGTGGGACAGCTGGAGATTAGGCTGGTATATGGTACAAGTCATTGGAATGGTTGAATTTCTCCATAATGGCCAATGGGGCACCATTTGTGATGACGATTGGGGCATCGAGGAAGCCACAGTTGTGTGCCAACAGCTAAGATGTGGACCTGCAATATCAGCCACACTTGAAGCACAATTTTGGGGGGGAGCTGGACCCATCTGGCTGGATGAGGTCCGATGCTCAGGGACAGAATCAGAACTCAGTCAGTGTCCTGCAAGCAACTGGGGAGAGCATGACTGGACACATGAGGAAGATGCTGGTGTTGTCTGCTCAGGTAAGTTGATCACTTATGTCAAGCCTTCTTTTGTTTGCTTTTTACATTATCATGTACATTATCATGTACATTAGAGTTGCCAGTTGACCAGAAAATGTATCCTGAATGAATCCTGTGCCTTTTAGGCCAGCCTGATATGCAAGATCTTGCAAGTGAAGCTTTTCATGGGCTGGAAAGAAGCATAATTACCTCACAATGCGTACATGACCAATTGCTTTTAAAACCCCAAATCAGAGACCAGTAATAAAATTGTCAATCCCAGATGTGACCAAGTCTTCCCAAGATTAATTTACTAGCCCCAGGGTTGATGTTGGTTTTTTAAAAAAAAATAGTTTTCATTAAATATTTTATTGTGTTACAAAACAAACAAATAAACAAGGAGAAATACCTATTGCATCTCTATTTTGATTCATATTTTTTTAAGTCACTTAAATCAAATATAAAAAATACTGCTTTTCCCCTAGCCTCTCTTCCACTTTTCCAAGTCTCCCCTTCAATCTGCCTGAATTCTCAAAGCAAAAAGCCTGCCTCACAGGAAGCAGGACTATTTTTAGCCTTATGGCTTGTCCCTTTATCTTATCCACTGTCCTGCTTTCAAAATGATCATGCAGAAGAGAACTACATCTTGTCTCATGTGCTACCTCACTCTCTGGAATTTCCTTTCCTCAGGCATGATGTTAGATTCAGATGCTGAAGACTCAAGTCGAGTGGAAATCAGGCTGGTGAATGGTTCAAATCACTGCAGGGGAAGAGTTGAATTGCTGCATAATGGCCAGTGGGGTACAGTATGCAGTCACTACTGGGACCTTGAGGATGCCAGAGTTGTATGCCGGCAGTTGGGCTGCGGAGATGCAGGATCAGCCCTACAGAATGCAGAATTTGGAAGAGGCACTGGCCCCATATGGCTGGATGATGTCAGATGCACAGGGACAGAATCAAATCTCTATCAATGCCCCAAAATGCCATGGGGAGAACATGACTGCAGACATGAGCAGGATGCAGGTGTTGTGTGCTCAGGTGAGTTCATAAACTATGAATTGATCCTACATGTTGGTTTTCACATTATCAGGATTTATTTCAAATATTTACAGCCTGCTCTTCATGGCTAAGAAGGCATCTCAAAGCAGATTACAATTCTGAAAAACGAAAGGAAAAACCCAACATTAGTCATAATAAAGCATAATAATAGGGAAAGCGAAACTATAGAATACTTTAAAAGATAAAAAAACCCGTAACAAGTCAGAACAGAAGAAAAATTCCATGTGTATGTGTACATATGTCAGGAAATCATCCAGTCGTCTTGAAACAAGGTAACAGGTGCTTATTTTGTTATTTCTTTAAAATATATTTTCACACATACTGATTCCAAAATGGTGCTTATTCCAAAATAAACATGCTTATTGCCAGAAAAAGTAAACTTCGGCCTCCACCAGACAGTTCCTGGGTTTTTCAGGTTGGATTCAACCACATACTGGCAAATTCAGGCTGTGAAATTAAATCTGAGTGGGAGAGGTTGTGCCACACCCCCACACCCCGCCAAAGGATCAGACTTTTTGCCATGAGGAGAATAATGGAAGAATGCACTGGGTAGTTTGAGATGTCATCCAGCTTTCCCTCAAACCAATCAGCATCACTGCTCAATAAACAAGTCCGTCAACCCAATCAGGGTTGGGAAACTGCCATTTGCTTGTTTTGTTCTTCTTGCATATCAGGAATGTAGAAGCAGATGTAAAGCATGGAATAGCAGGGGCGGGGTGGGTGAGTGGAGAGAAACACTGTGTGATTCACAACTGATTGCACAACTGATTGGCAGATGTATGTCCATGGTCCGAAATTACCAAGCTTCCCTAGTGATAAATATGGTTCTTTGGCGTATGAAAGACCTTTAAACAGTTTGACTTCTTTTTCTCCCACTCAGTCCTGCAGGTACATTAGCATGGAGAATGGCTCCACCAACAGACTTCAGCCAGGATAGTTCATTGTAACCTCCACAGTCAGAGGCAGGATACTGGGCATTTAAGATAAAGAATATAGGATGGTCACCACTGCTATGTGGGGCTTGTGAGCAGCTAATGGCATCTAGAGGCTGTGGGTGGTCTTATCTGGCTGATCTTACCCAGCAAGCTAGTAGTTATGCCCTTTTAAGCTATCCACTTTTTCTATCCTTATGCTACTTTCAACATAATTGCACAAAGGACAACTTACCCACTCCTCTTACCCACTATCCTGAATTTGCTTATCCCAGGTCTGAAGCGTTCAACAGATATTGCAGGTTTAGGCCCCGTGGAAATCAGGCTGGTGGAAGGTCAAAGTCGCTGCAGTGGAAAGGTTGAAATTTTCCTTAATGGTCAATGGAACATTGTTTGTGACGATGGCATGAATATTGAGAAAGCCAGAGCTATATGCCAACAGCTAGACTGTGGAGATGTAATCCTCTCTACAAAGGAGGAACGATGGAGAAAAAGAACTGACTTTATCACACTAAGAGACAGCATTTGCGCAGGAACAGAATCAGCCATCCATCAGTGCCAAGGAAGGCTTTCAAAAATCTTAAACCCGTGTCAATATGCTGTTCTTGTGTGTTCAGGTAAGTTCATAAAATAAGGCTTGATTTGCACTTTCCCAGTCCCTGAAGGCAGCCAGTGCCAGTGCTTTGCCAGACCTGTTCCTATTCTCACAACACAGACCATAATTGTTGTCAAAAATCATACAAAATCACATGATTTGGAGACATATAGAGGGGGAAGAGACTGAGGGCACAGAATTGTCCTTTATGGCAGGGCCGCCATCTTGCCCTCAGGATCATGGGTGCCCACCGCCGCAACATGCCTGCATCTTGTGTGTGTAATGTCACATGTTAGACTCTCAATGTTTCATTGCATTTTTGGAGAGCTGCTCCTCCAAAAAAGTGATGCAAGGTTGTGCATGTGTGTGATGACACACATCTGTGTCTTCTGGCGGATCCTCTTCCTCCTCTCTGCCACCAGCAAGGCACCCTTTTTTGTGGGGTGGGGCTCAGATGCCTCCGCGTCCAAGGCCACCTCCCCTCCTGGAAAAGGGTGACTCGCTGACTGGCTGAGGAGGGCAGAGTTGAAAGACTTGTCTCGGAGGTGTCGCTGCAGAGGCTGGATGGCTGCCCCTCTCCGGCTTTGCTCATTGACTTTGTGGGTGCCCAGCCTCCCACCCCAACCCATCCCTGGAGTTGGCACCTATATGGCATTTTAGGGGAAACAGGGAGCCAGCAAGACTGCAGGCAAAACTCCCAAAGGGGAAAGTTCTCGTGTAATACGGTTGAAGAGAGATCTGACAAATAATGAAGCTAGAGATCTAAGAGGGAAGAACCACCATGAATTGCCATTCTTGAATGAAGCACTTGCAGAAAGCATTTCTTGGGTTTCTGTAACCTGCTGGGGCAAGACTACAGCTATCCAACCTGTAACTAAACACACTATGATTGATGTTGTTGTTGTTGTTGTTTAGTCGTTTAGTCGTGTCCGACTCTTCGTGACCCCATGGACCAGAGCACGCCAGCCACTCCTGTCTTCCACTGCCTCCCGCAGTTTGGTCAAACTCATGCTGGTAGCTTTGAGAACACTATCCAACCATCTTGTCTTCTGTCGTCCCCTTCTCCTCGTGCCCTCCATCTTTCCCAACATCAGGGTCTTTTCCAGGGAGTCTTCTCTTCTCATGAGGTGGCCAAAGTATTGGAGCCTCAGCTTCACGATCTGTCCTTCCAGTGAGCACTCAGGGCTGATTTCCTTAAGAATGGATGTGTTTGATCTTCTTGCAGTCCATGGGACTCTCAAGAGTCTCCTCCAGCACCATAATTCAAAAGCATAAATTCTTCAGCGATCAGCCTTCTTGATGGTCCAGCTCTCACTTCCATACATCACTACCAGGAAAACCATGCCTTTAACTATACGGACCTTTGTTGGCAAGGTGATGTCTCTACTTTTTAAGATGCTGTCTAGGTTTGCCATCGCCTTTCTCCCAAGGAGCTGGCGTCTTTTAATTTCGTGACTGCTGTCACCATCTGCAGTGATCATGGAGCCCAAGAAAGTAAAATCTCTCACTGCCTCCATTTCTTCCCCTTCTATTTGCCAGGAGGTGATGGGACCAGTGGCCATGATCTTCGTTTTTTTGATGTTAAGCTTCAGACCATATTTTGCGCTCTCCTCTTTCACCCTCAATAAAAGGTTCTTTAATTCCTCCTCACTTTCTGCCATCAAGGTTGTGTCATCTGCATATCTGAGGTTGTTGATATTTCTTCCGGCGATCTTAATTCTGGCTTGGCATTCATCCAGCCCAGCCTTTCGCATGATGAATTCTGCATATAAGTTAAATAACCAGGGAGACAATATACAGCTTTGTCGTACTCCTTTCCCAATATTGAACCAATCAGTTGTTCCATATCCAGTTCTAACTGTAGCTTCTTGTCCCACGTAGAGATTTCTCAGGAGACAGATGAGGTGATCAGGCACTCCCATTACTTTTAATAACTTGCCATAGTTTGCTGTGGTCGACACAGTCAAAGGCTTTTGCATAGTCAATGAAGCAGAGTAGATGTCTTTCTAGAACTCTCTAGCTTTCTCCATAATCCAGTGCATGTTTGCAATTTGGTCTCTGGTTCTTCTGCCCCTTCGAAATCCAGCTTGCACTTCTGGGAGTTCTCAGTCCACATACTGCTTAAGCCTGCCTTGTAGAATTTTAAGCATAACCTTGCTAGCATGTGAAATGGGTGCAATTGTGCGGTAGTTGGAGCATTCTTTGGCACTGCCCTTCTTTGGGATTGGGATGTAGACTGATCTTCTCCAATCCTCTGGCCACTGCTGAGTTTTCCAAATTTGCTGGCATATTGAGTGTAGCACCTTAAAATTTTAAATAGTTCAGCTGGAATATCATCACTTCCACTGGCCTTGTTATTAGGAGTGCTTTCTAAGGCCCATTTGACTTCACTCTCCAGGATGTCTGGCTCAAGGTCAGCAACCACACTACCTGGTGTATACGAGACATCCATTTCTTTCTGGTATAGTTCCTCTGTGTATTCTTGCCACCTCTTCTTGATGTCTTCTGCTTCTGTTACGTCCTTTCCACTTTTGTCTTTTATTGTGGTAATCTTTGTACAAAATGTTCCTTTCATATCTCCAATTTTCTTGAACAGATCTCTGGTTTTTCCCATTCTATTGTTTTCCTCTATTTCCTTGCATTGCTCGTTTAAGAAGGCCTTCTTGTCTCTCCTTGCTATTTTTTGGAAATCTGCATTCAATTTCCTGTATCTTTCACTATCTCCTTCGCATTTCGCTTGCCTTCTCTCCCCTGCTATTTGCTATTTGTAAGGCCTTGTTGGACAGCCACTTTGCTTTCTTGCATTTCCTTTTCATTGGGATGGTTTTAGTTGCTGCCTCCTGTATAATGTTACGAGCCTCCATCCATAGTTCTTCAGGCACTCTGTCCACCAAATCTAAATCCTTAAACCTGTTCCTCACTTCCACTGTGTACTCATAAGGGATTTGACTTAGATTGTATCTTACCAGCCCAGTGGTTTTTCCTACTTTCTTCAGTTTAAGCTTGAATTTTGCTATAAGAAGCTGATGATCTGAGCCACAGTCAGCTCCAGGTCTTGTTTTTGCTGACTGTATAGAGCTTCTCCATCTTTGGCTGCAGAGAATATAATCTGATTTCGATGCTGCCCATCTGGTGATGTCCATGTGTAGAGTCGTTTCTTGTGTTGTTGGAAAAGAGTGTTTGTGATGACCAGCTTGTTCTCTTGGCAGAACTCTATTAGCCTTTGCCCTGCTTTGTTTTGAACTCCAAGGCCAAACTTGCCAGTTGTTCCTTTTATCTCTTGACTCCCTACTTTAGCATTCCAATCCCCTATAATGAGAAGAACATCCTTCTTTGGTGTCATTTCTATAAGGAGTTGTAAGTCTTCATAGAATTGGTCAATTTCAGTTTCTTCAGCACCAGTGGTTGGTGCATAAACTTGGATTACTGTGATGTTAAAAGGTCTGCCTTGGATTCGTATCGAGATCATTCTATCATTTTTGAGATTGAATCCCAGTACAGCTTTTGCCACTCTTTTGTTGACTATGAGGGCCACTCCATTTCTTTTACGGGATTCTTGCCCACCGTAGTAGATATGATGGTCATTCCAAACTGAATTCGCCCATTCCCGTCCATTTTAGTTCACTGATGCCCAGGATGTCAATATTTATTCTTGCCATCTCATTTTTGACCACCTCCAACTTACCCAGGTTCATGGTTCTTACATTCCAGGTTCCTATGCAATATTTTTCTTTACAGCATTGGACTTTCCTTTCATTTCCATGCATATCAGCAACTGAGCGTCCTTTCGGCTTTGGCCCAGCCGCTTCATCAGCTCTGAATCTATTTGTACTTGTCCTCCGCTCTTCCTCAGTATCATGTTGGACGCCTTCCGACCTGGGGGGCTCATCTTCCAGCGTCATAACTTTTATATGCCTGTTGTCTTTGTCCATGGAGTTTTCTTGGCAGGGATGCTGGAGTGGCTTGCCGGTTCCTGCTCCAGGTGGATCACGTTTGGTCAAAACGCTCCACTATGACCTGTCCATCTTGGGTGGCCCTGCACGACATAGCTCATAGCTTCTCTGAGTTATTCAAGCCCCTTCGCCACGGCAAGGCAGTGATCCATGAAGGGGACACTATGATTACTTATATACTAAGTGATGTAGTGATGAAAGGTGTGGGTTGTTGTTGTTTTTAGTTTTTATCTATTGGTCTGATGTGAGTGGTGTATATAGCAAAAGGCTATATTTTTAAGTTTGTTATGGATATATTTCTATGTCATGTTTTCTGCTTAAAAGCCTTCTAAACAGCTCACAAAACAGTATTTTTAAAAATTCCACTAAAGAGGATGGGATGGGCTCCCAGCTTCAAGCACTGACTGATTGGATGGTGCTGGAAATTTTTAAAAAGCATGGACATTGGTCTGATCCAGCAACATGGTGGTCACTCCCCTTTTTCTCACCCACTTTTTATATCCTGTTGCTACTTTCAGAATGGTTATACATAGGATGAATTTCTGTAATCCCATTTCCTCACCCACTCTCTGACATTTGCTTGACCCAGGTGTAGCTTCAGACTCAGATGCTGCAAACTCATCCCAAGTGGAAATCAGGCTGGCAGGAGGCTCAAGTCGCTGCAGTGGAAGGGTTGAAGTGCTCCTTCATGGCCAGTGGGGCACTGTATGTGGTCACGGCTGGGACATGGAGGATGCCAGAGTTGTATGCCGGCAGTTGGGCTGCGGAGACGCAAGATCAGCCCTACGGAATGCAGAATTTGGAAGAGGCACTGGCCCCATATGGCTGGATGATGTCCGATGCACAGGGACAGAATCAACTCTCGGTCAATGCCCATCAAGGTCTTGGGGGGCACTGAACTGCAGTGATCTAAATGCTGCTGTGGTTGTATGCTCAAGTAAGTTCATTATCTGCATTACTCTCGAATAAGAAGCCTTGGGAAGAAGTAATTCCTATCATGAAAAAAGTGCAGGTGCTTGCAGCACTGTTGTCATGAACTGACTCATACCCACCAACTGCCCCAAGCGTAACTGGTGTGGTGGCACTGGGCACAGAGCTTCTGGGGCTGTGCAGCAGGTGCCATCGCTATTACGTCCAATAGAAGGCGAGAAGTTGGGGAGGCGGACTTCGGCCTCACAGGGTGCACTGAAATTTGAGGCTCCAGGGTATGCAGCTGAGCGGGGAAAAGGAGTGGGACTGGCAAGGCAGGGAGTCAGGCTTGTGGCTGCCTGAAGTGAGCCTTGGTTCAAGGTGCAGGACGACTGCTGCAGGTCTCTCACTTTGTATGAGCCCTGGCTCTTCTTGTTGCACTAATTCTCTCTTGGCTGCAATGCACTCCCTAGGAATAAATACCTTTGAACTCAGTGTGACTTTCTGCTGAGTAAACATGTTACACATTACAGTGTGATGGTCTTCCCTGGCACCAATCTCGGCAGGTTTCCCAACAAGCTCTGTTAACAAACTTTTAAAAGGGTTGTTGGGTGGCAAGAGAGCTGGAATTGGGCAAAAACCTCTGACATCATTTCTTGCAGACTTGTAGGTGTCCCTCAGCTTGGTTTTTTTGCTCAGCTACACAGCTGCAAATAAAACGTTTTGAATGTGTCGTAAAGTGCAATATACAATTGTGACACTAGATGAGCTATAGCAAATTCAATGTATTTTTCAAAACGTTTGAAATGGGAGTGTTAAAGTGGTTAGTGGGAGGTAGGGAGTGGGGAGGGACCCTGGATTATATTCCCACATGCTAGGAGTGGAGAATGCTATCCGCAGTGGGGAAGAAATAAGGTAACGATAACTTCCAGATTATTCTAGGCTTCAGTCACGACCTGTTAAATTTTGCCATGTTCCATCCAATCACCCACTTGACCCTAAAGAGTCTGCCCTGTTCCCACCTGTCCCCAGGGTCCACCTAGGGGAAGTTGGAACTCTTTATTTTAATTTACAGTTTCATAAACTATTCCACAACAAAAAGTTACTGAAGCAGTGTCTAATAAAATAAGATAAAACAAAACATTAAAGGTTACAAACCCAGTAAATGGAGACAGTGTGTGGTATTCTACTGCCTTTTACTCAGAGTAGATCCACTAACATTAAGATGACTGAGTTAGGCCCATTAATTTCAATGGGTCAACTCTGAGTAAAACTTTATTTATACCACCCTATGAAACCATTTCTAAAATTATACAGTTTTTATTCTCTAAAATGACTGGGTCACGTGCATTGTGGAAAGCCATTTAAGTAAATTTTTTGAAAAGGTGCCAAATATCAAATTGTTAGGTGCTTTTCTGATTTCAGCTGACCCCTTATTCTAGAGGGCTGGAGCTGCAGTACGAAAAGCACAGCCTCACCGCATTCTAAGCCCACATTTGGAGTATGCTGTGCTCCCCATCTGAGGAGTGCAGTTGCCAGGCAGGAAGATAGGTGCACTCATAGGTAAACTGGTCCCAAGCTGCTACTGGCTTTATATGCTGATGCCCCTTTTTTCATCTGAGAAATGTTGGAGGGTAAACTGGCTGGATGCAGCTCCTGACAAGTGTTCCCCTTCCCCTGCAGTTTGTCTTCTGACAAGTCATTTTTCTCACTGTGGACTGTGGTAAAATTATGCAATTACATAAATTATGCTGCCACTATATTTTCCCACCTCATTCATTTTAGTGCAAAGGAAATACAATGGAATTGGGGAGCAAATGCCACCAATTGCATCTTTTAGGGCTTGAAAGCAACAACAGAGAATATTGATTGTATGTTCTGGATTTATCTCCATTCTTGACATGGGATGAATCAACAAATATCTGCAATTGCTGCTTTGGTTTCTATTTGAGAGCCAGCGTGGTGTAGTCGTTAAGAGCGGTAGTCTCGTAATCTGGGGAACCGGGTTCGCGTCTCCGCTCCTCCACATGCAGCTGCTGGGTGACCTTGGGCTAGTCACACTTCTTTGAAGTCTGTCAGACCCACTCACCTCAGAGTGTTTGTTGTGGGGGAGGAAGGGAAAGGAGAATGTTAGCCGCTTTGAGACTCCTTCGGGTAGTGATAAAGCGGGATATCAAATCCAAACTCTTCTTCTTCTTCTGTTTCTATTTTCATTACAACTGACTAAAATCCCTAAGTGATCTTCCCCTCCACTGCATGAATCTTAATATGATAATTTACCTCTACTAGCAGCAAGACATGCAAGCATTTCTGTAGGTTCCTTCCCTGGATGTGTTACTATAAGTCTTTTTTGTTCCATCAGAGCTCCGTTTCATAAATGGCTCGAGTAACTGCTCTGGACGGGTTGAGGTGTTTCACAACCAGCTGTGGGGGTCCGTTTGTGGCGCTGGCTGGGATTTACAGGATGCCAACGTTGTTTGTGGAGAAATGGGCTGTGGAAATGCCTTAAGAGTGCGAAGTGAAGCTTGGTTTGGCCAAGCATCTGGTCCCATTTGGCTGGAGAGAGTTAATTGTACAGGAGAAGAAACATTCTTCTATGATTGCCCCAGAGGTCCCTGGGGAGAGCACAACTGCAGCCACAGCCAGGATGCAAGTGTGGAGTGCTCAGGTAAGGTTCTCTCTTAGGAGTCAGTGAATCCTCTGTAGGGGGAAGTTTGGAAAATCCCAACTATCAAGTTCAAATTATTATTGCAGTATATCCAGTTCTGGGATGCAGGTGGCGCTGTGGGCTAAACCACAGAGCCTAGGGCTTGCTGATCAGAAGGTTGGTGGTTCAAATCCCCGTGACGGGGTGAGCTCCGGCGGGAAGTTAAACGGCGTTTCTGTGCGCTGCTCTGGTTCACCAGAAGCGGCTTAGTCATGCTGGCCACATGACCCAGAAGCTGTATACCAGCTCCCTCGGCCAATAAAGCAAGATGAGCGCCGCAACCCCAGAGTCGGCCACGACTGGACCTAGTGGTCAGGGGTCCCTTTGCCTTTACCTTTATATCCAGTTCTGCCAAGAAATTGGTGCAAGATACAAGATTTAAATATATGGATATTTAGAAGATGAATACATGCACACTCTTTCACACAGTTGTACTTGTATAGAGAGTTTTTGCACAAGTGTTAAGGGTAATCTGTGAAGAACCCCATACCCTCGGGCATGTCCTGGGTCTTTAATTCATGTGATGCCTTTTTGTTCATGGGACCTTCCTTCAAGAGGTTGCTTCACACTTTATTGAAATCCCCTGGACAACATGGAGGCTTCATGAGAGTGAATCACCCTTAGACATGTTAGATATCTTCCTTTGCCTCCTTTCTTTTGCCTTGTGTCCCACATGAAGGAAACATCTTCTGTCACTGAACCATATTACAGATGTTCACATGTTGCATTAAATGAGTGTACACAATACACAATAGTAGAGCTGTAAAAACCAGCAAGTGTGCACTCTTTCACACAATCACTCGCACATGTGTAGAGACAGTTTTACCTGTGATTCCCTCCTGGGGTTGGGTGAGCTTGCTGTTTTGACTTTGGGGGTGAAGGGGGCCCCCAGGGCTGCAGGGGAGGTTGCCTGGGAAAGGGAGAAAGGGCAGGTGAGAAGCCCAGACCATAAAATGGCTGGTGGGCTGAGAGCATCAATGGCACCTTCTGGAGGCAAAATTCCTGGCTAAGCACCCTGAGTTTATGAATCCTTTCGTGCATTAATTAGATTTAAGCCTGTTGGTTATATGAGCCTGATTATCGCACAGAAACAACAGATGTGCCTTTCAAAAATTCTAGAACCACCAGAGGCCAGATTGGTGAATGGCTCAAGCTTTTGTTCTGGAAGGGTTGAGGTGCTCCACAACCAGCAGTGGAGGACAGTGCGTTCTGTTTCCTGGAATCTGCGTGATGCCCAAGTAGTGTGCAGGGAAGTTGGCTGTGGACCTGCTTTGTCAGCCGAGAAAGGACCTCACTTCGGAAGAGGACATGGCCCCTTCTTGTGGAAAGATACATTCTGTTTTGGGACAGAAGCTGCTCTCAGATACTGTCAAAAAATTGACATATTCCATAAAGCAATTTTTGAAGACTATTTTGAAGACTATTTTGAAGACTATTGGAAAGATGTTGGTGCTGTGTGCTCAGGTAATGGGTGTGAATGCATTAAAGGGTGCCATACTGTGGACATAGAAATTGGGTATAAGTTAAATCAGTCTGTCTCTTTTGTTGGCAGCATATTGGTATTGGTAGTCATGAGAAGGGAGAAGAGATACAGTCCACAATGCATCTTTCCTTTTTCCCACATCCCTCTCTCCTTTCGTGCTTATGTCTGATGCAAAATCTAATCTTGTAGCTCTTATACTTTCAAAGGGTGGATCTTTGAAATTTAAAGGGGTTTTTTTAATGCAGTGGTGGGGAACAACTGACACACAGGCCATATGCCCTGCAAAGGAGAGTTTCCTTATACAGGCCACATCATAGGTTTTTGCTTGGAGGGAAACCTGCTAATGGAATGAATAGTTTTCCCTCAAGACTAAATGCTGTGTTTGAAAGATTAGGGGAGGGATTGAGGGCACAAGGAGAAGGGGATGACAGAGGATGAAATGGTTGGACAGTGTTCTTGAAGCTACCAGCATGAGTCTGACCAAACTGCAGGAGGCAGTGGAAGACAGGAGTGCCTGGCGTGCTCTGGTCCATGGGGTCACGAAGAGTCGGACAAGACTAAACGACTAAAAAACAACAACTGCACTGTGATTCCTGTGTTGAAAATGGCTCCCACCGACTACAATAGGCCTTGATTAAAAGCCTCTCATTTGGTGTAATAGCAGTCCCCCCCCACCCCCATCAAGGTTAAATGTGCCACAAAGGGCAATTTTTGGGTTGGGCTGCAGCTGAGGAGTGGAGTCATCCTCCTGTCCCCAAGAACTGCAGCTTGGAGCTTGAGTGACTATAGAAAAGCCTCAGCAGAGAAGGTTAAACCAAATGGTTTGTGTGTAACTGAATTGGCATATAAGAAGAACAGGAAGCACTGCTTCTGAAGTTCCTGCTTGTGGGGTTTTATATTTCAGGCCACATATTTCAGGTTTGAGGTTGGGGACCAGGTCTTGTTGCTTTGCCAGAAGTATGTGAGGGGGAAACAACTTGACTCAATTTTATATTTCCTTGACATCTGATGGGAGTGCATTCTGCATTTTAAACCCAAGGTACGATTGTATTAAATAAATCATGGAAAGGGTGATGGTGTTGATATAGGAGGATAAGGTGGGGGGGCAGGGTAGGTGGCTTAATTCTCAAGCCCTCTATTTCATTCATTAGATCCCAAATTATAAACAAGATTATATGACAGCTGTGCCTTTCAAAAAAAACCAAAAAAACCCCCCAACAACCCTCTTTTCCCCCATCAGAGACCCGCCTAGTGAATGGCTCAAGTCGCTGCTCTGGGCGGATTGAGGTGTTTCGCAACCAGCAGTGGGGGACTGTGTGTGATGCTGGCTGGGATTTACAGGACGCCCATGTTGTGTGCAGAGAACTGAGCTGTGGAAGTGCCTCCAAAGCATTTGGTGGAGCCTTATTTGGCCAAGGATCGGGTCCCATCTGGCTGGAGGGAGTCAACTGTACGGGAGAAGAAGCGTCCCTGTCCATATGCCCAAGAAAGTCATTGGCAGAGCACAGATGTGATCACAGCCAGGATGCAAGTGTGGGGTGTTCAGGTAATGTTGTAGGAGAGGTTTTGTTTAGTGTATCCTGTGTAGAGCCAAAGATCCAAAGCAAGCATTTCTAGATGAAAGCTGGATAGATTCACTCTTCTGGTGGCAGAAAATCGTTGAGAGAGAGAATGGCAGGAATGTTTGGCAGGTACTCAGGTAGAAAATGCTAGCTCTAAAACTGGCAATAGTTCCTCCTAAACAGGAGCCTACAGCTGGAGCATTTATCCATCAATTCTTCCTTATGCTTAAATCTCCATATATCCATTAAGTTAAGGTTTTCTACTAAACTGAAAAAGGTAACGGGTAGTCTCCCTTCCTCTGAATCCGATTTCCTTATTGTCCTATCCATATCCAGGGAGACTACCCATTAGTATCCCACATCAGAATTATTTTCTGATCCATATAATCAAACAGTTTTTCCTCTAATATTTTGTAGTATTCAGATTTTCTTTCATTTGGTGTGTATATTCCTACAATTCTTCCCTCTTCATCTTTAAAATTTTGCTGCGGGTCGTATTTGTCATTTACATAAATTACCATTCCCCTTTTGTGTGTGTGTGTGTGTGTGTGTGTGTGTGTGTGTGATGTTATAAATTCTTTTCCTAATCTTTTGTTTATTAAGACTCTTCTGTGTTTTTTGCAACATGTATTTCCTGAAGACAAATTATATCCAAATTTTGTTTTATTAAAACGTGTTCTATTTTATTTCTTTTTAATTGATTATTCAGTCCATTAACATTCCATGTCAAACGTTTTGAATCCATTCTTCCAATCTTATAATTTACACACACACACACACACACACACACACACACACTTTATGAGTCTTTTTGTTTCTCTTCTTCCTGTTTATCTCCTCTATCTTCCAGGCCTGTTTCTCCCTCAGTTGTTTTGACTCCAAGTTGTTTTTTTATATGCCCTCCAAAACTGACTTGTCCTTACATCTATGCTTTCCCCCTTTGTATGAAAATGAGATCCCTTCCAGAAATTCCCACCTGCACAGTATATCATTTTCTCTCAACGCATCTGTCAGGAACTTATAGTTACTTCTCTTCTTTAGCAATCTGATCGGAATCTCCTTCAAGATTATGATGTTTGTATTGTCAATATACAATATTTTTTCATAGTTCATCTGTAGTATCCTTTCTTTCATCTCTCTTGAATTGAATATCACCAGACAGTCCCCTGGTAGGTTTTTTTTTTAGCTTTTGCGTAACTTGATATGATCATGAAGGCTTTATCCAATGAAAAGTTGACTTCCTCTTCTTCAGTTTCTTACCAGCCTGCTATTTCTTTTATTATTTAGGCTCTTCTCCTATATATCCTCCTCCAC
The DNA here is from genome assembly GCF_027172205.1 of Podarcis raffonei. NCBI lineage: Eukaryota > Metazoa > Chordata > Lepidosauria > Squamata > Lacertidae > Podarcis > Podarcis raffonei. The sequence continues at coordinate 37,394,337 of NC_070614.1, read as the reverse complement.
ACTTTCTGAGATCCCTCAAAATCTCAAAGTTGATTCTTTCTGCTGCATTTCCAGCACTGCAATTGAATCCCATACAGCTTCCTGCATCATACTTAATCCTACCGCATCTTACTTAGGCCTCTCATGAGGTCTTTCAGCTCTTTTACCCTGTTTGTTTTCTTAGTTGTTTCTTTCAGGCCTTGTGTCTTTACTTTTAAATGTTGCATGGGTTTTCCTAGTTCTAAAGTTTTTGTTGATAATTCTTTGATTTGTCCAGTTAGGTCCACCACTGATTTTGTATTCTGTTCTATCTTGTTTTCCATCCTTTCCAATTTCTCCTCCAGATTCTTTGCATTATCTTTTATATCTTTCCTTAATTCAGAATACATTTCTGAAATTTCCATTTTGGGCTTTGGTTCTTGGGTGGAACCTCTTCTCATTTGGGCTGGAATTGTTCTTTGTCCCACTAGGGGGGATAAAAGGGGAAATGAAAGGGAGGATGGAACTTTCTCTTTGGCCGTTTCTATGTGCCTAATCCAAAATGGAGAGTCTGAATAAAAATCACACAAAGGGGGGGGGGCAAACCCCCACAAATATTATACCCATATGAAACATGAGTTTTCAGCTTCTTCCAAGCCCAAGCCTCTCACCTTTTGAGGAACTTTATTTCCTGTTAAATCTCTATCCTCGACCTGTATTTCAAATAACCAAGACTGCAATAAAAAGAAAGAGGAAGGGGAAGGCAAAAAAAGGTTTATTTATATATCCAAGTTGCCAGTGGAGTTGGTCGCCTCTGGCACATTCATATGAGATGTACTCTCAAACAAGTTCTTGAAGGTTGTGTCCAAGGATTCCGAGAAGATGACTGCAGGAATGGAGAATAGGCCGGCGTCATGTGCTCAGAGGGTACCATAAAATAGCCATAGAAACTGACTACACCAAGAAACCCGATTAATATGACATTGTATCAAAAAGAGCTACTTTTTATCATTCTTAAGACAAAAATCTAAAATTGTTATTATAGTTGTGGATGGGGGACTTTGGATAAAGAATGATGCTTCATGTTTTGTGAGAAATGGTGCTTCAGAGTCTGTTCCTTCCAGCCCTAAAGTGAACCCAATTAAATTATTTTGAATTATCTGGTAAACTGCAGTCTTATGAGAAATGCCAGCATGGCCACCTGCCCACTTGTTGTGCCTCAGCCTAAATGGAAGCCAGGAAGAATGAGGAACTGGAAGGTGGAGAAACAAAATTTCCTTTAATCTTTACAGATCTCCAAACCATCAGATTGGTGAATGGAACAAGTCCCTGCTCCGGAAGAGTCGAGGTGCTCCACAACCAGCAGTGGTTGACCGTGTGTGATGAGGGATGGGATCTGAACAGTGCCAATGTTGTCTGTCGAGAAATTGGCTGTAGCCCTCCCTTGTCAGTCCCAAGAGGAGCTCATTTTGGAAGAGGACATGGTCCTGCCTGGTTGACTGGTGTCCATTGTCAGGGAACAGAAGCTACGTTCAAGGAGTGCACCCCAAACAACTGGCAAACGAAAGACTGCAGCCATGGAGAAGGTGCTGCCGTTGTGTGCTCAGGTAACATAAATGCTTAGACACTAGCTGAAATTTGAATCATGACTGTTATGCCAAAAGTTGGCTTCTCTTGAGCTCTGATCATCCTCTGAAGGGGCAGAGGGTGAGCCTTCCTCTTCTTGTTGCATACTCTTTTCTGGGTCTCATCTAGAACACAATTCACAACATTCCTGCAGTGTTTCTTCTAGGCTTTGTTCTGCCTCCTGCATCATTTTTGTCCTTTCTGTTCACTTTTAGTTGGGGTGGGGGGTGGGGAGCTGAAAGGACACCATACCAGTTTAATGCAATGTCTGAATTTGAAATAACTAGCTATTTTAATATCCAGAAAATCTAATTACTATGGACATTTTACATATTCAGTGGCTATTTCTGCCCACAACTCTTCTGGAGGAGGGTGTACAAGGGGAAGGAGTGCCCTTCCAGGGACTCTGGGGTGCTCTGGGAGTCTCGCCACACTTACTGCTACAATAGTAAAAACTAGTGAAGAAACAAGGAGGGGGTAGAAATTCCTCTGCTGTGCTGAAATTTGGAATATATCCAAATGATGTTGATAGCCATAGCAAGGAGGAAACTACTGCCCTTCCCTCCAAAATTCGGGGGGGGGAGGGAGAATCATTTTTTTTAAGTTTTCCATTTTAACAATCCAATAAAATCACATTGAATGTTCTAAATTATACAAATACATATCAAATAGTCCAAATATTCTGCCTAAATTATATATATATATTGTTGGGACTTCCCATGCTTCAAGTTCGGGGGGGGGGGCTCTGATCGTCTCATATCTCTGCTGCCTTGAATAGTCTTTCCAATAGTTCCTTTATATCTTCCTGTTGTTAACCTTCCTTCTTTCATGGCCTCTGAGTTGTTTCCACAAGCGAGTTGAAATAAGCAATGATGTGTTTCTGTGTGGATTTTATATGTATGAATCTTCTCTATTGTTGCAGTATCTCCTCACACGCTGGTGTTTGTGCCGAATCAATCCAAAAGTCATTTCGCTGCTGGCAGACGCCATCTTCTCCCAGTTCCAATGAAATCAAATCTCGGCCTTTGCTCATTAATTTTCCCAGACTGGTTGCATCAAACATTAGCCTTTCCAGGGGAGATTTACCAAATCGGACTTGAAATACAGATATAATGACATATTAAGAGCTCACCTCCCCCTATGACCATTTATAACTCTGCAGCTCAGTCTTATTCCCTCATGGCGGATTTCCAAATTAAAAAGTGTGTCACATCTCAAAATTCTAGGAACCCGTCCAAAGTTTTTTGAAGTCTCTCCAGCGGTTAACGAGATCCTGCTTCTTTCTAAAATCAGCAATTGGAGAATCTTTTATCTTCTTCCAGGCAATTCAAAAAACAAAAGCTTTAATTATATAATATTGTTATTTCCACACAGTTTATATCAAAATTCTGGAAATTGGGGGGGTGGGGGGGTGTCAAAATGAATATTTAGCTTAGTACAAGGATATTTTTAAAATGAAAATGATGCCCCCCTAGTGAGAATCAACAGGCAAATATCTATCATTGTCGAAGAAGTGCCCAGTTTCAGGCATGACTTCCAATAAACAAAACACTTCAATAGATTCTGTTTCGATGAGCTCTGATAATTAGGGGCAATAAAAAGGAAGGATGAGGAATGTGAGAGGTGGAGATATAAATCTGTCTTTTTTCACACCCAACAGAGATCAGATTGATGGGTGATTCAAATATTTCCTCTGGGAGATTTGAGCTGCTCTACAACAGGGATTGGTTCACCCCATGTGATGACGATTTGGACTGGAACAGTGTCCAAGTCATGTGCCGGCAACTTGGCTGTGGACCCATCCTGTCAGCAGCATCAGTAGCTGGTGAATATAGACCAAGTTTTGTGCCAGAAAATAAGTTCACCTGTGAGGGAACAGAAGCTTCTCTCAACTACTGCCAAGGAAGATATGTTCCTAGAAGAATGTGCCGGCCTTCCTATGCACGTTTTGAATGCTCAGGTAATATTAATTTCCTCGTTTGTTTTTTTATTCTATTTAAAACTCGCTTCCTATGAAATGTCTCAAATCATTACAGCAATCAAAACAATGAAAATGTTTATGTATAAAACAATTATAATATATTCAATTAATAAAGCAATTCAGTATATAAAAAAATTTCAAATGCAATACAGGATTTAATGCTTTAATGTTGAAAAAAGAAAAACTTTAAATGTTGAAAAAAGAAAGACTTTAATAGGTACCAAATAGGCAATAGAGATGGCGCCTGTCTGATACGTCACAGGAGGAAGTTCCAAAGGGTGGGTTTCACCAGGCTGAAGGCTTTGTTCTTATGGACCTCCTGATCAGATGCTGTCTGCAGGAGACCTTCTCCCAGAGAGTGCAGTGATTGGGTGGGCATGTAAAGGGTGAGGTGATATCGCCTAACATGTGCCCTCTTGACCACTTCAGTTGGCAGAATTGGCACTACTACAGGTGCCACATAATACCCATTCTGCATCTGTAAGTACTCAATTGTTTAGTGTGGCAGTGTCTCCCTGCCTATTGAAATCCAATTGGCGCCTTCACTGTTCTCTTTCCAGTGCCTGTTAAAAACACTTTTGTTCAGACAAACCTACCTAGGTGCTTAGAAATGCTGGTGTGAATTTTAATCTGTTTGAGTCTCTTAGGTTTTGTAGGTTTTTGATGTGTTTCAATTTTTTCCTGATTTTATAGTTTTATCTCTTTGTAAACCACTTTGAAGTTTTGTACACTATAAATTTTATGAAATGAATGAATGAATGAATAAATGAATGGTCATGGAAATGCAGCTCATTCTAGGTAGGATCTTTTGTTGTTGTTTAGTTGTTTAGTCGTGTCCGACTCTTCGTGACCCCATGGACCAGAGCACGCTAGCCACTCCTGTCTTCCACTGCCTCCCGCAGTTTGGTCAGACTCAGGTTTGTGGCTTCGAGAACACTGTCCAACCATCTCGTCCTCTGTTGTCCCCTTCTCCTTGTGCCCTCCATCTTTCCCAACATCAGGGTCTTTTCCAGGGAGTCTTCTCTTCTCATGAGGTGGCCAAAGTATTGGAGCCTCAGCTTCAGGATCTGTCCTTCCAGTGAGCACTCAGGGCTGATTTCCTTAAGAATGGATGCGTTTGATCTTCTTGCAGTCCACGGGACTCTCAAGAGTCTCCTCCAGCACCATAATTCAAAAGCATCAATTCTTCGGTGATCAGCCTTCTTTATGGTCCAGCTCTCACTTCCATACATCACTACTGGGAAAACCATAGCTTTAACTATACGGACCTTTGTTGGCAAGGTGATGTCTCTGCTTTTTAAGAAGCTGTCTAGGTTTGTCATTGCTTTTCTTCCAAGAAGTAGGCGTCTTTTAATTTCATGGCTGCTGTCACCATCTGCAATGATCATGGAGCCCAAGAAAGTAAAATCTATCACTGCCTCCATTTCTTCCCCTTCTATTTGCCAGGAGGGGATGGGCCTAGTGGCCATATCTTCTTTAGGTAGGATCTTTACCTGTCTTAAATAAACAGGCAAGGCCAAAGATAACCAGCAAGACCATCCTGTAGGTACCCCTTGATATATTTAATTAATCCTGCTGCAGCAGGTCGGTACTTCCAGGTCAAAACTCCTGTGCCGATCAGTAGCAGGACTGCAGTTATGAAGAGCCGCTGGAGCCTAACCTAGCAAGATAGCAAATGAATAAATTAATACATTTATTCTGAGTGGGCTCTGCTGGAACATATCCGAACTCTTTTGTTCCCTCCCTCCTCCACCAATCAATCCCCTTTTCTCCACTTCACTTTTGTTCTGACTATATTTCCCACAACAGTACACTATGGCACTACAAATTGCTATGATGCATTGCTGATTGTTCTTCTTTTTTTATTGGTTTTATTCATTGATTGTATTGTTGAGAAAAACAAAAACCAGAACTGAAAAGTTAAAAAGCCTTTTTCAATCTCTGCAGGGATCAGATTAGTGAATGGTACAAACCGCTGCTCTGGGAGAGTGGAGGTGCTCCACAACCAGCAATGGCTGACGGTGTGTGATGATGGCTGGGATCTAAACAGCGCCCAGGCTGTGTGCAGGGAACATGTCTGTGGGGAAGCCTTGTTTCTCCCAAGAGGAGCTCCCTTTGGAAGAGGATGTGGTGCCACCTGCTTGGCTGGAGCCAAGTGTCGGGGGATGGAATACAAATTTAAGGACTGTGACCTACACTGGGAAACACATAATTGTAGTCATGGAGAAGATGCCAGTGTTGTGTGCTCAGGTAATTCTAGGCTGAGAGAAACTGGCAATACGTTCATCTTAATTACTGCTATCCTCCCTAATAACGGTAAATTCCTTCTTCCCCATATTTATAGGTTCCTTTTTATTTTGTTCCAATTTTTTTCATAATTGTCTTTAAAAATATTTATATTTTTGGTTGTTAACCAGACCCCCAAATATGTGATTTTTTTAATGGATCTATATTTCTACATTTTGTTATAATTCTATTTTATCTTCTCTTGCTAATTTCTTTACTAATAATTTTGTTTTATTTTTATTCAGCTTAAATCCTGCCACTTGCCCAAATTCCTGTATTTTCTCTAATACCCTCAAAAGGGAATTTTTAGGATCTTCCACCATAATTACAAGGTCATCTGCATATGCTTTAAGCTTATATTCCTTTTTCCCTACCATAATTCCTTTAGTGTTATTATCTGCCCTGATATTTCTCGCCAGGACTTCCAAAACCAAAATAAATAAAAGCGGTGATAGGGGACATCCCTGATTTGTTCCTTTCTGTATTTTACATTCCTCTGTTACCACCTGGTTCACAATTAATTTGGCTTTTTGATCAGAATATATAGATTAAATCCCTTTCCTAAATCTCACCCAAAGTTCATCTCTTCAAGAAGTTTTTTCATAAAATCCCATGAAACATTATCAAATGCTTTTTCAGCATCTATAAACATCAGGACCGCTTGTTTTTCATTGGAAGGGAGGGATATTAGTCCTTTTTTTGTACACCACTTTCTAGATTTTATGTTGTAGAACCAGGCACAACTTTAAATTGGCTGTAACTGCCAAATCTTTCTTTACTAGTATTTGCCAATACAGCAAGTGAACTCTGTAAGAGCAATTCTTCTTCCTTTGGGCTCCTGTTCTCCTCTTTCCCTACATTCTTGCCTTTTCTTTTTTGGTTTCAAAAGTGGTGACTGAACTGACACTTGACTAATTTCATCCAATAGCCAAGGTTTGAATAACTTGCAAGTCTAACATTCCAGAAACATCATTATTTCAGCAGCATCTCGGGAATCAGCTTCTTTTGTGCTCATCCACCATACATTCTCATTTATATTCAGTAACATTATCTTAATTTGACCGGATTTTGCATCAGCAAAAAGGAATAATGGCACATTTCCAGTGGTGATGATTGTGTGCAGGAGAATGCGTGTCGTATCTCCATAGCCCTATTCTTTTGCCATGAAAGTAGGCAGGTTTGCTCTGCCAATTAGGCCAACAGAAATCTATTTAAACATTTTGAGGAAGACTTCAATTTTGAAATTCAGGATATTAAAAGCTTATTTTTCCTCATTGTTTTCTTGAAAATGCTTTGCCATTGTGGTTAGTTGCATTGGCACACTGGTCCAGGACCATATTCCCTCATAATACAGTGGAACCTTGGGTTACATACTCTTCTGGTTACATACGCTTCAGGTTACAGACTCCATTAACCCAGAAAAAGTACCTTGGGTTAAGAACTTTGCTTCAGGATGAGAACAGAAATTGTGCAGCGGTGGCACAGCGGCAGCAGGAGGCCCCATTAGCTAAAGTGGTCTTCAGGTTAAGAACAGTTTCAGGTTAAGAACAGACCTCCAGAACTAATTAAGTTCTTAGCACGAGGTACCACTGTACTTCTGTGGAAAGCAGGTGTATCTGAAAGTCATGTTCTCTCAGAGATGGTGTTTTTTTCAGCATGTTGCTCTGCAAGTAGAGAGGACACGCCCTTCCAAGGGATGTGACTTCCAGATAGTGCATCTTTCCACTGATGTATTCTTGGGGGAAATGGCTCTGGGGTCTTTTGGGGATGCTTCCACCACTTGCTGCAATGGGAAGAACAAGTTAAAGTTGTGTGTGTGTGTGTGTGTGTGTGTGTGTGTGTGTGTGTAAAAGAAGGAAGGAGAAGAGAAATATATTCAATCCTGCATTCTGAAATATAGGACCCCTTCAAATTTTAAAGTAATGGTCTTCAGCTGACCAAAGGTGATGGCAGATCTGGACTCCATAGATAGTACCCTGTGCTTGTCAGGCGCCTCCTCCTCCGCTGTGCACCCACCACTGCACTCCCACTCACTCCCAACACCCACTTTCCATCTTCTGTTTTCCCTCTCCTCCCACCATCCCATTTCCCATCTCCTCCCACCATCCCATTTCCCCTCTCCATTTAGCCCCCCTTGCTTCATCACAGCTTTTCTTCTCCCTGTTCTATGGCATCTCACCTTCTCGTATTTTCCATACCCACAGAGTCTTGCTCAAATTCCATGCTGTGTTTGCAGCTGCTTCTTGATGGACAGGCTCTCTGCTTTGCAAGAGAGCAGCTGCAGCCTCCAAACAGTAAGCCAGGCTGCAAAGGCAAGAGAGAGGTTCTGCTAGGTTGGCAGAATGGAAAGAGGAGAAGTGTTTTGGAGGGTCCGAGAAAGGGGCTCAGATGAGCACTATCCCACCACCACTTGCCAGTTCAGGAAAAGAGAATCTCCAAGAGGGTGCAAAGCAGGACTGGAGAGGTTTGGAGGGCTGCATTTGGTCCCTGAGCCTAATATTCCCTACCCATGCTCTAACCTAGAACCCTTAACATTTCCCATGGAAGCTACAAAAAATGAGGAATTGGGAGGTGGAGGCACAAAATGGACTCTAACCATTTTAAACCCTACAGATATCAGATTGGTGAATGGTACAAGCCCTTGCTCTGGAAGAGTTGAGGTGTTCAACGCCGGGCAGTGGGGGACTGTGTGTGATGATGGTTGGAATCTGAGCAGCGCCCAAGTCGTGTGCAGGCAACTTGGATGTGGGGAAGCCTTGTCGATCAAAGAAGCAGCTCACTTTGGGAGAGGCAATGGCCCCATCTTGCTGGATGAGGTCAGATGCAAGGGGACAGAAGCTACACTCCGCCACTGCCACCTACAGCCTTGGGGAGAACATAACTGTGTGCATGAAGAAGATGCTGGTGTTGTATGCTCAGGTAAAAATTACAATTAAGAAATATCCTTATCGTGTTTTTAATCTTGTATTGTTATATTGTGAACTGCTCTGAGATCTACAGATGAAGGGTGGTATGCAAATTTAATATATAAATTAATTAATAGGAGCTATACAGTTGGGTTAGAGGGATGCGGGTGGCGCTGCGGGTTAAACCACAGAGCCTAGGACTTGCCAATCAGTAGGTCGGCGGTTCGAATCCTCGCGACAGGGTGAGCTCCTGTTGCTCGGTCCCTGCTCCTGCCAACCTAGCAGTTCAAAAGCACGTCAAAGTGCAATTAGATAAATAGGTACCGCTCCGGTGGGAAGGTAAACGGCGTTTCCATGCGCTGCTCTGGTTCACCAGCAGCGGCTTAGTCATGCTGGCCACATGACCCGGAAGCTGTATCCCGGCTCCCTCGGCCAATAAAGCGAGATGAGCACCGCAACCCCAGAGTCGGCCACGACTGGACCTAATGGTCAGGGGTCCCTATACCTTTTATACAGTTGGGTTGGAAACTTGTATACAAGGTTGAATCAGCATTCCCATTTTGTCATCAACACATGTCCTTCAGCTCTGCTGCTGATAATCATATCAGTGGAAGCAGGAAAGACCCTCTGTCTGCGTTTTCTTCCCCTCCTCTTTTGCACAGTCTTTCCTTCGCTTCATATGCACCACATTAAATAGGTTCAAACCATAATTTGTGAGGATTTTATGCAACATTCTGGCCTCTTCTCCATCTTTGTTATCCGTACTGTGGAGGAGAGCAGCTGAACTTGTATCTTATTAATTTTATCTATCAGTAGACTCCGTTTCAGTCGAAGCTATTTCTCATCTCAACAGAGATCAGATTGGTGAATGGTATAAGCAGCTGCTCTGGAAGAGTTGAGGTGCTCCACAACTGGCAGTGGCTGGCTGTGTGTGATGACAGATGGAATCTGACCAGTGCCCAAGTTGTATGTAGAGAGCTTGGATGTGGTGAAGCCTTGCTGGCTGCAGGAGGAGCTCACTTTGGAACAGGAAATGGACCCACCTGGTTGTCTGGTGTCAGTTGTCAGGGGACAGAAGCTGCCTTCAAGGACTGTGACTTACAGTGGAGAACACATGATTGCAGCCATGGAGAAGTTGCCAGTGTTGTGTGCTCAGGTAATAGCTATACTGTGGCCTTGGAAACTGGCTGCAAGTTCAACTAGTAAGTCTATTTTGCCAATAGAAGGTTGCTGAAGAGTTCTGATGCTGATAGTTGAGCTGGGAGGAGGAGGAAGAAGGGCAGTTCACAATATAATTTTCATTCTGTGTCATTTTTGCTTTCTCTAGAAACAAAAGAAGTGTCCCAATGCCGTTCTAGCTTTCTAGATAAGTACTAGGTGTGAGTAACATTCCCTAGAGGAGTTCTAAATCCAAATGACGTTTGATGTCCTTCATAGCCATGGCATCATGTCTGGAGTTGCATGCTCCTGTACCTTTAAAGTGAATCCAGTGCACATTCTTGCCTGCAAGGAATTCTGGGCACTGTAGTTTACCCTTCACAGAGTTACATTTATCACCAACCCTCACCAAACTACAGTGCCCAGAATCCTTTGAGCAGAGTCCAGAAAGGGAGAGCCCTGGTATCTGGTGCCGCGAAATTCAACATTTCTCTCTCTCTTCCCACTTTCTACTCCCCATCTATTGATAAGCAAACATAGCAGAGCAGTTGGGTTGAACCCAGGAACTGACACTTCATTAAACATTTTCTGTTGGTGGAAAGAAGAGAGGAATGGCAAGTTAAACCGATGGACTATGCCGAAATGACAAAAACCGACTGGAAAGCTCGGGAACCAAGAGGACAAAGCATTTAAAAAAGAACGGGGGAAATTTATAATTTATTTAGAAGACCACTGTAAGCAGATGAAAACATTTTAATCTCACTTGTGCCGTAACAAATACTATGGATAATATGGATGGTATAAAATACGGATTATGAAATGATATGCAGTAGAAAATGTTTATAATGGGATCCATGGAGGAGATGGGAGGAAGTCTCAAGACTCAGAGAAATCTCTTTATATGGATATGTATTTGGTTTTGTTATAAATTTATATTTGCAAAATCAAATAAAAATTATTTTGTTATAAAAAATATGTCTAAACAAGCCTATTTAAAGATGTAATGCTGACGTGTGTTTTTAATATCCATGTTAACATTACATATTTTATTTAATCTCTGTTTAATGGTAACTTTAATTGATAATTTCAACGTATATTCTTTTTCTGATCAAGGGCTTTCAAATAACATTAAATAAAGCATAAATGAATGAATGAAACTTGCAGAATCAGAACCTGAGGCTTCCGAGGTGCAGAGTGGGGCTCCCAGGATGCCTTAGGTTTTAGCCCCTCTCATTGCATATGGAAAGCATTAGTTGGTGACAATAGCAGGCCCAGGACTCCCAATTCTTAACACTTCTCTTTAACAAGCAAGATTCAATGCCACATATTTGTTACTATGTTCAACTCTGTCCCATCAGAGCTTTCACGTTTAGTTATTTTTTTGTCCCATCAGAGCTCCGCCTAGTGAATGGCCCAAGTCGCTGCTCTGGGAGGATTGAGGTGCTGCACAACCGCCAGTGGGGGACTGTGTGTGATGCTGGTTGGGATTTGCATGATGCTCACGTTGTGTGCAGGGAACTGGGCTGTGGAAATGCCTCCAAAGCATTTGGTGGAGGCTTGTTTGGACAAGGATCTGGCCCCATCTGGCTGGAGGGACTCAACTGTACAGGAGAAGAAGCTTTCCTGAGTGAGTGTTCCCAAAGTCCCTGGGGAGAGCACAGCTGCAACCACAGCCAGGATGCCAGTGTGGAGTGCTCAGGTAATTTTGCAAGACAAGTTGTACTTGATGAACCCAATAGGGGGGTTTAGATCTTTGAGATCACTGAAGTTAGGATCAGATTCTTAGTTTATTACTATCATCTTAAAAGAGCATCTTTAAAGTCTGGGGGCATTCTGGGGGTTATTGTTTTGTTTCTTATTCTGCTGCATATTTTTGTGTGTTTATACTATAAACCACCCTCTGATCCTTGGGTGAAAGGTGGCATGGAAATTCATTAAATACATATATACGTACAAATACCATTGGCCCAATCCATTCCTCAGCAGGAAAACTGTGAAAGTTTGTAGGTCGTAAATCCTTTGACCCACAGAGTCTGCCACCCAGCACTGCAATTAGCCTGATTTACGACCTGGTCCGACGTTTATGGCCACCTGCACCCACACACTTCTTGTGCACACTGCTGTTGTCGTTGCAGAGTTCGTACGCAGCATAAATGGCTTGGTCTGTATCAAAGTGGTGTCTTCAATAACTCAACTTGACACCAGTGCTTCTATTCTACCAAAGGTGTTTATTCGGAAGCATAAACAAACAGGAAATAAACTGACAGAATCGAGCTGCATGCTTGCAGCGTTCTGTCTCTCACAAAAACAAAACCAACTCTCAGAGACTCTCAGTAACTCTGCTGAATGAAAAGAAAAATGCCCGGATAATATGGGCAGGCACCCAGTGAATAAGAACACCTCTGGGAGTGTTACCTCTAAACTGTCCAGAACCACAACAAAAAACCTACTGTGTGATCAGCCAGATCTCACCGGGAGAATCCACGACCAGAAAGAAGAGGAATACCAAGAAGACTGGAAGAAATTTAAAGACTATTTGAATAAATATTGTAATATTAAAGATATGTAATCACTTGAAAGAATCAGTTAGGCCTAGGATTAACTTGTGATTAAATAAATAAATAAATAAATAAATAAATAAGAAAATGTACGATAAGGAAAGTTAGGAAATATGATGATGACTGTGATATGGTTTTATGAAATAATGATATTGGAAACTGCTATATATAATTACTAAAAAAAACTCAGATGGAAGAGATTTGAGGAAGTCAAGTAATATGTTTAGGAAGATGGATTTTGATCAATTAATTATGTTTTAGTTTATGTGGTGATTTGATGTATTTTAGGTTTTATGTTCTTTTTCCTTTTTCTTTTTCCCGTTTCATTCTTTCTCCTTTATTATTGTTGGCTTTTTCTGTTATGTTTATGTATGGAAAATAATAAATATTATTGTGGGGGGGGGACCGTACTGTGTCCATGATTCCCAAGGAGGGTCCTGGGGACACCATTCTGCCTTCCTCCTGCTCCATGTTAAGTTGCTGGGTAGGAGCACAGGAAAGGGCCTTAGACAGGTTGAGACCATTGGTCCATCTATCTCAGTAGCGTCTACACTGACTGGCCATAGCTCTCCAAGATTTCGGGAGAGGTTCTCTCCCCATTTTACCTGCAGACGCCAGGGATTTAACCTGTGAGCTTCTGCATGCAAAGCAGATGCTCTACCCCTAAGCTATGTACCCCAAACAAGAGGAGCCATGGAAGCAGTTAACAGATTAGGGAAAACAGAGCCAAGCATGTCCTACTGCGAGCAGGCTGTGCACAGGGCTGTGTTTCCTTGGGACATGACTAGTTAGGAAAGCAAGGCTGTGCACCAGGTTAACTCAAATTCTGCAATAATAGTTATCCCCAACTGCACCTGCAATTCTCTGCTAAGTGGCAAGACCACATAGGTCCTACTGGATTTACTGTATTGGCCCAAATATAAGCCGCACCTGAATATAAGCCGCCACCTTAAAATTCTTCAGGCACTTACACCCATTCCATTTTACCATATGTCTGTTTCAGCAGCGATATCGTAAAGGCCAGTTTTGGTAAGGTTGCAAATTTAAGCCGCACTTTAACTTTTCACGGTCAATCACGAAAAAAAAACTGACTTCCTGCACCAGTTTGTGGGCATATAGAGGAAAACAAAATAATGCAAGAATGAAAAGTGAGCAGTTTGCAGGAGCCTTGGTTTTTTATTTGCAATGAATAAGTGACAGAGTCTTCCTTCTCCTGCTTTTACAGGGGACGCATCTGTCGAGGACAACATTCGCCTGGGAGTGTCTGCCTTGGTCTTGGTTGTCTTGGTGCTGATTGTGGCAGAGGCTGTGTACAGCTGGAGGAGAGGGCAGCTTTAAGTAGTCCTGACTGAACCATTTCAATGGCCAAGACCCTATCCTGATGCATGCAAGGACGCTCCATGCAAAATCAGAAGAACCAGCTCTGTTTGCAAATAATGCCTGGCTTTCTGTTTTTGCTCACCTCTTCTCAATTTTATTCCAAGTGAGAAACTAGGAATCTTTGTGTGGAGAGAAATGTCCTCATGTGACGGCTCCCTGCCTAACCCATCATAATAATGATAATAATAATAATTTATTTATACCCCGCCCATCTGGCTGAGTTTCCCCAGCCACTCTGGGTGGCTCCCAATCAAGTGTTAAAAACAGTACAGCGTTACATATTAAAAACTTCCCTGAACAGGGCTGCCTTAAGATGTCTTCTGAATGTCAGGTAGTTGTTTATCGCTGTGACATCTGATGGGAGGGCGTTCCACAGGGCGGGCGCCACTACCGAGAAGGCCCTCTGTCTGGTTCCCTGTAGCCTCACTTCTCGCAATGAGGGAACTGGTAGAAGGCCCTCGGCACTGGATCTCAGTGTCCGGGCTGAACGATGGGGGTGGAGATGCTCCTTCAGGTATACAGGACCGAGGCCATTTAAGGCTTTAAATGTTAGCACCAACACTTTGAATTGTGCTCGGAAACTGGGAGCCAATGTAGATCTTTCAGAACCGGTGTTATGTGGTCCCGGCGGCCACTCCCAGTCACCAGTCTAGCTGCCACATTCTGGATTAATTGCAGTTTCCGGGTCACCTTCAAAGGTAGCCCCACGTAGAGTACGTTGCAGTAGTCCAAGCGGGAGATAACTAGAGCATGCACCACTCTGGTGAGACAGTTCGTGGGCAGGTAGGGTCTTAGCCTGCGTACCAGGTGGAGCTGGTAGACAGCTGCCCTGGACACAGAGTTAACCTGCACCTCCATGGACAGCTGTGAGTCCAAAATGACTCCCAGGCTGCGCACCTGGTCCTTCAGGGGCACAGTTACCCCAATCAGGACCAGGGAATCCCCCACACCCGCCCGCTCCCTGTCCCCCAAAAACAGATCTTCAGATCTACAACTGGAAGAATATGCAAATAGTCAATGACACCCTGGTTGTAGATTCTCCTAATTGGCCCATTTGACTCCTGCTCAGTGCTGGATTTACGTATAAGCGAAACAAGCTATAGCTTAGGGCCCCACTCCCCCCCCCCACCCCATGAATAAAAAATCATTTTAAGTTAGAGATTAATAATTATTTCACTATTAATATACTTCTTAATTGTATTTCAGTTCAACAATTACTTTGATAAAATACATATTTTGTGATATGCAAATGGCTTTAGATACCGATTAGGTCCATAAATTACCATATAGCATATATTCAACACAAAAAACAGCGACAGTTTGTTGTTGACAAAGGACAGCTGGACATATAAAGGGCCCCATTACCTTCAGTAGCTTAGGGCCTCATCAAACCTAAATCCGGCCCTGCTCCTGCTGGTGTCTATGTTTTTCCATCATGTCATCCTGGCCTTCATCCTGTCCAGCTGTAGTCATGATGCCCTTCAGAAACCAAGTTGCATAGAACACATGAAAGGAGAGAGACAGATAGCTGTACATCACGGTACATCAGCTTCCAGGAATCTGCCCATGACTTTGGTTCTGTCACAAATGGTGTCAACCACTGCAGAATTAACATCAAATCTAAATGAAAATTGGAACAATCACAGCTTGATAAGGACAATAATGCTATGAGTCAGGGGCACCATCTAGGGGAGCGGGAGTTGTGGGCCCACCAAAAGCTTCAAGGAGGGTGCTGGGCCCCCTCAAAATTCCACAGCAACTGTGCATACTTGCCACTCAACTGCTCAATGCCATGCACGCTGTGCGGTGTGCTTGTGTCATGCCCGCAAGCCATGTGGCATGGCGAAGCATTTTATCCGTGTGTATTAAATGCCTTTTCTTTTGCCTGCTGTTTACACACCAGACTTCTAAACAAGGGCTTTCCCTCACCTGATTGTCCCTTTGGTTTCTGGAAGTCATGTCCCCTGAGTCCTCTGTTCTTAATATTCTTGATAACACTGATTGTTTGTCTCATGTTCATATTTAGTACTCTACCTTTTATGAAACCCGCTTGGTATTATTCTATATGGTTAAAATGACTTTATTTGGTAAGAATAGATGTTAATATTTTATAATATACAGTCGACAATGAGCTTACTTCTGTATTTTTCTTTTGCTTTTTTGAGTATTAAAATTTCTTTCCCAACTGCCCATTCATTTAGGTGCTTTGTTAGTGGTTCACCTAGCTTGTCTGCCCAAGTTTCATAATATTCAGTCATCACATAATATTTAGATCTAGGTGCTCTTGGAGAAAACAGGTTTTCTGGAGAAGTAGGCCTTAGAGGTTTAAGGTGAGGCAGGAACCAGATACTCCCTGGTTCTCTGCTTCTAATATTTAAAATGAGACTCAGTCTCATTCACCCAAACAGTGCTCCTAAGGATCCAATTTCCATTTGAGAAGACATCAGAAAATGTATGCTAACATAGTCACATCATTAGAAATATGCTCCTTTGTGGGCTCAATTTGTATGCTGATGTGGAATCAGTGCCCAGACAAGTCCTTTCAGCAGTATCTAATTTGACCTGAATCAGCAACTATCTGCTCAAGCTTCTGGCTTCTGGACTTGGGCAGGTTTCTTGGCCATTTTCCATACCAGATACATGCATCAGATGTGAGAGCAGCCTGAGGCTTCCTGGCCACTTGTTTTCTGCCTGAACTTGAAGCAACAATAATAATAAAAGTCCGCCTGTTAAAGCAGTGTATCTTACTAACTGAATGCAGGATTTCTCTAACCACTTAGAATCGTCCCTTAAGGTGTCCATGGCCTTAATACAGCGCTTTGAGTCTCCTGTAATTCCATGCAAACTTGAAATGTGGTGAAGGCTGAAGAATTCTGAATTCTGGGAAACACCCATTTTGTTTTGAAAAATAGCTCAAGTCTTAAGCTCGTGGTTTTTGGAGACTGAAGCTTCACAATGCATGGAATATATTTAGTGATATCTCCAGAAGCCATAGACAGGGTCCTGGTGAAAGGGAGCATCCATCTCCTCTAGAGAAGGCAGATCATGACCCACCTGTTTGGCAAGACGTAAGTGGGGGCCCTGATAAGGCTGCTAAGCAGCGGCAAGAGGATACAGGAGCAAATGCATGGTGCTACTCAGAAAGAACAACTACTGCACCAGTCCACTTGCTCTTCTACTTCTAACTAATTAACTAAATTCAAATGACTCAATTACTAGACTTGTTGAAATAAACAAAAAATTACAATGTAAGCAGAAAACATGATAATCCTCTGAAACACAGGTCAGCGCCATCACTTCATTTTATGTGAAATGCATACCAGGAGAGTCATCCTGCTCACCTGTAGGGAACAGGGTGTGCGAAACATAATACAACTTGTAAGGACATGTGTGCATTAGTTGAAGCTCAACAAGCCCACAAATCACTGCCTCAAAAATACCTGGAAAATTACCTGGAAGAAGGGGTGAGTGAAGATCTACATCTGGAATAGGGGGGCAAGAAAAAGTTCTACAGTGAAACCAGTGAGGGGGGAAATAAGGCCTGTGTACATATTGCTGCTAAGTGCTTGGTGGTGGAAGGGCCCAGAATATGGTTATGTCCCAACCTCTGCACCTTACTGCAAAGTAAGGTCTAAAACAGGAATCAATGTGTTTGAACAAGCTAGGTCTTTGAGCCCCCTGTCAGGAGTGCTGGTGACCACTCTCACATACATGCTTTGTGGAATCAGTGCCCAGACAAGTCCTTCCAACAGCCACCCAGAGGGGCTGGGGAAACTTAGCCAGATGGGCAGGTTATAAATAATAAATTATTATTATTATTTTATTACTATTATTATTATTACTATTATTATTATTAACATTAGACATGATTCAACAACTGTCTCCTCAAGTTTCTGTCTTCTGGACAGCAGATTGGAAAGGTCCGCTGGGATTCCAATCCATTCAGGCAAAAAGGCTGCCGAGGGCTTGAAGAACTTAAGGAAGGGAGAGTCTGGGAGGGTGTAGTTGGCCAAGTAGACAGTCTCCCCACCAGCCAGGTAGCCAGCCCAGAAGCCAAAAGTGCCAATTGTCATTATTGTGTGGTTGCAATGAGCAAGGAGAGCAAAATCCCTCCCTGGAGAGGACTCGCGCCCATCCCCAGAAAAATACACATCCCCTCTGGAGGCATTGATGTTTTTCTTGCACCACTCCATCCCATTGCTGGTCACCACAAAGATGGGATTGGGGTACTTCTCTCTGAAATAGTTCATGGCTTTCTCCAAATAGCCTCTGTCAGCCACCACAGCTTTCCAGATCTTGGGCATCTCATAGACATAATCCCCTCTGCGGACATGCACTCCAACATATGTCACCTCCTGGCGCTGCCCTCTTAGCTTCTGAAGATATTGATTGGCTTCTTCCTTGATGTGGTCATGGAAGGAGAACTGCTGAAGTATCTCTTGGCGGATATGGTGATAAAAGGTGTAAGAACATGGGAAGCCCGTCAGCCGGACGTACTTGCCTTTGATGTGTTTATAACTCTCTGACATCCAGTCATGCAGACCAAAGTCCTTCCAGTGGATCTTTTTGTCCAATTCAGCATTGATCACAGGCAAAGTGATCCGGAATATTGGTGAGAGGTACTGGTGCATGGCAGGATAAATACAGGCTTGATGTCCATTCATCTTGGCTAAGGAATAGAGGGTGGCATATTCCCCCATCTGGTTTCCCAAACGGCCAATGGAGTTCACTGTCCATATACCACTATCCATTGTCTTAGAGGATGACCTGGAAGAAGTGGTGTTATAGTATGACCGAGAAGAAGTGGTGGTGGCCGTTAGGCAAGAAGGAGGTCCCATCCCTGGGAAACTGGGTGCATTCTTGAAGCTGATCCTCCACTGCTGATATGGTATTTTTTCAGACAAGTACAAGAATGTAGAGAGGGACAGGAGGCCAAAGAAGCAGAGGAAGAATAAGAGGACAGGTTGGCTGAAGGAACATCTTTGTGAGAGAGCCATACCTGCATAATAGGAACACCTAAAGGAAGAGCCAAGTAGGATGAAAAGACAGGTAAGATCAACATGCAGAACACAACCACTGTTGTACATCAGCAGTGACATAGATGGCAATGTGACCCTTTATGCTATACATGTCCATAATATATATCAAGTTCAATTTTAAATTTATAAGCCTAAAAGCCACTACACAAATGCCTAGAAGGATACTTCAAGTAAAGCCAGCCTTTGCACTATGCAAATCCTTTTCTTCACTTATGTAGTCTAACCTTGTTTCTGGAAATTTGTGCATTTTTACATCAACTTTGTCTCTAAATTAATTGTTGCTAATTACTTGAAATTAGTCTTTCGGTCTATTTTTTTTTAAATGTATTTGCATAACCAAAGACATTCCTAACTGTAAATGCGAAGAAGGGAGGCCTCCTGTCTTCTCACTTCTTTGTTCTTAAGATAGTATTCTGCCACTTTTGACCACATTCAGGTATATGGCAACACAGTTCAATTCCCAGGAGTCACAATTTCCTAGATGTCCATCTAAGTTAAAGTCCTCTTCTTTGGTCACTGAAGCAATGGAGGACTTATAAGGAGCCAGATACCCTTTATGGTTATCCCAGGATATAACACTGTCATTGTTCTGTTAGCAATCATTTCCCATTTCTTTTTCTTTCTCCATAACAGTCATTTCCACTTTTGTGATGTTGGCAGCTCCTGGAAATAAATGAAGAGATCCTCTCTTTTTCTGTAGGAACTGCTGCCTAATCCACAAATGTTTGTTTGCTTCATAGCACCTTGATATCTGGTTCTATTCTATCTGTCCATCCAGTTCCCAGCAAAGAATCCAACTTTCCCATGTTCTGTTGCTCGTGGTGGGGAGAGGGGAGGGACCTTTGCTTCTCCATCCCCTCCACTGTTCCATCTCTCCACCACCTAGTCTTGCTTCTTGCATGTGTTTTGCCCCCCCCCCCCATACACACAGACACACACACACACACACACACACAGTCAGCAAAGAGATCCCTCAGCATTGTTTCTCACCTGGTCACAGGGAAAAATTAACTTGGTGCTTGAAGTTGCAGCCAGTCTCCAGAGGTGTTCTGAGAAATGTGGGCAGGACTCCAGAAAAAAGTACATCTGTTTTTATCTGCCTCTATGTAGCAGTGCACCCCTCCTGGTAGGACGGCCCTATTTTCATTGGAGAAATGTTGGAGGGTATGAAGTTACCTGACCACCAAGCTGTCTGAAGGCAATCCTGGTCTCAGGGAAGAATTAAGCTGGCGCTCTAACTTGCAGCCAGTCTCAGAGGTGTTCTGAGAAATGTAGGCAGGACTCCTGAAAAAGTACACCTCGTCTTATCTGCCTCCCTGTAGCATTGCACCTCTCCTGTGGGACTTGCCCTGCGTGAGTAAGAATAAGGAAGAGCCTTTTCCGATCTATTAAATATCTAGAGTTACCGTACTTAATTCCACATTTCAAGTTTCATTACCAATGACCTGCCAATTATTTTAACTGTTTACAATTATTTTTTTAAATAAATTCAGTATTTACTCCAGTCTTAAGAAATGATTAAAGTTAAACTGTATAAAATCTTGTAAAACCGATAAAAATGTTTAATAATAATTGTCAGCGCTGCCCAAGGTCCCAGCTCACACAAGACCAACGCTGCTTCTTCCTCAAGTAAAAAAGTCTTTATTGAAGTTCAGTTTCATTTCCAGACGCACAGTGCGCAACGCTACGTCTATGCCTTAGACCGTAGAAGTCCCATCTGAATCTCCTCCCCCCTGACACCAGCTTAAGATTCTAGCCTTACTCCACCTCTTCCTCTGTTCCTTCTTTCTCTGGGTCCTCCTGCTAGTCGGAGTTTCAGCCCTCCTAGATTCCTCTGACGCTGAATCCCCTGACTCTTCTCCCCCCCTCCTTCGGGCTTTAGGACCTGGCTCCCAATCCGGGTTTTCTGCTGTCCCGCGCTCCTCCACATTTGAACTTGGCGCGCGCGCGCAGCCTCCCACTTTCCTTCTGACCGTTACACTTGTGTCACTGCTCCCTCTTTCGGGGAGGCTAGCTGGACCTGGCCTTCCCTCCGTTTCCCCACTTCCCGATGGGGGCGTGGTTACCCCTGACTCATCTTCTCTCCCCGCTGGAGGAGAAGCTGGTCCTGACTCATGTGACTCTTCCCTCCCACTGTGCTCTGGTGGGGGAACTGGTCCTGATCCTCCGCTACTCCCTTGGGAGTCCCCTCTGGTCCCTTGTTAATGGAGCGTCCCCCCTGGGACCCCCCTCACCATTACCATAGGCGCCCCCTCCTGGGAATCTTCTGATTCGCTGGAGAAGCTCATGGAATCTCTCGGGCCACTGTCATATTCCCCTACGCTCCCCTCTGATTCCTCTCCTCCGCTCTCTATTTGCTCTCTCCCCTGCTCTTCTGCTCCTGAGCCTCTGACAATAATAATAATAATAATAATAGAATAAAGATGAGCCATAGATACCAAAAGGCTGGCATGCTAACCATATTTTTACAAGGAATTATTGCTTTTCTGCAGACCTGTCATAAAACCCATGCAGAAACCTTTGCAGATAATAATTTAGCAATCCTAAATGGCCATTTCCCACACCAGATACATGCATCCGACTTCAGAACTGCCCGGGGCTTCCTGCCCACTTGTTTTCTGCCTGCACTTGAAGCAACAAGAATAATAAAAGTCCACCTCTTAAAGCAGTGCATCTTACTAACTGAATGCAGGATTTCTCTAATCACTTAGAATCGTCCCTTAAGGTGTCCATGGCCTTAATACAGCGCTTTGAGTCTTCGGGAATTCCATGCAAGCTTGCAATGTGGCGACGGCTGAAGAATTCTGAATTCTGGGAAACACCCATTTTGTTTTGAAAAATAGCTCAAGTCTTAAGCTTGTGGTTTTTGGAGACTGAAGCTTCACAATGCATGGAATATATTTAGTGATATCTCCAGAAGCCATAGACAGGGACCTGGTGAAAGGGAGCATCCATCTCCTCTAGAGAGGGTAGATCATGACCCACCTGTTTGGCAAGACGTAAGTGAGGGCCCTGATAAGGCTGCTAAGCAGCGGCAAGAGGATACAGGAGTACATGCATGGTGTTACTCAGAAAGAACAACTACAGCACCAGTCCACTTGCTCTTCTACTTTTAACTAATTAACTAAATTCAAATGACTCAATTACTAGACTTGTTGAAATAAACAAAAAATTACAATGTAAGCAGAAAACATGATAATCCTCTGAAACACAGGTCAGCGCCATCACTTCATTTTATGTGAGATGCATATCAGGAGAGTCATCCTGCTCACCTGTAGGGAACAGGGTGTTCCACACACGGTACAACTAGTCTTGCTTCTTGCACGTGTTTTACCCTCTCTCTCATGCCCTCAAACACACACAGATGCACACACACACACACACACACACACACACACAGAGAGAGAGAGAGAGAGAGAGAGAGAGAGAGAGAGAGAGAGTCAGCAAAGAGATCCCGCAGCATTGCTAAGTTGCAGCCAGGCTCCAGGGGTATACTGAGAAATGTGGGCAGGACTCAGGAAAGTAGTAAAGCTTTTTATATCTGCCTCCATGTAGCAGTGCACCCCTCCAGGTACGGTGCCCCTATTTTCATTGGCGAAATTTAAATTAATTAATTGGATTTAAATTAATTTTAATTTTAATTAAATGGAAATGACTCGATTACATTTCTGTGTAGACTTGTTGAAGTAAACAAAAAAAATACGGAGTAAGCAGAAAACAAGATAATTTTCTGAAACACAGGTCAGCAGCATCCCTTCGTTTTATGAGTCATCCTGCTGATCTGTGCGAAACACGGTGTGCAAAATATGGTACAACTTGTAAGCATTAGTTGAAGCTGAACAAGCACCCAGATCACTTCCTCAAATATAGTGGGGAATTGCAAAAGTTCCAATAAGAGTTTCGCAAGTTTGTAAAACCAGTTTGCCGTTTTAAAATCAATTTGTCTAGCACTTGTTTTGCTTACTGGCAGCTTGTGCTTACACACATTAGAAAATTTCTGCGCAACTTTGTCCTTGCAACTAGAGCAGATCATGATCCAAACACATGCCAGACTCACCTTCCCACCTTCCTTGTTTCACACACACTTTGACTGTGGACCAGAACAAAACTCATACATGTTTGTTTGGCTGAAAATTGCTTTGAGTTGCCTTCAGCAAGAAAAAGCAACATATAAAATTTATTCATCAAATCCCATGTGTGGCTGTCTCCTGAGACAAGCTTCTGGAACAGGCTTTGCAGGCAGAGGGCGATCTATGCTCCTGTATAACATATAGTCTCTACACACTGAGTTCTATCAGAACCATCTGTTGCACCATCCTACTTTGTGTAATATCGTTTTAGATTTGTCAAAGTGTTTTATACTATTTCATATTCACAGGCACCCTGATGGGATGGGAACACCCTCCCATCAGATGTCAAGGAAATAAACACCTATCTGACTAACACAGCCCTATTTAAGGGAGGTTTTTAAGGTTTGATGTTTTATCGTATTTTTAATATTCTGTTGTGAGCCGCCCAGAGTGGCTGGGGAAACCCAGCCAGACGGGCGGAGTACAAATAATAAATTATGATATTATTAATATTAATATTGCTCTCCAAAACCACGAGCTTAAGACTTGAGCTATTCTTCAAAACAAAATGGGTGTTTCCCAGAATTCAGAATTCTTCAGCCGTCGCCACATTGCAAGCTTGCATGGAGTTACAGAAGACTCAAAGCGCTGTATTAAGGCCATGGACACCTTAAGGGACGATTCTAAGTGATTAGAGAAATTCTGCATTCAGTTAGTAAGATACACTGCTTTAACAGGCGGACTTTTATTATTATTGTTGCTCCGAGTACAGGCGGAAAACAAGTGGCCAGGAAGCCCCGGGCAGTTCTGAAGTCGGATGCATGTATCTGGTGTGGGAAATGGCCATTTAGGATTGCTAAATTATTATCTGCAAAGGTTTCTGCATGGGTTTTATGACAGGTCTGGAGAAAAGCAGTAATTCCTTGTAAAAATATGGTTAGCATGCCAGCCTTTAGGTATCTATGGCTCTACTTTATTCTATTATTATTATTATTATTATTATTATTATTATTATTAAACATTTTTATCGGTTTTACAAGATTTTATACATTTTAACTTTAACCATTTCTGAAAAGACTGGAGTAAATACTGAATTTATTTAAAAAAATAATTGTAAACAGTTAAAATAATTGGCAGGTCATTGGTAATGACACTTGAAATGTGGAATTAAGTATGGTAACTCTAGATATTTAATAGATGGGTAAAGGCTCTTCCTTATTCTTACTCAGGCAGGGCAAGTCCCACAGGAGGGGTGCAATGCTACAGGGAGGCAGATAAAACCAGATGCACTTTTTTCTGGAGTCCTGCCCACATTTCTCAGAACACCTCTGGAGACTGGCTGCAACTTCGAGCACCAAGTTAATTTTTCCCTGTGACCAGGTGAGAAACAATGCTGAGGGATCTCTTTGCCGACTGTGTTGCTTTCGGCAAGAAAAAGCAACATATACAATTTATTCATCAAATCCCATGTGTGGCTGTCTCCTGAGACAAGCTTCTGGAACAGGCTTTGCAGGCAGAGGGCGATCTATGCTCCTGTATAACATATAGTCTCTACACACTGAGTTCTATCAGAACTATCTGTTGCACCATCCTATTTTGTGTAATATCGTTTTAGATTTGTCAAAGTGTTTTATACTATTTCATATTCACAGGCACCCTGGTGGGATGGGAACACCCTCCCATCAGATGTCAAGGAAATAAACACCTATCTGACTAACACAGCCCTATTTAAGGGAAGTTTTTAACGTTTGATGTTTTATCGTATTTTTAATATTCTGTTGTGAGCCGCCCAGAGTGGCTGGGGAAACCCAGCCAGATGGGTGAAGTATAAATAATAAATTATTTCAGAGGATTATCTTGTTTTCTACTTACATTGTAATTTTTCGCTTATTTCAGCAAGTCTAGGCAGAAATGTAATCGAGCCATTTGAATTTAGTTAATTAGTTAGAAGTAGAAGAGCAAGTGGACTGGTGCAGTAGTTGTTCTTTCTGAGTAACACCATGCATTTTCTCCTGTATCCCGTAGCCGCTGCTTAGCAGCCTTATCAGGGCCCCCACTTACGTCTTGCCAAACAGGTGGGTCATGATCTGCCCTCTCTAGAGGAGATGGATGCTCCCTTTCATCAGGTCCCTGTCTCTGGCTTCTGGAGATTTCACAAGATATATTCCATGCATTGTAAAGCTTTGTAAATCCTTCTGGCAGTTCCCTCATTGCAAGAAGCAAAGCTACAGGGAACCAGGCAGAGAGCCTTCTCAGTAGTGGCACCTGCCCTGTGGAAGGCCCTCCCATCAGATGTCAAAGAGATAAACAACTACCTAACAATTAGAAGACACCTGAAGGGAAGTTTTTAATGTGTGACATTTTAATGTATTCTTAATCTTTGCGGGAAGCTGCCCAGAGTGGCTGGGGAAACCCAGCCAGATGGGCGGGGTACAAATAATAAATTATGATATTATTAATATTAATATTGCTCTCCAAAACCACGAGCTTAAGACTTGAGCTATTCTTCAAAACAAAATGGGTGTTTCCCAGAATTCAGAATTCTTCAGCCGTCGCCACATTGCAAGCTTGCATGGAGTTACAGAAGACTCAAAGCACTGTATTAAGGCCACGGACACCTTAAGGGACGATTCTAAGTGATTAGAAAAAACCTGCATTAACAGTTGGACTTTTATTATTATTGTTGCTCCGAGTACAGGCGGAAAACAAGTGGCCAGGAAGCCCTGGCCAGTTCTGAAGTCGGATGCATGTATCTGGTGTGGGAAATGGCCATTTAGGATTGCTAAATTATTATCTGCAAAGGTTTCTGCATGGGTTTTATGACAGGTCTGCAGAAAAGCAATAATTCCTTGTAAAAATATGGTTAGCATGCCAGCCTTTTGGTATCTATGGCTCTTCTTTATTCTATTATTATTATTATTATTATTATTATTATTATTATTAACATTTTTATCGGTTTTACAAGATGTTATACAGTTTAACTTTAATCATTTCTTAAGACTGGAGTAAATACTGAATTTATTTAAAAAAATAATTGTAAACAGTTAAAATAATTGGCAGGTCATTGGTAATGAAACTTGAAATGTGGAATTAAGTATGGTAACTCTATATATTTAATAGATCGGAAAAGGCTCTTCCGTATTCTTACTCAGGCAGGGCAAGTCCCACAGGAGAGGTGCAATGCTACAGGGAGGCAGATAAGATGAGGTGTACTTTTTCAGAAGTCCTGCCCACATTTCTCAGAACACCTCTGAGACTGGCTGCAACTTAGAGCGCCAGCTTAATTCTTCCCTGAGACCAGGATTGCCTTCAGACAGCTTGGTGGTCAGAAAACTCCATACCCTCTCTAATGGTTATGGGGTTGCTCGTGCGTAAGTTGCCGCCACTCCTGGGTAGGTGGCCTGGTTAAACCTTTCCTGGCTGGACAGCCCCTCACTTCGTGGCTGCTCAGTCGCTGGCAGAATCCGACAGTGGGCGTTTCTTCAACCTTTTCCAACATAAAAGTTGTTTGACGCCCAGTCTCCTCCTAGCCTCCCTGCGCGGAAGCCTTCTGCGCAGGGTGGGCGTGGGTATCGGAGGACCTGTGCTCTCTCCGCTGGTGTCCAGTGAAGAGTCTCTGAGCCTGCTCTCCGCTTCCCCCATTGGCCCCCCTCCATCCCTGGTGTCGCGCTGAATTTCTTCCCCAACAGGAGACCTGCCTCTCTCCCTACTTGGCCCCTCTCCAGCATCGTCGTGGAGCCCCTCCTCCTCCTCTCGTTCCGATGGCAGTTCCCTGACATCCATCTCCTCCCCAGAACCCCCTCCACCTCCGGCCCGACCTCTGGATCCAACTTCGTCCCTGTCCTCGGCCGACGATGCGGGAAATCCTCGGATGGAGCTGTCGCTAACCTCAGAGGATTCAAAACCCGCTTCCCACCCTCTCTGATCTCTCCTCGCGGGGTGGGCCTCCCAGTCTGAATCCTCCCTCTCCAACGCTTCTCCTCCCTCCTCTTCGGAGTCAGGAAAACCCTCGAACTCCTCCTCGTCGTCGGTGGTGCCAAATTGCTCCTCCCAGAATCTCGCTGGTGGTTTTGGTTTGCGTGGGAACCGACTGTGGAACTCTTCCACTAGATACCCGTCATTGATTGCCTCCGCGGGAACCCACGTGTCTTCAGACCGGGGTTCCCCCTCCCAAGCGACCAAGTACTCTACTCTGCGCCCCCGCCACCTGGAATCGAGTGTTTCCGTGGCTTGGTTGTGGTGTTCTTTCTCCTCTACTTGCGGGTGTGTGGTGACTTCTCCCTCTCGTCCCAGGAATTCCCGCCCCTCCCTGTACGGAGAGAGTAGGGACCTATGGAACACCGGGTGTAACTTCATGCTGTCAGGCAGCTTGAGCCTATATGCCACGGGGTTCACCTGCTGTGTTACCTCAATAGGTCCCAGTCGCCTCGGCTGCAACTTCTTGCACCCTCCCTTAAAGGGTAACCCTCGGGTTGATAACCACACCCGGTCCCCCACCCGTATGGTCTCCCCTTCCCGACGGTGCTTGTCTGCCTGCCTCTTGTAAATTTCTTTGGCCCTCTCCAAATTCATCTGGAGTTGCTGGTGCAAGGCCTCCATTTCTTCCACAAACTGCTCTGCTGCAGGTACGCTCCACCCTTCCTCCCCTCTCCCCGGGAAGGCCCGGGGGTGACACCCATAATTGGCCATGAATGGGCTCATTCCCGTGGACACGTGTTCAGCGTTGTTGTATGCAAATTCAGCCAGTGCTAGTTTCTCTACCCAATCGTTCTGTCTCTCGCTGACATAGCAGCGTAGGTATTGTTGGAGTATACTGTTCGCTCGTTCCGCTTGTCTGTTGGTTTCCGGGTGTCTCGCCGTCGAGAACCCCACCTCGACCTGCAGCAAGCTCATGAGCTTCCTCCAGAACCTTGAAGTAAATTGTTTCCCGCGATCTGAGATGACCTTCGAGGGAGTCCCATGCAACCTGAATATGTGATCTACAAACAATCTGGCCGTTTCCTCTGCCGTCACCGCATGCGAGCAATGTATAAAATGGCACATTTTTGTCAGTAGGTCGACTACTACCATGACTGCTGTCTTCCCTCTTGATTTGGGCAAATCAGTCATAAAATCTATGGAGATCACCTCCCAGGGTCTTCCTGGTGTAGGTAAGGGTTCCAGTAGCCCTGCAGGTGCCGCCCTCTCCCCCTTTGCCCTCTGGCAGCGGTCGCACCCCCGTACGTACTCCCGTACATCTTCCCTCACCCTTGGCCACCAGAACTGCCTGGTGACAAGCAGCATGGTCTTGTGCTGACCAAAGTGCCCTGCTGTTGGGTTGTCGTGGAGTTGTTTGAGTACCCTTCCCCTCAATGTCTCCCCCGGTACGTACAGCGCTCCCTTATAGTACAGTACCCCTTCCTTTTCCTCAAATTCTCCCTGGTTTTCCCTTCCTTCCCGTAGTGCCCTGATTTTAGTTTGGGCGAACTCGTCGTCCCTGGTGAGACCGGCCAGTTCTCGTTTCCCAACCAACACTCCCCCACACACCCATCTGTCCTCGGGGAACACGTGTCGGGCTTCCGGCGGTCCCTCTCCTTCCATGTACTCCGGCTTCCGGGAGAGAGCATCGGCTCTAACATTCTCCGCTCCCGGCACATACCGGATCTCGAAGGAAAACTTGGAGAACTCTTGTGCCCATCGAATCTGTCTCTGGTTGAGTACTCGCGCAGTCCTCCAGTACTCCAAGTTCTTGTGATCCGTGCAAACCTGGATCTTGTGCCACGCCCCTATCAACAGGTGTCTCCACCGGTGAAACGCTGCATAGATAGCTAGCAGTTCGCGGACATACACCGTGTAGTTCTGCTCCGACTTGTTCAGCTTCCTCGAGAAAAAGGCGCACGGCCTCCACTCTTGCTGGGTTCCGGGCTGCAAAAGTACGGCTCCTATGGCCCTGTCTGACGCGTCGGTCTCTAGCCTCATGGGCTTCTCCAGATCCACGTGCAGGAGTTGCTCTTCCGACGCGAATGCTTTCTTCAGGCTTTCAAAGGATCGCTGGGCCCCTTCCGTCCAGACGAACTTCTTTTTGCTGCTGAGACAGTCTGTGATGGGTGCTGTTAAATGAGCGAAGTTCTTGATGAACTTCCTGTAAAAGTTGCTGAACCCTAGGAACCTCTGCACGTCCTTCCGGGTCTTGGGGGCCTTCCATTCCAGTACCGCCTGCACCTTGCTGGGGTCCATAGCTAGACCCTTGTCTGACAACTTGTACCCCAGAAACTCGACCTCCCTTGTGTGAAATTGGCATTTTTCCAGCTTGACCCACAACTGGTGCTTCTGCAGTCTCTTTAGCACTTCCCTGACGTCTTTGACATGCTGCTTCTCATTGTCAGAATAAATTAAGACGTCGTCCAAGAAGGCTACGCAGTTTTTGTACAGCAGGGACCCCAACACGTGGTGCATGAAAGCTTGAAAGCAGGCGGAGCCGGACTGTAATCTGAATGGCATAACTAAGTATTCGAAGGCTCCTAGGGGGGTGAACATGGTGGTTTTCCATTCGTCCCCCTCCCTCATCCTGATCAAATTGTATGCCCCCCTGAGGTCCAGCTTGGTAAAAATTTTCCCCTGCCTCACCCGTGTTAAAATGTCGTCAATCCTGGGCATTGGAAAGGTCATGGGTTCTGACACCAGGTTGACGCCCCGGTAGTCCACAACGAGCCTGGGCTGATTTGTATCCTTTTTGTCCACAAAGAACACCGGACTGCCCCCCACCGCCTTTGATTCTCTTATGAAACCTCTTTTCAAGTTCTTGTCAATAAATTCCCGCAACTCCTGCATCTCCCTGTCCGACATGGCATACAGTTTACCCACTGGCAGCTGAGCCCCTGGGAGTAGGTTGATTTGGCAGTCAAAGGGCCTATGGGGGGGTAGTCTATCCGCCTCCTTCTCGCTGAAGACAGCCTCCAACATTTCTCCAATGAAAATAGGGCCATTCTACCAGGAGGGGTGCACTGCTACATAGAGGCAGATAAAAACAGATGCACTTTTTCCTGGAGTCCTGCCCACATTTCTCAGAACACCTCTGGAGACTGGCTGCAACTTCAAGCACCAAGTTAATTTTCCCTGTGACCAGGTGAGAAAGAATGCTGAGGGATCTCTTTGCTGTGTGTGTGTGTGTGTGTGTGTGTGTGTGTGTGTGCATGGCGGGGGGGGGGACACATGCAAGAAGCAAGACTAGGTGGTGGAGAGATGGAACAGTGGAGGGGATGGAGAAGCAAAGGTCACTCCCCTCTCCCCACCACGAGGAACAGAACATGGGAAAGTTGGATTCTTTGCTGGGAACTGGATGGACAGGTAGAATAGAACCAGATATCAAGGTGTTTTGTTTTAGTCGTTTATTCGTGTCTGACTCTTCATGACCCCATGGACTAGAGCACGCCAGGCACTTCTGTCTTCCACTCCCTCCCGCAGTTTGGTCAGACTCATGTTTGTGGCTTTGAGAACACTGTCCAACCATCTCGTCCTCTGTCGTCCCCTTCTCCTTCTGCCCTCCATCTTTCCCAGCATCAGGGTCTTTTCCAGGGAGTCTTCTCTTCTCATGAGGTGGCCAAAGTACTGGAGCCTCAGCTTCACAATCTGTCCTTCCAGTGAGCACTCAGGGCTAATTTCCTTCAGAATGGATGCGTTTGATCTTCTTGCAGTCCATGGGACTCTCAAGAGTCTCCTCCAGCACCATAATTCAAAAGCATCAATTCTTCGGCTATCAGCCTTCTTGATGGTCCAGCTCTCACTTCCATATATCACTACTGGGAAGACCATGGCTTTAACTATACGGACCTTTGTTGGCAAGGTGATGTCTCTGCTTTTTAAGATGCTGTCTAGGTTTGCCATTGCCTTTCTCCCAAGGAGCAGGCATCTTTTAATTTCGTGACTGCTGTCACCATTTGCAGTGATCATGGAGCCGAAGAAAGTAAAATCTCTCACTGCCTCCATTTCTTCCCCTTCTATTTGCCAGGAGGTGATGGGACCAGTGGCCATGATCTTCGTTTTTTTGATGTTGAGCTTCAGACCATATTTTGCGCTCTCCTCTTTCACCCTCTTTAAAAGGTTCTTTAATTCCTCCTCACTTTCTGCCATCAAGGTTGTGTCATCTGCATATCTGAGGTTGCTGATATTTCTTCCAGTGAGCTTAATTCCGGCTTGGGATTCATCCAGCCCAGCCTTTCACATGATGAATTCTGTATATAAGTTAAATAAGCAGGGAGACAATATACAGCCTTGCCGTACTCCTTTCCCAATTTTGAACCAGTCAGTTGTTCCATATCCAGTTCTAACTGTAGCTTCTTGTCCCACGTAGAGATTTCTCAGGAGACTGATGAGGTGATCAGGCACTCCCATTTCTTTAATAACTTGCCATAGTTTGCTGTGGTCGACACAGTCAAAGGCTTTTGCATAGTCAATGAAGGAGAAGTAGATGTCTTTCTGGAACTCTCTAACTTTCTCCATAATCCAGTGCATGTTTGCAATTTGGTCTTTGGTTCCTCTGCCCCTTCGAAATCCAGCTTGCACTTCTGGGAGTTCTCGGTCCACATACTGCTTAAGCCTGCCTTGTAGAATTTTAAGCATAACCTTGCTAGCGTGTGAAATGAGTGCAATTGTGCGGTAGTTGGAGCATTCTTTGGCACTGCCCTTCTTTGGGATTGGGATGTAGACTGATCTTCTCCAATCCTCTTGCCACTGCTGAGTTTTCCAAATTTGCTGGCATATTGAGTGTAGCACCTTAACAGCATCATCTTTTAAAATTTTAAATAGTTCACCTGGAATATCATCACTTCCACTGGCCTTGTTATTAGCAATGCTTTCTAAGGCCCATTTGACTTCACTCTCCAGGATGTCTGGCTCAAGGTCAGCAACCACACTACCTGGGGTGTACGAGACATCCATATCTTTCTGGTATAATTCCTCTGTGTATTTTTGCCATCTCTTCTTGATGTCTTCTGCTTCTGTTAGGTCCTTTCCATTTTGCCTGCCTTCTCTCCCCCGCTATTTGTAAGGCCTCATTGGACAGCCACTTTGCTTTCTTGCATTTCCTTTTCATTAGGATGGTTTTAGTTGCTGCTTCCTGTATAATGTTACGAGCCTCCATCCATAGTTCTTCAGGCACTCTGTCCACCAAATCTAAATCCTTAAACCTGTTCCTCACTTCCACTGTGTACTCATAAGGGATTTGACTTAGATTGTATCTTACCAGCCCAGTGGTTTTTCCTACTTTCTTCAGTTTAAGCTTGAATTTTGCTATAAGAAGCTGATGATCTGAGCCACAGTCAGTTCCAGGTCTTGTTTTTGCTGACTGTATAGAGCTTCTCCAGAAAATATAATCAATCTGATTTTGATGCTGCCCATCTGGTGATGTCCATGTGTAGAGTCGTCTCTTGTGTTGTTGGAAAAGAGTGTTTGTGATGACCAGTTTGTTCTCTTGGCAGAACTCTATTAGCCTTTGCCCTGCTTCATTTTGAACTCCAAGGCCAAACTTGCCAGTTGTTCCTTTTATCTCTTGACTCCCTACTTTAGCATTCCAATCCCCTATAATGAGAAGAACATCCTTCTTTGGTGTCATTTCTATAAAGTGTTGTAAGTCTTCATAGATCCCCTTCATGGATCACTGCCTTGCCGTGGTGAAGGGGCTTGAATAACTCAGAGAAGCTATGAGCTATGCCGTGCAGGGCCACCCAAGATGGACAGGTCATAGTGGAGAGTTTTGACCAAACGTGATCCACCTGGAGCAGGAACCGGCAAGCCACTCCAGTATCCCTGCCAAGAAAACTCCATGGACAAAGGCAACAGATATCTTTTTTATTTTTTTAATAAATGTTTATTAAGGTTTTACAAATCAAAAGATTCATCATTTCAAATGTATCATTACCATAAATGAAGCTCACATAGAAAACACAAACAACAACAAAAAAACAAAAATATATAGCAAAAAAAAGAAAAATAGGAAAAAAGAAAAAAGAAAAATCCATTTTCTTAGATTTATAAAATTCCATACCCCTCTGTCTTAACCTCCTCACATCCCCCTTTTTTGTGTTCCTCTTTGTTCCAATCAAATTCAGCAAGTTCAAAACCTTATTTAAACCATACTTAATTTTATATTCTTCTAAATATTATGTCCCAATTTTTCATTGTTTTAGCCCATACCTCATCTTATATACTATGACATAATAATGTTCTGTTCATAACCCCTTGTCCTTTTTAACATTCTTCTTTTCATTCACATTTAACCAAATCACACAAACCCTGTTACCTTCACTTCCCACATCATATTAACACTCAAACATTTTGCAGTATTTTTGTAAATAGTCCTTAAACTTTTTCCAGTCCTGTTCGATCAGTTCTTCTCCCTGGTCACGAATTCTGCCAGTCATTTCAGCCATCTCCATGTAGTCAATCACTTGCGTCTGCCATTCCTCCACGGTGGATAGATCTTGTGTCTTCCAATACTTGGCAAGAAGTATTCTTGCTGCTGTTGTTGCATACATAAAAAATGTTCTATCTTTCTTTGGCACCCGTTGGCCAACTATGACCAAAAGAAAGGCCTCTGGTTTCTTAGGAAAGGTAAGTTTAAATACCTTCTTCAGTTCATTATATATCATTTCCCAGTAAGCCTTGACCCTTGGGCATGTCCACCAAAGGTGAAAGAATGTTCCCTCAGCTTCTTTACATTTCCAGCACTTATTGTCAGGCAGGTGATAAATTTTTGCAAGCTTAACTGGGGTCATGTACCACCTATAAATCATTTTCATAATATTCTGTTTTAAGGCAATACATGCCGTAAACTTCATTCCGGTGGTCCACAACTGCTCCCAGTCAGCAAACATAATGTTATGACCTATATCCTGCGCCCATTTAATCGTTGCTGATTTAACCGTTTCATCCTGTGTATTCCATTTCAACAGCAAGTTATACATCTTTGACAAAATCTTAGTTTTTGGTTCTAACAGTTCTGTTTCCAATTTTGATTTCTCCACCTGGAAGCCAATTTTTTTATCCAAATTGTAGGCCTCTCTTATTTGATAATAATGAAGCCAATCTCGCACTTTGTCTTTTAATTTCTCAAAACTCTGCAGTTTCAATCTGTCACCTTCTTGTTCCAAAATTTCCCAATATTTTGGCCATTTGGCCTCCATATTGAGCTTTTTCTGGGACTTAGCTTCCATAGGTGACAACCACCTTGGGGCAAAGGCAACAGATATCAAGGTACTATGAAGCAAATAAACATTTGTGGATTAGGCAGCAGTTCCTACAGAAAAAGAGAGGATCTCTTCATTTATTTCCAGGAGCTGCCAACATCACAGAAGTAGAAATGATCATGATGGAGAAAGAAAAAGAAACAGGGGAAATGATCGCTCAGAGAACAATGACAGTGTTACATCCCGGGATAATCATAAAGAGTTTCTGGCTCCTTATGAATCTCCCATTGCTTCAGAGACCAAAGAAGAGGACTTTAACTTAGATGGACATCTAGCAAATTGTGACTCCTGGGAATTGAACTGTGTTGCCATATACCTGAATGTGGTCAAAAGTGGCAGAATACTATCTTAAGAACAAGGAAGTGAGAAGACAGGAGGCCTCCCTTTTTGGCATTTACAGTTAAGAATGTCTTTAGTTATGCAAATAAATTAGAAATCTTAGGCAGAAATTTAATTTCAATGCTAATTCCAAGAAATTAGCAACAATGAGTTTAGAGACTGAGTTGATGTAAAAATGCACAAATTTCCAAAAACACGGTTAGACTACATATGTGATGAAATGGGAGAAGGATTTGCGAAGTGCAAAGGGTGGGTTTACTTTAAGTATCTTTCTAGGCATTTGTGTAGTAGCTTTCAGGCTTATTAATTCAATCTGGAACTTGATACACATTTACCTGGGAGTAATATACATTGAAGTTATGGACATGTATAGCATAAAGGGTCACATTGCCATCTAAGTCACTGCTGATGTACAACAGTGGTTGTGTTCTGCATGTTGATCTTACCTGTCTTTTCATCTTACTTTACTCTTCCTTTAGGTGTTCCTATTGTGCAGCTATGGATCTCCCCCAAAGATGTTCCTTCAGCCAACCTGTCCTCTTATTCTTCCTATACTTCTTTGGCTTCCTGTCCCTCTCTACATTCTTGTACTTGTCTGAAAAAATACCATATCAGCAGTGGAGGATCAGCTTCAAGAATGCACCCAGTTTCCCAAGGATGGGAGCTCCTGTTTCCCTAACAGCCACCACCACTTCTTCTCGGTCATACTATAACACCACTTCTTCCAGGTCATCCTCTAAGACAATGGATAGTGGTATGTGGACAGTGAACTCCGTTGGCCGTTTGGGAAACCAGATGGGGGAATATGCCACCCTCTATGCCTTAGCCAAGATGAATGGACATCAAGCCTACATCTGTCCCGCCATGCACCAGTACCTCTCACCAATATTCCGGATCACTTTGCCTGTGATCAATGCTAAAGTGGACAAAAAGATCCACTGGAAGGACTTTGGTCTGCATGATTGGATGTCAGAGGATTATAAACACATCAAAGGCAAGTACGTCCGGCTGACAGGCTACCCGTGTTCTTACACCTTTTATCACCATATCCGCCAAGAGATACTTCAGCAGTTCTCCTTCCATGACCACATCAAGGAAGAAGCCAATCAATATCTTCAGGAGTTACGGGGGCAGCGCCAGGAGGTGACATACGTTGGTGTGCATGTCCGCAGAGGGGATTATGTCCATTTGATGCCCAAGATCTGGAAAGGTGTGGTGGCTGACAGAGGATATTTGGAGAAATCCATGAACTATTTCAGAGAGAAGTACCCCAATCCCATCTTTGTGGTGACCAGCAATGGGATGGAGTGGTGCAAGGAAAACATCAATGCCTCCAGGGGGGATGTGTATTTTTCTGGGGATGGGCGCGAGTCCTCTCCAGGGAGGGATTTTGCTCTCCTTGCTCATTGCAACCACACAATAATGACAGTTGGCACTTTTGGCATCTGGGCTGGCTACCTGGCTGGTGGGGAGACTGTCTACTTGGCCAACTACACCCTCCCAGACTCTCCCTTCCTTAAGGTCTTCAAGCCCTCAGCAGCCTTTTTGCCTGAATGGATTGGGATTCCAGCGGACCTTTCCCCTTTGCTGTCCAAGAATTCTTCCCAAGTCCAGAAGCCAGAAGCTTGAGCAGATAGCTGCTGATTCAGGTCAAATTAGATACTGTTGGAAGGACTTGTTTGGCACTGATTCCATGAAGCATGTATGTGAGAGTGGTCACCAGCACTCCTGACTGGGCACTCAAAGCCTAGCTTGGTCAAACACATTGATTCCACCTCTTTTAGACCTCACTTTGCAGTAAGGTGAAGAGGCTGGGTCAAAACCATATTCTAAGCCCTTCCACCACCAAGCACTTATCAGCAATATGTACACAGGCACCATTTATTCCCTCCCTGGTTCCATTGCAGAACTTTATCTCGCCCCTTATTAGCTCTCTATTTATAGGCTTTGTGAGGAGTAAGAGCAGGAAAACGTTCAATACAAAGCAAGGAAGATGTTTTGCTTTGGTTTCTAGCCTGGTCAATTGTCAATAATGCGCTCAGAGAGACCCACTTCCAGAACTCCCTACTGCTGCCTTGCTTCTTAGTGCCCCCTATGTAATCTGATTGCTTCCCCAAATTCTTAAACCCCCCCCCGCCTCCGAGTTTGATTGAAGACATCACACAATATCATGCCTTGGGAGTCTTGATCTGGTGGATTGCCATGACACTGGGGAATCATGTGAGCATCCTATGATATTTGTAGGCCACCATGGACCAATAGGCAGAGGAAACTGGACATGGGTCAAAATGGGATATCCGATGCGACCGCTCTATGATGACAGTAGGTCATCATGGATCAAGAGCATGAGGTTTGGAAAGCCCTAGCCAATCAGGGGAGGGGGAATCTGGACATGTTGCAGACTGGCTTTTTCTTTTCTTTTCTTTTTTGGCATGCATAGTCATGCTGTGAGGAGTGGAGGTGGCAGCAAAACCAGTCATGGTTCCTGTGGGTTTTACCTACTTTCCTGCCGATATGAAAAAAAGCTTCAGTAGTGTAGCAAGAAAGCGATCAGTACTAAGGAGCTAATCATTTCCTCCAAGAGCCATGAACATTAAGCCTAAAAAGGGAGAGTCAGGGAAGTTTTAGACAATCTGTTAAAAGCTTAACAAAACAAGTATTTCTGAGCCTCCTCATTTTGCCCATGAAGCAGTTCTGGCCAAGCCTACCTGTCTTCCCCTTGACTGTCAGGTGCAGGAGAGGTAAAGCTACAGCGCAGCCAAATTCAAAAGGAGGAATCTGGGGTGTGCTCTAACTGTGCATGCGCACTATGCCTTGAAGGCACGTCGGAAGCAGATCCCCCACTTGAGGCCACCATTATTGTTGCCTTCTTGGTGTTCCGGGTAGAGCATAGAAATAATTTCATCAGCTTTAACTCCAGAATCTTCAGCCAGGGCTCAGAATAGGTAAAGGTAAAGGTACCCCTGCTCGTACGGGCCAGTCTTGACAGACTCTGGGGTTGTGCGCCCATCTCACTCAAGAGGCCGGGGGCCAGCGCTGTCCGGAGACACTTCCGGGTCACGTGGCCAGCGTGACAAAGCTGCATCTGGTGAGCCAGCGCAGCACACGGAAACGCCGTTTACCTTCCCGCCAGTAAGCGGTCCCTATTTATCTACTTGCACCCGGGGGTGCTTTCGAACTGCTAGGTTGGCAGGCGCTGGGACCGAGCAGCGGGAGCGCACCCCGCCACGGGGATTCGAACCGCCGACCTTTCTATCGGCAAGCCCTAGGCGCTGAGGCTTTTACCCACAGCGCCACCCGCATCCCAGGGCTCAGAATATGCCTTGGCATATTTTTGGATATCATACGGATCAGGACCTTGACAAGACTAAAGAGAGATTTGAATTGTTTTTAAGTTGTGTTGTATGGAAACCTAAATTGAGTGAAGCAGGGGTGCCAACTTGAATAAAATATTGTGGGGGCCCAGGTAAGTCCTGCCCTATACAATTGATCACATGATGAAGTGCACACACTCAATTTGAATGGCAATGCCTATCAACTTGAGAGCCAGTGTGGTGTAGCGGTTAAGAGCGGTGGACTCATAATCTGGTGAACCGGGTTCGCTTCCCCGCTCCTCCACATGCAGCTGCTGGGTGACCTTGGCTAGTCACACTTCTCTGAAGTCTCTCAGCCCCACTCAGCTCACAGAGTGTTTGTTGTGGGGGAGGAAGGGAAAGGAGAATGTTAGCCACTTTGAGACTCCTTAGGGTAGTGATAAAGCGGGATATCAAATCCAAACTTTGTGGGAGCCCAGCCCCCACAAATATTTCATTGTGGGGGCCAAAACCCCCACGGCCCCTAGGAGTTGGCTCCTGTGTAATGAAGCCAGTAGGTTTGCAGCTAACCTTGGCATATGAAGTGATCTGCTTCGCCAACTCTGTCTCTGTTGCACCGCCACAAGAAAATCTGAAGGCAATTTAAAGCTCTTCCTCTCTGCTCATTGTATGGTATTGGGTACATATCTTTGTTACATTTTCAGTGAAATGATATCCATCTTGACATAATAATAAAAATAATTTATTATTTATACCTCGCAAATCTGGCTGGGTTTCCCCAGCCACTCTGGGCGACTCACAACAGAATATTAAAAATACAATAAAACATCAAACGTTAAAAACTTCCCTAAACAAGGCTGCCTTCAGATGTCTTCTAAAAGTCAGATAGGTGTTTATTTCCTTGACATCTGATGGGAGGGCGTTCCCATCACATCAGGGTGCCTGGAAATATGAAATAGTATAAAACACTTTGACAAATCTAAAATGTTATTACACAAAGTAGGATGGTACAACAGATAGTTCTGATAGAACTTAGTGTATAGAGACTATATGTCATACAGGAGTATAGATCGCCCTCTGCCGGCAAACCCTGTTCCAGCAAGCTTGTCCCTGGAGACAGCCACACATGGGATTTGATGATGA
Organism: Podarcis raffonei; assembly: GCF_027172205.1. Taxonomy (NCBI): domain Eukaryota; kingdom Metazoa; phylum Chordata; class Lepidosauria; order Squamata; family Lacertidae; genus Podarcis; species Podarcis raffonei. The sequence goes on along the minus strand of NC_070614.1, from coordinate 37,355,357 downwards.
CCTGCATGTAAAGTCCAATTATCTGGTTTTTAGACCAGGCTCCCTTCCCTCCACGATTCCAAACACATACTTTCCAAAATTCAAAATCAGGTTCAGGCTATCTGAAATAGGCTTTTGTTATTAACATTCTTTATCAGTATTACCAGACCAGCCAAAGACATTTTCACACTTCAGGCAAACCACAAAACGGCATCTCCCCTGCCAGGGGGAAAAAGAATGATCAAAGATCTACATTGGGAACAAAGGAGGAGTGAATATCTATTATCAGAAACAAAGTGATGGATCGAATCAACTTTATGCAGTGGTTGAAGTGGAAATCAAAATCAAGGGGGGGGGGTGGCACACCCTCCAACATTTCTCTGAGGAAAACAGGGTTGTCCCATTCCACAATGATAATGTTATTATTTATACCCCACACATCTTACTGGGTTGCCCCAGCTACTCTGGGCAGCTTCCAAAATATGTAAAAACATAATAAAACATTAAACATAAAAAACGCTTCCCTATACAGGATTGCCTTCAAACGGCTCTGGGCGGGTCAGATACCCTCCAACATTTATCCAATGAAAACAGGGACATCCTAAGGAAAAGGGGGACATTCCGGGATCAAATCAGAAACCGGGACGGCTTCTCTAAATTAGGGATGTCCCTGGAAAATAGGGACAATTGGAGGGTTTGGGATGGGCTACTCTGAATCATGACAGGGAGGTGCAGACTCCAGAAGACCCTAGAGAACAGCTCCAACTGTTTCCTCTCTAGGGATGGGAGGAAGCTAGCAGCACATCCTATTTGCTGAGAGGCTGCAGTACAGTCACCATGGGGGTCGGCTGCTGAGGAGGCTACAAATCCGGCCTCCAAGGAGAGTGCTGAAGCCGTTCCTGTCTCTGTGATGACGGCAGCAGGTGGTGATGCGTTTCTTGTAGGCCGGATCTACTGCCCCCTGTGTATCCTGCCACACAAGATGGCCGCCTCTCCTTGCCTCATGGGTGGCTCAGCTCTGTGGGCATGTTTTGTAAGTAGGTATATAGAAATATATCATGCTATGAATTTCCTTCACCCTTATTGTTTCATTAATACAAATGCATAAAAGTACTTTTCGTGCAATATCTGGTTTCAGCGGACGAAATCCACCAGTTTTGTTGAATTAATTAAACTAAATAGTTTCCATTGGATTGTGATTAAATGTGAAATTAACTGCTTTTTTATAGATTTATTGTGTTGTTATCTTCCTGGGGAAACCCAGCAAGGTGGGCAGGGTAATAATAATAATAACAATAACAATAATAATAATAATAATAATAATATATTATTATTATTCCTTTGCGGGTTGTGCAAACTACTATTCTGAATCATCCTTTTTAAAGGACAGGGTAGGGGGGCACTGTGGATGAGTTTCTGGAACCAGGGGGTGGGTGATGGGGCAGGTGTGGCCTGAAAGAGTTGGGAACCATTGATATATACTATGGCTCGGTTGCATTCAAAACAACACTGGGAAGGAGCAACCTGCATAACCAAGTCAGCTGGGCAGCAGCTCCAGGAAAATACAAATATATTTATCAAAAGATATTTTTGCCAGGAGAGAGATGGGGGGACACACCTGCCCATAGTGATATACATTTGGATTGAGAGTGAGTGGTGCGGAATGACAATACATCCTTTAAAAATAAATAAATGGGATAGTGGTTCTGTGCCTTTAACAACTAAGGACATGCTGCTTTTTAAGGGACCAAGTGGCAGTGAGTCGAATATAGTGAAAGCAGTTGAAGGTGGGATGCAGGAATGTCTAGAGCAGGTGTTGCCAACATTCCAACTCCCATCAGCTCTGACCAGCGTAGCCAATGGCCAAGGATGATGGGACTTGCAGTCTGAGAACATCTGGAAGCCAACATATTGGCTACCCTGTTCTGGACCTTGGGGTATCATGGTGAGGAAAGAGTTCAGATGGGGGGGGCAAGCTACACTTGTATTTCCCACTCTGCCTTTTCCACAGAGCCCCATCACTGTCCATCATTCTTAATACTAGAGCAAATATTTTGCAGGAAGAAATTCCAACATTCAAGCCATTGCATTCCCAGTTGAAACATATCTGGGATTAGGGCTAAAGCAGACTTTTCTCTGACCTGAAATGTTGCAGACCCACTGGCAGTCAGAGTAGATGCTCCTGGGCTCAATAAGCCCACTTACAGAGCTAAAGTTCCCAATGTTCTTTAGTATGAAAGGAAGCCTCTTCAAAGTGCAGTTATGTCCATGGTGCCTGTGTCCATATTGCTACTAAGTACTTCATGGTGGAAGGGCTTAGAATACAGTTATGTCCCAACCTCTTCACCATACTGCAAAGTGAGGTCTAAAAGAGGTGGAATCAATGGGTTTGACCAAGCTAGGTCTTTGAGCCCTCTGTCAGGAGTGCTGGTGACCACTCTCACATCCATGCTTTGTGGAATCAGTGCCCAGGCAAGTCCTTCCAACAGTATCTAATTTGACCTGAATCAGCAACTATTTGGTCAAGCTTCTGGCTTCTGGACTTGGGAAGAATTCTTGGGCAGCAGAGGGGAAAGGTCTGCTGGAATCCCAATCCATTCAGGCAAAAAGGCTGCCCAGGGCTTGAAGACCTTAAGGAAGGGAGAGTCTGGGAGGGTGTAGTTGGCCAAGTAGACGGTCTCCCCACCAGCCAGGTAACCCGCCCAGATGCCAAAAGTGCCAATTGTCATTATTGTGTGGTTGCAATGAGCAAGGAGAGCAAAATCACTCCCTGGAGAGGATTCTCGCCCATCCCCAGAAAAATAAACATCCCCTCTGGAGGCATTGATGTTTTTCTTGCACCACTCCATCCCATTGCTGGTCACCACAAAGATGGGATTGGGGTACTTCTCTCTGAAATAGTTCATGGCTTTCTCCAAATAGCCTCTGTCAGCCACCACACCTTTCCAGATCTTGGGCATCACATAGACATAATCCCCTCTGCGGACATGCACTCCAACATATGTCACCTCCTGGCGCTGCCCTCTTAGCTTCTGAAGATATTGATTGGCTTCTTCCTTGATGTGGTCATGGAAGGAGAACTGCTGAAGTATCTCTTGGCGGATATGGTGATAAAAGGTGTAAGAACATGGGTAGCCCGTCAGACGGACGTACTTGCCTTTGATGTGTTTATAATCCTCTGACATCCAATCATGCAGACCAAAGTTCCTCCAGCGGATCTTTTTAGCCACTTCAGCATGGAGCACAGGCAAAGTGATCCGGAATATTGGTGAGAGGTACTGGTGCATGGCGGGACAGATGTAGGCTTGATGTCCATTCATCTTGGCTAAGGAATAGAGGGTGGCATATTCCCCCATCTGGTTTCCCAAACGGCCAATGGAGTTCACTGTCCATATACCACTATCCATGATCTTAGAAGATGACCTGGAAGAAGTGGTGTTATAGTATGACTGAGAAGAAGTGGTGGTGGTGGTGAGGGAAGCACGAGCTCCCATCCCTGGGAAATTAGATGAATTCTTGAAGTTGATCCTCCACTGCTGATATGGCATCTTCTCATACAGGTGCAAGATTGTAGAGAGGGACAGGAGGCCAAAGAAGTACAAAAAGAATAAGAGGGCAGGTTGGCTGAAGGAACATCTTTGGGGGAGATCCATAGCTGCACAATAGGAACACCTAAAGGAAGGGCAAAGTAAGATTAAAAGACAGGTAAGATCAACATGCAGAACACAACCACTGTTGTACATCAGCAGTGACTTAGATGGCAATGTGACCCTTTATGCTATACATGTCCATAACTTCAATGTATATTACTCCCAGGTAAATGTGTATCAAGTTCCAGATTGAATTAATAAGCCTGAAAGCCACCACACAAATGCCTAGAAGAATACTTAAAGTAAACCCACCCTTTACACTATGCAAACCATTCTCCCATTTCCTCACATATGTAGTCTAACTGTGTTTTTGGAAATTTGTGGGTTTTTACATCAACTTTGTCTCTAAATTGATTGTTGCTAATTTCTTGAAATTAGTCTTTCTGTCTAAAATTTTTCAATGTATTTGCATAACCAAAGACATTATTAACTGTAAATGCCAAAAAGGGAGGCCTCCTGTCTTCTCATTTCCTTGTTCTTAAGAAAGTATTCTGCCACTTTTGATGACATTCGGGTATATTGAAACATGGTTCAATTCCCAGGAGTCACAATTTCCTAGTTATCCATCTAAGTTAAAGTCTAATTCTTTGGTCACTGAAGCAATGGAGGACTTATAAGGAGCCAGATACCCTTTATGATTATCCCAGGATATAACACTGTCATTGTTCTGTTAGCAATCATTTCCCATTTCTTTTTCTTCCTCCATAATAGTCATTTCCACTTTTGTGATGTTGGCAGCTCCTGGAAATAAATGAGGAGATCCTCTCTTTTTCTGTAGGAACTGCTGCCTAATCCACAAATGTTTGTTTGCTTCATAGCACCTTGATATCTGGTTCTATTCTATCTGTCCATCCAGTTCCCAGCAAAGAATCCAACTTTCCCATGTTCTGTTGCTCGTGGTGGGGAGAGGGGAGGGACCTTTGCTTCTCCATCCCCTCCACTGTTCCATCTCTCCACCACCTAGTCTTGCTTCTTGCATGTGTTTTGGTGCCCCCCCACCATGCACACACCCACACCGAGAGAGAGCGTGCACGCAAAGAGATACCCCCGCAATGCTTCTCACCTGGTCTCAGGGAAGAATTGACCTGGAGCTCTAAGTTGCAACCAGTCTCCAGGGGTGTTCTGAGAAATGTGGGCAGGACTCCAGAAAAAAGCGAATCTGGTTTTATCTGCCTCCCTGTAGCGTTGCACCCCTCCTGTGGGACTTGCCCCGCCTGAGTAAGAATAAGGAAAAGCCACAGGTATTAAAATGCTGACATGTTAACAAGATTTTTACAAGGAAGTTACTGCTTTTCTACAGACCTGTCATAAAACTTGTGCAGAAACCCTTGCAGATCATAATTTAGCAATCATAAATGGCCATTTTGCACACCAGATACATGCATCCGACTTCAGAACTGCCTGAGGCCCTTTGGCCACTTGCTTTCTGCCTGCACTTGGAGCAAAAACAAGAAGTCCTCCTGTTCAAACGGTGTATCTTATAATCTGAACACAGGAGTTATATAATTGCTTAGGATTGTTTGTTAAGATGTCTAGTAGCCCTCCACAAACACGTGAAATAGGCCATAGAGTGTTTAATCAGCCAAAGGCCTGCTTATAGAGAAACGTTTTCCCCTGGTGCCTAAATATATGTAATGAAGGTGACAGGTCCCAGAGCATCCCCCAAATGGGGAGCCACCACAGAAAAGGTCCATTCTAGGAAGATAGGAATCTGCCACATACTGACTCATTCCTCTGTTGTCTACACTGGCTGGCAGTGACTTTCAGTGGTACACAGTGGTACAGTGGCAGTGGTACACAGCTCTTCCTGGAGATACCAGGGACTGAAAGACCTTCTGCATGCAAAGCAGTCCTTCTCAAAGGCAGAGAAAAAAATGAGGAGCATGAGTGAGTGGTTCAATATAATGAGATAGAAAGGAAGAAGTGGAAACTAAGATGGTTGGGTCCATACACCCAGTGTCATTACACCCAAAGCTACCCAGTCATATTATCCTGAGTAACATAGAGATGTGGAAGAAATACACGCTGCCGTATTCATAGGGGAATCCTAACCACCTCTTCCTGGGCACTCCCAGTGTAAGAATATGACCTTTCCCACCTTCCTCAGACTCAGCACACTCAGCTTCTTCAAGGGGTGGGGTGGGGGCAATTACAGCACAGGCCTTGCCAGTCTATATCCTATCATGCATAGGAGCCAACTCCTAGGGGGCGACAAGTCTTCGGGGGCCCCAATAAAATATCCTAGAGGCCTCCCAAAGTTAATGGACATTGCCACTCAAATGGTGAGCATGCACCATGTCATGTGATCAGTTATGTGGGGCAGGCTTACCTGGGTCCCCCCAATATTTTATTCAAATTGGCATCCCTGCTGTCATGTGACCTCAGCTCTTGGCTGAGGCATCACCTCTCTGCAAGTTAGATAGGAAGAACTTCAGCCAGCCCAAGGGGAGCTGTCCGTGGTCCTGAATTCCACAACCTCTGAGAAGAGATTCTGTTTGCCCGCTTCCACTTCCCACATGAGCCCCAAGCTCTAGTAGAACAGGATGCCCGTGTGTGGGATACTTGGTGAAGAGGTACCAAAGCAGAAGCTATCTGGGCTAGAGCCAAAGACAAGTGCTGAAGAAGGAGAGAGTGATAGGCAGACAAACAGACTGGAGGGATACTGCAGCCAGGAAAGTTGCCCAGTTGTGTGACAAAGAAAACAGTTTGGCTTGAAGGGGAGTTGAAAGAGGGGCACACGATCCAACCAGATGGGGTGCAGTTTGCCACTTCCTATAAGCTGGCAGCTCTAAATAATATGCTGAGTCTAGATGTTTGGTGCAGCAGATTGGGGAAGGGCCACAGCTCAGTGGTACAGCATCTGCTTGCCTGCAGGAGGTCCTAGGTTTGATCCCAGGCATCTCCAGGTAGGGCTGGGAATGTTCCCTGCCTGAAACCCTGGAGAGCCCTGCCAATCAATATAGGCCATGCTGAGCTGGATGGACCAGTGATTTGTCTCAGGTTAACACAGTTTCCTATGTTGCTGACACTCTTTCTACTGCAGGTGTGGGAGAGCCTGTAGCCCTCCAAATATGCCAGACTACAACTTCTATTATCCCCAGCCATCTCCCATGCTAGCTGGGGCCGATAGGAGTTGTAGTCCACAACATCTAGAGAGCCCCATGTCCCCCAAGTTGGAATGAAATCGCGAAAGGTCATGGAATCTTTTGGTGTACAGTTAACTCCAACAAGCCCTAACTAGACACTTTAGAAACAGACAGGCCCACCCCACCCCACCCATGAGGCAGAGTGTAGCCCACCTTTCCCGCAGCATTCGCTGCTGGCGGAGAAGGACCCCTGCCATTGGCACTGGTTTCCAGAGCAATCTCACGGGAAATTGATGCTGCTGGTGGTGCTACTTCTCTGCTGGTGGTGGAGCCAGTGGGGTGGGTGGTGAGGCAATGGCAGGGTGGGGCAGCAAAATGGGACATGTCACCCCTTGAAATGGACCACAAAGAGCAAAGCTCAGGGTTCAGTACATAAAGAATTTAAAATACACTTAGCTTCCCTGCAATCTCAGACCCTCCAAGCGTCTCTATTTTCCAGGGACAGTCCCAGATTTACAGAAGCCATCCCAGTTTCTGATTTGATCCCAGAATGAGCCACCTTGCCTTAGGACATCCCTGTTTTCATCAGAGAAATGTTGGAGGGTATGCAATCTCTCTATGCAGCTCAGGATTTTAGGGGTAGAATACAGCAGTATATAGGAATGAAGGTTGGTGGAGACTGTGGTGTCTTTAAGATATATGGTTTCATTTACGCATGTATAAATGTGTGGGTGGAACTATGGTCTAAACCACTGAGCCTCTTGGGCTTGCTGATCAGAAGGTCAGCGGTTCGAATCCACAAGACGGGGTGAGCTCCTGTTGCTCTGTCCCAGCTTCTGCCAACCTAGCAGTTTGAAAGCATGCCAGTGTAAGTAAACAGTGTTTCCATGCACTCCATCACGGTGTCCCGTTGCACCAGAAGCGGTTTAGTCATGCTGGCCACATGACCCAGAAAGATGTCTGTGACAAATGCCGGCTCCCTCGGCCTGAAACAACACCATAGTTGCCTTTGACTGGACTTAACCATCCAGGGGTCCTTTACCTTTTACCTTATACCTGAACTTAATAAGTAGGGGTTCACAGCATTAGTGATGGAGAAAATAATTCCATAAAACTTTATTATTTTGATTTATTTATTTATTTGTTTGTTTGTTTATTATTAGCCCATGGCCTGGCTAAATTGAAAAGGGCTTTTACCTAGAACAAGTTGTTTTCACATATTGTTTGTAGTGGATGTTCATTCCAGAACACTGAAAGCAATAAATGGATAAATTCTATGGTGACTGCTGTATGCATAAAAAGAGAATCAGCTAGGCATGACAACTGTGCTTAATCTTAATTATTTTTTGTAGATAGAGGAAACAGGATCTTGGAAAGCATTTAATAAATAGAAAAATCAGTAAGTCTTAATAAAGAAAGACACTGAAAAATGATTATATAGAATCACGTAATATTATGATGAGGGCTGAAGTGATAAGCTAAATTATTTTAAATGATTCAGAATGATGACAATGGGTTGTGACTGATATGAGAAGATTGCTGTGATCCTTTGATGACTAGAAATCACATGTGTAATGTGGAATTATATAAGAAACCCTGCCTGGGATATGATTTTTTGCAGCCTCTTTCTTATATTTGAGATTGTTCCTATGTCCATTTGTATCTCAGTAAAGACCTAGCTTTTCACTTGGAAGCTAAATCCTTTTCTTTTGGGTTCTGTGAGGGATACCTCCAGTCTAACAACCCCTTTAAATTTTCTCCAACATGAACACCCCAAAGGATCTTGCTTCTTCATAAATCACAGCCTTGGAGCCAGTATAGAGCAAACATGTCTCTGTGTCTCCAACTTCCAGCATGCTTCCAGCTCTGCTCATACCTTACTGCTAGGTGAGAGCCCATTTGTTCCATGGCACAGAGCAACTTCATTGGCCATGCTAATTAACTAGTATCCATAGCAGTGACGAGGAAAAAAGACCACTGGGAGGAGTGCAGAGAGAAGAAAGATCATGGTGCATTTGCAATAACGCAACTGGACGCCTTCATCTGCCCCAGCTGCAACAAAACATGTCTCTCCCGCACTGGTTTCTATAGGCACAACAGGCACTACAACCATCCAACAGCTTGACCTCACCCACAAAGGCACACTCCTCCATTGTCTCCTGAGACAGATGGATGCCAACCAACCAACCATGAATGGTTGAGAGGAATGAGGGCAGGAGCAGCTAGAGAGAGAAGCCAGGTGGGCAGCTAGGCCCCAGGTTTGTGGCCACAGCGCCCTACAGGGGTCCATTGTGTGAATGAAACTGTGTCCTATTCAGCAGACCCCCTCCCCCATCAACATATGGCCTTCACTCTATCTTTTGCCCTCACTGTATCCTCCACACAATGATCACATGCACTTTAAAGACCTGTGAAAAGGACTGCCAGCTTTTTTGTAAAAATCTTTATTGAAAGTTCAAAAAGTACATAATTATATGTGCACTAAACATGGTGAGACATAAATAAGAGAGACAGAAAGAAAAAGAGAAACAGAACCCGGGTAGAAGGGGAAATAAAGGGGGGAGGGGGGAAACCCAAAACTGTATACTTTACAAGGTTGTTATTATACTTCACCAGATCTTAACCTATTACAGTATCTGTAAGAACAGATTCCAAATCTAATTGAATTTGTCCATGGCAAGTCTGCATTTATATGCAAGTTGTTCATATGTTTTGAGTTTGTATGAGTCTTCAATCCAATCGTAGAAGGGAGCCACATTTTTATTTTTCCAATTCATCAGTATCAGTCTTTTTGCTGTGGTAAGAGTCTACTCGTATTGTCCTTATTTAAGGTTCCATGTGCTGGGCATATAATTCAAGAGGCTGTTTTGCTCTGAAAATGTAAGGTTGTTCCCTACAGTTCTGTTGATAGTTTCAGTTACTTTCTGCCAAAAATCTTTCAATAAAGGACAATGAAAAAACATGTTTTAGAGAAGCATTATCCCTATTGCATGTCCAACAGTTAGATACCTTAGATAGCCCTTTTTTAAACAAACATAATGGGATCCATTATATTCTAAATATTATTTTTGGTTGTGTGGGCCTTAATTTAAGGTCCAGAGACACCCTCGTTATAGCAGTTAAAACAGTTTCCCACTGTGTGGTCAAAATTGAGATCTCTAATTCTTTACAGTGGTACCTCTGGTTATGAACTTAATACATTCCGGAGGTCCATTCTTAAGCTGAAACCGTTCTTATCCTGAGGCACACTTTCACTAATGGGGCCTCCTGCTCTGCACACACCTCTGGCGTGCAATTTTTGTTTGCATCCAGGGGCAAAGTTTGCAAACAGGAGCACTACTTCTGGGTTAGCAGAGCTCATAAACTGAAGCATTCGTAACCAGAAGCATTCGTAACCAGAGGTACCGCTGTTTTCCAGTCCTCCCTCAGTACCTGTATATCCAATTGGTTTGCTAATAACAAAGATTTATATAAAAGGGCTGCCAGCTTGCCACTTGAAGTGACACACGTGTGCAGGTCTTGCTTCACTCTTGCCCCTTCTATCAGTGCTAACTAATCTGCAGTTTACCACAGTGCACATTTCCTTTCCATACTGCAAAGCAAGACAGCTACCAAAGTAAACGATAATGCAATCGCATTGACCAAGTGACTCATGTTCTGACTTGGAAGGAAAGAATGGAAAGGACGTTATGAACGCACAAATGTGGGGTTATCACCTGTGCTTTCCAAACATATGTAAGCCACTCTAAATTACCTGGAACTGTGCCTGTGTAAATAAGGAGCTGAGGTTCCAGAGGGTTACAGTTGCTGATATCTCCTATACCAATCTAGAGTTCGCCAGATGTTTTGGACTACAATGCATTAGCCAGGACTGAAGGGAGTTTCAGTCCAAAACATCTGGTTGACTCCAGGTTGATGTTGATTGTCCCATACCTTTATGGAAGTCAGAAACTCATTAAACTATTTGCTTTTTAAATGACTGCTCGGGAACAGTGCGCTTGTTACATCCAGCAGCAGCAATAAGCTTGAAGAAACAAGCTGTTTGGAGGAGGGTTTTGTTTATTAAAGGCGTGTGATCTATTTCAAAATGTTTCGGAACCACTGGATAGCATCCATGATTTCCTCCAAAGTTTGTCTGAAATGGTCTCTTGCTTGGCTCCCGTATCCCACAGCCTCATGGTTCCCTTGTTCTCCAGTGACTTGTTAGGTCTTGGCAATACACTACAATCCAACATTGCTTGCTGGGTCTGATGGGAGTTGTAGTCCCAAAACTCTGGAGCCCATTGTGTTGGCAAAGGCTTATTTTGGGGATGAATCAAGGCCAAACAACATGTTATATTCAGGGTGTGTCTTTCCCCAGCTGGAAGTCACCAGAACTCAGTTCCGGCACCTCTCAGGTGGGCGCCATTGCAATGGTAAGAGAACAAGGGAGGTGTTCGTGGTGAGTTACGGCGCCTCTTTTTCTAGAAAAATACCACTGGCTATATTATTCATGAGGGACGCAGGTGGCACTGTGGGTTAAACCACAGAGCCTAGGGCTTGCCGATCAGAAGGTTGGCGGTTCAAATCCCCGCGATGGGGTGAGCTCCCGTTGCTTGGTCCCTGCTCCTGCCCACCTAGCAGTTCGAAAGCACATCAAAGTGCAAGTAGATAAATAGGTACCGCTCCGGTGGAAAGGTAAATGGCGTTTCCGTGCGCTGCTCTGGTTTGCCAGAAGTGGCTTAGTCATGCTGGCCACATGACCTGGAAGCTGTACTCTGGCTCCCTTGGCCAATAAAGTGAGGTGAGCATCCCAACCCCAGAGTCGGCCACGACTGGACCTAATGGTCAGGGGTCCCTTTACCTTTACCTATATTATTTACAGTTTTAGAGAAGTATGCTTAAGCAGGCTACTTTTATTCAGAAGGAAAAGCAGCCAAATGATGCCCCCAATCTGGAATGTGCTCCCCATTTGGATCAGGGCACTGCACCTGTATGGTCATACTGCTCTTTACCCTTGACGACGAAATCCTTTTTGTACCAAAAGGATACAAAAAGCAATATGAGCAATATAGACCTTTTGGCAGAAAATTGGTGCAAGATCCAGATCAGAAGCATGTTCTAGATTGTGGCCCCATGGCTGTTTTTTCTTTAGAATAAAAATGCCTAGTTTATGTATTTTCTTTTTAAGCATGGATAATGTAAGACGCGGTCTGTCCCTCAGTCTCCTAAAGCAGATATCATGTCCTCTAATCGGGCAGCTCTATTGGTAGCTCTCTTTCAACCAAGTTAGGGCTGTGCCCATGCACTCTGTCTTTCCAAATTCAAAGTGCCCAAGTGCCTTCTCACTGCCTTTCCATTTCATCACCAGTTTCTGCTGAGCATCTCACTCCAAAGGCTTTGCATCAGGGGTTGGGAGCCTCAGGCCAGCAGGGCAAACATGGCCCTCCAAGCCTTTCAATCCAGCCCTCAAAACTCTCCCAATACCACACCCCCTCCTACTTTGCCATACCTGCTTCACACCCTCCCCAAATGTTTTGGCCTGGCTGGAATGTGTCCTTGAACTCTTCTGGTGCATTTTGCTTGCCTGGGCGGAGACAAAGAGGTATGTGTGAAGACACCAGTCACCTGTATGCAAGTGAGATTGGCGTTGGTTGCTGCACCAGCAGCAGCATGTGGTGGTGCAGCAACCCCAGAAAGTTGCCCAGAAGGAAATGTGGCCCTCAAACTGAAAAAAGACTCCCCACCCCTGCAACAGAGAGACATTGAGGATCACTGTCTCTTTCGTTCAGCCCCTGACCATCAACACCCACAAGTCAAGCAAAATCCTAGTGCAATAGGCCCATCTACTCTCATCCAGAAGAAAGCCAAGTCTCGCCACACTTTCTCAACGTGTTGATTGCTCCTCTGAGATCTCAGTCCTCACCAGCAGCCTGCCCCCCACCCAGAGAGATTACATACCCATACTGCCTTTTGCCTTTCCATCTCAAACCCCCAGGCTAAGTTTATCTTCCTCCTAACAGCTGGGAGGGCTCTTGTTACACCGACATTCCAGCCTGGGAACAATGGAGGGGTGGGGAACGGGGTCCGCACTTGGCTGTTTCTATTCTCTGCTTGGATGATGCCGCCAGCTCCTCTCATTCTTCTAAGGGCCTCCAAATAGAAAGCTCTCTTGGTACGCAGCAGGGCATTGTCACACAAGGACACTGCAATGGGCAAGCTTGTTTTGCCGGTATCCATAACTAAAGGCCCCACCAGCAGGGGCAGGAGCCATATATGGAGGGTTAGGGAGAGGGCAGCGTTTCTCTTCCCCCCACCCCACCCGCTCTCCTACCCACACCGATGTCAGATCATATGAGATTGTTCTTCAGACATTCCTATAGCACCGGCCAGCTCCCTGCTTCTACACACTGATGTGCTCTCCAGCTATTAACCAGAGACAGTCCGTATTTTGTGGTTCCTTCTGCTAGTGACATGGGTGGTGCTGTGGGTTAAACCACAGAGCCTAGAACTTGCCGATCAGAAGGTCGGCGGTTCGAATCCCCGTGACGGGGTGAGCTCCCATTGCTCAGTCCCTGCTCCTGCCCACCTAGCAGTTCGAAAGCATGTCAAAGTGCAAGCAGATAAACAGGTACCACTGCAGCGGGAAGGTTATCGGCATTTCTGTGCGCTGCTCTGGTTCACCAGAAGCGGCTTAGACATGCTGGCCACATGACCCGGAAGCTGTACGCCGGTTCCCTCGGCCAATAAAGTGAGATGAGTGCCGCAACCCCAGAGTCGGTCACGACTGGACCTAATGGTCAGGGGTCCCTTTACCCCTTTACCTTTACCTCTGCTAGTGAATCTGTGTGCAGCCGGATGCGAAAGAGGGCAGGATTCTTGCACCTTTAACAGTTGTGGTGTTGTTGTTGTTGTTGTTGTTGTTGTTGTTGTTGTTGTTGTTGTTAGAATTTATATAATGCCCTATACCCAGGGGTCTCAGGGCAGTTCACAGAATAAAATCAAGATATAAAACCACAAAATACCTAATAAAAATAGGTACCGCTCCGGTGGGAAGGTAAATGGCGTTTCCGTGCACTGCTCTGGTTCGCCAGAAGCGGCTTAGTCATGCTGGCCACATGACCCGGAAGCTGTACGCCGGTTCCCTCGGCCAATAAAGCGAGATGAGTGCCGCAACCCCAGAGTCGGTCACGACTGGACCTAATGGTCAGGGGTCCCTTTACCCCTTTACCTTACCTAATAAAAATAAGACAGCAACTCAATACCAGGGCTTTTTTTCCCAGCTGGAACTCAGCAGAACTCAGTTCCAGAACCTCTCAGGTGGGCGACATTGCTATTATAAGAGAACAAGGGAGGTGTTCATTGTGAGTTCCAGCACCTCTTTTTCCATAAAAATAGCACGGTGTAGAACGAGGAAAATCTGCAGGTGTGGCTTGTGTGAAAAGCTACCTTTGCTAATATTCTCTTTTCCACGTAACTATTAAAGGTGTACGAGCCCTGTCCTGTTTTGGAACTGGGCCAATGGAGGCTGGTCCGTTTGCGCAAAAGGGGCACTGCCCCAGTGATCTCTGTGTCCTCATACTTGCCTTCCTCTTTATTCGCAATGAGATCTCTTTGGCGCCCACCTTACAAGTCCCAATGGTTACTGCCTACCACTTACTTGGATGCCCTATGACTTCCAATATGTTGTTTCTAATTTGCTTTGGGCTAAGGCCTTAAAAATAGATTGGATGCTTCCCTTTCGCTGCATTAGTAAACTGACTATAAACAAGAAAAAAACTATCAGAGTCAGTTAACTTAGCATAAGCTGCTTCAGAAGCCAAAAGCAAGACAAGCTACTGCAGAGAAAATCAGTACTTTCGACAACAACTCAGGTTGCCAAATTTACCAACTGGCAACAATAGCTGTGCCTTTCATAAATATTCAATCTTTATGTGAAAATGTTCAGCTACATTCCGGGAATGTGCTCAAGCTGCAGCTATAAAGCACACAGGCTGGTTTAGCAGCTGGCAACCCTGTTCATGAACTCTCAGGACTTGGTAACAGCGGAAGTGTTGGTTGGCTTACAGAGGTATGGAAAGTACACAAGACTGAGCCTCTTTTCATCTGCAAAGTGTTGGAGGGATTATCTGAATGACTGACAGACAGAAACAAGTAAACGGGCTTATTTATCTAGAATGAATTCCAAAAGATCCATGTAAAAACCTCTTGTGTGTTTGTTTTGTTATTAAATGATTTTACTTTAAGGTTGCCAAGTATCCAGAAGACTGCCCAATTTAGGCCTCATCCGCACTTAACCTTTGCTCCCCATTTCTAGACACAAGTCTGGGCTTTCTGGTCTGTGTCTGTTTTTCTTTTTGTCCCAGCACTTTCCCCGGGAAAACCCATGTTTTACCACCGAATTGGAGCAAATGGCAATCAGATTTTCCATGGATTACCATTCCCTCCAATTCAGTGGTAAAACGTGAGTTTTCCCAGGGAAAGTGCCAGGACAAAAAAATCTGCTGGAGCACTGAAGGACACAGGGGAAGCTTTTCACAGCATGGCGATAAACAGAACCCCCAGTTAAAGTTTGCATATCACACTGCTGCTAAAGTCACAGCTGCACAAACTGGCTAAAAAAGTTGGCCACTTTAAATATTCATGTCTTTCCCCCAAGAATTATGGGAGCTGTAGTTTGTTTAGGGGACACGAGTGGTGCTGTGGGTTAAACCACAGAGCCTAGGGCTTGCCGATCAGAAGGTCAGCGGTTCGAATCCCCGCGACGGGGTGAGCTCCCGTCGCTCAGTCCCTGCTCCTGCCAAACGAGCAGTTTGAAAGCACACCAAAAAGTGCAAGTAGATAAATAGGTACCACTCCGGCAGGAAGGTAAACAGCGTTTCTGTGCACTGCTCTGGTTCACCAGTAGTGGCTTAGTCATGCTGGCCACATGACCTGGAAGCTGTACACCGGCTCCCTTGGCCAGTAAAGCAAGATGAGCGTCCCAACCCCAGAGTCGTCCGCGACTGGACCTAATGGGCAGGGGTCCCTTTACCTTTCCCTTAGTTGTTTAAGGTGCTGGGAGTTGTTAGGAGAAGCCCTATTTCCCTCCCGGGGCTACAATTCCCAGAATTCCCTGGGAAGAGGTAGTGACTGTCAAACCACTCTGGGCATGTTACAGCATGTTATGTTTAGGGAAATTTTAAATATTTTAATATTTAATGCTGTATTGTTTTTAACACTTGATTGGGAGCCGCCCAGAGTGGCTGGGGAAACTCAGCCAGATGGGCTGGGTATGAATAATAAATTATTATTATTACTATAAATTATTACAGGCAGCAACAGTATAAGGTGAGTGTCTTGTCTTTTTTAGGTTGCATTTAAATGAAATATTCATTTTGAATATTTAATCATTTAAATGAATATTCAAATATTAAATCATTTAAATGAATATTCAAATATTCATTTTGTTTTGTTTTAATGTTCTCTCTTGCTCTGTGATGGTGTGAACAATGAAGAGAAGGCAATAAATAATTTGAAATAAATAACAATAGTAAAATCGCAGGAAGCTAAGAGTGAAACATCAAAATAGCAAATAAACATTAAAACAGTCTTAGTAACATCACAGATAGGAAGTCCATTGATTCACACTTGGCCTCCTGGGATCCATCCATTGAAAAGGCCCAAACAGAGAGCTATGTCAACCGCTGGCACTGAAAAGTGCATAATGTCAGCAGTAGTACCGTGAGGGAGGAGTGAGAAATTCAATCCAATTTGCATCTAAAGCCAAACATTCATAATTCATATTGTTTCCAAAACAATACATCAACCAAAGCACAGCCATCCTCCCAAATTTGTGCTTCTCCGAATTTTGCAATGTCATTCTCCAGCGAAGTAATGTGTGCAAAAATGGATGTCCTAGGGTGAAGTGCACATAAAAATGTATGCATTAGTGAAAATAATATACAGAAATGCATTACTTTAGAGAAAATGACACACACACACCCCTGCCAAATGTCCCCTTTTCAGGGCTTAGGCTGGCTTAAGCACAACTGGGATGGGTTCAGCCATGCAGGCTGGGAGAGATACTCTAGCATATTTCTGGCTGAACTGAGGATGGGGAATTATGCTGGGGTAGCCCAGCTCTGCCCAGAACCTCCCAGCTCAGCGGGAGATCCTCTGGATCTCAGCCCTGTGAGATGGGCTAGGCTGAGAGGTAACAACTGGCCCAAGGTCATTTGGTGAGCTTCATGGCCAAGTGAGGATTTGAGCTTGGAAACTCACAGGTCCTGGTCCGAAACTCTAAACCACTACACCATGGGTAGGCAAACTAAGGCCCAAGGCTGGATCCGGCCCAATTGCCTGCTAAATCCGGCCCATGGACGGCCCGGGAATCAGCGTGTTTTTACATGAGTAGACTGTGTGCTTTTATTGAAAATGCGTCTCTGAGTTATTTGTGGGGCACAGGAATTCTTTTTTTCCCCCCTTCAAAATATAGTCCAGCCCAGTGGTCTGGCCCCCTGCTGAAAAAGTTTGCTGACCCCTGCACTACACCAAACTGGCTCTCGTTTGGTTAGTTCTCTACCTGAAAACTGAAAAACAGTGTGCCAAAAAAAGTTGCCCTGAGGAACATTGCTTTTCAAAAATTGTGTGTATTAGGCAAAATTGTATGCAGAATGTCAAGAGAAGCACACATGCAAATGCATACACATTTCTGTGCGGATGTTTAAAATAGAATTTGTGGAATGTTGTGGAAACAGAGCCTGCTGAACTTAATATTTGAAAGATGAGAAATGGGGAGAAAGCAGAAGTGACCATCCATCACCAGCTTGACTTGCCCTTTTCATGTTTTCATGTTGGGGTGAGGGAGCTAGCTAGCATTGCAGCGACATGATCTGCCTCCAACTTCTTCATGGTTCTTAGAACAGAGGGACCTTCCAAGGACATGACGTTCAGCAGCAGAGTGACGTTCTGCTTTGGTGACGTCCTCTATTTCTCACACACGTTACTTTTGCCCCCACATGAACGTCTGAAAAGGGTTTCCAGCTTGCAATGAAAGAAAATGCTGCTCACACAAGATTCCTCTGCTCATTTGTGACCGTGAACGTTCTGCCCCAGGAATGCAGAGATGAACTCACACGCTGGTGTCGTTTTCCTCTCGGCAAACTGCACCCTCCAAATGTGAGAGGTGGGGGGGGTGTCTGGTTACCTCATTATAAGGCCTCACGCACACACACTTCGGCTCCTGCAGTAGCCAGTGCCTGTGGAGAGGAAGAGAGATCTCTGGACTGCCCTTCTCCGGGTGAGGTCAGTGTGTGTGTGTGTGTAGCCAGCCATGTTTGCTAGGTTTGGTGCTTGATCTGTATAACTGGGGTGCAGGAAGGGCTGCTGAGATGGTCTGTGTTCTTATCCGACTACTTTGTGAGACACTAACAAATGTGATTGTTGGTGAGGTTGTTCAGTAGCAAGTCTGTGCTTGGAAGACTCATGAGCACATTTAGAGGAACATAAGAAGCTGACCAGATGGCACATATCAACCATCTAGTCTACTCTGACTGGTAATGGCGCTCCAGGTTCTCTGGTAGAAAAAGCCCTGCTAGCCAAGATTCCTTCCAGATGCAGAATGCCAGGGACTGAACCCAGAACCTTTCCCATGCAAAACATGTGGTCTTCCACTGAGGAAATGGCCCCAAGCCCCCGCTCCTTACAATTCATATATTAATCTGTTTCTTTCCAAACTATGTCCCTCTTTTTCACGATAATCTAACTCTTTCCCTCAAAGCTCATTGGGAATCATTTCCCAGTCCTTTGCCCATGGGACCTGCTATCAACGGGACAGTCCGACCAATCATAAAATATTAGAACACCACTGAACATGTGCAGAGTGCCTTTTTCACTAGGATTAGAAGGCAGGGCTTCTGGCTCACAGAAAGTGGTTTCTGGGCAAAGCATGAGCCCCACACAAACCTCTTCTGTGTAATTAAATGCAGCCTAAGCGGTTATTGGGTTCGTAAACTCAGCCTCAAATACTTTCAGCCACAAACAATTGAACCTTCTTCCTCAAACCAACAAGCAACCAGCCCATTTTGTGGCAGGATAGCAGAGCGCATGGAACTGCATCAATGGGAAAAGGCAACATGTTTGCTAATATTCTGCTATTATTCAGTGGGAGAGATTCAAGCAGAACTTTAGGTTTGAGCAATTAAAAAAAGAGTAAGACTTTTGTGGTTAGAAAAGTGATGGGAAATGCACTGAAAAGTATAGGTTGTAGGAATGAGTAATGGTTTGGGATGGGGGAGATATTGGATTCTATGTTCATTTAAAGGTGAAGCTACCTGATTTTCATTTTCAAAAACAATGCATGAATCAAAACGCAGCCACATCGTGAAATTCGCCCTCCTGCAAATTTTGCAATGCAATTCTCCAGCCAAGTAACATGTACGAAAATGCAAATACCAGGGTAAAGTGTGCATAAAAATGCTTATAAGTGAAAATAACAAAAAAGACACATTCCGATAGGGGAAATCGCTTGCGGAAAATGTATATAATTGGGCAAAATTGCACACAAATGTGAATATTAGGAGAAATTCACAATAAAATGCTGGTGAATTTTTCATCACACAAAAATCACAAAATGCTGTGGTAATGTGGATAACAGAATTTAAGAGTAGAAAAATGAGAAACTAGGAGAAGTTAAAATGTAAACACCCTACAAGCAGATCAGGATGAACAGAGAGTGAGTGCTCACTGTAGTATCATCTCCCTGCAAACAAATCAAACCAAACACTTAGTAAAGACCAGGTATAATCAGCATTAAGCTTCATGCAAACAAATCAGGATGAGTGCTCAGTAAATATATCATCTGGGGGAGCCCTGGGCAAACATTTCTCCCATTCCTGATTTCATCACTTACAAGTCATGAATTCTGAAATCCCTGTTTTAGTTTGACACCTTGTTCAGTCGGGGAACGAGTGGAGTCCCCAATTTGAGCTCCTTGCAGCTTACGGCAGGGTTAGCCAACATGGTGCCCCCAGGTGTTGTTGACCTACAGCTCCCAGCATGCCTGACCCTGACTCTGGCCATGTTGGCTGGGGTGAGGGAAACTGGAGTCCAACAATATCTGGACGGCACCATGTTGGATACCTCTTGGCTCATAGTATCCTAAAGGAAAGCAGAGTTTGCTGGCTGGAACCCTGAACAGGAGCACTGTGATAAGGAGGTGAAGATACACCGCAACATTTTGCTGCAGATCGCCTTTCCCCCTCTTTACTGTTCCAATTTACGCATGTAGTAACAGTAATAATAATAATAATAATAATAATAATAATAATAATAATAAATTATTATTATTATTATTATTATTATTATTATTTATACCCCGCCCATCTGGCTGGGTTTCCCCAGCTGCTCTGGGTGGCTTCCAACAGAATACTAAAATACAATAACCTGTTAAACATTAAAAGCTTCTCTAAGCAGGGCTGCCTGTTATCTATGGGGTTGAGCTGGATGTCCTCTAGATACATTCTAACCACTGCATTATGGCAGCACCAGTCTAGTCAGAGGCTTAGTGTCTGGTTCAGTTATCTTGTGTCTTTTGCACACAGGGAAGCTTGCCAGAGGTGTAGTTCATTATGTTTGCCTTTAGAGATGTAAGCAAACAAATTATAAAACAATTCAAACACTTTTGCGCAGCAAGCATATGGTAAGTCGGATTTGCTTCCCGGATGCGGAAAGAAAGATATCATTCAAAACCATATCAGGGCTTTTAAAAAGGTGGCATGACCGTAAAGGGCTTTTTTCTGGTTTGTTTGTTCTTGAAGCTTTCCATTAGGTAGATGAACTTGCTTGGCACAGCAGTGACTCCTGTGAGGGAAGGTGGTGGCTTCGGATTGGCAGGATACAGGGATGCCAGCCCAAGCTGGTCAAGGTTATTTAAAGATATAGTAGGAAGGGACTCAAATGGGATGCTGAGAAACAATGGAAGGAGACTTCCAAAATATCTGTGACCTTTCACAACAGCTGCTCAGGACAAACGCTCCCACTGCCATCACCTCAACTGTGTCAAACAAAGCCACAGCGGGCACAGGAAGGGCATGGAAATTGTGCCCCAGAATGCCCCTCTGCGCAAGCCCAAACCCTGTAGGTTTATTACGGGACTGGCCCAAGACATTTTGTCACCTCAGGGAGAGCAGAAAACAAGACCAAACAGGCCAAGGCAGTGGCAGTGGCAGCTGGTGCCCATTGGGACTAGTGGGGCAAAAGATAAGGAGGCCAACAGCAGGTGGCGTCAGAGCCAATGAGAGGCAGAGCTGCCAGGTGAGGACTAGCTGAGGGCAGAGTGAAGTTGGTGGGGCAGTGTCCCAATAGCCATCATGAATCAGTAGCCACTGAGTCAAGTGCTTGGTATCCAGTGCTGGCCAAGATGTTTTAGCACATTGGCCACTGTAAGAAGAGGATGTTGGATTAGTTGGGCCACTGGCCTGATACAATGAGACTCTTCTTAAGTTGCTGTGCCAAACAGAGCTCCTTGTAGATGGGGCAGAATAAAATGCCATGCTATAAACCAACCAACCAACTAGAAAAGCAACTTGTTTGCATTCCAAATTGATCACCAACCGATCTTAAGTAATCCTCTCAGCACCATCTCCTCTTGACACTCATATTGGGGCCTGCCCTGCCATGTAGCTGTCTTGGGGGAGGGAATATGTGAGGTACTTTTGAAGGGCCACTAATTTCTAAATACTTGTGCTTTTGTATTTTTAAATGTTGTATTTTTGTTTTGTTGGTCATATAAAATTAATTCAACACACACACACGATTCAAAGCACCATGTGGATTTTTCTCCCTCAGGTGCCAAAATGCTTTGGGTTCAGGTTGTCTGTCACCCACCTGCCCCCTCAGAAGTAGTAAATAGCTTTTCCAACCTTACACGTGTTTGCTCTCACAACAAGCCTGTGAAATATGTCACTGTTGACATACCTTTTACAAGTAAGGGAACTTGAGGCTGAGGTGGTGACTTGAGCCAGTTTGCACAAAGGAGCTCGTGGTGTGGCCTGTAAACATGAAGTAGTTTAATTGCCAGGCCTTCTGTGAAAAGAAACCAGAGAACTGAGACTTTGGGAAGGCATGGGGCATGCATACCTAAGATACCCACATGGACCAGCTATGCCTTGGCACATAAAACACACACAAAATTGTCTCATTGGATGATGCCAAGGCCAGTCTAATCCAGAGTTCTGCTTTCAGTGGCTGCCTGCTAAGTGCCTCTGGGCACTCCCAAGCACCACACATAAGGGTTGGCATTTCCCATTTGTGCCTGGCTATCTGCTGTACAGGCTGACACTGCTTCTTTACATGGAGCTTCCATTTGGGATGAACCATTAATTTTGCCCAATCCTCTTTTTTTTCTTTTTAAGACACCTGAACTAATTACTATTTCTGCATCTTGTGAATTATATAAATAAATTATCTGCTGTACACCCCCCTCCAAAAAAAGGATTTTCTTTTGTCTGAAGCTAACTGCAAATATACCTCACTGGTGAGTTCATATTCTAGTAAGCAGGGTAGGGGAACCTGCGACCCTCCAGATCAGCTACAGTTCCCATCATCCCTGGCCATTGGGGCTTGCTTCTGAGTAAACCTGCTTAGGATTGGTTTGTGTGCCTGCCTTTTTCACTAGCCAAAGGCACACTGGTGAGTTCGTAGCCTCTGCCATGACCCAGCCATCTCTTTCCTAGAAGCCGAGGTGAATGCAAACCTAATCAGCACCTATACATCTTAGATGGCCTGCTCTAGTCATTATCCAGATCAGGGGTCAGCAACCTTTTTCAGCCGTGAGCCAGTCCACCGTCCCTCAGACCTTGTGGGGGCTGGACTACATTTTTGGGGGAAATGAACAAATTCCTATGACCCACAAATAACCCAGAGATGCATTTTAAATAAAAGGACACATTCTACTCATGTAAAAACACACTGATTCCCGGACCGTCCGCAAGCCGGATTGAGAAGGCGATTGGGCCGCATCCGGCTCCCAGGCCTTAGGTTGCCTATCCCTGATCCAGATGGTTTAAGAGTTATCCAAGGCTATATTGCTTCCCCAACCTCCCCAACTTCCAGCAGCTTCAGCCAGCATGGCCAGCATTCAGGGATGATGGGAGTTGTAGTCCAACAAGAACACTGCACAGAATCACAGATGAGGCTGTTTCAAAGTTCATCGGGTCTCACCGTCTGCTGATTTTACAGCATCAAATACTGGAATGTTACAGGGAGGTTGTAATGCTCTGCTGGGTGATTGTGTGGCAAAAACCAGGGAGACAGGCAAGGCACTACTGATCTTAAACGTACAGCAGGGGAATTAGCATCCACTGCACAAACCCAACAAGAAGAGGATCCTCTTTGTACAAGGTGTTTCCTGTTTCACTTGCTGGTTTCCCATGACAGTCGTGGGGGAATCCAAAGTCTAGAAGCCTCATTACCAGTCAACCAAAGGATGGCAGTCTTCATCAGCCATTATACGTTTGGAACTAGGCCAAGGATGGGGAGCTGCTGGCTTTCCAGATATTGTTGTCCTCCAGTGCCCATCAGCCTCTGCTAGCATGGCCAGTGGCCTGGGATAATGGGAAGAGCAGTTCAGCGGCATCTGTAGGACCACAAAATCCCCCCATCCCTGAACTACGTAGTTGCTTGAGCTTCAGACACCTCACGCCAGCCTGGTTTTGAATATGTCAGTAATATCAAAGGCAACACGATGACCAAGTACAACAATGCAATATCAATATACACTCTTTATATAATCTATACGGAACATTGAACAATATGAAATATATGAAATATGCACTCTCTGCAAATCATATGCATATTTCATATCATTCAATGTTCCGTATAGTTTATATAAAGAGTGTATATTGATATCACATTGTTGTACTTGGTCATCGTGTTGCCTTTGATATTACTGATAATTGTTTGCAACACAGGGGTTTAACTGTTTGGCTTTGAATATGTGGCACAAAAGTCCCTTATCGCACCAATGGGTTTACTTTGGAGTGAAGCCATTGGGGTTAAACAGTTACGTACCTTTAGGCATGGATGTGTGCGGTGATATCTTTGCATCAGATCACTTCCTGCTGGTACAATGTTTCCGCATTGGCTAGAAAGCGAGATTATAGCACTGTACTCGCATCAATGCTTGTGGTGGCTTTGCAGCTGGAAAGGCGCTAACTAGGCTTTGGGAAAGAGGGAGGAGGACATCACGTCAGGGCCTCACGCCTCCTTCCCAAAACCCAGCACCTTGCTTACCGGGCTCTAAGACGGAGCCCCCTCAGCTCAGAACCCACTTGCACAGCCCTAAATCTACCCCCACCAGGATCCCTGATGGGAGCCACTGCTTCCTACAAGGGGAATACCTTCTGTTCCCTTCCACACTGAGCCGTGCAGTGACAATGGTTATAAATAGATAGTGATGGAAGGCTTGGAACTATTCTCGCCCCTAACTTTGCCCCCACATACTCCGCCTGCTCCAGCCTTTGATCACAATCCTTCTTTGTCTGTCCACTGCCCTGCCTGCAGTTCGTACCATAAAAGGGAAAGGGATTCCAGATGGAATTAGGATGGGCTCTCAGGAGAACTGCCGGGGAAGGGGCTGGGATGAATGGCGATGACCTTTGCTCTGTGCCATCATCTCCTATTTAATTTTTGCCCTGATTGGGTACCCCTGAAGATAAGCCAGTGTGTTGAGAAGGGGGCCATATTTAGTTCTGTATTCACAAGTTCCCCTGCTGTCATTGCTGAAGAGTTTCTGAAATTTAACTCCACAATGCATCCCCCACCCTGGCCAAACCTCTTTCTTCTCTTCCAGGTGAAACCCAATAACCACCACCATGTCTGATGAGGAAGCCGAGTACGAGGAGTAAGTAATATCCAGACTGAGGTTAGGTAAAGGTAAAGGGACCCCTGACCATTAGGTCCAGTCGTGGCCGACTCTGGGGTTGCGGCACTCATCTCGCTTTATGGGCCGAGGGAGCCGACGTACAGCCGACGTCCGGGTCATGTGGCCAGCATGACTAAGCCGCTTCTGGAGAACCAGAGCAGCGCACGGAAACGCCGTTTACCTTCCCGCCGGAGCAGTACCTATTTATCTACTTGCACTTTGATATGCTTTCGAACTGCTAGGTGGGCAGGAGCTGGGACCAAGCAACAGGAGCTCACCCCATCGCGGGGATTCAAACCGCCGACCTTCTGGTCAGCAAGCCCTAGGCTCTGTGGTTTAACCCACAGCGCCACCCGCGTCCCTAGACTGCGGTTACCTATGTGTAATTAAGAATGCACACAAGTTGGGGTTAGGGGTTAGGGGTGGATAAGAATTTCATTTGGACTTCATTTGTTAATTCATTGACGGTTTGGAAACTTCAGCTAGTGCAGAATTCAGCGCCCAAGTTGCTCACCGGAGCAAGACTGGTCTGACTGCACTGGCTACCAATTAGTTTCCAGAGCCAATTCAAAGTGCTGATTTTGATTTATAAAGCCTTAAATGGCCCAGGACCGCAATACGTCAAGGACTGCCTCTTTCCATATGAACCTACCTGGACCCTCAGATCATCTTCTGAGGCCCTCCTTCGTGTGCCTCCTCCCCAAGACGTTAGTCTGAATAACATCCAAAAGTACATTTCAAAATTGTTTCAAGACTATTTAGCTGTATGGTGTTGAGATGTGCCCACAGTTCAACATCAAGGACGCATTAATATATGTCTCCATTGCCTTCTCTCCTTCTCTTTCCCTGCCAACCCCATTTCCCACACACCAGGGAGCAGCAGGAAGGTAAGAGATTCCTAAGTCATCCATTAATACTCATGATCAGTTGTGATCTTTTCCACAATCTTTTCTGGCTGTGGATGTTTTGTTTTTGTGTTTTTTTAAAAAGGCGCTGCATATTTTTTATATACTGGCATCTGCCTATCAACAGATTTGTTTGTCTTTCCTGATGGCATTCCTAGGGTGCATCTAGGCAGGCAGCTCTTAATGCTAACCATTCATTATTCTTCCCTTGTAAGCCACACATGGCATTCCACAGCTATGTGGGTGGGGACGGGGAGGGTATAATTCATCTGAGTAGCATCTCCCCCCACCCCCGCTTTTCCCGATTCATTCTTTTTTTAAAAAAATAAACAAACGACAAAGTTTTATCTCAGCTCCTCCAGGTTCCTCTCTGCCTGCCTCTGCCATGACCAGTTTGCCCAGCCTTCTCTCAGCAACCAAAATTGAAACCCACGCCAGCTGAGGTGCAATGTCATCTAAGCTTCCCACAAAAAAAAAAAATCAGAATGAATGAAACAGTCAACTTCATCTAATCTCCCTCCAAACAAATGATGGTGAATGCTGGGTAAACAGGTTGTCTGAAGTGCCCTTAGATTGATATTTTTACTTGCAGAGCAAGAAGTGAACACCTCATTCTTTCCAGTCCTGAACTCTCGTGTGTGTGTCTGTGTGTGTGTGTGTGTATTTGCTTGTTTGTAAGAACTTTTTCCTCCAGCAAAATGTCTTACAGGGCAGGCCATTCTCCCACTCAGACCTTGTTCCCAAAGCATTTCCCTAACTTGTGGTAATCAGCAACCAATATCCCATATCTGTTGACACCACCCTTGCCAAACTCATAACCTCCCTCTGTCTCATTCTCTTTTTCTTTGGTATCTCTCTCTCTCTCTCTCTCTCTCTCTCTCTCTCTCTCTTTCTTGAAGAAGAGGAACAAGCTGAAGAAGAAGGTGAGGTATTATCGCACATCTATTTCCTCCCTACTCTTCCTGCTGAGCATCCTTTGTTTTGTTTCAGGCCTAAGACACTCTCACAGAATTACTTAGTGGAGAACCAAGAGTGCTCCTGACCCCCACAGTGGCTCCAAATCTTAGTGACTAGGATTCAGAAAAGTTGGGGTCTGGGCTCCATTTCTCTGGGAGGAGAATGGGGTTGTTTCAACTGGGAAAGGGGGCCTGTGTGAACACAGGATGTCCGGTTTCTCTCCCCCCCATGCCTGAAAGGTTTGCCTGCTGTCATTCACAAATTTTCTCCCTTCTGGTTTTCAGCCTGGGATGACTCAGCCTCCCTTTATTGTTATGAAATTCACAGGCCACTTTTTTGAGCGTCACATGTTGTCAGGATGCTGTCAGCAGCTCCCGGCTGGTTGCCCAGGAAAGTATAAAGACAAGGAAAGTTTCTTACAGCCCTTTTTTATTTCAAGCTTTACAGAGAGAGGCTATAGAACTCAGCCTCTTGGATAATGGCATAGTCACGAGTGAATCTACCCCCCCCTTCTCTCCCACTTCCTTATTTGTCACCATCATCACCTCCTCTACGGGTGCCGCTAAGCGCCCTCTGTCTTTGAGCTCTTTGCTCTCCTACTTTTAAGGCTCGCCGGGTTCTGGGAGGTGGTGGGTCTGGAATGCTTTCTAGTGACAACGTGTCAGCCAGCTCCTCCTCCTCTGCCATTATTTCCCAACTTTTCTCCTCATCTGCCTCTGAGCTCTGACCTCCTGCAAACCCCTGTTGTAAATCTAGACTGTCTTCCTCTTCCTCCTTCTACCTGGAAGGGTCAGGATGGGCAGGCAGTCTCCACCATTCTTCCTCCTCTGCCCAGTCTCTGACATCTGTGCAATAACTCTGTCTCATAACTGGGTCCAATGCTGTTTTCTTTTCTTTTTTTACAATCTGCATTCCACCTCCTAGATGCTTGAAGCCGGTCCCTTTATTTATGCTTGTAACTTCTTTCTTTCCTTTCCCCCCCTTTTCAACCCGTTTGCTTAACCAGGTGACAATGCTTGATGGCGGCAGCGGCTAATTTTGCCTTCCAATTATAACTGAGCATTATTTTTCCCCTTCAAATTTTTGTCCTCTGGTACCATTCCCTGTGCACCTGGAAACAGTTCTGAGGATTGTGTATTATTCTAAATGGAAGCTGAGCCATGAAGTGTAAATGGTTCTTTTCAATATTTTTGTGCCTCTTGGGAAATGGTTCCTATTCTTCTTCTTGCCATTTTTTATTATTTGAAGGCATCCATTGTGGGGAAGAAGCAGAGAAAGTATGATGGCATCACGGTACCAGTCAGGGATCACATAAAGTGCAAAATGTGAAGGTGGCACTGTGTAGCCATTCAGATTTTGCTACATGGGGACATCGCTAAGACCAAACAAATAATATTACTCTCAATTTGAATGGAGAGAAGTGGCCTACATATCATAGCTGTCAACTTTTCCCTTTTCTTGAGAGGAATCCTATTCGGAATAAGGGAATTTCCCTTTAAAAAAATGGGAAACATTGACAGCTATGCTACATATCTCCTCTTTCCCCCTCGGCTAATGTCTTTTTTATTTTAATGACATTTCCCTCTCATTTTTATCCACAACCTGTAGATCAGGGTTTGGGAAACTTTGGCCTGGCAGAAATTGATGGACTTCAAAGCCTATCAGCCATAGTCAGCATGGCCAAGGATGATGGGAATTGGAGTCCAACAATGTCTGGAAGACTAGAGCTTCCTCACCTCTGCTGTAGATGGATTGATCTGCCTTTTCATTTCTCTCATTAATTGGGTCTCTACCCTACAACTTCCCTCTCTCTCCTTGCTCCACCTCATCCTTGCTCCATCTGTGTTCCCCGTCCTCCTGACCCCTGTGATATATGTTGTTTGCAGTGGCTGACGAACCTGAGCAGGCTGCTGAGCAAGGTATCTTTCCTCTTCACTCCATTCTTCCTTTTTGGGGTGGGGGTGGGGTCACAGGAGGGGGCAAGTCAAAACATTACTTCCCCTCCTCTCCAGCAAAATCTGGCATGTCACAGCCTGGTGATGGGCAGAGCTAGGCCACACAACCTCAGGCAAATGGCTGGAAAGAAAGCATAAACACATGGTCTCTGATGCCCTGCTCTACACATGATGAGGTGATAGAACAGGCTATATCTTAGAGACTAGGAAACCTGTGACTCTACTGATGATGTTGGAGTACAACCCCCATCATCCCTGGCTATTGACTGATTGGCTGGCTGGGGCTGATGGATGTTGCAGTCCAAGAACATAGATTCCTCATTCCTGATGTGGGTGAAGGGTTGCTTTTGAGTGCTCCCCTACAGAAACACTTATCTGCCGTTATGCAGCTAAGACACCAGGCCTGAAGAGATCCAGTTGCACTAGCAGTTAGTTAGTTAGCTAGTTAGCTAGTTAGTTAGTTAGTTAGTTAGTTAGTTAGTTAGTCAGTCAGTCAGTTTGTCTATCTGTCTTACTTGTAAAGAGTTGTTAATGTAGGGGAGCATTCATAAATGAGATCTGCTCTCTGCCATATGACACCCACAGAGGCAGCTATTGGGGTTTTTTTACCCAAGAATATCTGAGGACATTATTCTCATGGGTGTTCTGGTCCAGGAAACACTGTCAGGAGAATGTGGGGAGCTCTGGTGCTTTTACAAGTTGCCACAAGGTTTTACAAAAGAGAATGGAAAAGACATTGGCTGCTATGTCTAAATTAAGGCTAGCCAACTTTCTGCCCTCAGTCTTTGAGGGGGTTTTCTTTTTGCCCTTCTCGCATGAAATACTAGGCCAAAAGCTCTGCCTCATTCTGATGCATAGTAGGCTTGGCCTGAGTCTGGTGCCGAGTGCACCACCCTTCTGAGTTAAATTTAACAGCTTACTTTATTTACATACGCACACACCTCCGGCAGCTCCCGTGAGGTATTTCTGACTTCCAAGAAGTTATCTCCCCAGCCATCCACACCCCTCAAAGCAGGAGGATGTGCACAGGTTCCTAACAGAATATGCCTTGTTGATATATTTTGTGGAGATATATCTACAGGCCTCTGGTGTTGTCCGTGTGCCACACATGTTCTGGATACATGCAAGTCATGTGTTTTCTCTATGTATCTGTGTTGAGAACATGTGCACCCCCATCATGTCTATAAGGGAAGCAACATATCTAAGCCCAGATGTGGGTAAAAGATATTTTCAAGTACCTATGGACATGCCTGTGACCATGATCATGAAAACCGTCTTCTGTCTGGTGTCTGTCTGGACTCACCTGCCAACAGCCCTGAAATTTGGGTTGGATTCCTCTAGGCTGACCCTGGAATATTTACCTGCTGTACGGCCAAGCGTTCTGCTTTCAGCTAGGGTTGAGCCAAAATATCTCAAAAGACAAAGTTTGTGGCAGTTGACTTTCTTTTTTTAGCACCTCCCAAAAAGAGAGCATCCTGAATAAATGAATAGATTCACTAATGAATAAATGAATAGATAAATAAATAATCATCCCCTGGATGAGAATAGTCCCCAGTTTTGGGTTCTATGAAAAATTTCACCATTCCTGAATTTTGGGTGCAACTTTGGATCTAGTTTAGGGTTGCCATATTTCAAAAAGTGAAAATCCGGACACAAAAGTTGTTGAGAATTATTATTATTATTATTATTATTATTATTATTATTATTGGCCAGATGTGTATGCCAACATGGGTTGCCTACATGTCTGGATTTTCCTGCTTCCGACTGCAGTATTCTGGGTATGTCCAGATGTACGGCAACCCTAATCTAGTTGTATTATGGTTTGGTATCATTTTAATATCTTTGAAGAAAGCGATGGACTTCACACTCTTAGCCCCTTGCTCCCTCCACCCAACCATATGGACTAACAGCAGAGTTTCATTCAAAATTAAATGAGACGGACGTGTCTCAGAAGAGAGTTTTCTGAGAACTGTTGGAGAATTTCACCTTACTCCTCCCTCCCAAAAAAACCCCACAACCACTGCCCCACCTCCATTTCACCCCCACCAAACATCATGAATAATTTGAGGAGGCTGTTTTAGACCAGTCTCATGCTGGGTGGGGCTGATGAGAGTCCTAGTGCAAAATGTTGGGAGGGCACCAGGATGGGGAAAGTTGACACGAGCCTCTGTGGACTATAGTCCACCAGCTACATCAAGTGTCCTCCTCAGAGTTGCAGATGGATCGATAGGCAGAGAGACCCAGTAACCTCACTGCCATGCATCAACTCCTTGGTCACGACACAATTTCGGTATTACATTCTTCATTTCCTCCAGTTCAACAATCTATAAGTTTCAAATTGACCTGCAGTCAGATACTGGTATACCGTATTTTTCCGTGTATAACACGCCCCGTGCTTTTTTGGGGGGGACTCCAAATTAAGAAAATGGGGGGAGATTGCCCAGACTTATTGAGCTTTTGGGGGAAAGGATTGTCCAGACTTGTTGAGCTTTTTGGGGGGAGTGGTCCAGAGTTCAGCTTCTTTTAGGGGGGATCAGCAAAAATCGCTCACCCGCCTGACCTACGCTGCCACTCGCACACGTGGCAAAATCCACCTATCGTCTGTCCCCTCGCCAGCAGAAGCCGCCAATCACCTGCCCGATTGCCGCAGCGACAGCCAATCAACACCAGCCCTTGCCGCAGCCACCAATAACACGCCCATTAGCCACTGACAATCTCCGACTTGCAGCAGCAACCAGTCCCACATCCCCCTATGCACTATCCATGTGTAAGGTG